>NC_092097.1:5701737-6326383 GCF_045679555.1 Salvelinus alpinus
TGTATGTGACCAATACTTTGATTTGAGATATCAATCAAGTGCTGTTCGCCAAGCATGGGCTGATTCACTCACCTGTGAGGAGAACTATTCTACTACTGCTGTTTGAACTAGCCCTGCCGTCACCATTTAGACATTGGGACCACAAATGTCATATTGTCTTTTCTTTGTGGATTTTGTCTTACACAGGCATTTGAGTTGAAGCACACCCACTACAGATACACGTGCTGGTTTGAGCATCTTCATTCATTATTGTCTCTCACTTTTGTCTCAAATGCTACATTAAATGTAGAATCAGTTTAACAGCTGACAAACATATTATTTTACTATTGTAACATGCAGTGGGAATAATTATATTGTACCCGTCAGGAGCCTAGGCTTTTGCCACAGATTATAGAGTTCTCGTCTCTGGACCACACAAAATGTAGATAGCAGAATGCTAAGGCACTTGTCTCTCTCTACATCGGTCAGCAACATTGGTGACCAGAGTGGGATCCCTTTAGATGTGCCTATGGGGCCTGGGCACACAAGTGCTCCTAGAGAGAAGGGGGAATACTGGAATGGTTAACAGTTCTATAGTCTTCATCAGAGGCCCAGGCTTTGGGCATAGATGGTAAAGTTCTCTTTTCTGGACTGCAACATTGTAAGATTGTGCCCTCCACGGTACTTGATATACATTGAGTGGTAGGTTACACTATATTTAGATACTTCAAATACTGCCTGAGACACCTTTGCTATTTGTCTCCGGACTCAACAAATTGTGATGGTGTTTTTCTTTTAAATGTATCGTCCCGAAAAGGTGTATTTGGCGCATGCACACCTGGTCAAAAACAATACATATAATTTCCAGATATGTTTTTTTTATTTTTTGGTTATACATTTTAATTTACACCTTTTTTGGAAGTACTTACCGGGCATGACTGCAGTAAATGACAATAGTTGGTCAGCAAAACTCCATATTTGCGGAGTATAATGAACGTATGTTGACATTATACCGCTTGCAAATCGGTCTACTGGGAAAATAAATGGTAGCTAACTGTGCTAGTGAGGAGACTGGTCATATTCATCGTCTCCTGGTTCTACTACACGACATGATGTATATTAAAATGACCAGTTCCTAGGTGTATTGTACTAAGAGTAATTTATTGATATATTTTTACTGGCTTCATAACTTTACATCAGATTGATCTTAAATTGGTCAGCAATATTGAAAACATTATGGGATCACGCATTAACTTCTCCAGCTTTACATTATGGTAATTGACATTGTGTTGCTTTGTAGTGTACGTTAGGTGAGCCACGTTTCCTTTCGACTTTGTTTTTCATTACATATGCTGTAACACTTCCTTTTTTTTTAACAAACAGAATCCAATCATCACATAAAAAATTAACATGTGTATTATTTTACAGAGTTCTTATGTTGCTGTCCCCACAACGACCAATAAATAGTTAAAACAATGTAAATTCCTATGGAGGCTGTTCCTTATGAGGAGTATCAATATGGAGGACGGTGACTTAGTGCATACATACAGTACCAGTCAAAAGTTTGGACACACCTACTCATTCAAGGGTTTTTCTTCATTTTTACTATTTTCTACATTGTAGAATAATAGTGAAGACATCAAAACTATGAAATGACACATTGAATCATGTAGTAACCAAAAAAAGTGTTATAAAATATATTTTGATTTGTTTATTTGAGATTCTTCAAAGTAGCCACCCTTTGCCTTGATGACAGTTTTGCACACTCTTGGCATCCTTTCAACCAGCTTCATGAGGTAGTCACCAGGAATGCATTTCAATTAACAGGTGTGCCTTGTTAAAAGTTAATTCCACAAATTTCTTTCCTTCTTACTGAGCCAATCAGTTGTGTTGTGACAAGGTAAGGGTGGTATACAGAAGATAGCCCTATTTGGTAAAACACCAAGTCCATATTATGGCAAGAACAGCTCAAATGAGCAAAGAGAAACGACAGTCCAACATTACTTTAAGACATGTAGGTCAGTTGGAAAGTTTATTCAAGTGCAGTCGCAAAAACCATCAAGCGCTATGATGAAACTGGCTCTCATGAGGACCGCCACAGGAAAGGAAGACCCAGAGTTACCTCTGCTGCAGAGGATAAGTTCATTAGAGTTACCAGCCTCAGAAATTGCAGCCCAAATAAATGCTTCAGAGTTCAAGTAACAGACACATCTCAACATCAACTGTTCAGAGGAGACTGCATGGATCAGGCCTTC
Source organism: Salvelinus alpinus (assembly GCF_045679555.1). Lineage (NCBI taxonomy): Eukaryota > Metazoa > Chordata > Actinopteri > Salmoniformes > Salmonidae > Salvelinus > Salvelinus alpinus. The sequence continues at coordinate 5,703,972 of NC_092097.1, forward strand.
ATGGTCGAATTGCTGCAAAAAAAACACTACAAAATGACACCAATAAGAAGAGACTTGCTTGGGCCAAGAAACAAGAGCAATGGACATTAGACCAGTGGAAATCTGTAATTTGGTCTGATCAGTCCAAATTGGAGATTTTTGGTTCCAGCCGCTGTGTCTTTGTGAGACGCAGAGTAGATGAACGGATGATCGCCGCGTGTGTGATTCCCACCGTGAAGCATGGAGGACGAGGTGTGCTTTGCTGGTGACACTGTCAGTGATTTCTTTAGAATTCAAGGCACGCTTAACCAGCATGGCTACACAGCATTCTGCAGTGATACGCCATCCCATCTATCTGGTTTGCACTTAGTGGGACTATCATTTGTTTTTCAACAGGACAATGACCCAACACACCTCCAGGCTGTGTAAGGGCTATTTGACCAAGAAGGAGAGTGATGAAGTGCTGCATCAGATGACCTGGCCTCCACAATCCCCCGACCTCAAACCAATTGAGATCGTTTGGGATGAGTTGGACCGCAGAGTGAAGGAAAAGCGGCCAACAAGTGATCAAGACTGTTGGAAAAGCATTCCTCATGAAGCTGGTTGAGAGAATGCCACGAGTGAGGAAAGCTGTCAAAGGCAAAAGGTGGCTAATTTGAAGAATCTAAAATACATATTTGTTTGATAACTACTGTCACGCCCTGGCCTTAGTTATCTTTGTTTTCTTTATTATTTTAGTTAGGTCAGGGTGTGACATGGGGGATGTTTGTGTGTTTTTGTCTAGTCGAGGGTGTTTGTAGTGTCTAGGGGGTTTTGGTAGAGTTTATGGGGTTGTGTTTAGGTATGTCTATGGTTGCCTGAGTGGTTCTCAATCAGAGACAGCTGTCTATCGTTGTCTCTGATTGGGAGCCATATTTAAGGCAGCCATAGGCATTAGACAGGTTGTGGGTAATTGTCTATGTCTAAACGTTAGTAGCTTGTGTATGCACTTTCGTTTTGTAGCTTCACGGCCGTTTGTTGTTTTGTATAGTTTGTAAAAGTGTTTCGTTTCGTGTTCATCTTCGTTATAAATAAAAGGGAAGATGTATTCATATCACGCTGCGACTTGGTCCACTCATTCACCAGAAGACGATCGTGACAACTACATGATTCCATATGTGTTATTTCATAGTTTTGATGTCTTCACTATTATTCTACAAAGTAGAAAATGGTAAAAATAAAGAAACAACCCTTGAATGAGAAGGTGTGTCCAAACTTTTGACTGGTACTGTATACATCATTGGGTAAAACATTCTCAAAGAGTCGCAAGATTGAAAGAATTGCACGCAAACGCATGCACGCACACACACAACACAGCTTGGAGCTTTATGTCCAAGTTTGGTACTCTATTGCTATGGGGGAGCTTCTCTCCGACTCAACCTTGAAGTCCTACATAGCGCATACACTATAGATGCCAGGGAAACCACATTCTGATTTCATCGTGGGGTTGGGGATGGAGGATTTTAAATATAACATTTTGTGACAGTGACATAACAGCTCTCCCCTCACTTCTAATAGACTACACAGAGGACAGGACAGCGTAACACGTGTCCGGGGAGGCGATGATACAAAGAGGGAGTGCAAAAGAAACACAGAGAGATGGGTAGAAAGAAAAAGAGATTAAATAAGTTAAAAGGGGCAGGATAAGCAAATACAAAACTCCCCGGCCCTCTACCCCCTCTCTCTTTCTGTGTGATTGAATTAGAGAGAAAAAAATGGACATCAAAAGGTTGTGTCGTCATTCTCATAAGGGACACGCCATTCTGAGAAGAATCCACCTGATTGGGCATGGAACCTGCCAGTCATTCCTAAACGGTTCCTGTCACTAGGGGCAGTGTTCTAAATCAGTGAGAAAAGGGTGAGTGGGGCTATGTGCTCTATTATAATAGCGACTTCTAGGCAGTATTACTGTGTGCATAGTATCATTTATTTACAAGAGTGCAGCCTTATTTACATATGTAAAACACTGGCAGGCATAACAACCACGTACAGATTGACTGTGGAGACAGAACGTTTGTCATAGAAGGGCAGAGGTGATTTACACTGTTGGGTTTCCTACTGAATTCGATCCAAAAGGAGGTAAAATAACGTCTGGCTATACACTACCAACCTAAAATCATAAATAGATGTTTGAAGGTACCAGTGGTTTGTTAAATTAAATAATGTGGTTGATTGTTTTTGCCATATTGAACTGAGCACCTTTTCCAGGAATTTATTAAATAAGATACTTTTTTGCAAACAATGTGAAAATCTGATGCTAACTTAACAGATATTCTAAAACACACAAACAGTAGATACAATATTACAAAGTAATTTCCCCAGTTCGGCCCAGAGACCAAAACACAGACAATATAACATAATACAGCAACCTGGAGGGTGGGGTCGGTCACCTTTAACCCTTGACCTCTAACCCGAGAGTGACCCCAGAAATGAACGACGGCAGACACTTGAATGTCGTGGTTTCCCGTTTGTTTGTTTGTTAAATAGTCCGGGGAGTTGATAGTCCTCACACAAGGTTGTGTGCTCTGGCAGGAAGTTGCCTCTAAGATAAGCTCAACCTACTCCCAGATCCTAACCTAAACCATTAGGGGAGGAAACGCATCACTGGCTCGAGTTCAATGTCTACATGCCACTTCCTCCTCAACACAATTCCATAAGAGAAGGAGGCGAGATCATCAATGACGTCACCCTAGTTCCCTCAGGACTCCATCTCGTCTCCGTCGAATGGCAGGGGCTCGAAGCTGCAAACCTCCTCATAGGTCAACCCTGAGAGAAAGAGAGAGATCAGAAGTGGCCGGAGTAGACGTCTACCTAGTTTAGTGCGAGTACCATGTTATGTTACACCTAAATGGTTTTATCATCCTCCCTCCACACACGGAGCAATTTCCCTCTCCCCCCCCCCCCCCCGTCACATACTTTTCCACTCCTCTATCTCCAGCTCACGGCTCTCAAAGCTCTGGTCGTATGGCTCAGACTCTGGTTCATCGTCTGGGTCGTGGTACTGGGAGAAGTAGGGGTGGGCCAGGGTCTCTGACGCTGTGATCCGCTTATCAGTGTCCAGAACCAACATCTTCTCTAACAGATCCACCGCTGGAAGAAAGAGAGAGAGAGAGAGAGAGAGAAAGAGAAAGAGAGAGAAAGAGAGATAATGTAAACGGAGTGTCTGTTTAGACAGTGTGAATGTGTGTGTTTGTGAGACACTAGACAGACTACCCCATTATTACCTAGTGGGTTAGCGCCAACGAACACGTCAGCAAAGTTCCTCTTGGGCATCTGGGGAAGGGAGTTAATGTAGTTTCTGGCCTGTTAGAGAGATACACAGAACAGTTCAACACACAGGTGACTTCAACACTTGAACTGCTTCTGAAATCTACCGACACCACACGTCGACAGTGAAGACAGATGATTTCTGTACACTTAGGGCTCGAATCCTAACTTGAGACCAGAATGTGTAAATCTCGCATTGATGCCAATAGGAGACTCAGTTACGTGCCCTGTGTATCAAGCGTCTCAGTGTAGGAGTGCCGATTTAAGATCAGTTTAGCCTTTTACATCACATTGAATAGGATTACATGGTCAGGGGGAACCTGATCGTAGATCAGAACGCCTACTCTGAGACGCTTGATAAATGGCCCCATAGAGCACATCTAAAGGGTTATGAAGAATACTGCAGTCTGGAGCTGTAGTTTGGAAGAGAACCCCTGTACACAACGACCAAACACATCATATACCATCAGGACACTCCAGATCACAGAGGGGCAAGGCCAGAAAAAGTAGTCAGGAATTAGGGATTGCAAAGCACTCTGGAAGGTGGTGAGATTACGTCAGAGATGCATGTCAGACAAAAAGTAGTCGGGTGCAGAGAGTAGGGGAGGGTTGGAAGAGCTCTGTGGGGCCTAACAAAAGACTGGGGGCATCATAGAGATCCATTTAAATTACTAGAGGGGCTATGTCATAAACCTTCAAAATTCCAGGATGGGGTAGCCATATTGGTCAGGGAGAAATCCAAACCAGTCTAATCGGAAAGGATGGCAGTAGAGGCATAATCCTGATTTTACTTATGCAGGAAAATAAAGGAAGACATGTGATATCAGAAATTGTGTAATAGAATTTAACCTAAAATATTGTCATACAATCATAAATACAGTTCATACGGTTTTATATGCATTTTTTGTATAAATAGTATCTAAAATATAAGTTAACTACCATAAACGTCTACATTTTTGTTTTCCTGGAAAACTGAGTGCTATTATATGATACAATATCAGTACTTCTTGCATTTATAATTTGGGGGACCCTGGGAAGGACATCTCATAGGGTCTCACCTCGTGGCTGGGCATCCGGCTAATGACAGAGTCCGGGGGCGTTCCTGTCAGCCTCATGATCTGCTGCAGCTGGTTAATATCTACAGCAGCCCAGGGTCAAGGGTCATAGGTCATACTGTCACACAGGGGAGAGGGTCACAGGGATGTCAAAGTGTCCCTAAACTAAATACTGAATAATTTTGTTTCGTGGGGAGAAGGGGAGGGGGGTGGGGGGGAAAGGAGAAGATAAGGGGATGAGAGGGAAGGGTAAAAGTTGACATGCTGTATGAGGTATTATTGAATAGAGACACAACTACAGGCTTTTAGAACAAAGCCAGCAGAGGAACGAGTGTCAGAAGAACAGAGCAACTCAAGACGAGAGGGCTCAAGGGGGCAGCTCTACTCAATGACAACTAGGTCAAGGTTCTCTTGGCTTCTGAAACAGCAGCCCATGTTGATGTAAGTACACAGGAAGTGGGGTTGAGTTACAGGGGCTATATAATGGCACGACAGGAAGAGAGTATAGTAGTAGTAGCAGCTCAATAAGGAGGTTGTTATAGAAACGGGCGAGGGCGGAGTGGAACAGAACATGGTGGAACACTCACAGACTCAGGAGATTTTTCATCAAGAGCTCAGGTTCCGGGGTTCCCATGAGGATCATTATAAGCTTCAACTGACCAATGTCTATACCATACCAACATCAAGGGAAAACTGAGGGATGGAAGGAGGGTGAGAAGGAAGGGATGGGAGGGTAGGGAAAAATAGGAGGGAGAAGTAGGAGGAGGGATACTTCTATGAGAACCTCAGACATATACTACCTGGTTTGCCCATGCATGCAGTTAGTTATTTAGCTAAGTGCACACTTCAACTGGGTGTAGGGGACAGGGGTCAATATGGAATTGGGCCATGACAACAAGTGCTTGTCACCATGTCACCATGACAACAGTGAAAGGATACGGTCGGTGCCGGGAAATAACGTCCTTCCGGTTAGCAGCTCCGCCATTATGCAGCCCACCGACCAGATGTCAACTACAACAACAAAACAACACTGTTAGTGTTCAGCTAGAAACACATATCCGTAAAATCATTTGGTATAACCATTAACTGCAAAATATTTTTTTGGGGTGTAAAAAAATACAATAAAACCTGGCCTATAGAATATACAGTATATTGCTTATAGGTCATACCTGTCATATTGCAGAGATAGTGTAATATACAGTGGATTCGGAAAGTATTCAGACCCCTTCACTTTTTCAACATTTTGTTACATTACAGCCTTATTCTAAAATGGATTAAAACAGTTTTTTTCTCATCAATCTACACACAATACCCCATAATGACAAAGCAATAAAAGTTTTTTTTCTCGAAATGTTGGCAAATTTATATAAAAAAAAAACCTGAAATATCACATTTACATAAGTTTTCAGACATTACTCAGTACTTAGTTGAAGCACCTTTGGCAGCGATTACAGCCTTGAGTCTTCTTGGGTATGACGTTACAAGCTTGGCACACCTGTATTTGAGGAGTCTTTCTCCCATTCCTCTCATTCTTCTCTGCAGATCCTCTCAAAACCCACTTCTGCATTGTCTTGGCTGTGTGCTTAGGGTTGTTGTCCTTGTGGAAGGTGATCCTTCGCCCCAGTCGGAGTTCCAGAGCACTCTGGAGCAGGTTTTAATCAAGGATCTCTCTGTACTTTGCACTGTTCATCTTTCCCCTGATCCTGACTAGTCTCCTAGTCCCTACCGTTGAAAAACATCCCCAAAGCATGATGCTATCATCACCATGCTTCACCGTTGGGATGGTGCTAGGTTTCCTCTAGATGTGAAGCTTGGCATTCAGGCCAAAGAGTTCAATCTTGGTTTCATCAGACCAGAGAATCTTGTATCTCATGGTCTGAGAGTCCTTTAGGTGCCTTTTGGAAAACTCCAAGCGGGCTGTCATGTGCTTTTTACTGAGGAGTGGCTTCCATCTGGCCACTCTACCATAAAGGCCTGATTAGTGGAGTGCTGCAGAGATGGGAGAAACTTCAACTAGCTTTTTCAAACAGAAATTTGTATCCTGTAGCTCTTACACCAAAAAGTTTTGGGACACTAAAGTCCATGGAGAATAAGAGCACCTCCTCCCAGCTGCCCACTGCACTGAGGCTAGGAAACACTGTCACCACCGATAATCGAGAATTTCAATAAGCATTTCTCTACGGCTGGCCATGCTTTCCTCCTGGCTATCCCAACAAGCACCCCCTGCAGCTACTTGCCCAGGCCACCCCAGCTTCTCCTTCACCCAAATCCAGATAGCAGATGTTCTGAAACAGCTGCAAAAACTGGACCCGTACAAATCAGCTGGGCTAGACAATCTGGACCCTCTCTTCCTAAAATTATCAGCCGCCATTGTTGCAACCCCTATTACCAGTCTGTTCAACCTCTGTTTCGTATCGTCAGAAATCCCTAAAGATTGGAAAGCTGCTGCGGTCATCCCCCTCTTCAAAGGGGGTGACACTCCAGACCCAAACTGTTAGACCTATATCCATCCTGCCCTGCCTTTCTAAAGTCTTCGAAAGCCAAGTTAACAAACAGATCACCGACCATTTCGTATCCCACGGTACCTTCTCCGCTGTGCAATCTGGTTTCCTAGCTGGTCACGGGTGCACCTCAGCCACGCTCAAGGTACTAAACGATATCATAACCGCCATTGATAAAAGACAGTACTGTGCGGCCGTCTTCATCGACCTGTCTTCATTCGACTCTGTCAATCACCGTATTCTTATTGGCAGACTCAACAGCCTTGGTTTCTCAAATGACTGCCTCGCCTGGTTCACCAACTACTTCTCAGACAGAGTACAGCGTGTCAAATCGGAGAGCCTGTTGTCTGTACCTCTGGCAGTCTCTATGGGGGGTACCACAGGGTTCAATTCTTGAGCCGACTCTTTTCTCTGTATATATCACAATGTCCCTCTTGATGCGGGTGATTCCTTGATCCACCTCTACGTAGACGACACCATTCTGTATACATCTGGCCCTTCTTTGGACACTGTGTTAACAAACCTCCAAACGAGCTTCAATGCCATACAACACTCCTTCCGTGGCCTCCAACTGCTCTTAAACGCCAGTAAAACTAAATGCATGCTTTTCAACCGATCGCTGCCCAAACCCGCCCACCCGACTAGCATCACTACTCTGGACGGTTCTGACTTATGTGGACAACTACAAATACCCAGGTGTCTGGCTAGACTGTAAACTCTCCTTCCAGACTCATATTAAACATCTCCAATTCAAAATTAAATCTAGAATCGGCTTCCTATTTTGCAACAAAGCCTCCTTCACTCACGCTGCCAAACATACCCTCGTAAAACTGACTATCGTACTGATCCTAGACCTCGGCGATGTCATTTACAAAATAGCCTCCACCTCTCAACTCAGCAAATTGGATGCAGTCTATCACAGTGCTATCCGTTTTGTTACCAGAGCCCCTTATACCACCCACCACTGCGACCTGTATTCTCTCGTCGGCCGGCGCTCGCTACATATTCGTCGCCAGACCCCCTGGCTCCAGGTCATCTATAAGTCTTTGCTAGGTAAAGCCCTGCCTTATCTCAGCTCACTGGTCACCATAGCAACACCCACCTGTAGCACGCGCTCCAGCAGGTATATTTCACTGGTCATCCCCAAAGCCAACACCTCCTTCGGCCGCCTTTCCTTCCAGTTCTCTGCTGCCAATGACTGGAACAAATTGCAAAAATCGCTGAAATTGGAGACTTATATCTCCCCCACTAACTTTAAGCATCAGCTATCTGAGCAGATAACCGATCGATAGCCCATCCCCATATAGTTTTTATTGTACTTTTTTCTTTTGCACACCAGTATTTCTACTTGCACATCTATCACTCCAGTGATCATTTGCTAAATTGTAATTACTTCGCTACTATGGTCTATTTGTTGCCTTACCTCCTTACGCCATTTGCACACACTGTATATACACTTTTTCTATTGTGTTATTGACTGTACATTTGTTTATTCCCTGTTGTTTGTGTCGCACTGTTTTGCTTTATCTTGGTCAGGTCGCAGTTGTAAATGAGAACTTAAATAAAGGTGAAATAAAATAAAAACTTCCATAAGGACAACCATCTCCACAGGGGAACTCTGGAGCTCTATCAGAGTGACCATGGGGTTCTTGGTCACCTCCCTGACCTTGGCCCTTCTCCCCCAATTGCTCAGTTTAGCCGGGTGGCCAGCTCTAGAAAGTGTCTTGGTGGTTCCAAACTTAAGAATGATGGAGGTCACGGAGTTCTTGGGGACCTTCAATGTCGCAGAAACTTTTTGGTACCCTTCCCAAATCAAATAAAATGTTATTGGCCACATACACATGGTTAGCAGATGTTAATGCGAGTGTAGCGAAATGCTTGTGCTTCTAGTTCCGACAGTGCAGTAATATCTAACAATTCCCCAACAACTACCTAATATACACAAATCTAAAAAGGAGTGAATGAGAATATGTACATATAAATTATTGGATGAGCTATGGCCGAGCGACATAGGCAAGTTGCAATAGATGGTATAAAATACAGTATATACATATGATATGAGTGATGTAAGATATGTAAACATTATTAAAGTGGTATTATTTAAAGTGGCATTGTTTAATGTGACTAGTGATCCATGTATTAAAGTGGCCAGTGACTGGGTCTCAATGTAGGCAGCAGCCTCTCTGAGTTAGTGATGGCTGTTTAGCAGTCTGATGGTCTTGAGATTGAAAAACAGCTTCTTTCTCTCAGTCCCAGCTTCGGTGCACCTGTCCTGACCTCGCCTTCTGGATGGTAGCGGTGTGAACAGGCAGTGGCTCGGGTGGTTGATGTCCTTGATGATCTTTTTGGCCTTCCTGTGACATCGGGGGCTGTAGGAGTCATGGAGGGCAGGTAGTTTTCCCCCGGTGATGCGTTGTGCAGACCGCACCACCCTCTGGAGAGGCTTGCGGTTGAGGGCGGTGCAATTACAGTACCAGGCTGTGATACAGTCAGACAGGATGCTCTCGATTGTGCATCTGTAAAAGTTTGTAAGGGTTTTGGGTAACAACCCAAATTTCTTCAGCCTCCTGAGGTTGAAGAGGCGCTGTTACGCCTTCTTCGCCACACTGTCTGTGTGGGTGGACCATTTCAGTTTGTCTGATGTGTACGCCGAGGACCTTAAAACTTTCCACCTTCTCAACTGCTGACCCTTCAATGTGGATAGGGGGGTGGTGCTTCCTCGGTGGTTTCCTGAAGTCCACGATCATCTCCTTTGTTTTGTTGACGTTGAGTGAGAGGTTGTTTTCCTGACACCACACTCCGAGTGCCCTCACCTCTTCCCTGTAGGCTGTCTCGTCGTTTTTGGTAATCAAGCCCACTACTGTTGTCATCTGCAAACTTGATGATTGATGTGGAAAAAATTAAGGGGTCTGAATACATTCTGAACGAACTCTATTATAGTATATTATTACCTGTCATATTGTAGTGCATCCAGTTAAGCATGATCTCTGGGGCGCGGTACCACCTCGTTGCTACGTAACCCGTCATCTCATCATCAGTGTGTCTTGCCAAACCAAAGTCCAGGATCTGACGGGTAGAAAGAGAGAGAGGGCAAAAGTGAGTGTGTGTGTATGCATGTGTGTGCACGAGAGATGGTTGTATGTATCAAAAGGTGTGGACTCAAGTCACATGACCTGGACTTGAGTTACAAATTTCATAACTTCAAGACTTAACTTGATAGAAAATAAAATGACTTGAACTTGGAGCCTAAAGACTCGGGACTCGACTTGAATTGGCAACAGACAAACAGAGAACACAGGTATAAATACACAGGGGATAATGGGGAAGATGGGCGACACCTGGAGTGGGGTGGAGACAATCACAAAGACAGGTGAAACAGATCAGGGTGTGACAGTTATACCCTATAGGGTCCGGATATATACCTGGTTAGGTTAACAGATTAGGAAAAACTGTTGGCCAAAGGGAAAACAATTTGCCCCACCACTCTGGGACCTGTTGTGCCACCTCGGACTGATTTGCTGTACAGCTATAGGATCGGTTGCAGTGCAAATGTAAAATTGTATGGAGAGAGGACTGCCAAAAATAAATATGCAGCTCCAAAAAATGTTGGTGATCAAAAATATGAACTGTTTACGTTGCAAGCTCACCAGCAATGGGGCATCAAGCAACAATTACTAGCATAGGCCTACTGGTCTTTTGGTATGAAATTGCTTGACATTTACCATTGACTTATGAAGCTTGCATTTGGAATTTGTTGTAAACATTAATTAGGACAATCAAAATATGTTAAAGACAAAATAATGAAAAGGGCTGTCTGGTAGTCTCAATAAATAGAAAAATATTTATTGTTGAACAACACATTGCATGTATCGATAACTTTTTTACTTGACTTGGAAAAAAAACGTATGACTCAACTTGCTCTTAGAATGCACGGCTTGGCCTTGACTCGAGACTCGACACGTTCGACTTGGGACTCAACATGAGACTCGGACCTTGCTTGTGACTCGAATAATAGTGACATCGTCCCACCCCTGGTATTTACAGTGCCTTTGGAAAAAGTATTCATACCACTTGGCTTATTCCACATTTTGTTGTGTTAGAGCCTGAATTGTCACACAATAACCCATAATGACAAAGTGAAAACATGTATTTTTTGTTGTTGTTTGTTTTGTATTCACACCCCTGAGTCAATACTTTGTAGAAGCACCTTTGGCAGCGATTACAGCTGTGCGTCTTTCTGGCTAAATCTCTAAGAGCTTTACACACCTGGATTATACAACATTTGCTTCAAGCTCTGTCAAATTGGTTGTTGATCATTGCTAGACAACCATTTTCAGGTCTTGACATAGATTTTCAAGTTGATTTAAGTCAAAACTGTAACAGCCACTCAGGAATATTCAATGTCTTATTGGTAAGAAACTCCAGTGTAGATTTGGCCTTGGGGTTTAGGTTATTGTCCTGCTGAAAGGTGAATTCATCTCCCAGTGTCTGGTCGAATGCAGACAACCAGGTTTCCTCTAGGATTTTGCATGTGCATGTCCATTATGTTTCTTTCCTATCCTGAAAAACTCCCCTGTCCTTAATGATTACAAGCATAACATGATGCAGCCACCACCACACTTGAAAATACGTAGAGTGTTACTCAGTAATTTGTTGAATTGGATTTGCCCCAAACATAATAGTTTGCATTCAGGACAAAATGTTACATTTCTTTACCATATTTTTTGGTATTACTTTAGTGCCTTGTTGCAAACAGGATGCACGTCGTTTAATATTTGTATTCTGTACAGGCTTTTTTATTTTCACTCTGCCAATTAGGTTAATATTGTGGAGTAATAACTATGTTGTTGATCCATCCTCAGTTTTCTTCTATCACAGCCATTAAACTCTAACTGTTTTAAAAAGTCACCATTGGCCTCATGGTGAAATCCCTGAGCTGTTTCCTTCCTCTCTGGCAACTGAGTTAGGAAGGACTACTGTACTTTGTAGTGGCTGGGTGTATTGATACACCACACAAAGTGTAATTAATGACTTCACCATGCTCAAAAGGGTATTCAATGTTTGCATTTATTTTTATCCATCAACCAATAGGTTATCTTCTTTGAAAGGCATTGGAAAACCTCCCTGGTCTTTGTGGTTGAATCTGTGTTGGACATTCTTCCTGACAGAGCTGGTGTAACTGAGTCAGATTTGTAGGCCTCCTTGCTCACACACACTTTTTCAGTTCTGCACACAGATTTTCTATAGGATTGAGGTCAGGGCTTTGTGATGGCCACCCCAATACCTTGACTTTGTTGTCCTTAAGCCATTTTGCCACAACTTTGGAAGTATGCTTGGGGTCATTGTCCATTTGGAAGACCCATTTGCGAACTGATTGATGTCTTGAGATGTTGCTTCAATATATCCACATAATCTTCCTCCCTCATGATGCCATCTATTTTGTGAAGTGCACCAGTCCCTCCTGCAGCAAAGCACCCCACAACATGATGCTGAAACCCCCGTGCTTCACGGTTGGGATGTGTTCTTCGGCTTGCAAGCCTCCCCCGTTTTCCTCCAAACATAACGATGGTCATTATGGCCAAACAGTTCTCCAAAAGTATGATCTTTGTCCCCATGTGCAGTTGCAAACCGTAGTCTGGCTTTTTTATGGCAGTTTTGGAACAGTGGCTTCTTCCTTGCTGAGCGGCCTTTCAGGTTATGTCGATATAGGACTCGTTTTTACTGTGGATATAGATACTTTTGTACCCGTTTCCTCCAGCATCTTCACAAGGTCCTTTGCTGTTGTTCTGGGATTGATTTGCACTTTTCACACCAAAGTACATTCATCTCTAGGAGACAGAACGCGTCTCCTTCCTGAGCGGTATGACGGCTGCGTGGTCCCATGTTGTTTATACTTGCGTACTATTGTTTATACAGATGAATGTGGTACCTTCAGGCGTTTGGATATTGCGCCCAAGGATGAACCAGACTTGTGGAGGTCAACAATTTATTTTCTGAGGTTTTGGCTGATTTCTTTTGATTTTCCCATGATGTCAAGCAAAGAGGCACTGAGTTTGAAGGTACAGTGGGGAGAACAAGTATTTGATAACCTGCAAAATCGGCAGTGTTTCCTACTTACAAAGCATGTAGAGGTCTGTAATTTTTATCATAGGTACACTTCAACGGTGAGAGACGGAATCTAAAACAAAAATCCTGAATATCACATTGTATGAATTTTAAGTAATTAATTAGCATTTTATTGCATGACATAAGTATTTGATCACCTACCAACCAGTAAGAATTCCGGCTCTCACAGACCTGTTAGTTTTTCTTTAAGAAGCCCTCCTGTTCTCCACTCATTACCTGTATTAACTGCACCTGTTTGAACTTGTTACCTGTATAAAAGACACCTGTCCACACACTCAATCAAACAGACTCCAACCTCTCCACAATGGCCAAGACCAGAGAGCTGTGTAAGGACATCAGGGATAAAATTGTAGACCTGCACAAGGCTGGGATGGGCTACAGGACAATAGGCAAGCAGCTTGGTGAGAAGGCAACAACTGTTGGCGCAATTATTAGAAAATGGAAGAAGTTCAAGATGACGGTCAATCACCCTCGGTCTGGGGCTCCATGCAAGATCTCACCTCGTGGGGCATCAATGATCATGAGGAAGGTGAGGGATCAGCCCAGAACTACATGGCAGGACCTGGTCAATGACCTGAAGAGAGCTGGGACCACAGTCTCAAAGAAAACCATTAGTAACACACTACGCCGTCATGGATTAAAATCCTGCAGCGCACACAAGGTCCCCCTGCTCAAGCCAGCGCATGTCCAGGCCCGTCTGAAGTTTGCCAATGACCATCTGGATGATCCAGAGGAGGAATGGGAGAAGGTCATGTGGTCTGATGAGACAAAAATAGAGCTTTTTGGTCTAAACTCCACTCGCCGTGTTTGGAGGAAGAAGAAGGATGAGTACAACCCCAAGAACACCATCCCAACCGTGAAGCACGGAGGTGGAAACATCATTCTTTGGGGATGCTTTTCTGCAAAGGGGACAGGACGACTGTACCGTATTGAGGGGAGGATGGATGGGGCCATGTATCGTGAGATCTTGGCCAACAACCTCCTTCCCTCAGTAAGAGCATTGAAGATGGGTCGTGGCTGGGTCTTCCAGCATGACAACGACCCGAAACACACAGCCATGGCAACTAAGGAGTGGCTCCGTAAGAAGCATCTCAAGGTCCTGGAGTGGCCTAGCCAGTCTCCAGACCTGAACCCAATAGAACATTTTTGGAGGGAGCTGAAAGTCCGTATTGCCCAGCGACAGCTCCGAAACGTGAAGGATCTGGAGAAGGTCTGTATGGAGGAGTGGGCCAAAATCCCTGCTGCAGTGCGTGCAAACCTGGTCAAGAACTACAGGAAATGTATGATCTCTGTAATTGCAAACAAAAGTTTCTGTACTAAATATTAAGTTCTGCTTTTCTGATGTATCAAATACTTATGTCATGCAATAAAATGCTAATTAATTACTTAAAAATCATACAATGTGATTTTCTGGATTTTTGTTTTAGATTCCGTCTCTCACAGTTGAAGTGTACCTATGATAAAAATGACAGACCTCTACATGCTTTGTAAGTAGGAAAACCTGCAAAATCGGCAGTGTATCAAATACTTGTTCTCCCCACTGTAGGTCTTGAAATACATCCACAGGTACACCTCCAATTGACTCAAATGATGTCAATTAGACTAACAGAAGCTTCTAAAGCCATGACATCCTTTTCTGGAATTTTCCAAGCTGTTTAAAGGCAGCTTAGTGTAAGTAAACTTCTGACCCACTGGAATTGTGATACAGTGAATTATAAGTGAAATAATCTGTCTGTAAACAATTGCTGGAAAAATTACTTGTGTCATGCACAAAGTAGATGTCCTAACCGATTTGCCAAAACTATAGTTTGTTAACAAGAAATTTGTGGAGTGGTTGAAAAACAAGTTTTTATGACTCCAACCTAAGTATACGTAAACTTCCGACTTCAACTTTATATATATAAAAATAACCAGTCAAAAGTTTGGACACACCTACTCATTTTTTACTATTTTCTACATTGTAGAATAATAGTGAAGACATCAAAACTATGAAACACAAAAAAGTGTTAAACAAATCAAAATATATTTATATATTTGAGATTCTTCAAAGTAGCCACCCTTTGCCTTGATGACAGCACACTCTTGGCACTCTCTCAACCAGCTTCACCTTGAATGCTTTTACAACAGTCTTGAAGGAGTTCCCACATATACTGAGCACTTGTTGGCTGCTTTTCCTTCACTCTGCAGTCCGACTCATCCCAAACCATCTCAACTGGGTTGAGGTTGGGGGATTGTGGAGGCCAGGTCATCTGATGCAGCACTCCATCACTCTCTTTCTTGTTCAAAAAGCTCTTACACAGCCTGGAGGTGTGTTGAGTCATTGCGCCCAAGTTTAATTCTCCTGGCAAAGGTAACCAGGTTTTTGGCTAAAATGTACACTGGTACTTGGTAAAGTTCATGATGCCATTGTCCTTAACAAGGGCCCCAGGACCAGTGGACGCAAAATAGCCCCATAACAGAAAAGATCCACCACCATATATTACAGTACGGATGAGTATTTTCTGCCTATGCATTGTTCTTTCAAACCCACCACCGGTGTACGTGGCCAAATACGTATATTTTCATGTCATATGACCATAGCACTGGTTCCAATCCAAGTGCCAATGCCGTTTAGCATTGCCGTTTAACTCCAAGCGGTGCTATGCTTAGATGACGTGATAATGTTGTAGATGAGCTCCTACAAATATTGAAATTTAAATGTTTTTTTAGAGTAAAGTACATCGAAAAAAAATCAAAAGAAAACTGCAAACTGAATAGGAGACCAAACAAGCAGCAAACAAAGAAGAAAGGCTTTTGAAAAAGTAACAATTTTTCATAAAATTATACCGTTTTCTTAGCTAGCTAAGTTGTTTACCTGTTGCTAGGCAGTTGCTAGGGACATTCCTGAAAGAAGCTAGCTAGCTAACAAGGAGTGTCTAGTTGGCAGAAGAGAAGAAGGGACAAAGAAGGGACAAAGTGGGACAAAATAAGGACAGAAGAAAAGGGAAAGGGGACATTAAGGTGAAGCAGTCCTCTAAAGACACAAAAGACAATAATACAAGAAACAACACTTCTATTGCCTCTCCCTCTACGATACGCACTTCCGGTTTGGTTTGGAGCGAGTAGTTGCATTCCGCTTTGCTCCACAGGTAGTATTACAGGTAGTATTACATTTCATTTCATTACAGTACAACAGTTTGATTTGTTTGATCTTAGCTGGCTACATAGCCGTCTTTGTATCCAAGATAATTGTGTAGTCTAGAGTAATTGTCGAGGTTACCTAGCCAGTTAGAGGTTACCTAGCCAGCTACACTTTCAAACAAAGTCAACAACGCAGCCACTGCTAGCTAGCCTATTTCACCAGCCAGCAGTACTATATCATTTTAGTCAATAAGATTTTTTGCAACGTAAGCTTAACTTTCTGAACATTCGAGACGTGTAGTCCACTTGTCATTCCAATCTCCTTTGCATTAGCGTAGCCTCTTCTGTAGCCTGTCAACTATGTGTCTGTCTATCCCTGTTCTCTCCTCTCTGCACAGACCATACAAACGCTTCACACCGCGTGGCCGCTGCTACTCTAACCTGGTGGTCCCAGCGCGCACGACCCACGTGGAGTTCCAGGTCTCAGGCAGCCTCTGGAACTGCCGATCTGCGGCCAACAAGGCAGAGTTCATCTCAGCCTATGCTTCCCTCCAGTCCCTCGACTTCTTGGCACTGACGGAAACATGGATTACCACTGATAACACTGCTACTCCTACTGCTCTCTCCTCGTCTGCCCACGTGTTCTCGCACACCCCGAGAGCTTCTGGTCAGCGGGGTGGTGGCACTGGGATCCTCATCTCTCCCAAGTGGACATTCTCTCTTTCTCCCCTGACCCATCTGTCTATCGCCTCCTTTGAATTCCATGCTGTCACAGTTACCAGCCCTTTCAAGCTTAACATCCTTATCATTTATCGCCCTCCAGGTTCCCTTGGAGAGTTCATCAATGAGCTTGACGCCCTGATAAGTTCCTTTCCTGAGGATGGCTCACCTCTCACAGTTCTGGGTGACTTTAACCTCCCCACGTCTACCTTTGACTCATTCCTCTCTGCCTCCTTCTTTCCACTCCTCTCCTCTTTTGACCTCACCCTCTCACCTTCCCCCCCTACTCACAAGGCAGGCAATACGCTTGACCTCATCTTTACTAGATGCTGTTCTTCCACTAATCTCATTGCAACTCCCCTCCAAGTCTCCGACCACTACCTTGTATCCTTTTCCCTCTCGCTCTCATCCAACACTTCCCACACTGCCCCTACTCGGATGGTATCGCGCCGTCCCAACCTTCGCTCTCTCTCCCCCGCTACTCTCTCCTCTTCCATCCTATCATCTCTTCCCTCTGCTCAAACCTTTTCCAACCTATCTCCTGATTCTGCCTCCTCAACCCTCCTCTCCTCCCTTTCTGCATCCTTTGACTCTCTATGTCCCCTATCCTCCAGGCCGGCTCGGTCCTCCCCTCCTGCTCCGTGGCTCGACGACTCATTGCGAGCTCACAGAACAGGGCTCCGGGCAGCCGAGCGGAAATGGAGGAAAACTCGCCTCCCTGCGGACCTGGCATCCTTTCACTCCCTCCTCTCTACATTCTCCTCTTCTGTCTCTGCTGCTAAAGCCAATTTCTACCACTCTAAATTCCAAGCATCTGCCTCTAACCCTAGGAAGCTCTTTGCCACCTTCTCCTCCCTCCTGAATCCTCCTCCCCCTCCTCCCCCCTCCTCCCTCTCTGCTGATGACTTCGTCAACCATTTTGAAAAGAAGGTCGACGACATCCGATCCTCGTTTGCTAAGTCAAACGACACCGCTGGTTCTGCTCACACTGCCCTACCCTGTGCTTTGACCTCTTTCTCCCCTCTCTCTCCAGATGAAATCTCGCGTCTTGTGATGGCCGGCCGCCCAACAACCTGCCCGCTTGACCCTATCCCCTCCTCTCTTCTCCAGACCATTTCCGGAGACCTTCTCCCTTACCTCACCTCGCTCATCAACTCATCCTTGACCGCTGGCTACGTCCCTTCCGTCTTCAAGAGAGCGAGAGTTGCACCCCTTCTGAAAAAACCTACACTCGATCCCTCCGATGTCAACAACTACAGACCAGTATCCCTTCTTTCTTTTCTCTCCAAAACTCTTGAACGTGCCGTCCTTGGCCAGCTCTCCTGCTATCTCTCTCAGAATGACCTTCTTGATCCAAATCAGTCAGGTTTCAAGACTAGTCATTCAACTGAGACTGCTCTTCTCTGTGTCACGGAGGCGCTCCGCACTGCTAAAGCTAACTCTCTCTCCTCTGCTCTCATCCTTCTAGACCTATCGGCTGCCTTTGATACTGTGAACCATCAGATCCTCCTCTCCACCCTCTCCGAGCTGGGCATCTCCGGCGCGGCCCACGCTTGGATTGCGTCCTACCTGACAGGTCGCTCCTACCAGGTGGCGTGGCGAGAATCTGTCTCCGCACCACGTGCTCTCACCACTGGTGTCCCCCAGGGCTCTGTTCTAGGCCCTCTCCTATTCTCGCTATACACCAAGTCACTTGGCTCTGTCATATCCTCACATGGTCTCTCCTATCATTGCTATGCAGACGACACACAATTAATCTTCTCCTTTCCCCCCTCTGATAACCAGGTGGTGAATCGCATCTCTGCATGTCTGGCAGACATATCAGTGTGGATGACGGATCACCACCTCAAGCTGAACCTCGGCAAGACGGAGCTGCTCTTCCTCCCGGGGAAGGACTGCCCGTTCCATGATCTCGCCATCACGGTTGACAACTCCATTGTGTCCTCCTCCCAGAGTGCTAAGAACCTTGGCGTGATCCTGGACAACACCCTGTCATTCTCAACTAACATCAAGGCGGTGACCCGTTCCTGTAGGTTCATGCTCTACAACATTCGCAGAGTACGACCCTGCCTCACGCAGGAAGCGGCGCAGGTCCTAATCCAGGCACTTGTCATCTCCCGTCTGGATTACTGCAACTCGCTGTTGGCTGGGCTCCCTGCCTGTGCCATTAAACCCCTACAACTCATCCAGAACGCCGCAGCCCGTCTGGTGTTCAACTTTCCCAAGTTCTCTCACGTCACCCCGCTCCTCCGCTCTCTCCACTGGCTTCCAGTTGAAGCTCGCATCCGTTACAAGACCATGGTGCTTGCCTACGGAGCTGTGAGGGGAACGGCACCTCCGTACCTTCAGGCTCTGATCAGGCCCTACACCCAAACAAGGGCACTGCGTTCATCCACCTCTGGCCTGCTCGCCTCCCTACCTCTGAGGAAGTACAGTTCCCGCTCAGCCCAGTCAAAACTGTTCGCTGCTCTGGCACCCCAATGGTGGAACAAACTCCCTCACGACGCCAGGTCAGCGGAGTCAATCACCACCTTCCGGAGACACCTGAAACCCCACCTCTTTAAGGAATACCTAGGATAGGATAAAGTAATCCTTCTAACCCCCCCCCCCTTAAAAGAGTTAGATGCACTATTGTAAAGTGGTTGTTCCACTGGATATCATAAGGTGAATGCACCAATTTGTAAGTCGCTCTGGATAAGAGCGTCTGCTAAATGACTTAAATGTAAATGTAATAATAAAGCCCTTTGGCCACGCACACAAATGGTGGGTTTGGCCTTCGATAGAACAATGCATAGGCAGAAAATAACTAAATACAGTGGGCGGACTGTAGCATTTTGCAAGTAGCAACTTCATGAGCAGCCCACCACTTCAGGCGTGCATTTTCACCAGTCTGAACGAAATATCTAACAACTGTAATTGATCGAGTTATACTGTACGTTTCATGTTGGTGACTGTCGTGTTAAATACTGTATAAAATAAAATCTCTTCCTAGCTGGAGAGGAGAAGCAGTTCAGGGTAGTTGAACTATCCCTTTTAGTTAGGCAGACTGGTATAATGGGTCGAAAAACTTTCCTCACCTTGAGCTCACAGTCCTCATTCACTGCCAAGTTACTGGGCTTCAGATCCTGTGGAGGGGAAGGAGAGAGGGGAGAATAAAGGCAGGTATTGAGTATCCACTAACACTGTCAGGTATTCCTGTTTTCACCCTCCGCCAACTGCAAGCATCTTGACGTAAAGATCGACGTACAGTACCAATCAAAAGTTTGGACACACCTACTCATTCAAGGGTTTTTCTTTGTTTTTTTTCTCTTTTTTATTATTTTCTACAACGTAGAATAATAGTGAAGACATCGAAACTATGAAATAACACATATGGAATCATGGAGTAACCAACAAAGTGTTAAACAAATCAAAATGTATTTGAGATTTGAGATTCTTCAAAGTAGCCACCCCTTGCCTTGATGACATCTTTGCACACTCTTATTCTACAATGTAGAAAATAGTAAATACCATTTTGAAAAACTTGAATGAGTAGGTGTGTCCAAACTTTTGACTGGTACTGTAAGTTTGATGTAACTTACTCTGTGGATGATGTCTGCTGAATGGATATACTGCAAAAACAAAAACAGACAACTATTTACAACTGCATACCTATGAAAACACACACACACACACACACACACACAGGCCCAAACACAGACACACGCCTACCTTGAGACCCCGGAGGATCTGGTATATGAGGAACTGAACGTGGTCGTCCGTCAGTTTCTGACACTTGACGATATTGTTGAGGTCCGCCCCCATCAGGTGGGTCACCAGGTACCTGACAATCACAACCCCAAGAAAGTAATGGCAAAATTTGTAGAATTGCAGGAAATGTGCTTTAAAAACCATTGGCCACCCACAACCCCACACCGCTGCTGAAAATAATCCTAGGGGAAACACAATTGGTGTAGAGAGAGATGTCTCCTCTACCAGTACTACAAATTACAAGCAGTAAACACCGCTAAGTGCTTTACAGCTCATGTAGGGTGAACCAGGGATAGTTATATATATCTCACATTCACGAGGAATATTCTTTGTTTCTGGCCATTTTGAGCCTGTAATCGAACCCACAAATGATGATACTCAACTAGTCTAAAGAAGGCAAGTTTTATTGCTTCTTTAAATCAGAATAACAGTTTTCAGCTGCCTTTTAAAATGATAAACTTGGAATAGCTAACAACATGGCATTGGAACACAGGAGTGGCGGTTGCTGATAATGGGCCTCTGTAGATATTCCATTCAAAATCTGACGTTTCCAGCTACAATAGTCATTTACAACATTAACAATGTCTACACTGTATTTTTTGATCAATTGTGTTATTTTAATGGGAAAAAAATGCTTTCTTTTATAAACAAGGGCATTTTTAAGTGACCCCAAACTTTTCAATGGTAGTGAGTGTGAGAGTGAGTGAGTGAGTAAGTGAGAGAGAGATCCTATCCTAGCCCAATGAGAAATGAAGGTTAGTACCTCTGTATTCTACACACATTCATACTGGAAGCCACAGAGACAGTGGAATGCTTGTTACCATGGAAATAAGGAATAATGTGTGCAGTGGTAAACCTGCATGTGTCTCAGTGAGACAAATCACACGACCAAACACATGAAATAAAGACCTGCAGAAATAGGTTTGTTTAAATATAATACGGCTGGGATTTGCCAGGGACCTCACAATACGATATTATCACGATTCTTATGCATAGATATATTGCGATTCTATATGTATTGCGATTCGATACTGCATTTTATTGTGATTTGATGTTCCAAACATATTGGAACATCCTATAGAACAAGCTATAGGATGAAAAATAACAGAGTTTTGGCGCAGGTACAGCAGACTAGCGCTAGCTAACAAAAAAAAGTCGAAAATACAATGTTTTACAAATCGACACTTAGAGTCACAGGGCTCTATAAATAGGTGCAAGTGTTGAATGCACCTTAGTTTGCGATTTTGCGATGTAAAAACTGGCGCACTGGCATTTTCACCCCTTACACTAGGTTCTGCAATTTACCTGTCCAATATCAGCTCACTTGCACTGAGGTGGGAGGGGTGGCAAGATTTGATGTGTGTCCTTATTAAAAAAAGTGCAAAAGTGGCAATTTCATACTGTGCTAAATGGAAGTTTTAAGACCCATCAAAAGCAGGTAACGTATCTGGTAATGGCATGGATTTTAAGAGCGGAAGTGCAACCTATCCAGCCGTGACATACAGTGCCCATGGAATCTCGTATTTAAAAACGATTGGCCCCATTTTGTTTAATTTTATTAAAACCAAGCATATCCCCCTAATCAAGGCAGGTTTAGCAGCTTTGCATATGTGCGTCATTTTATCCTGGCCATACATTAGCCAAGTAGCCTATGAGTAAACAGATTTTAAAAATGGCCTACTGAGTGTGCCCTGAAATATTTGACGTTTCATGATTCACGATTCACATACCTGCATACTTTATTTCGTTTGTTCAAGTAGGCAATCCATCCCCATTTTCAGAGCGCCCCTCGTTCGATTACCAAAGATGCGCTCCTCCAAAATATTCAGTCCTCCTATAATGCCATATCGATAGCCAATTGTTCTTTGAGAATGTGCCTCGGAACGACACAAATTACTACTCTCCTGTCAATTGTATAGACGTGCAAATGTTGTGACATTTAGGACTGTGTGTGCACACAGTGCCACGGAACAAGAGATGTTATTTAAGATGTCATGCTTCTGACTCTATCCTATTTAGAAATATTGTTGTCATTTTAAAAACAATTGTTTTTATTTTATCAAATGAAACGAAAAGCGAGAAATGAAGGCTGTTTTTTTTTGTCATGCCAAATAGCAGACTTACAATAAAGGGTTTGGCTCGTGAGAGTGCTTTGAAATAACTATTAAATCACCAAAGCTTTAGTGAAAGATCAAGTTTGGGAGCAGCAAAAAAGTGAGTCCCCTTTTTATCATTATTTTAGCCAGCTCCCATTATTTATTTATTTTTGATGTGCGTAAAAGCCTCAATAGTCATAATATTATACGCCCACGGGGAGCAATTATGGTGCCTGTAACTGTATTAAACAAAGACAATTTAAAATATGATTCGAATTTGATTCAAATTATTAACTCTCATTTTAAGCCTCATCAATAGTGCATTTAATCTGGCTTACTCACAACGTTCGGCATATCCATGGCTCAGACATTAAAGACATAATGCAATTTCAAGTGAATTCGGAAAGTATTCAGACCCTTTTACTTATTCCACATGTTGTTACGTTGCAGCCTTATTCTAACATGGATTACGTTGATATTTTTCCTCCTCAATCTACACACAACAGCCCATAATGACAAAGCGAAAACGGGTTCTTTAGACTTTTCCGCAAATGTAGTCAAAATTAAAAACAGATACCTTATTTACATTAGTATTCAGACCCTTGGCTAGGAAACTTGAGCTAAGGTAGATCCTGTTCCAGTTGATCCTCCTTGAGATGTTTCTACAACTTGATTGGAGTCCACCTGTGGTAAATTCAAATGATTGGACATGATTTGGAAAGGCACACACCTCTCTATATAAGGTCCCACAGTTGACAGTGCATGTCAGAGCAAAAACCAAGCCATGAGGTCGAAGGAATTTTCTCGGAGCTCTACGGACATGATTGTGTCGAGGCATAAATCTGGGGAAGGACACCAAAACAGCATCGAACGGTTCCCAAGAACACCGTTGCCTCCATCATTCTTAAACACCATGACTCTTCCTAGGGCTGAGCAATCGGGGTAGAAGGGCCTTGGTGTCAGGGAGCTGACCAAGAACCCGATGGTCTCTCTGATAGAGCTCCAGTGTTCCTCTGTGGAGATGGGAGAACATTCCAGAAGGACAACTATATCTGCAGCACTCCACAAATCAGGCCTTTATGGTAGAGTTGCCAGACGGAAGCCACTCCTCAGTAAAAGGCACATGACAGCCAGCTTGGACTTTTCCCAAAAGGCACCTAAAGACTCTGACCATGAGAAACAAGATTGTCTGGTCTGATGAAACTTGGCCTGAATGCCAAGCGTCACGCCTGGAAGAAACCTGGCACCATCCCTACGGTGAAGCATCATGCTGTGGGGATGTTTTTCAGCGGCAGGGACTGAGAGAATAGTCAGGATGGAGGGAAAGATGAATGGAGCAAAGTGCAAAGATATCCTTGACAAAAACCTGCTCCATAGCGCTCAGGACCTCAGACCGGGGCGAAGGTTTACCTTCCAACAGGACAACAACCCTAAGCACACAGCCAAGAAAACGCAAGCGTGGCTTCGGGACAAGTCTCAATGTCCTTGAGTGGCCCAGCCAGTGCACGGAATTGAATCCAATCAAACATCTCTGGAGAGACCTGAAAATAGCTGTACAGTGACACTCCACATCCAACCTGACAGAGCTTGAGAAAATCTGCAGAGAAGAATGGGAGAAACTCCCTAAATACAGGTGTGCCAAGCTTGTAGAGTCATACCCAAGAAGACTAAGCTGTAATTGCTGCCAAAGGTGCTCCAACAAAGTACTGAGTAAAGGGTCTAAATACTTATGTAAATGTGCTATTTCAGCTTTTTATTTTAAATAACTTGCAAAATTTCCCCAAAACTGTTTTTGCTTTGTCATTATGGGGTATTGTGTGTAGATTGCTGACGATTGTTTATTTAATCCATTTTAGAATAAGCCTGTAACAAAATGTGGAAAAAGTCAAGGGGTCTGAATACTTTCCGAACGCACTGTACAGTAGGCCTAGCCTCTAGATCACAGCGAATGCTATGTTTAACAATATATTTCCATATTGAAGTCATGCAATTAGACATCTTACAATGTGGATTTAGCAAAGATGGGATAGGCTTACATACATTTTGTTCTTTTGTTTCTGTAGGTTATTTAACAAATTAGGCTACAATGGACTAACATTCTAATTGGAGTTGATGACAACGCAATTCTTAAAATACTGTAAATACACAACTTGAAGCAACCACATATTTAGCCATGGAGCACGTTCTGATTGGCCAGTTTTAAGCCTCGACACATCCACAACTTGTTTATTCATCAAAACGCAGCTCTTTCACGCCACCGCCAGCATCTGTGCCCATAATTCCGGTTGTGAAAATAGCAAAAATATTTGACACACCCCCGAACCTATGGCACTGCCACCAGCGCTTAGATGTACCATTGCGTTAAGTTTGTTATTATGGAGCCCACAGTATCGACATAAAATCGTCAAAAATAACATCGCAATACTCTACTGTTAGCTTGGGTGGTATACTGTATAAACCGTATACCGGGGGTATTTGGAAAAAGCCACGGGATAGTTTTTCAATACAGTCCAAAGTTTTTCAATACATTTGAATATTTGTAGCTACTTAAGTTATTACCTTGCAGTCAACTTGTGCAATACCTTAAGGAGATAAAGCAGACTGCGTTCTTCATTTCACCGGTCACATTACTTTAAATTATTAAGCTTACTGTAGATCCCCAAAACAGTTGAGCCAGTCACTGTGTTTGTTTGTAAAATAGCACAACGGGAGAAAGCGAGCTGCTGAGTCCATAGCGTTCTATATCTATTGGAGAGTCTCTCTGTGTGGCGCACATGAGGTGATAAAGTTACACTTGTACGCAATTCACAACTAAATGTTTGCCATCAGATATCTGATAACGGCTTCCTGCCAGAAGACAAAGAGCTCTGGATGAGTCATTTTCCCCCCTGCGTTTCCTACTAGCGTTTCCCCCCCCCCCCCTCCTCAGTTCTTCTCCATGTACACATGCTGCACTTCCTTCAGAAAAAGCATGCGTCACAACTTTGTTCACTTGCATAATTTATCTCGTTCACTTTCGCTTGTAGCTATGCTTGTATGACTTTATGGAGCTGGATTTGTCCGTCTTCGCAATTAGTTTGTTCGTTTTTCGCTCGTTAGCATTTAGCTAACAGCGTCTATGTGATTTCGTTATTAGTTTGTGCCAATTTTGTTAGCATTCTGGTAACGGAGGCCCAATGGGCTTTTATTGTGTTTTTAGTGCCCACTTGTGTGCTATGCTGGTAATACCACAAATCCCAGTATGAGAGATGGACAGTACAACAATCTGGAACCGCCCAAGCCTACCGTATCGTCCCCCCCCATCCCTATAACATATACATTTGCATGTGTTCTGCTAGGCAACTTGAACTCCTATACAACAGCTATTTGAAATGCCAGAGCGAGGGGGGTTTAGAAATGGCGAGCAAGAGAGAGAACAAGAAAGATGTTACTCACACATCGTTGAACTCCTCTAGGCTGGTAGCGGGCGTAAACACATCCAACAGGCCGATCACCTGACAGGAAAGAGGAGGTCAAAGGTTAGACAACATTCTAAATACAACAGACACAACTCACATTGCAAACATAACTCATGCTACAGAAAAAGCTCACGCTACAGACAAAACAATAACAGACGCCACAACATGTGGTCTTCTTCCAACTGCTAAAATCCCTCGGGGTGATTGAGGCAAATGTGCAAAGCGCACACACAGAGGAGAATGGTTTATGCATTTGTCTTTGTGCAAAGAAAAGTAGAGCCTTCGTAGTGTGAGACTGTGCTGCCGCCCGTTGCCCTTGACATGGTCTTTCACTGTGTTAAACAGCCATCAGATAAAAGGTCGCTTTGACAACCAACAACATCACGTTTCATCAAACAAAGTTGATGGATTTTTGGATGCAGTCATGGCAGGTCGTTCTAAAGCTTTGGAACAGAGCCTGCACCACTGTTCTGCTCTCAACACAGGACAGACAGTACACAGTGACAGTCAGGGCTCTGTGACACAGGCTAATGCACTCATAGTTTGTGTGTGTGTGTGTGTGTGTGTGTGTGTGTGTGTGTGTGTGTGTGTGTGTCTTGTGTTGCTGTTAACACAGGAGAAAGTGATGACTGAACTTTACAGGAAATCATGCAGAATACAATAGACAGAAAGAGAGAGCCAGAGGGAGAGAGAACAAGGGAATGAGAGGGGAAAGGAGAGAGAGGGAGAGTGAACGATAGGGAGAGAGAACGAGAGCCGGCGTGACCGAGAGGGAGAGTGAACGAGAGGGAAAGAGGCATAGAGAAAGAAGAGCTAGCATGCAGGCACTGTGTGGGTGGCTAGAGAGGAGTTGAGGAGAGCGGACAGAGGGAGGAAGCGGACACCGGTGCCAGACCCAGTGTGCCCCCCTCTAGAGAAACTGACTGATGTGGGTGGGTGTCGTAACAACACGACTCGACACCGTCCACACAGGGCAGAGCCCTCTGCGATTGGTGGACTCTAGCCAAAACAAAAAGTGATTGGCTGACTCAGGCTTTCCAAAAACCACAGCCTGCAGTGTAACCAGGCAACAGCGGGGAAATTCACTCAGAGAAGAACAGAGAAGTGGGTCAAGACTCAAGAGCTGTGATCAAACTGACACATGTATCTCCTCTACTGTTCCCTTACCTGCTAAGCGCTAACTGTTACCTGAACTCAAAAGAGAAGTTTTAACAACACAAACCCACACACTCTCTGTGGCAGGTGTATCCTGCTGTTGCCTGCAGTTGAGAGTTACCTAAAGTCACAGAGAGATAAAATTTTTGATTTTGAAAAGACCTTGTCCACAATCACCACCGTCGGCATTGTCAGATTAAGATTCATTTATTGCCATTTGCCACACACAACCACAGCTTGGTGGTATTTGCTTTCGGTGCAGCAGCATGGTACCTCTTAAGTTAGACTCTGGGTCAAACCTCCTATCATCTTCAACTTGACCACGACACACAGCAGTTGACCTAGTGTGCTCAGCCTCGCCACCACTGAATCATTCAGTGAAACCCCACACCCCTGAAGGAAGAAATTTGCTGCAGTGTTGTTTACACCATTGGTTTATGCAGAGTTAACTTCCCTTCGCCCCACAAGCATAATATCGGATGTAACCAGTGGTTGTAAGGGTGAAGTGTTGGGTTTTCAGCACCATACCACCGTGAGTGTGAAATCAGTGAGGGGCTTCTTCACTTCCTACAACTTAGCTCTCCTATAGGTGACTCAACGTTAGAGAGGGGATGTGACCATAGAAGTAGAACGACTAGAATAGTCTAACATTTCCACTTAAGTCAAGGAACACTGGTGGGTGGCCAACTGAACTAAATGACGATCGCCCCGTAGCACTCACTTCTGTCATCATGAAGTGCTTTGAGAGGCTAGTTAAAGATCTTACCCGACACCCACTTCAATTTGCTTTCTGCTTTTTTCGCACTGCACACTGCCCTATACCATCTGGACAAGAGGAATACCTACGTCAGAATGCTGTTTATTGACTATAGCTCAGCATTCAACACCATAGTACTGTACTCTCCAAGCTCATCATTAAGCTCAGGGCCCTGGGTCTGAACTCCGCCCTGTGCAACTAGGTCCTGGACTTCCTGACGGGCCTCCCCCAAGTGGTGAAGGTAGGAAACAACCCCTTCACTTTGCTGATCCTTAACACAGGGGCCCCACAAGGGTGCGTGCTCATCCCCCTCCTGTACTCCCTGTTCACCCATGACTGCGTGGCCACACATGCCTCCAACTCAATCATCACATTTGCAGACGACACAACAGTAGTAGGCCTGATTACCAACAATGACGAGACAGCCTCCAGGGAGGAAGTGAGGGCCCTGGCAGAGTGCGGCCAGGAAAATAACCTCTCAACGTCAACAAAACTAAGGAGCTGAACATGGACTTCAGGAAACAGCAGAGGGAGAACGCTCCTGTCCACATCGACGGGACCACAGTAGAGAAGGTGGAAAGCTTCAAGTTCCTTGGCGTACACATCACTGACAATCTGAAATGGTCCACCCACACAGACAATGTGGCGAAGAAGGCGCATCAGTACCTCTTCAAGCTCAGGAGGCTGCAGAAATTCAGCTTGGCCCCTATGACCCTCAAACTTTTACAGATGCACAATTGAGAGCATCCTGTCGGGCAGTATCACCGCCAGTACGGCAACAGCACCGGCCGCAACCGCAGGGCTCTCATGAGGGTGGTGCGGTCTGCCCAACGCATCACCGGGGACACACTGCCTGCCCTTCAGGTTACCCAGCACCCGATGTCACAGGAAGGCCGAAAAGATCATCAAGGTCATCAACCACCCGAGCCACCACCTGTTCACCCCGCTATCATCCAGAAGGCGAAGTCAGTACAGGTGCATCAAAGCTGGGACCGAGAGACTGAAAAACAGCTTCTATCTCAAGGCCATAATGTTAAATAGCCATCACTAGCCGGGTACCACCCAGCTACACAACCCTGCACCTTAGAGGCTGTTGCCGTATATACACAGACATGGAATCACTGGCAACTTTAAATAATGGAACACGAGTCACTTTAATAATTTGTACATATATATGAGATGAGTACAGAAGTATCTACTGTAATCTATTCTACTGTATTTAGTCAATGCCACTTTGACATTTCTAGTCCTAATAAAGGCCAGGGGCCTTTGTCGGCTCAAGTGAATGTCGTTCTATGGATGTGACACTGACCTGTTCTATGTGACACTGACCTGTTGATCACTCAGAGAGAAGCTCCCAGTGTACGGTTACAACAGGAGCTGGAGGATCATATAAAACACATACTTCGTCCACTCTACTCCCTTCACACACACACACTCATGTGCACACACAAAAACAGACACGGCTCCTCCATCTGCTCTTTAGATTAAGAGATAGCAATCAATAGCCTTTCATAACGCACAGATACAGTACCCGCAGTCAGTAACTCTCACTCTGAGGTCAGGTCAGCTTTCCCCAGAGTGGAGGCAGATGGCGGCGACAGACACATGCATGAGCGCGTACACACACAGCAGATTTTTCAGAAATCCCGGTTGGAGGATTATTGGAACTTGAATAAGCAGGGAGGGAATCCTCTAGGCTCAAACTGGGACTTGTGAAAAATACCGGTAACTTTTGCAAAGTTGGACTGGTAGACCAGTAAAAGGTCAAGGAAAGGTTAACTCACATGCTCCGGGAGATGTGTGTGTGTGTGTGGACGGGGTTAACTCACGTTCTCGTGTTTCATGTGTTTGAGGAGTCGTAGTTCTCTGTAGGTCCTCTTAGCGTGCATGATGGACTGGAACGGCCTCGACAGCTTCTTCACCGCGATCTTCAGCCCCGACTTCACGTCGTACGACGAGCTGCGCAGTGTCAAAGAGCACACACACACACACACACACACACACACACACACACACACACACACACACACACACACACACACACACACACACACACACACACACACACACACACACACACACACACACACACACACACACACACACACACACACACACACACCAAGAGATACCTTACACCTTGGTAATTATAACATTCATATCACTTGTATAATATTACTGATATAACATGACATTCCTGTTATCACAGTAAGATGTTACAGCAATAATTCAAAACTATATTCCTCTTATTTCGATTGTATGCTACTTTCAACCAGAAATTTAAATAAACAATTATTAAAATGTAATATTGTGTGAAGTGGTCCTTGGGACCTGGAGAGGCGCTGTAGACAAAGGTGTTTTATTAAACATCATGATTGTTGTAGCCTTGGGCATTTTGCAGTACTCCGTATCAATGCAGTAGCCCTCCCTTCCTGCCGCATGTAACACATCACAGTTAGGGCAAATCTAAAGCAAGGCGACAGTACACGTCATCCCCCACGAATGACGCGGCGCATCATTCGACTTCGCTACCGATACCAGGCTTAGTATCGCGATACTCGGTACCATCGCGACACCTAAACGTTACCACAGCAACAAACAAAAAAGACGGCGTATTAGCCAAAGTCACAGTCAAAATGGCACTTGATCCAGACAGATCCTTTGAGATCAATATATCACTACATTTGAAATGTTTGATGTCAATTTTTTCTGAGACACCCTTATATGCATGAATGAATCAATTATACAACCAATTTGACTTTGTTCAAACCAATCTACATAAAAACATAACGGTTATAATTTACTTAAAATGGTAAGTCTCTATTGGTGACGTGAATGCCTATTCAATAGGAGTGTGTGCATGGATAGATGTGTATGGAGCTTGTTTAGGCTGATTTCATGGGGCTACAGACGAAAAACAAATCTGTTTCCTTTCCATTTGAGACTTATTTTATTGTACTGATCAACAACATTTGCATAGAAGAAGCAATCTCTTTTTTTTTTAAGTGCACCCTGTCTCAGCCCTAATGATGTCATTCACACACACGGACAGAGAGACGTGACTGATGCAAGGGAGACGAAGTGAAGTTTTGGCAATGACTATGGTTTTTGCTGACACTCAGCTTTGAAATAAGGATATTTTGCATTATTGTTTGCATTTTATGACAAACCCATGTTAAGGAGGTGCTGACCTGTTGCACCCTCGACAACCACTGTGATTATTATTATTTGACCCTGCTGGTCATCTATGAACATTTGAACATCTTGACCATGTTCTGTTATAATCTCCACCCGGCACAGCCAGAAGAGGACTGGCCACCCCTCATAGCCTGGTTCCTCTCTAGGTTTCTTCCTAGGTTCTGGCATTTCTAGGGAGTTTTTCCTAGCCACTGTGCTTCTACACCTGCATTGCTTGCTGTTTGGGGTTTTATGCTGGGTTTCTGGACAGCACTTTGAGATATCAGCTGATGTAAAAAGGGTTTTATAAATACATTTGATATAAGGATTTTTTTTGGGATAAATAGAAAATGAGTGGAGCGAAGCAAAGGCAACATCCTATAGGAAAACCTGGTAGTCTAATCCTTTTCAAAAGACACTGGGAGACAAATTCACCTTTCAATAGGACTTTAACCTACAACACTACGCCAAATATATACTGGAGTTGCTTACCAAGATGACATTGAATGTTCCTGAGTGGCCTAGTTACAGTCTGGACTTAAATTTTGTTGAAAATCTATTGAGAGACTTGAAAATGGCTGTCTATGACAAACCCATAACATGATGCAGCCACCACCATTCTTAAAAATATATAGAGAGGTACTCAGTGATGTGTTGAATTCGCCCCAAACAAATTGCTTTGTATTTGGAGATTTTTTTGTTTTGTTATACTCCACATTTTTTGCAGTACTACTTTAGTGCCTTATTGCAAACAGGATGCATGTTTTGGAACATTCTTATTCTGTACATGCTTCCTTCTTTTCACTCATTTAGGTTAGTATTGTGGAGTAACTACAAAGTTGTTGATCCATCCTCAGGTTATCACCTATCACAGCCATTAAACTCTGTAACTGTTTTAAAGACACCATTGGCCTCATGGTGAAATCCTTCAGTGGTGTCCTTCCTCTCTGGCAACTGAGTTAGGAAGGGTGCCTGTATCTTTGTGGTGACTGGGTGTATTGATACACCATCCAAAGTGTAGAATAAATGACATCACCATGCGGTCACTTCTCCTTCCGTGGTCTCCAACTGCTCTTAAAATGCTAGTAAAATACTAAATGCATGTTCTTCAACCGATCGCTGCCCGCCCCCGCCCGCCCGACTAGCATCACTACTCTGGACGGTTCTGGACTTAGAATATGTGGACAACTACAAATACCTAGGTGTCTGGTTAGACTGTAAACTCTCCTTCCAGACTTACATTAAGCATCTCCAATCCAAAATTAAATCTAGAATCGGCTTCCTATTTTGCAACAAAGCCTCCTTCACTCACGCTGCCAAATATACCCTCGTAAAACTGACTATCCTACCGATCCTCGACTTCGGCGATGTCATTTACAAAATAGCCTCCAACACTCTACTCAGCAAACTGGATGCAGTCTATCACAGTGCCATTTGTTTTGTCAACAAAGCCCCATATACCACCCACCACTGCGACCTGTATGCTCTCGTTGGCTGGCCCTCGCTATATATTTGTCGCCAAACCCACTGGCTTCAGGTCATCTATAAGTCTTTGCTAGGTAAAGCCCTGCCTTATCTCAGCTCACTGGTCACCATAGCAACACCCACCTGTAGCACGCGCTCCATCAGCTATATTTCACTGGTCATGCCCAAAGCCAACACCCCCTTTGGCCGCCTTTCCTTCCAGTTCTCTGCTGCCAATGACTGGAACGAATTGCAAAAATCACTGAAGCTGGAGACTTATATTTCCCTCACTAACTTTAAACATCAGCTATCTGAGCAGCTAACCGATCGCTGCAGCTGTACATAGCCCATCTGTAAATAGCCCACCCAACTGCATCGTCTCATATTGTTTTTTTTGTTCCTTTGCACCCTAGTATCTCTACTTGCACATTCATCTTCTGCACATCTATCACTCCAGTGTTTATTGCTAAATTGTAATTATTTTGCCACTATGACCAATTTATTGCCTTACCTCCCGAATCTTACTACATTTGCACACACTGTATATAGATTTTTCTATCGTATTATTGACTGTATGTTTGTTTATCCCATGTGTAACTCTGTGTTGTTTTTGTCGCACTGTTTTTCTTTAATCTTGGCCAGGTCGCAGGTGTAAATGAGAACTTGTTCTCAACTGGCCTACCTGGTTAAATAAAGGTAAAATAAAAAAATGCTCAAAGGGATAGTCAATGTCTGCTTTTTTTTTTACCCATGAACCAATATGTGCCCTTTTTGTGAACCATAGGAGAACCTCCCTGGTCTGTGTTTAAAATTCACTGCTCGACTGGGGGACCTTACAATTATCTGTATGTGTGGGGTACATAGATGAGGTAGTCATTTAAAAATCATGTTAAAAACTTCTTTATGATACGGGGCAGCATTTTCACTTTTGGATGAATTGCGTGCCCATAGTGAACTGCCTCCTACTCTGTCCCAGATGCTAATATATGCATATTATTATTACTATTGGATATAAAACACGCGGAAGTTTCTAAAACTGTTTAAATGATGTCTGTGAGTATAACAGAACTCATATGGCAGGCAAAAACCGGAGACAAAATCCAAACAGGAAGTGAGAATTCTGAGACTGGTCAATGTTCAACTCATCGCCGATTCAATTCCCTGTAAGATATGGATCTGTTTGCACTTCCTACGCCTTCCACTAGATGTCAACAGTCTGTAGAACGTGGAATGAAGCTTATGCTGTGTTGTGGGGCCGGATGGGAGGGGAATGAGTCAGTGGTCTGGCAGAATGCCAGTTCCTGGTCACGTGCTTTCCTCATGATATCGCCTTGCGTTCCATAACTTCTACAGACATGAAGGAATGCTCCGGTTGGAACGCAAAAATTCATTTAAAAAAACATTATTGTCAACTGTATATGTATGGAATTACACTGCTTATAAGTAGTCACCCTTTCAAAATGTTCACCTTTTGTGAATGGGCAGAGCGTATAGATCCTTATGGGAAACTTGTAAAAATGTTGAAAAACATAATTTCACTTTGACATTATGGGGTCAGGGAGCTGACCAAGAACCCGGTGGTCTCTCTGATAGCGTTCCAGTGTTCCTCTGTGGAGATGGGGGAACATTCCAGAAAGACAACCATCTCTGCAGAACTCCACCAATCAGGCTTATTGTAGAGTGGCCAGACGGAAGCCACTCCTCAGTAAAAGACTGCTTGCAGTTTGCCAAAAGGCATCTAAAGACTCTCAGACCATGAGAAACAAGAGACTCTCTGGTCTGATGAAACCAAGATTGAACTCTTTGGCCTGAATGGGAAGCATCATGTCTGGAGGAAACCTGGCACCATCCCTACGGTGAAGCATGGTGGTGGCAGTATCACACTGTGGGGATGTTTTTCAGCAGCAGGGGCTGGGAGACTAGTCAGGATCGAGGGAAAGATGAACAGAGCAAAGTACAGGGAGGTCCATGATGAAAACCTGTTCCAGCGCGCTCAGAACCTCAGACTGGCGCGAAAGTTCACCTTCCAAAAGGACAAAAACCCTAAGCACATAGCCAAAACAACGCTAGCGTGGCTTCGGGACAAGTCTCAATGTCCTTGAGTGGCCCAGCCAGAGCCCGGACTTGAACCCGATCAAACATCTCTGGAGAGACCTGAAAATAGATGTGCAGCAACGCTCCCCATCCAACCTGACAGAGCTTGAGAGGATCTGCAGGGAAGAATGTGAGAAACTCCCCAAATACAGGTGTGCCAAGCTTTTAGTGTCATACCCAAAAACAGTTGAGGCAGTAATTGCTGCCAAAGGTGCTTCAACAAAGTACTGAGTAAAGGGTCTGAATATTTATGCAAATGTGATATCAG
Source organism: Salvelinus alpinus (assembly GCF_045679555.1). Taxonomy (NCBI): domain Eukaryota; kingdom Metazoa; phylum Chordata; class Actinopteri; order Salmoniformes; family Salmonidae; genus Salvelinus; species Salvelinus alpinus. The sequence goes on from NC_092097.1 coordinate 5,739,001, forward strand.
TTTTACATTTACATTTAAGTCATTTAGCAGACGCTCTTATCCAGAGCGACTTACAAGTTGGTGCATTCACCTTATGATGTCCAGTGGAACAACCACTTTACAATAGTGCATCTAACTCTACTTGAAAACGCAACAGAAAACGCAACAGAGACGCAACAGAGAAGCAATTTGCAGTTTTGCAAATCACTAAACAGTCAATAGACATGAAATCATAAAATTACACAAACTCTGTAGGACACTAAATACTTCATAATAACAACCCAAATGTTATAAGTGGTGGAGTTGTCCTTTAAGTCATATAACTAGTCTCCCATTGACAGCAATGCATGACTTAGGATTCACCCATGTTACTGTCTGTATGGAGCTAAGGGGAGGATGTGTATGATACGCACGCACAGTGACACATCCATGCTACAGTGATTCCTCAGCAGCACATGCCATGTCCACACCCTGATACAGAACAAAGAACATGGAGAGCAGTAGGTGTTGAACATGCCCTGCCCTTCTCTGCCTAGCCCCATCTGAGTCACACGCCCACACACACACACAAATCTGATATTCATCAGAGACATAGCCTATTGCTGCAGTGACTGCTATGACATTTCCCGACAAATTACATATACCATGTAGCCTAAAGTAGGACTCAGCAATATGACCAAAATATCATATCACAATATTTCTCTCATTTTTTTACTTGATATAGCTAGCTTTGATGAAGCTAAAATATTAATGCTCACCTATTGTTCCCCGATTTAGAATATACCATTGCACAAACAACATGCTGATCTAGGCCTACATCAGAACTGGTGTCAGGCTGTATTTGCTAGCTAAACTCAGCAAACTTAACATGTGTAAATATTGGTATGAACATAAGATTCAACAACTGAGGCATAAACTGAACAAGTTCCACAGACGTGTGACTAACAGAAATGTAATAATGTGTCCCTGAACAAAGGGGGGGTCAAAATCAAAAACAGTTAGTATCAGGTGTGTCCACCAGCTGCATTAAGTACTGCAGTGCATCTCCTCCTCATGGACTGCACCAGATTTTCCAGTTCTTGCTGTGAGATGTTACCCCACTCTTCCACCAAGGCACCTGCAAGTTCCTGGACATTTCTGGGGGGAATGGCCCTAGCCCTCACCCTCTGATTCAACAGGTCCCAGACTTGCTCAATGGGATTGAGATCCGGGCTCTTCACTGGCCATGGCAGAACACTGACATTCCGGTCTTGCAGGAAATCACGCACAGAACGAGCAGTATGGCTGGTGGCATTGTCATGCTGGAGGGTCATGTCAGGATGAGCCTGCAGGAAGGGTACCACATGAGGGAGGAGGATGTCTTCCCTGTAACGCACAGCATTGAGATTGCCTGCAATGGCAACAAGCTCAGTCTGATGATGCTGTGACACACCACCCCAGACCATGACGGACCCTCCACCTCCAAATCGATCCCGCTCCAGAGTACAGGCCTCGGTGTAACGCTCATTTCTTCGACGATAAACGCGAAGCCGACCATCACCCCTGGTGAGACAAAACCGTGACTCGTCAGTGAAGAGCACTTTTTGCCAGTCCTGTCTGGTCCAGCGATGGTGGGTTTGTGCCCATAGGCGACATTGTTGTCAGTGATGTCTGGTGAGGACCTGCCTTACAACAGGCCTACAAGCCCTCAGTCCAGCCTCTCTCAGCCTAGTGCGGACAGTCTGAGCACTAATGGAGGGATTGTTCATTCCTGGTGTAACTTGGGCAGTTGTTGTTGCCATCCTGTACCTGTCCCGCTGTACCAATCCTGTGCAGGTGTTGTTACATGTGGTCTGCCACTGCGAGGACAATCAGCTGTCCGTCCAGTCTCCCTGTAGCGCTGTCTTAGGCGTCTCACAGTACGGACATTGCAATTTATTGCCCTGGCCACATCTGCAGTCCTCATGCCTCCTTGCAGCATGCCTAAGGCACGTTCACGCAGATGCGCAGTGACCCTGGGCATCTTTCTTTTGGTGTTTTTCAGAGTCAGTAGAAAGGCCTCTGTAGTGTCCTTAGTTTTCATAACTGTGACCTTAATTGCTTACCGTCTGTAAGCTGTTTGTGTCTTAACGACCGTTCCACATGTGCATGTGCATTCATTGTTTATTTTTTTATTTATTTTTTATTTATCCGTTATTTTACCAGGTAAGTTGACTGAGAACACGTTCTCATTTGCAGCAACGACCTGGGGAATAGTTACAGGGGAGAGGAGGGGGATGAATGAGCCAATTGTAAACTGGGGATTATTAGGTGACCGTGATGGTTGAAGCCAGATTGGGAATTTAGCCAGGACACCGGGGTTAACACCCCTACTCTTACGATAAGTGCCATGGGATCTTTAATGACCTCAGAGAGTCAGGACACCCGTTTAACGTCCCATCCGAAAGACGGCACCCTACACAGAGCAGTGTCCCCAATCACTGCCCTGGGGCATTGGGATCTTTGTTTAGACCAGAGGAAAGAGTGCCTCCTACTGGCCCTCCAACACCACTTCCAGCAGCATCTGGTCTCCCATCCAGGGACTGACCAGGACCAACCCTGCTTAGCTTCAGAAGCAAGCCAGCAGTGGTATGCAGGGTGGTATGCTGCTGTTTATGGTTCATTGAACAAGCATGGGAAACAGTGCTTAAACCCTTTACAATGAAGATCTGTGAAGTTATTTGAATTTTTACGAATTATCTTTGGGGTCCTGAAAAAGGGACGTTTCTTTTTTTTGCTAAGTATGTTTGCTCTGACTAAGTACATTTAGCTAGCTAACTAGCGATTAGCATTAACGGCTAACACAATTTATTTTAGCCACAACTTACTAAGAAAAGACAAACTAGCTCTTTGCAGACAGTAAGATACAAAAACTAATAGTGTAATTATAGAACTCTTGTGGATTTATATTAAGAAGCAAAATGGAAAGCAGCATCAGTGTTACCAACACCTTGTTGCATCTTCAGAATTGACCATGAAGATTGCAAGTGGTTGTGACTCCTGGTAGAGCAGAAAAACTGCTTTCCTTGTGTGTGGAAGGCGAGACGAGTCAAGGAGCATAAACACTGACATTACACACGGCGGAGTGGTTTAACATATTTAACAAATCAAACATTGATTCCGGAGTTCCAAATTAAGCAGCAGCAGCTGAAAAGATGAGCTCCTACAAATATTGAAATTTAAATGTTTTTTTAGAGTAAAGTACATCGAAAAAAAATCAAAAGAAAACTGCAAACTGAATAGGAGACCAAACAAGCAGCAAACAAAGAAGAAAGGCTTTTGAAAAAGTAACAATTTTTCATAAAATTATACCGTTTTCTTAGCTAGCTAAGTTGTTTACCTGTTGCTAGGCAGTTGCTAGGGACATTCCTGAAAGAAGCTAGCTAGCTAACAAGGAGTGTCTAGTTGGCAGAAGAGAAGAAGGGACAAAGAAGGGACAAAGTGGGACAAAATAAGGACAGAAGAAAAGGGAAAGGGGACATTAAGGTGAAGCAGTCCTCTAAAGACACAAAAGACAATAATACAAGAAACAACACTTCTATTGCCTCTCCCTCTACGATACGCACTTCCGGTTTGGTTTGGAGCGAGTAGTTGCATTCCGCTTTGCTCCACAGGTAGTATTACAGGTAGTATTACATTTCATTTCATTACAGTACAACAGTTTGATTTGTTTGATCTTAGCTGGCTACATAGCCGTCTTTGTATCCAAGATAATTGTGTAGTCTAGAGTAATTGTCGAGGTTACCTAGCCAGTTAGAGGTTACCTAGCCAGCTACACTTTCAAACAAAGTCAACAACGCAGCCACTGCTAGCTAGCCTATTTCACCAGCCAGCAGTACTATATCATTTTAGTCAATAAGATTTTTTGCAACGTAAGCTTAACTTTCTGAACATTCGAGACGTGTAGTCCACTTGTCATTCCAATCTCCTTTGCATTAGCGTAGCCTCTTCTGTAGCCTGTCAACTATGTGTCTGTCTATCCCTGTTCTCTCCTCTCTGCACAGACCATACAAACGCTTCACACCGCGTGGCCGCTGCTACTCTAACCTGGTGGTCCCAGCGCGCACGACCCACGTGGAGTTCCAGGTCTCAGGCAGCCTCTGGAACTGCCGATCTGCGGCCAACAAGGCAGAGTTCATCTCAGCCTATGCTTCCCTCCAGTCCCTCGACTTCTTGGCACTGACGGAAACATGGATTACCACTGATAACACTGCTACTCCTACTGCTCTCTCCTCGTCTGCCCACGTGTTCTCGCACACCCCGAGAGCTTCTGGTCAGCGGGGTGGTGGCACTGGGATCCTCATCTCTCCCAAGTGGACATTCTCTCTTTCTCCCCTGACCCATCTGTCTATCGCCTCCTTTGAATTCCATGCTGTCACAGTTACCAGCCCTTTCAAGCTTAACATCCTTATCATTTATCGCCCTCCAGGTTCCCTTGGAGAGTTCATCAATGAGCTTGACGCCCTGATAAGTTCCTTTCCTGAGGATGGCTCACCTCTCACAGTTCTGGGTGACTTTAACCTCCCCACGTCTACCTTTGACTCATTCCTCTCTGCCTTCTTCTTTCCACTCCTCTCCTCTTTTGACCTCACCCTCTCACCTTCCCCCCCTACTCACAAGGCAGGCAATACGCTTGACCTCATCTTTACTAGATGCTGTTCTTCCACTAATCTCATTGCAACTCCCCTCCAAGTCTCCGACCACTACCTTGTATCCTTTTCCCTCTCGCTCTCATCCAACACTTCCCACACTGCCCCTACTCGGATGGTATCGCGCCGTCCCAACCTTCGCTCTCTCTCCCCCGCTACTCTCTCCTCTTCCATCCTATCATCTCTTCCCTCTGCTCAAACCTTCTCCAACCTATCTCCTGATTCTGCCTCCTCAACCCTCCTCTCCTCCCTTTCTGCATCCTTTGACTCTCTATGTCCCCTATCCTCCAGGCCGGCTCGGTCCTCCCCTCCTGCTCCGTGGCTCGACGACTCATTGCGAGCTCACAGAACAGGGCTCCGGGCAGCCGAGCGGAAATGGAGGAAAACTCGCCTCCCTGCGGACCTGGCATCCTTTCACTCCCTCCTCTCTACATTCTCCTCTTCTGTCTCTGCTGCTAAAGCCAATTTCTACCACTCTAAATTCCAAGCATCTGCCTCTAACCCTAGGAAGCTCTTTGCCACCTTCTCCTCCCTCCTGAATCCTCCTCCCCCTCCTCCCCCCTCCTCCCTCTCTGCTGATGACTTCGTCAACCATTTTGAAAAGAAGGTCGACGACATCCGATCCTCGTTTGCTAAGTCAAACGACACCGCTGGTTCTGCTCACACTGCCCTACCCTGTGCTTTGACCTCTTTCTCCCCTCTCTCTCCAGATGAAATCTCGCGTCTTGTGACGGCCGGCCGCCCAACAACCTGCCCGCTTGACCCTATCCCCTCCTCTCTTCTCCAGACCATTTCCGGAGACCTTCTCCCTTACCTCACCTCGCTCATCAACTCATCCTTGACCGCTGGCTACGTCCCTTCCGTCTTCAAGAGAGCGAGAGTTGCACCCCTTCTGAAAAAACCTACACTCGATCCCTCCGATGTCAACAACTACAGACCAGTATCCCTTCTTTCTTTTCTCTCCAAAACTCTTGAACGTGCCGTCCTTGGCCAGCTCTCCTGCTATCTCTCTCAGAATGACCTTCTTGATCCAAATCAGTCAGGTTTCAAGACTAGTCATTCAACTGAGACTGCTCTTCTCTGTGTCACGGAGGCGCTCCGCACTGCTAAAGCTAACTCTCTCTCCTCTGCTCTCATCCTTCTAGACCTATCGGCTGCCTTTGATACTGTGAACCATCAGATCCTCCTCTCCACCCTCTCCGAGCTGGGCATCTCCGGCGCGGCCCACGCTTGGATTGCGTCCTACCTGACAGGTCGCTCCTACCAGGTGGCGTGGCGAGAATCTGTCTCCGCACCACGTGCTCTCACCACTGGTGTCCCCCAGGGCTCTGTTCTAGGCCCTCTCCTATTCTCGCTATACACCAAGTCACTTGGCTCTGTCATATCCTCACATGGTCTCTCCTATCATTGCTATGCAGACGACACACAATTAATCTTCTCCTTTCCCCCCTCTGATAACCAGGTGGTGAATCGCATCTCTGCATGTCTGGCAGACATATCAGTGTGGATGACGGATCACCACCTCAAGCTGAACCTCGGCAAGACGGAGCTGCTCTTCCTCCCGGGGAAGGACTGCCCGTTCCATGATCTCGCCATCACGGTTGACAACTCCATTGTGTCCTCCTCCCAGAGTGCTAAGAACCTTGGCGTGATCCTGGACAACACCCTGTCGTTCTCAACTAACATCAAGGCGGTGACCCGTTCCTGTAGGTTCATGCTCTACAACATTCGCAGAGTACGACCCTGCCTCACGCAGGAAGCGGCGCAGGTCCTAATCCAGGCACTTGTCATCTCCCGTCTGGATTACTGCAACTCGCTGTTGGCTGGGCTCCCTGCCTGTGCCATTAAACCCCTACAACTCATCCAGAACGCCGCAGCCCGTCTGGTGTTCAACTTTCCCAAGTTCTCTCACGTCACCCCGCTCCTCCGCTCTCTCCACTGGCTTCCAGTTGAAGCTCGCATCCGCTACAAGACCATGGTGCTTGCCTACGGAGCTGTGAGGGGAACGGCACCTCCGTACCTTCAGGCTCTGATCAGGCCCTACACCCAAACAAGGGCACTGCGTTCATCCACCTCTGGCCTGCTCGCCTCCCTACCTCTGAGGAAGTACAGTTCCCGCTCAGCCCAGTCAAAACTGTTCGCTGCTCTGGCACCCCAATGGTGGAACAAACTCCCTCACGACGCCAGGTCAGCGGAGTCAATCACCACCTTCCGGAGACACCTGAAACCCCACCTCTTTAAGGAATACCTAGGATAGGATAAAGTAATCCTTCTAACCCCCCCCCCCTTAAAAGAGTTAGATGCACTATTGTAAAGTGGTTGTTCCACTGGATATCATAAGGTGAATGCACCAATTTGTAAGTCGCTCTGGATAAGAGCGTCTGCTAAATGACTTAAATGTAAATGTAAATTGAAATACCGTTATACAAGGTAAAGTAAAAACCCAAACCGGTCCGTGCATAAAAACAGGTATTTAGTACAATACGGTACTAAAATACCAGTATTAATAAACAGCACTAGCCTAAAACAGACCTACTAAACATATTATAACTCACACAGGTTATATTGATTTGATGGCAACGAGAGGGTGTGTAGCTCCTGCAACGCGGCAAGTGGCAGCCAGAGCAGCAGAGAGATTCCCTAACACCAAAAGCACTATGTCCACCCTGTTGCCATGTGGAGATGTGCCCTTCCACATTATTCAGACCAACAATGCAGCACTTTAAGTATTTGGAAAATTATTCTTGACAAAATGTTCGACAAAAATGCAGCTGCTAAAAAACTCACTGAGAACTGTTAGAGCCCCCCGATGATGAATTTAAAAATTGCATGGTTCAAAGGATGAAGAAAAAAAGAGCAAAGTGGCAAACAAGTCAGGCTGCTCAGCTGATTGGTTGACATATTGTCAATTGAAAAATTGTGACAAAAAATATATATATATATATATAAATAAATGGGAAAAAATGTGTCCATATGTCCTGTGTGTCCATAGGAGCGGAAGGAAGCGAAAGTAATTCCACTACCTAAAAATAGTAAAGCACCCTTTGCTGGCTCTAACAGCCGCTCAATCAGAAAAGCTGACTGTTCTTAGTAAACTGATGGAGAGAATTGACTTAGATGACTGATGATTGGCTAAAATAAATTGATAATCAGATGATAGTTGGAGCTGTATTGTTAGATTTCAGTGCAGCTTTTGATGCTATTGATCATCACTTATTATTGAAAAAAACACTTGTTATGGCTTTACGTCACCCGTCATCACATGGTTGGAGTTATTTATCCAATTGAACTGAGAGTATTCTTCAATGGAAGCTTCTCTAATATCAGAAATGTACAGTGCGGTATTCCCCAAGGCAGTTGTCTTGGGCCGTTACTGTTCTCTATATTTACAAATTATTTGCCACTTGTCTTACAAGCTAAAATGACTATGTATGCTGACAATTGCACACTACACATCAGCACGTAGAGCCAGTGAGCTCACTGAGACTCTTAGCAAGGAGTTACAGTCAGTGTTAGAATGGCTAATGAACAATAAACGGGCCTTAAATACATATATTTGGTTCAAAGCATAACTCTTAGACCTAAACCTCAACTGGAGTTAGGAATATAAAAGGTGTGACCACGGAACAAGTTGAAGAATCTGAACTCCGAGGAGTAACACTGGCTGTTCAGTTAATATGGTCAAGTCATATTGACAAAATTGTTGTGAAAATGGAGAGAGGCATGTCTGTTATAAAATTATGTTATGCGTTTTTTTACACAATTGTACTAGTTGTTCAGGCTTTGATCCCAACTTGATTAATGTCCGGTAATATGATCAGGTGCAGCAAAGTAAGACCTAAGAAAGCCGCAGCTGGCTCAAAACAAAGCAGGACGCCTTGCCCTTAACTGCACACACAGAACTAACATCAACAACATGTATGACAGTCTTTCATGCTTGAGGAGAAATTGACTGCTTCCCTTTCTAGTCTTTTTAAGAAACGCTTGTGTGTTGAAAATGTCTAACCAGTTGTATAGTCTATTTGCATACACTTCAGGCATACATACCCCACCAGACCCGCCACTATGGGTTTCTTCACAGTACCCAAACCAACAACAGATTTAATGCGTCACATTATATATAGTCATGTCATCGTGGAATGCTCTGACACCAGTGGTTACTCAGGCAAACAGCTAGTTCAGCTTTAAAAAACAAATAAAAACATATTGTATCACAGTACCTCTCCTCTTTCTACAATACCTAATTTAACTGTACTGTATATAAGAATATGTACAGTACCAGTCAAATGTTTAGACACACCTACTCATTCAAAGGTTTTTCTTTATTTCCTACATTGTAGAATAACAGTGAAGACATCAAAACTATGAAATAGCACATATGGAATCATGTAGTAACCAAAAAAAAGTGTTAAACAAATCAAAATCCTTGAATGAGTCCAAATTTGACTGGTACTGTATATATGAATAGTGTGTCAATATTATTTTTGTTGTCTCTTGGTGTCTTCCCTATATGTACTTTTTTTTTTAAATTGTATAATTATTTAATGTATTATTATCTCATGTTGTTCTTGTCTATTACTGTTCTGTACTTTGTAATGTATTGGTAGGTTTTATGTGGAACATAAGACAAGTAGCGGCTGCATGTGCAGTAGCTAATGGGATCCTGATAAACGAAACTACTACGTGTTCAGTTTGCCCTCCAAATACCAAGGAATAAGGAAGCAAGTTCCTACGAAGTCAGATACGCATAGAAGCTGGTTTTCCCCCTGAGAGTAAACGTGTTACCACAACTACATATGGTCTTATCAAAGAAGGCAAACTTTCCCGTGGTCATCTTAGTACCATTGTTTTACGTATTATAAATGCATTTGTGTTTGTGTAAGCTTGGCTTAGTGGCTGGCTCTGAGGGCACTGCATACCATAGCACTCCCCACTGTACCAACACCTAAAGCAAACTACTCTAATGAGGCCCAGGCAATATCTATTTACAATTTTTTTTTTTTTTATAAACTACATATTTAACCAACTATTAACTGTCTATACATTTACAACCCCCCCTTAAATGTCTTAAAGTAAAGTCTTACCAATTTATATTATTAATAACTCTGAACACTCTTTGCATAAACACTCTTAGCATGGAACTCCTGGGTGACTTCCACTTTCTAAAGAACCAATTCTAAGAACAGAGCAGGAATAGAGAAACATGGGAGTGGTTTTCTCAACAAGGCTTGGAATGACAGATGGGGTAGAATCTAGAATCCCTAACATGGTGCTTTACATTCCTTTGTCAGGCAGAGTTCACACCGAGGACTGCGAGGGAGGGACAGCCTGGTGGCAGGAACAAATACATACATTAACTCTAACCGACTGGCTGAAAGGTTTGGCATTACCAGCTTGTCTTTCTTTGCAGTCCTGCTGGGCATATGATAAGATCCATTCGCCGTCTCAGGAACCACTTTAACATGATATGCTAGACATTTCTCCAGGCGATGTGAGATCTGATCATCTGAGTAGCGGGACTGCAAAAAATAAAACCTAGAAACGCAGCCACTGATTGACTGACTTCCCTGAACAACTGTCTGATTGGCCCGACTGGCCGGGCAACCGACAGACTGCAGACAGGACTACAGGAACTGACTCATGGAATAGCCAAGACAACTGGAAGGACGGACTGTGTCCCAAATGGCACCCTATTCCCGACATAGCGCACTACTTGACCATATGACTCTGGACAAAAGTAGTGCACTATCTATAGTGCCATTTCAGGCACATATCTAGTCTATTAATACCCCACTACTCTCCGATTATGCAGTACTGCACTGCCGCGCTCTCTCAACGTTGCTTTTCTCTCAACGACGTCAACGCACTCTCAAAGTATGTTTCACTGCACCGCCCAGGAAGGTACAGTACTTAGGCCTATAGAGTATACTCTGAGGCTCTGAGAGCACTGAGCAGTGTAGTCCTATGACAACGTTTTAGCTCACGCCTGCCAGCACTATAAGTCTAATTTAGCCTACTGCAGTGTCCCACAATTTACTGCAACTGCACTGTCCAGGAGACGCAGAGTGAGACGCAGCAGCTCATCAATATTTGGCTATAATACAGAGACAGAAGTTCAGAGCTTTCAACCGCTGAACCTAACTTAACATTAACCCTTACCACTAACCCTAAACGCAAATTAAAGTACAAATAGCTCATATATTTACTGCTCACTTTCTGATGATCAGTGGTATAAAGTACTTAAGTAAAACTACTTTAAAGTATTACTTAAGTCGTTTTTTGGGGTAACTTTTACTTTACTAAAGAAAATAAGGTACTTTTTACACAATTTCCCCTGACACACAAAAGTACTCATACCATTTTGAATGGCTAGCAGGAAAGGAAAATTGTCAAATTCACACACTTATCAAGAGAACAACCCTGGTCATCCCTATTGCCTCTGATCTGGCAGACTCACTAAACACAAATTCTTCAATTGTAAATCATGTCAGTGTTGGAGTGTGCCCCTTGCTATCCGTAAAGAAAAAACTCAAAAAAACAACAATGCCGTCTGGTTTGCTTAATATAAGGAATTTGAAATGATTTATACTTTTATACTTTTACTCTAGTAGTAATTTACCGGGTGACTTCCACTTTTACTTGAGTAATTTTCTATTAAAAAGGTATCTTTACTTTTACTCAAGTAGGACAATTGGGTACTTTTTCCACCACTGCTGATGATATTGCCATTGTCACCTTTGTCCTTTCTAGCATGGCCATTTAGTGACAAAAGGATCAATTCATCACTTTCCAACTGAAAGCAAAATGATGCATCAACAGCTGCTACTGTACAAAACAACGTAACAGTGAGACACACACTCAGCATGTCCAGAAGAATAACTATTCTCACAGGACAGGAGCGGCTGTGTTATAATTACATTATAATGAAGTCTTCTTGTCAAAAGGAGACTACAGCAGGATGACTCAACCTAAACAGAGCTGAAGAGACTAGGCTACCTAATCCTGCAGCTATGACTCATCAGTGTACACACACACAACGGGAAAAGATGACATCATTCCAGACTCATCACCGGCAGGGCAGCAGATGCCTATAGAATTGAACGCTCATTACTCCACTGACTGGGGAGGTGGGGCCGCTTTCTGCCCGGCAACCACGTGACTTTCTATCCGTCACACCGCCTGCTGGCCTGGCTTAGAGTGCGCTACGAGAACATGCAGGGATGTAAAGGGAGCAAGGGGCTATTGGGCACAAGGTGATGTAACTAGAAACTTCCGTATAGTTTCAGCCACTTTCTGATTACATTCAGATTTAGCCAAGTTCAAGCAACATCTTGTGGGGCAAATCGAATACCCACCCCGTATGCCTAGCCTACATTGTTATCATCATGCATAAAATGTTTTTCATTCAGTAGCCTAATCATGAATGCCAAAGTTTTGATTTGGGATAGGCACAAGAAACACACACATTCGGGTTTCTACAACTGACAGATGATGCATTAACGTTGTTGTTTATGTGCTGTTGGTAGCGTCGGCAAGCCTTCCGGGCGTAACCACTGTCATAGCGCGACGATTCAACCTGCAGACAGTTGAGGTTCCTTGCTATCTGGGATCCTTGGAACATCCAACTCTGACGTCACCCCACTGAAGTTGAAATTTAAAATGATTAAGGTTATGGTTAGGGATAGAGTTTAGGGTAGGGACAAGCGTCGTGTAGGAGTGACACCACCTGTTGGAAGACAATGCTCACTGACAGCACTGGGGCACTGCGTCCCCACCGATAAGTAGGCTTCTGCATAAACATCCATATCAATCTGCACCATAAACACTTCCTCAAAAACAATTTCAGTGGTGCCTTTTTGTTTACTTGAGAGGCAGTAGTGAATAGGCGACTGAAGTCTTTCGTCTAGACTGTTAAATGCTCGTAAATGGAAAAAGCTAGCTAATCCATTTTTGTTTACAGGATGTTGTTCACCAGGAAAACCTATCTGCACAAAAACAAAGATAATCTGATGTTTGAAAGACAGTCAGACCCAAGCCACTCAGAAGAGTGCGTAGCACAGCAATCTGGTTACAGTAACCTCATTTTTACACTGACTGACACTTCGTAGGCAGCTATCGTAAAATGCTGAGAAACAAAGTATCCCCTGGCCTGATTTTGTGGTTTGAAACATTGCAGATTGCTACACTCTGCAATAGTTCATCAAAAAAATCTAATCAAATTTTATTTGTATCATAACATCTGCTAAACATGTGTATCGCAGGTGTAGCGAAATGCTTGTGTTTCTAGCTCCAACAAGAGTGTGCAAAGCTGTCATCAAGGCAAAGGGTGGCTACTTTGAAGAATCTCAAGTATAAAATATATTTTTTGATTTGTTTAACTCTTCTTTGTTACTACATGATTCCATGTGTGTTATTTAATAGTTAATGTCTTCACTATGATTCTACAATCCAGAAAATAGTAAAAAAATAAAGAAAAACCCTTTAATGAGTAGGTGTGTCCAAACTTTTGACTGGTACTGTGCATGTATGCATGCCTGTATGTATGTAAACTCAGAAAAAAAAGAAACGTCCTCTCCCTGTCAACTGAGTTTAATTTTCACCAAACTCAACATGTGTAAATATTTGTATTTATATAACAAGATTCAATAACTGAGACATAAACTGAACAAGTTCCACAGACATGTGACTAACAGAAATTGAATAATGTGTCCCTGAACAAAGGGGGGGGGGGGCAAAATCAAAAGTAAGTGTCACTATCTGGTGTGGCCACCAGCTGCATTAGATACTGCAATGCATCTCCTCATGGACTACACCAGATTTGCCAGCTCTTGCTGTGAGATGTTACCCCACTCTTCCACCAAGGCACCTGCAAGTTCCCGGACATTTCTAGGGGGAATGGCCCTAGCACTCACCCTCCGATCCAACAGGTCCCAGACGTGCTCAATGGGATTGTGATCCGGGCTCTTCGCTGGCCATGGCAGAACACTGACATGCCTGTCTTGCAGGAAATCACGCACAGAACGAGCAGTATGGCTGGTGGCATTGTCATGCTGGAGGGTCATGTCAGACTGAGCCTGCAGGAAGGGTACCACATGAGGGAGGAGGATGTCTTTCTTGTAACGCACAGCGAACACAGAGATTGCCTGCAATGACAACAAGCTCAGTCTGATGATGCTGTGACACACTGCCCCAGACCATGACGGACCCTCCACCTCCAAATCGATCCCGCTCCAGAGTACAGGCCTCGGTGTAATGCTCATTTCTTAGACGATACACGCGAATCCGACCATCACCCCTGGCTCATCACTCAGGACTCGTCAGTGAAGAGCACTTTTTACCAGTCCTGTCTGGTCCAGCGACGGTGGGTTTGTGCCCATAGGCGACGTTGTTGCCGGTGATGTCTGGTGAGGACCTGCCTTACAACAGGCCTACAAGCCCTCAGTCCAGCCTCTATCAGCCTAGTGCGGACAGTCTGAGCACTGATGGAGGGATTGTGCATTCCTGGTGTAACTCGGGCAGTTGTTGTTGCCATCCTGTACCTGTCCCGCAGGTGTGCTGTTCGGGTGTACCGATCCTGTGCAGGTGTTGTTACACGTGGTCTGCCACTGCGAGGACGGTCTGCAGTCCTCATGCCTCCTTGCAGCATGCTTAAGGTACGTTCACGCAGATGAGCAGTGACCCTGGGCATCTTTCTTTTGGTGTTTTTCCAGAATCAGTAAAAAGGCCTCTTTAGTGTCCTAAGTTTATATAAATGTGACCTTAATTGCCTACCATCTGTAAGCTGTTAATGTCTTAACGACCGTTGTTTATGGTTCATTGAACAAGCATGGGGAACAGTGTTTAAACCCTTTACAATTTTTACGAATTATCTTTGAAAGACAGTCCTGAAAAAGGGACGTTTCTTTTTTTTCTGAGTTTATGTATGTATGTATGTATGTATGTATGTATGTATGTATGTATGTATGTATGTATGTATGTATGTATGTGTACACACACTACCGTTCAAAAGTTTGGGCTCACTTAGATATGTCCTTGTTTTTGAAAGAAAAGCAATTTTTTTGTCCATTAAAATAACATCAAATAGATCAGAAATACAGTGCAGACATTGTTAATGTTGTAAATGACTATTGTAGCTGGAAACGGCAGATTTTTTATGGAATATCTATTTAGGCATACAGAGGCCCATTATCAGCAACCATCACTCCTGTGTCCCAATGTCACGTTGTGTTAGCTAATCCAAGTTTATCATTCTAAAAGGCTAAATTGATCATTAGAAAACACTTTTGCAATCATGTTAGCACAGCTGTAAAGTGTTGTGATGATTAAAGATGCAATAAAACTGGCCTTCTTTAGACTAGTTGAGTATCTGGAGCATCAGCATTTGTGGGTTCGATTACAGGCTCAAAATGGCCAGAAACAAAGACCTTTCTTCTGAAACTTGTCAGTCTATTCTTGTTTTGAGAAATGAAGGCTATTCCATGTGAGAAATTGCCAAGAAACTGAAGATCTACACACTGTGTACCGTGTTATTTTTCTCCTTTCACTTCACCAATTTGGACTCTTTTGTGTATATCCATTACATGAAATCCAAATAAAAATCCATTTAAATTAGAGGTTGTAATGCAACAAAATAGGAAAAACGCCAAGAGGGATGAATACTTACAAGGCACTGTAAGTCATGGAAAAATGTGTAGAATTACAGGAAATTGGCTTTATAGGTGTAATATGCAGAAATCGCCCCACCATTTCCTGGTTGTTAAAATTCTAATAGTTTGCCTAATTTCAGTTTATGTGACAAAAAAGCCCCCCTTCTCATCGACGGGGCTGTAGTGGAGCAGGTTGAGCGCAGTTTGAGTGTCCACATCACCAACAAACTAACATGGTCCAAGCACACCAAGACAGTTGTGAAGAGGGCACGACAAAACCTATTCCCCCCCCAGGAGACTGAAAAGATTTGGCATGGGTCCTCAGATCCTCAAAGGGTTCTACAGCTGCACCATCGAGAGCATCCTGACTGGTTGCATCACCGCCTGGTATGGCAACTGCTCGGCCTCCGACCGCAAGGCACTACAGAGGGTAGTGCGTACGGCCCAGTACATCACCGGGGACAAGCATCCTGCCATCCAGAACCTCTATACCAGGCGGTGTTAGAGGAAGGCCCTAAAAATAGTCAAGGACTCCAGCCACCCTAGTCATAGACTGTTCTCTCTGCTACCGCACGGCAAGCAGTACCCGAGTGCCAAGTCTAGGTCCAAGAGGTTTCTAAACAGCTTCTACCCCCAGGCCATAAAGACTACTTAACATCTAATCAAATGGCTACCCATAATCAAATGGCTACCCCCCTCTCTTTTATGCTGCTGCTACACTCTGTCATTATCTAATCATAAGTCACTTTAATAATTATACCTACATGTATATATTACCTCAATTAACCGGTGCCCCCGCACATTGACTCTGTACCGGTACTCCCTGTATATAGCCTCGCTATTGTTATTCTACTGCTGCTCTTGAATTATTTGTTACTTTTTTTTATTAATATTTTTTGGTAATTTTCTTAAAACTGCATTGTTGGTTAAGGGCTTGTAAGTTAGCATTAAACTGTCAGGTTAAATACCTGTTGTATTCGGCACGTGACAAATAACATTTGATATGTTGAGAATCATTGTACCATCTAAATCGCTACGAAATATATTTTCCATAACCCAAAATATTGTATTTTCAGCTTTTTGAAACTGGTGTACAAAATCGAAAGTAAAAGAGCAAAAACAAAACTTAAGGGAAACATAGCAATAGCACACATAGAACTGCTTTCAATGTAAATGACAGATCTATATCTCACATTTCTATGTAAATTTGGTCAGGTCTCCCAAAAAGTTACATATTGCAATTTTGTTCTCTGCCCCATGGCAAAATTAGTATAATTGCATAAAATGTGTTATAAAATTGATATATTTTCTCTCTGCCCAAATGACAAAATGTGTACAATAGCAGAAAACTTGCTTTAAAACTGTAAAATGTTCTCTACGCCTTTGGCAAAATGGGTAGAATTGCAGGAATTTACTTTAAAACTTCAATTTCTCTCTGCTGACAAGGTGGGAGCCCCCAACAAAAACTTACTTACGCCCCTAAAAGGCTCGAGTGTGTAGTAATTTAACCTTTTTTTTACTGATATGAAAATGATGTTCCTTATCTCTCCAAAACCGTACCGCAAAGGAAAGCAAACCTCCGTCAGAATATTTATACCGTCAATAGGGGCATAAGCATTTGGCGTCTATGAACGGGGAACTCTATAGTAGCTCCTTGTAATATGGATGGAATATCTTTCGTAGGATGGAGCAGAGTTTACTAAGCAGGCTCTAGTTCTCGTAGATATTGTTGATTTACTGGAAAGGTACCTACCAGACGGATCCGTAGGCTCCCGAGCCGACCGGGGACAGGGTCTGGTACCGCTCCGGGACCTCCCATATCGTCTTGTTGAGCTCCTGTCGGTAGAAAGTGGGTCTCTCCTTGTGAGACATTCCCTGCAGAATGCAGACAAACAAGCCCGTCGTAACTTCGGTTTCCTCGTTTGCGTGGTACTAGTGATGCTGGTGGTGTCTAAAACTCAATACTAAGATAACTATTGTTGACCCAACCAACAGACGAATTTGGTCTCGCGCATTCCGGACTGTGCAAACTTTATCCCGTGCACCACATGAGAACCGCAGAGCCGGAACACAGTGAGCTATGATTGATTTCTCCTCTCTGCAGATTCCGATCTTGTTTATGGGTACGTTCAGCGGATCACTTTCGTCAAGTCGACTTTCAAAATGCATTGCATAATGTGGTTAAAAAAAATCGACGAACTTCACAAAAATCATGCGATCAAAGGTCATGACGTTTTGACTGCAGTCAACTGCAAGTTTTTGCAGTTGCTCTTCACCATAGAGGATAATAGAGTCCTCTAGTGGCCAAAAGGACATTTTAGCATTGTCAGCCCCATTTTTTGTTTTATTGAACCTTTATTTAACTAGGCAAGTCGGAAAGAAATCGTATTTACAATGACGGCCTACATTGAGGGCTTCCACCATGCTTCTGCCATTTTAAAGTATATATACAAAATGTATATATATATCTACAAATATAAATATAAGTCCCCTATCTATCTCTAGGCTCTTCACCAACTTCATCCTGCAGCCATCCCTGCATTATGGGAGGCTCTAATTAACCAACGTTGCTGCCATTCATATCGAACAGTGGATATATACAAATAACGGTGATATTTGGGTTTCTCTCTCACTAATTGACTGTACAATGTAAAACACTTGTATAAACAATTGCAACACTGCCATGTTGAAAAACCACATTAGTGTCTGACTTTCGGCTGTCACAGCTGCACCTCCCCCAATTTTACTCCTCGACATTTGTCTACTGTTGGTTGCTTTAGCCACTCAAACTTGACTGTGTTGAGACGGAACGTGAACTGGGTGTAATCATTAGTCCAAACAGTTGAAAAAAATACGGGTAGGGCCAGGTAGGGCCCTACCCGTTTTGTTCAGGTTGCTTCCGTTTAAGAAACGCTTTGCAACAGAATCGGTTTTAATAAGCCCCTGAAGTGCTACCCCGTCCCTATTCACACATCTCGTGTGTTTTGAGTTTGGCAGATGGGGAAATCCCACTGAAATATGTGGTAATTCCTAATATCCTTTGCCTTTTACTGTAGGCTACATGTTGAAATCAAAGACAGGTTTAGAAACTCTGTGTTGAAATGTTGAAAAAAATTACGTATGCAATAGTGATTGACCCGTTGGGCTTATTTAATATATCACAGTGTTATGATGGCCTTACTATCTTGATGTTTCCCCAATATTTTGAATTGCCACCTGGACAAGCCTGCTGCATACATTTTTACTTGCAGTAATCATAGGCCTAGCTGTTAGTTTAATTAGGTTACAGCTAACGATTAGCATACGTATGCTATACATTTATATCAAAGACACTCATTACACCCTATTTGTTTAGCTTTATATACAGTATGTTGAAAATCCTCCACACATTTCCACCAATCACCCCCATTTCCAGGTTTCTACAGGGGCTGTATGTCCTCCTAGCCTCATACAAACTATCCTGATCTCACTAGCTGACATTTAATTTCGCTACACGGATAGAGCAAAACAGAATTTGAGCTCGCGACATCAGGATGATTCGTACCAGGCTGACGTCCTCCCCAACACATGTTAATTAGGCTCACATGCTTCCAATTAGTGATGGAACGTTTGCTCTTTTTACTGACTCAGATCTTTTCAACTCGGTAGCCTAGTGGTTAGATTGTTGGACTAGTAACCGAAAGGTTGCAAGTTCAAATCCCTGAGCTGACAAGGTACAAATCTGCCGTTCTGCCCCACTAGGCTGTCATTGAAAATAATAATTTGTTCTTAACTGACTTGCCTGGTTAAAAAAATAACAAAACTTTTGACTTATTTCTTTAATTTGATTCTGTAATGCCCAGAGCACGCAGGAACCCCTACCGGCAAACGATGAACTAAAAACTTGAAAGAATTCTACAAGCCTCTTGTTCGCCATAGGGGGCTTATTGGAGCTGTCATTTGTGAATGACAATTATAAAAGTGTACTTCAAACAATGTACATGTCTGATCTCTAGGCATGGCCTACAAATAAGATTATTTATTGTTACGTTTCAAACAAGGTCTATGGCCACAACCGGACTAGACTGTGAACGACTCTTGTGCGAAATGCAATTGCTTGACTGCCACCAGGGAGATTAGCACAATATTGTTTGCAAACTGCAGCCCCACAAACGAGTCGTACTAGAGTTCGAGTTGAGCTGTGTAGGCCATGTTTTGGTTCTACAAAGCTGTGTCCATCGATAACAATCAATTAATTGCATTAATTATTGCACCATGCGATCAATTACCAGTTCTAAACATGTCTTTTTCTTCTCTACGTTGCCTGCAGCATGATTTTGTTTTCTGTGCGCACAGTTGGTCGGATAGACAGTTGGTCAGAGCAAGTGCTGTATCCTGAGCCACTGAGCCGGGGGAGCGCATATTAATCCTACTGTAGAATTCATTGCAGCCACAAGGTCAAACTAACGACAAAAAATAACAAGTCACTCGGAAAAAACGGTTCACGACTCTCGAGCGAGTAAAAAGAGGAGTTCAAAAATAACAAATAGTTTGCGAATTGCACAACACTACTTCCAATCAATCAGTGTGGCAACCTCATAGACTGGAAGCATGTAGTGTTTGAACATGTTGAACGTGTTATATAGTTCATAGTCCTTAACTTCTGAAGTTCAGCCCCTGTTTCACCTGGATGCATTATTGCTTAAAAATCATCCATCCATCCATCCATGCATCTTTATGGGTTCTACTAAGCTAAGATATGGAAAAACAGAGAAAAAAATGTACCATAAGGAATAAGGTTTGGAAGTGTCTGTCCTATATCTAGGAGATATAAGAAAGAATAGGAAATATTTTTGTTTTTTGAACAGATTAAATATCTGTTCAAAAACCTGTTCAACCTCCATACTTCCATTCATTTTTTAAACCAGTACCAGGTTACCTTCATACGAGTCCTCCTGGGCTTTGTGAGCGTTTCTTCCTTCCATAGAGTGGTCATATTAGTTAGTGGGTCAAACCGTCCACCACATTTGTGGAAGGCCGACATAGGCTGATTAAGTGGATTGAGACGCAGCCCATGCAACAACACAGATATCTCTAGCTTAAACTGACAGATTTTTATGGGTGCAACAATAGTCAACTGAGAACTGAGATCCTAGTGTTCTTACAGACACTCCACTGTGAAGCTCCATAACCCTCCAATATTTTTCAAAATACTGCATCTCTCCTTGATACACAATTGGCTGGGACAAAGATCACCTGACCAACTTTGATTTTGGTGTGAATTGTCCCTTTAATGTGGAGGAGACCGTAGATTAAAAATACAAACATTTAAACATTTAAGAAAAATACATTACTTACCCAGTTTGTCCACAGAGTTTCTAAACCATCTTTGGTTTGGCTTTGTTACTCCCAATATCTGAGTTCCATTGCTCTGTCCTGATGAACCCGGATATGTCATTTGTTTTCCATCCATTAGTTGTCGCTCGATTGGTCATGCTGCTGACTAACACAGGAAAGGAGGACAGCGTTGACAACAACATGGACCTTTGAAAATAACTGAGACTTCAACACAGTCTTGGACAACAGCAAACTGCAAACATGACAAATGGTAAGTTTAATGTGACGTTTTATAGGTCATCTTACAGGAGATGCACTGTTTTCAAAGTAAAGAAGCAGACGTTAGCGATATACTGTAGCTTCAGTTAGCTAGCTATCCCTTTGTGATTCGATTAATTAGCATTGTGCCAGCTACTTTGCTAGCTAGCTACCATATGGTTCTGTAGACGTGGCTACAGACCGTACTGTAGCTAGCCAACATCAATTTGCTAACATTTTGATTTATGAACTGAAAAGTGCATCGTCAATTTGCATTCTAATACGTCCATCTGGTATCTAGCTATCTAAGTTGTGACATGTTTCACGTAGCTATTACTGTCGTTTATGCAACCCTGCTTTTGTAATTGATGTTGACATAGCTAGGTATCTAGCAAGCTAATCACACAGGTATCAAGTGTAGCCTAGCTGTCAAACTGGTTTCACTGGCAAGGGTATTTTACCATTGCTGTAGACATCAAGAAGTCTACATTACCAAGGCAATGGTAGTTCATCTTCGATAATTGAACCACATATCTCCAGATGTCATCTTCAGACCAAATGATGTATTTTTTCTCCTCTCCTCAGTGTACTCGTTGGATGGGATTGTGGTATTTGGGATTCTGTTCATCTGTACATGTGCATACCTCAAGAAGGTGCCTCGCCTCAACAGCTGGCTACTCTCAGAAAAGAAAGGTGTGTGGGGAGTGTTCTATAAAGGTAAGCCATCAATCAATCAAGCAGCAATTTCCATCTATGTGATAGAAGAATGGGATATAAATACTGGGTTTGTGTTTTGAACTACAGCCAAAAATCTATGCTACAGTTTCATCATAGTCTGAAGCAGAGAGGTCCACTTACTCCTACTTCTGATCTACTGTTTTTTTCTCCCTCATTCCCCCATTCTATTCCCCCCCCCTCTATCTGTCCACCCCCCCCTCTATCTGTCCACCCCCCCCTCTATCTGTCCACCCCCCCCTCTATCTGTCCACCCCCCCCTCTATCTGTCCACCCCCCCCTCTATCTGTCCACCCCCCCCCTCTATCTGTCCACCCCCCCTCTATCTGTCCATCCCTCCCCCCTCTGTATCTCTCTCCCCTCTGTATCCCTCCCCACTCTGTATCCCTCCACCTCTCTCTCTCTTGCACCCCCATTCTCTCTCCCCCTTCTGTCTTCCTTGGTCTCTCCCTCCCTCTCTCTTTCGTCTCTCAGCTGCAGTGATTGGGACTAGACTCCACCATGCTGTGGCGATAACCTGTCTGACGATGGCATTGTACCTGGTCTCCTTAAAGTGACAGTGTCAGGCTGGGATGGACCGGACTAGGATGGACTGGAGTGGACCGGACATGGCCAGGCTTGGCTGGGCTGGATTTGGCTGTGCTGGTTTGCCACCCATGGACACTGTTTGGACAATGTGTGCCCAAGACTCCCAATTTATTCACCCAGGACCTGTAAAAGACAAGGATAAGCCAATAGTGCCCCACATTAGGTAAATAAGATCCCTGTAGCTCACTGCACTCTTCTAAACCTGACATCATCCATCCCTGCATGACACAACTGTCATCCAGTTTACCCTGAGTTTCCTGTACAGATCTTATAGAACAGTGTTTCTATTCTTGAGGTGCACATTTTTGTTCTAGCTCAACACTAACACATCTGATTCTACTGTTCAATTGCAACCAGTCACCAAGCCATTGATTAGTTGAGTTAGTGCTGGGCTGAAACAAAAATGTGGTCCACCTGGAATGGATTAGGGATCACACTGATAGAGATGTCAGCATGCTAAGTAGTGTCAGCATGCTGATGTACTCAGCACCCTCATGTGTTGAGTAGTGTCTTTATTTAATACTGTTGCTAGCAGAAATATAGGTTTTTTATTATTTTTATTATCACCTAATTACCATTCTCAATGGTTTATTCTGGGGAAAGGACTGGTATGAAGGAATAGTCTAAAATAATGTGGGAAATATTCATTCCTGTTTAAAGTCAGACTTCGGTTGTATATATTTAGGGGGGGGAAGTCATTATAACAGATTTTAAAAAGCTGTTTTCTGTAGAGCACCATAGAGAAGAGCATCACATGTATTGTTGTTGAGTCTAAATATCTCTTTGTTTATTCAAAGGTGTTTTTTAACGTTAAAATGGTTGTACGTTGTCATGATTATCGTCACTATCATTTTTCAACACCCAGGTATAACCCTGGGCCATAGTTAAAAGCTATAAGGTCACATGTTCAGGTAAGCTCTCGGTTCCTTGCCAAATTTTCACAAACCAAACTAATATAGGAGAAATGTCTTGGTGTCCAGCTTAACTTCTTATTTTCTTTCAACCTCTCTGTTCTTCTTTTTTTTGCTCTGTAATTTATGTACGATTTGCCTGTTTGGAAAAACCACTACATATTTCTGCACCAGTGCTTTGTGACTGGCCCGCTGTATATTGTGTGACAATAGCGCTTGTCATCTCTGGGGGAAAATAAATTTAAAAAAATTACTTAAAACAACTTAACAGTGCATTATGTTACATTTTAGTGAAAGAAGCAATGAGAACCTCTGTCAATAAAAATGTGCAGTGTGTTACTCATGACACAGCTCAATAACATGTACATTCTGGCATGGTCTTCATCTACAGTAAGTAGTTTTTTAAAAACCTTTATTTAACTAAGCAAGTCAGTTAAGAACAAATTCTTATTTTCAATGACGGCCTACGCCGGCCAAACCCGGACGACGCTGGGCCCTAATTGTGCGCCGCCCTATGGGACTCTCCAATCACGGCCGTTTGTGATACAGCCTGGATTCAAACGAGGGTGTCTGTAGTGACGCCTCTAGCACTGAGGCAGTGCCTTAGACCGCTGCGCCACTCGGGCGCCCATTGTTGGAGAGATGGCAACCCTTAAAGCACTCGTGTATGATAATGGTTCGTTAAATTCTGGATGAGGGTAGAACAGCCTGACAATATCCCTTTTCATTGCTTTCACCGTTATGCTTTGTACATTTTAGAAATGATTATGTTAACTGGTGTTGATGATCCATTGACTGGGATCTTTTTTTTTAAAGGTCCAATCAAAGATCTCCTTTGTGTCTTTCTGACTGTTTTTCAGATTTATGCCCACACTCCTCAAACGAAACAAACCTAGGGCTTGATTCAATCCGTATCGCCGGAATTGCGCGTCATAGTGCGTTTTTGCCATTTAAAGGTCATTTCCGATTGAGCTGACTTATACGCAGCGTTTACCGTGAATGCGGTCTCCGCCACCGCGGGAACATTGCCTTTTATATAGGCCAGGGTTTCTCAAGAATCTCAATATCCATATTTGGTTAACTCTCGTTAAATAGATGTTAACTGCTGTCTGCGTTCTCAGGTGGATAATTCCCCATCTGCTCTCGCCCACCCCCCCTGCTCTCTCTTGAGCTGAGCGGCTGTGACACCAGTTTCTCCTGCCGGAGGGAGAGCGGGAGGGAGCGACAATTAGACAGGAAATCAGATTTGACCTGCATAGAGCTGTAAGATGCACCTGTTCAACATAACACCACGTTCACTTACATCGCTGCTGATTCAACTCTGAGTGATGGGATAGCTTCACCTGGAAACAAGACCAATATTTTACTTTGGCGTGCGTGTCTGTGTGTGAGAGCTTCTCCCTCAATCAAGACTCATCCCGAGAGAGCACAAGCATTCCTCTTCAGAGCAGCTGTTATGTGACTATCCCTGCACACAGGTAAGGCAGTTTTATTTTTTTGTGAAGTGGGGGTTTTATCATGATACAGTGAGTGTGTTTTAAGGAGAGTTATAAAGTTGAGAGGAAAAAGTTGTGACTTCACTGCGAGAGATATTGCGATTTGCCTACTGTTGTGTGAATTCCGACATATTGCTTATCTTCCGCTCAACAGGTGTTACGGGAAATGGATATCAGAAGCCACAGGAGAGGTGAGTTCTTTATTGTGTATTTTGTTGGCAATAACATTTAATCTTGCCAAAACGCATGAATAGTAATGGAAAACAATAATTTATTACCTTAGAGATGACTCGTACAATACCTCAATGAATTGTCCAATTCCTTTCCGCAGCAATTACTACATAACCATTTACTTTGTAATCTTCAGTAAATACTAAGGCAATTATGGTTAACAACAAATAGGGCTGTCAACTTGAGTTAACCTTTTGTGTAATTTTAGTGCAACATATTTTTTTCCGTGATTAATCGTATTGTCTGAAAGGATTTTAAATACACTAATCATCATTCAGAGAGCTAAAAACAGTTAAATAAAGTGTGCTTTATCAATTGACCTGATTTTGCTAAGCATTACTTTGGACCAAATCAAGACAAATTATTAATGATTTTCAATCTTAAATTACAGCTTACTTTTAAGCAAATTCTGAATTTGCAATAAATCGGGATTAATCACAGCAAATCCTGCAATTAACCCGATTTGCATTTGTCGTTTGACAGCCCATTGTTACATTTTTTTAATCTCCTCTTCCTCTGTCAGGAAGCTACGTCTGTCGAAAGGCCCATTTGTTCGTCTCTGTCGAGGTCCACGATGACCTCATCCATCCTGGAATCCGACCAATCCCGTCCTGGAATCTCCCTTACACCGTGACCACCAGCGCGAGCTGATGCTCAGTCACAGATGGTGGAAACAGTTAACAGTCAACACGACCAGGTTATAATGGGAGACCAGATTTAACTGTCATATTAGGCCCGCTGAGACAATGTTGTTATATAGCTTACAGTAGTAGAATAATACTCTTTATTCCTAAATGACAGATATACAGTACCAATAAGTATAGGTGTATACATATTGATATGAGTACCTATTAATCAATCTCAGTTCTGGAAAACTGTGCCAAAACAATATACTGCTACAACAGCCCTAAGTCTGCTGGCTTTTGTCTTAGTAACAAACGTCGATGGTATTTTATTCCAACAAATAACTGCTTAATAAAGATTTTATTACAAAAATACACTTTTCAAAAGCATTTCAATGAAATGTTCAACAGGTCAAAATGTTTTAAACAAACATTCAATTTGAAGTTGTGCGGCAAAAAGATTTTAAACAACACTGGTGACGAGGAGAGCACAGTCATACAATGTCTTTCGACATCTTTAATGGAAGCAGTTCTTCTTTCGTTTGTTGAAAAGGAACCAAATGCCAGCTGGAAAATTGCCAATACAGAGGCTCAGCTGAACACACAGACACACAGCTCTGTTGGGCATCACTGGGCTTTGCAAATACGTCGACCACACGCAGACAACAGGTGGGTTAAATCTCCCAGCAGAACAGAACAGGCTCTCAATAATCAGGGGAGAGGAGAGAGACCAACATTATACATATTTAACCTCAATACAACTCCAAACACCATCAATCCCTGAATGTATAATTCTGGACCATTGTTCCTCATCAATAGGTAATAAGCACCATATTCATATCAAGATAATCACTTTCATCACATTCACCAATAGGTCCACTTTCACTTAAAGACAGACCCCAGGAATGTGTAAATAGAGACAGGAATGAGGTGGATGAAATCATATCTTGAAGACAAAACACAGTGTGTCAGTTAGCAATGAGCTGTCGCCCACTCTATGATGTGGGCGTGCCCCAAGGCTCAATACTGGGGCCCCTCGTATTCAGCCTGTACATTAATGATCTGCCTTCTGTCTATACTTGGTCTGAATTTCAAATGTATGCAGATGATACAGTGATATATGTGCATGCAAAGAGCAAACAACAAGCTGCACAAGAACTCACTACTTGTAATGGTCCAGGTTACAAAGTGGCTCAGTGACTCATGTTTGCATCTCAATGTGGGGAAAAACAGTCTGTATGTTCTTCACAAAGAGGGTGACGGATGCTACTGAGCCAGATGTCTATGTGTCAGGGGAGAAGCTCCAAGTGGTGTCCTATTTTAAGTACATTGGCATCATACTTGATTCCAACCTCTCTTTTTAAAAAGCAGGTGAAAAAGGTAACTCAACCTAGCTATTTTCCGATTTATACGAAGTTGTGACTACTGAGGTAGCAAAACTGTACTATGATACTCCCCCACTTAACATACTGCTTGACTAGTTGGGCCCAATCTTGCTGTACAACATTATAACCCATTCAGTCTGTCTACAAACAGGCTCTCAAAGTGCTTGATAGGAAGCCCAATTGCCATCATCACTGTTACATCCTCAGAAATGATGAGCTCCTGAGTTGGAAAAATCTTGTGCAATACACCGACACCTCTTGTGTTCAAGATCCTAAATGGCCTGGCTCCACTCAGTACTTTTGTTAAACAGAAAACCCAAACCCATGGCAGCAGATCCACAAGGTCTGCCATGAGAGGTGACTGTACAGCTCGTTTAAGGAAAAGCACCTTTAGTCAATCTGCTTTTTCTGTGAGAGCTTCCTGAGTCTGGAACACACTGCCATCAGACACACACAACTGCACCTATCACAACTTCCCAAAAAACATGAAGACATTGCTCAAGGCCAATCACACTTGTGAACATAAGTGTAACATAACATAACGCTAGAAGCCTGTGTTTCAGACATAAGGAAGTGGATGGCTGACAACTTTCTACTTTTAAACTCGGACAAAACAGAGATGCTTGTTCTAGGTCCCAAGAAACAAAGAGATCTTCTGTTAAATCTGACAATTCATCTTGATGGTTGTAAAGTCGTCTCAAATAAAACTGTGAAGGACCTCGGCGTTACTCTTGACCCTGATCTCTCTTTTGACGAACACATCAAGACTGTTTCAAGGACAGCTTTTCTCCATCTACGTAACATTGCAAAAATCAGAAATTTTCTGTCCAAAAATGATGCAGAAAAATTAATCCATGCATTTGTTACTTCTAGGTTAGACTACTGCAATGCTCTACTTTCCGGCTACCCGGATAAAGCACTAAATAAACTTCAGTTAGTGCTAAATACGGCTGCTAGAATCCTGACTAGAACCAAGAAATTTGATCACATTACTCCAGTGCTAGCTTCCCTACACTGGCTTCCTGTTAAGGCAAGGGCTGATTTCAAGGTTTTACTGTTAACCTATAAAGCGTTACATGGGCTTGCTCCTACCTATCTTTCCGAGTTGGTCCTGCCGTTCATACCAATACGTACGCTACGGTCACAAGACGCAGGCCTCCTAATTGTCCCTAGAATTTCTAAGCAAACAGCGGGAGGCAGGGCTTTCTCCTATAGATCTCCATTTTTATGGAACAGTCTGCCTACCCATGTGAGAGACGCAGACTCGGTCTCAACCTTTAAGTCTTTACTGAAGACTTATCTCTTCAGTAGGTCATATGGTTGAGTGTAGTCTGGCCCAGGAGTGTGAAGGTGAACGGAAAGGCTCTGGAGCAACGAACCGCCCTTGCTGTCTCTGCCAGGCCGGTTCCCCTCTCTCCACTGGGATTCTCTGCCTCTAACCCTGTTACAGGGGCTGAGTCACTGGCTTGCTGGTGCTCTTTCATGCCGTCCCTAGGAGGGGTGCGTCACTTGAGTGGGTTGAGTTACTGACGTGATCTTCCTGTCTGGGTTGGCGCCCCCCCTTGGTTTGTGCTGTGGTGGAGACCTTTGTGGGTTATACTCGGCCTTGTCTCCGGATTGTAATGTTGGTGGTTGAGGATTTCCCTCTAGTGGTGCGGGGGCTGTGCTTTGGCAAAGTGGGTGGGGTTATATCCTTCCTGTTTGGCCCTGTCCGGGGGTTTCTTCGGATGGGGCCACAGTGTCTCCTGACCGCTCCTGTCTCAGCCTCCAGTATTTATGCTGCAGTAGTTTGTGTCGGGGGGCTAGGGTCAGTTGGTTACCTGGAGTACTTCTCCTGTCTTATCCAGTGTCCTGTGTGAATTTAAGTATGCTCTCTCTAATTATTTCGTTCTCTCTTTCTCTCTGAGAACCTGAGCCCTAGGACCATATGTCAGGACTACCGGGCATGATGACACCTTGCTGTCCCCAGTCCGCCTGGCCTTGCTGCTATTCCAGTTTCAACTGTTCTGCCTGCGGTTACGGAACCCCTACCTGTCCCAGACCTGCTGTTTTCAACTCTTAATGATCGGCTATGAAAAGCCAACTGAGATTTATTCCTGATTATTATTTGACCATGCTTGTCATTTATGAACATTTTGAAAATCTTGGCGCTCTCTAATTTTCTCCTTCTCTCTTTCTTTCTCTCGGAGGACCTGAGCCCTAGGACCATACGTCGGGACTACCGGCCGTGGTGACTCCTTGCTGTCCCCAGTCCGCCTGGCCTTGCTGCTATTCCAGTTTCAACTGTTCTGCCTGCGGTTATGGAACCCCTACCTGTCCCAGACCTGCTGTTTTCAACTCTTAATGATCGGCTATGAAAAGCCAACTGAGATTTATTCCTGATTATTATTTGACCATGCTTGTCATTTATGGAAATTTTGAAAATCTTGGCTCTCTCTAATTTTCTCCTTCTCTCTTTCTTTCTCTCGGAGGACCTGGGCCCTAGGACCATGCGTCGGGACTGCCGCCCGTGGTGACTCCTTGCTGTCCCCAGTCCGCCTGGCCTTGCTGCTATTCCAGTTTCAGCTGTTCTGCCTGCGGTTATGGAACCGCCACCTGTCCCAGACCTGTTGTTTTTCAACTCTTGATGATCGGCTATGAAAAGCCAACTGAAAATTATTCATGATTATTATTTGACCATGCTTGTCACTTATGAACATTTTTGAACATCTTGGCATAGTTCTGTTATAATCTCCACCCGGCACAGCCAGAAGAGGACTGGCCACCCCTCATAGCCTGGTTCCTCTCTAGGTTTCTTCCTAGGTTTTGGCCTTTCTAGGGAGTTTTTCCTAGCCACCGTGCTTCTACACCTGCATTACTAGCTGTTTGGGGTTTTAGGCTGGGTGTCTGTACAGCACTTCGAGATATTAGCTGATGTACGAAGGGCTATATAAAATAAAATTGAATTGAATTGAACATAATCCCTAGCTGTGTACTGCTGCTTTCCATGTTATTTGTAGCTATTATGTATTTTGTTGCTTTTTGTGCTATTGCTCTGTCTGCATGCTACGTGTTGCTTGTCCTATGTTGCTCTGCGTGTGTTTACTGCTCATTGATTGTATTCTTATTGTAATTGTTTTTAATAACCTGCCCAGGGACTGTGGTGGAAAATTAGCTAAAAATGGCTCAAATCGGCACTTTCACTGAAACGTTGATTAATGTGCACGGTCCCTGTAAAAATAAACTCAAACTTGGGTCTCTTTATTGTCCTACCAGTAAGCTGAATACCAGTTCCTTTAAGTACACTCGCTCCCAACATGCTGTTAATAATAAATATATTGACTCCTGTCCTATTCTGTGGTTTCAGTTTAGTCAGTGAGGGCTCCAGAATAAATAAACAAGTAAACATATAAAAAGGGAACAGTGTTTTCCTCAGGTCTTTTCATAGGTGGGCTGCCATAACAGACACCTTCTATGGATGTCAACTGAAGGCAACAAATGTTTTAGTTGAGGGGCAACATAAACAAGAGGGGAGATGGGGGACGACAGAGTAAGGCTGAGGGAGAACACCATACTGCTTGGGGAAACTTTGGTGAGGATGGTCAGGGGTTATCAGGGTACTCCATCCTTCCTCTGGCAGCACTGGGATGGCGGGACGCTCCAGTCGTATACATAACTCAGTCTGAGTTTAACCTCTTCTTTACACAACCTCCCATCTCTCTGCAGTGTCTGCTGTTTCTCTAACATATCCTCCAGGCTCTGCTTGTGGGTCACCAGGTACTTATTACTACAGCCCCTTGACTTGTACTCCGTGTCGAAGCGTGGGTCGTGCGTCCGTTTGACGTCCACGGGGGCCAGCCAAGCCCCCAGCGACACGTCCTCGCTCTGCCACACCTTGAGGAAGGCAGCGTTGATGCGCACGTAGTGGATTAGGTCGCAGGAGAGCAGATACCCTCCACCTACGGCGTAGGGTAGGTAGTAGTCACACAGCTCCCAAGCCGACTCCCTCCACTTCCCCGCAGTTTTGACACGACCGCGGCCTGAGAAGAACCCCCAGTACAGCCGGCTGGGTTCTTTAGTCTTCAGCTCCTCCTTTAGATGAGAAGAGATGATGTTATTGTGTGTTTGCACAGAAATGTGTTTCTATCCATATCACACAATATAGAAACGTTTTAAAAAGGCAGAACTGTAAAGAAAATCACGTAACATACAACACATCACACAACCCCAGGGCTGCGTACCAACACCAGGGACGCATTCCATATCAAAACACACCTTCAGCAGGTCCAGGCGAGCGAAGGTGTCGTCATCTGCTTTTAAAACAAACTTAAAGTCTACATTGTGATCCAGCCAGGTGTACATGTGCAGCAGCTTCAGGGTCAGGTTCTCATACGAGTCCCGCAGCTCGGGGAGTAAGAGCAGGTCTTTGTGTCGGCCCTGCTCTGTGTTGAGGTTCTGCATATCCTCGGCCGGTAGACCCTCGGTTCCCACCACAAACATAGCTAGAACCTCCGGGTCCTTCTTAGTCAGCCATGTGCTGCGGATAATGCTCCGCCGCTCTGTGTACTTGGGTCCTGTGGTGATGAGGACCACAAGGAAGGCTGAGAGGTCTTTGGGGCGTGAGGGGGGCTTGAGGTGCTCTGCTCTGGGCCGGGAGTGGGCAGCGTGGGGTGCTAAGCCTGGAGGGTCGACCTGGCCCTGTTTCAGGGTCTCGGAGGTACACTTGGCGAGGAAGAGGACGACTACAGCGAACAGGCAGACTCCTGCAATGGCCAGAGCCGTCTTGTGACGACACAGGAGGCGAACCAGTTTCATGGTGGGGAGACTGAGAAGGGGAGAGAGAGATCTGTAATCAACATGTCTGTGAACAGCAGTCAATTAATGTCTCCCAGAGAAAGTAGCTAAAGAAATAGATATTCTAGAGTTAATAAACTGTATTGAACAGCTAGCTATTAATCAGTGCTAACCATACCAACAACAGCTTGCAACCTGGCTAACATTACCTGACCAATCTAATTCCAAGCGCCCCAGAGAAAGCATGCTTATTCAATCAAAATCAAAACAAGGAACAAAACAAAGGAGGGAATATAGGCTACCGTACCTGACAGTGTCACACAACGCTAGGTGTCGAATGCATTGATGACAGTTACCTGGGCATTGCTTCTGTCTGTAGCTATTTCGCTGAGCTAACACAAATGCGAAATGTTAGCAGACTGGCTAGCTCAACAGTTATCGAGGAACAATGATTTGCTGCAGACAATTCGCTTGCTAACAAATAACGCGAGCCATTTGGTTCAGTATAACTCCCTGAGCTCTTTGGTCGGTGGAAATGAATAAAATCGTTAACTGAATCAAACGAGCAAATCATTGTGCGTAGCATTTACGTTCATTTCGCTGTTCACACGCAGTCAAATTATCGTTTAAAAAAAATTACAATACAATAGCAAATAAACATAGGATATCACTACAAATATCCTTTCTTCTTATGAAACATAATTAAAAAAAAATATATATATATAAAATTCACTACACATGAATTGCCAGCATGGCTAATTCTAGGATTAGAAGCCAATATAGGGCCAAAGCCAGTAGGGGGGTCCGGGGGCATCCTCCCCCGGAAAAAAAGAGCAGAATTTCAACAGAGATTAACATTGAGAAATTAGAACATTTCCCAGTCAACATGGTGAGTTCGGGCCTATTCCATTTGAGAGTCGGGGGACTCGACATCGACTCGCACACGGGGGGCTTCATATTCTTCCCGAGTCCGGCAGAATGATATTACTCTCGGGTTCCAGCTAATTGTCCTCGGACCAAGTCAACTTCAGCATATCTGGCTTGATTAACTTTTTCAGAAGTAGGGACATCTGAGGTTTTTATTCGGAAGATGATGGAAGAATAAAAAACTAATTAATGTAATAATTTCACCTCGAATTTGCAAGCTAAAATTCGGTCCATTAGGCTATTAGATGGAGAAGGACACTAGAGAATCTATGCTACAAATGAATTAGATTTTACTCCAGATTTTTTTTGGGGGGGAACTCCACACAATTTTTAGGCATATGCTGGTGGCCACATTAATTAAAGGACAACTTGGGATACATGATCCATGACAGATAGCACATCAGTGTCATAGGCTATATATAGTCTATTTTTCTCTGGTAGGCCTAGCTGTAAACGCTGACACATCCTGACAAAATGCACCATATGAGTGGCCTAATGTAATTTTCTGTACCCGGTAAACTGTAGAGAATAAACCCATATCTGATCCAAATGGTTGTATAATCAGGGCTTTATTTCGCCAATAAATACAAAAGGACATTTGAGCTCTTATTCAAATTAGTCTACATCACTGCAGTTTACCCAAGACAGTAATTGTGTACTAACAATAATACATTCCTCATTGCACTGTGTTGTTGTAGCCTAGGAGGTAGAATAATTGTATTTTCTAAAACCGTAGGCCTAATAATATCAATAGTGGAGCATGCCTGGGACCGCAGAGCACAGCCTGGAGGAACGCATAGGCCTATATCTTCCATTAGATAATCTGCTACCTAGGCTGAAGGGGTGATGCAGCCTACAACCATGCATGTTGAATTATTGCAATAGCCTATTAAACTGTTACATATTTAGTCTATAGCCTATTGGGCTCCTGAGTGGCACAGCGGTCTAAGGAACTGCATCTCAGTGCAAGAGGCGTCACTACAGTCCCTGGTTCAAAGCCAGGCTGCATCACATCCGGCTGTGATTGGGTCGGATGCAATAGGGCGGCATACAAATGGCCCACTGTCATCCAGGTTTGGCCGGGGTAGGCTGTCATTGTAAATAAGAATTTGTTCTTAACTGACTTGCCTAGTTAAATAAAAAATATATTAACAAAATAAATAAGGACCACGATTGTGGGTTCAATCCCTGGGACCACGCACAGAATATTAATGCATGGATAACGGTGTCTGTTTAATGTCACATTTATTATTTTTGCACACCTCATATCTGAGACATCGAAAACATTTCTGCATGGAACTTTTGACAGTAGTAGGGCTGCCTGCACATTCTGATAAGATGGAAGAAAATAAAACAGAGCATCTAAACTAGGTAAGTTATGAATTGTATCACCAACTGTGTAACTTTGTCATAGTGTTTGTCATAACCCAAGGTTGCATGCCACATTTTTGCTGAACCGGAACGTAGACTAAGTTTAATTCAAGATTGAGACCTCACATTGTTTTACAAATCTGTGATTGTAATTTTCAAAATTGTCTATTGCCAACATCAATGCTTGCTGAAGTATCCTTAATAGGGAGCTAGCATTATCTCTAAAGGAACCAAAAACACACGATCCAGCAGCGGTGACCTGTGCTGCTCGAGCCGTCTGCCTTGTAGCTCAAGCCGGCCTCGCCGCTTGAGTTTGAACCTGTTTGGGATAGGGGGCAGCATTTTCACGTTCGGATGAAAAGCATGCCCAGAGTAAACTGCCTGCTACTCAGGCCCAGAAGCTAATATATGCATATTATTATTACTATTGGATAGAAAACACTCTTAAGTTTCTAAAACTGTTTGAATCATGTCTGTGAGTATAACAGAACTCATATGGCAGGCAAAAACCTGAGAAAAATCCAACCAGGAAGTGGGAAATCTGAGGTTTGTAGTTTTTCAACTCATTGCCTTTCCAAGATAGTGTAAATGGGGTCATATTGCACTTCCTAAGGCTTCCACTAGATGTCAACAGTCTTTAGAACCTTGTTTCAGGCTTCTACTGTGAAGGGGGAGCGAATAAGAGCTGTTTGACTAAGGGGTCTGGCAGAAGGCCATGAGCTAAATCATGCGCGCCTCCGTGAGAGTGAGCTGCGTTCCTTTTCATTTCTAAAGACAAAGGTATTGTCCGGTTGAAACATTATTGAAGATTTATGATAAAAACATCCTAAAGATTGATTCTATACATCGTTTGACATGTTTCTACGAACTGTAATAGAACTTTTTGGACTTTGTCTGAACTTTCGCCTGGACTTGCCATGTGAATTTCGATTGGTGATCTAAACGCGCAAAAAAAAAGGAGGTATTTGGACATAAATTATGGACTTTGTCGAACAAAACAAACATTTATTGTGGAACTGGGAGTGCATTCTAATGAGGTAAGTTAAGTGAATATTTATAACGCTATTTCTGACTTTTACTGACTCCATAACATGGCGGGTATCTGTATGGCTTGTTTTTGTGTCTGAGCGCTGTACTCAGATTATTGCATGGTGTGCTTTTTCCGTAAAGCTTTTTTGAAATCTGACACAGCGGTTGCATTAAGGAGAAGTATATCTTTAATTCTGTGCATAACACTTGTATCTTTTATCAAAGTTTATGAATATTTCTGTAAATTGATGTGGCTCTCTGCAAATTCGCCGGATGTTTTCGAGGCACAACATTACTGAACATAACGCGCCAATGTAAACTGAGATTTTTGGATAAAAATATGAACTTTATCAAACAAAACATACATGTATTGTGTAACATGAAGTCCTATGAGTACCATCTGATGAAGATCATCAAAGGTTAGTGATTAATTTCTCTATTTCTGCTTTTTGTGACTCCTCTTTTGCTGGAAAATGGCTGTATGTTTTTTGGTGACTAGGCTCTGACCTAACATAATCATATGGTGTGCTTTCGCTGTAAAGCCTTTTTGAAATCGGACACGATGCGTAGATTAACAAGAAGTTAAGATTTTATTTGGTGTATTGCACTTGTGAATGTATGAAAGTTAAATATTACAAAAAAATATTTTTGAATTTTGCGCTCTGCCTTTTCAGCGGATGTTGCCTAGCCTTAAGAAGTTTTAACAGTCGAGGCCAGCAGGAGGAGATACCAAAAAGTTCAAACTAGGTAATTGTAGCTATTGTATTTGTAGTGTATTTTGTAGCAGTAGTTAGTTTGTGAAATTGTAGCTACCTTCATTTTTGGACTGGTCATAGTTGTCAAAGTTTCATAGTTAACGTCAGCTAACTCTTAGGGTAGAGGTAGCTAGCTATGTGACATTTGGTAGCTAATTGAGCTAGCTAATATTTTTGTTTGTAAATCAGTAGTCTACTGTAGCTAAGACTAGGCAAGAAAGCACCCTGTTAACATAGCTAGCTAATAGTCACAGCAGTTAGCTACACTAGCTATGTCCAGTGAGTCACAAAATAACTTGTGCAAACTCAACTGGTCTCGAGCGGAGATGACAAAGAGCGCTCCAAGAGTCAATGATACATTTATTTTCATGTAATTCTGAATTACAGTAACGCATACAATTATTTTTGTACATATGGTCTCGTGGTTCTGTAACTTTATCTACCTGAATTATTTTAATCTAGCTAGTGGTCGACCACAAAACAATAAATCGTTTTGCAAAGTCAGGAAGCAGGTGCAGTTGGTGAGTTTAATAATAACGAACATGGAGAGATGCAAAACAAGAGACGCGTCTGGACAAGAAAACAACCAATACTGCCTGAAGAGTAATGCTACAGAGTGCTAGATAAAAGGGGAACTAAATCAGGGTAGTGATGAAGTCCATTTGTGCCTAATGATGGGGTGCAGGTGTGCATAATGATGGGTTGCCAGGACCGGTAGTAAATGGGTGAATGAATCAGATGCTGTCTATCATTGAAGGCAAATCTATAAAAAATAAACAAAAACTTCTACAGGTTGAATGATTAGTGTTTCCAGCTTATCCCATTCCTCACTTAAACCCCATGTAAAGGGATGTGTTCGACAATTTTCTTGTTTGTCTTCCCGTCAGCCTCTCCTGTCTCCACCTTCCACCACCATGCGGCCAAAAACTCACTGTTCACAGCCAGAAATGTATGTGACACAGCAGTTATTACTCAACATTTTCTTGTCCAAACGCTTCTGATTCTTGAATAAAATAAGTTATAAATGATTGTTGAGCTTAGTTGAACTGTTCTGCCCCATCAGAACCAAACATAGGCCTGTTTAAACTTCTTAGGGATAGGGGGACGTATTTGGAAGATTGGATGACTGAGGTGCCCAAAGTAAACTGCCTGTTACTCAGGCCCAGAAGCTAGGATACGCATATACATGGTAGTATTGATTAGAAAACTCTAAAGTTTCTAAAACTGTTAAAATACTGTCTTTGAGTATAACAGAACTGATTTGGCAGGCGAAACCCCGAGGACAATCCATCCAGGATTTTTTGTTGTTGTTGAGGTCATTGGATTTTCCAATTCTTTTCTATGGGGAAGCTGAATTATTAGGACCCAGATTGCAGTTCCTATGGCTTCCACTATATGTCAACTGTCTTTAGAAATTGTTCTGTATTTTTAATATTTTATTTATGAAGAAGTAGTCGTATTCTTTCAAAGTGTCACTCAGGTGGACTCTAGTCTTTTGGTGCGCGTGAATGAGAGCTCGCTCCGTGTTGTTTTTCTCCGGTATTGGAAACAGTTTATTCCGTCTTAAATTTGATCGATTATTTACATTTTAGGGTACCTGAGGTTGGATTAGAAACGTTGTTTGAAATGTTTGGACCAAGTTTACAGTTAACTTAGTAGATCCTTTGTAGGCATGTTGGGCGAGTTGGAACCGGTGTATTTCTGAATCAAACGCGCCAAATAAAATGGACATTTTTGGGATATAAAGAAGGACTTTATCGAACAAAACGACCATTCATTGTGTAACTGAGACCTTTGGGATTGCAAAAAGATGAAGATCTTCAAAAGGTAAGCAATTTATTTTATCGCTATTTCTGACTTTCGTGATGCATCGGTTTGGTTGGAAAATGTTTTTCATGCTTTTGTATGCGGGGCGCTGTCCTCAGATAATCGCATGGTATGCTTTCGCCGTAAAGCCTTTTTGAAATCTGACAAAGAACAAGAAGTTAATCTTTAAGCCGATGTATAACACTTATATTTTTTATGAATGTTTATTATGACTATTCCTGTATTTTGAATTTGGCGCTCTGCAATTTCACCGGATGTTGTCGAGGTGGGTTGCTAGCGGAACGCCTGCGCCAGAAAGGTTTACTGAAAAAAAAAAAAATTATACCCTCAAAACATGGTTAAAACTTTCATTTTTATTTAATGGATCGTTAGTCCTTGCATCCATAGCTCCTATATGTTTATGGTCAGTGCTATCTGGAATCCTTGGGATGTCCCTACAATAAACCATAACCAAATCGCCTACCTGACCTTAATTATTTAAAAAAAGAATTACTTCAAATGGGGTATTGGCATCCAAAGGATTCTGAATTCCACAGACCATCTGTTTATCATCAGAGCTGTTTCCACCAATACTGGACACAAGATGACTGGTGTGAGACAGTGGCTTGACCATAAAATTAGGAATTAGAATACTATTACGACAGGTTAGTTTGACCCGATGACAATTCCCTCAAACATTTTATTTTCAAGGGAAATTGATCCGAATTCTTTGCGGCCCGCAAGTTGCCCATCCCTGACCTAGAGTCCGTAAATTCTGTGCTTAGTTCCTTCTTCTGAAAAGGAAGTCATTTGCCTCAAGGACACACAAGGTCTGCCATGATGGATATTCCGCCATTTAGAATTTTTGAACACTTAAATGAAATCTCCTCCGGAACCACAGGGCTGATCTGGATGAAACTTGATATGGTATCTATGGAGCAAGGTCTTTCAAGGCCATATTTTCTAGACTAGTATGTCAAACAATTTACCAATAAACAATGTGGGCATGGTCTGGCACAAATCACACGGATATTTGTATTGTAACCAAACTTCCGTGCTACAACGGCCACATATTTCTCTCTTCATCGGTTTGACTCAGTATTGAAATCCTGAGGTTGTGTTTCCCATTTGAGGTCTCAATTGGGATTCCTAGGATTTGTATGGTGTCAAAATCTGATTAAATGTAACTACTTCTTTTATGTTATTCAAAAGGTGCTGTCAGGAGAAACACTTTCACATCCAAGGCTACAGATGGAGAAGTTCGTCATAAGGTGGCTGCAGCTAGCACTAGACAGAGGCAGAAAGGAGAGGATGGAACACAGCAAGGAAAGGGCAGATAGATCCAGAGAGACAGATACATTTAGTGGATTTGGAATGAATTCAGACCCCTTAATTGTTCCATATTTTGTTACGATACAAAATTGATATATAAAAAAACAAAAAAAACAATCTACATTTACATTACATTTAAGTCATTTAGCAGACGCTCTTATCCAGAGCGACTTACAAATTGGTGCATTCACCTTATGATATCCAGTGGAACAACCACTTTACAATAGTGCATCTAACTCTTTTAAGGGGGGGGGGGGTTAGAAGGATTACTTTATCCTATCCTAGGTATTCCTTAAAGAGGTGGGGTTTCAGGTGTCTCCGGAAGGTGGTGATTGACTCCGCTGACCTGGCGTCGTGAGGGAGTTTGTTCCACCATTGGGGTGCCAGAGCAGCGAACAGTTTTGACTGGGCTGAGCGGGAACTGTACTTCCTCAGAGGTAGGGAGGCGAGCAGGCCAGAGGTGGATGAACGCAGTGCCCTTGTTTGGGTGTAGGGCCTGATCAGAGCCTGAAGGTACGGGGGTGCCGTTCCCCTCACAGCTCCGTAGGCAAGCACCATGGTCTTGTAGCGGATGCGAGCTTCAACTGGAAGCCAGTGGAGAGAGCGGAGGAGCGGGGTGACGTGAGAGAACTTGGGAAAGTTGAACACCAGACGGGCTGCGGCGTTCTGGATGAGTTGTAGGGGTTTAATGGCACAGGCAGGGAGCCCAGCCAACAGCGAGTTGCAGTAATCCAGACGGGAGATGACAAGTGCCTGGATTAGGACCTGCGCCGCTTCCTGCGTGAGGCAGGGTCGTACTCTGCGAATGTTGTAGAGCATGAACCTACAGGAACGGGTCACCGCCTTGATGTTAGTTGAGAACGACAGGGTGTTGTCCAGGATCACGCCAA
This sequence comes from Salvelinus alpinus, assembly GCF_045679555.1. NCBI lineage: Eukaryota > Metazoa > Chordata > Actinopteri > Salmoniformes > Salmonidae > Salvelinus > Salvelinus alpinus. Next base: position 5,778,719 of record NC_092097.1, read on the forward strand.
GGTTCTTAGCACTCTGGGATCTATACTAGTATACCTCATAATGACAAAGCAAAAACTGTTTTTTTGAAATGTTTGCATATTTATTAAAAATACAAAACTGAAATATCACATTTACATAAAGTATTCAAACCCTTTACTCAGGACTTTGTTGAAGAACCTTTGGCAGCGATTACATCCTTGATTCTTCTTGGGTACGACGCTACAAGCTTGACACACCTGTATTTGGGGAGTTTCTCACATTTCTTCTCTGCAGATCCTCTCAAGCTCTGTCAGGTTTTATGGGGAGCGTTTCTGCACAGCTATTTTCAGGTCTCTCCAGAGATGTTTGATTGGGTTCAAGTCCGGGCTCTGGCTGGGCCACTCAAGGACATTCAGAGACTTGTCCCGAAGCCACTACTGCGTGGTCTTGACTGTGTGCTTAGGGTCGTTGTCCTGTTGGAAGGTGAACCGTCACCCCGATCTGAGGTTCTGAGCGCTCTGTAGCAAGTTTATCAAGGATCTCTCTGTACTTTGCTCCGTTCATCTTTCCCTCGATGTTGACTAGTCTCCCAGTCCCTGCCACTGAAAAAAAACATACCCGTAGGGATGGTGTCCCAGGGCTCCTCCAGATGTGATGCTTGGCATTCAGGTCAGACAGTTCAATCATGGTTTCATCAGACCAGAAAATCTCACTTCTCATGATCTGAGACCTTTATGGGCCTTTTGGCAAACTTCAAGAGGGCTGTCATGTGCTTTTTGCTGAGGAGAGGCTTCCGTCTGGCCACTCTACCATTAAAGGCCTGATTGGTGGAGTGCTGCAGAGATGGGAGAATCTTCTAGGACAACCATCTCAGCAGAGGAACTCTGGAGCTCGGTCAGTGACCATCAGGTTCTTGGTCACCTCCCTAACCAATGCCCTTCTCCCCCGATTGCTCAGTTTGGCCGGGATGCCAGCTCTAGAAAGAGTCTTGGTGGTTCCAAACTTCTTCCATTATGAATGAGGGAGGCCACTGTTTTCTTGGGTGCCTTCAATGCTACATACATTTGTTGGTACCCTTCCCCAGATCTGTGCCTCGAAACATTCCTGTCTCGGAGCTCTACGGGCAGTTCCTTCGACCTCATGGCTTGGTTTTCGCTCTGACATGCACTGTCAAATGTGGGAACTTATAGACAGGTGTGCCTTTCCAAATCATGTAGATTCAATATAAATTTACCAGAGGTTGACTCCAAGTTGTAGAAACGTCTCAAGGATGATCAATAAAAACAGGATGCACCTGAGCTCAATTTCGAGTCTCATAGCATAGAATGCTATGAGCATAGAATGCTTACGTAAATAAGGTATTTCAGTTTAATAGTTTGTCACGCCCTGATCTGTTTCCCATGTTCTTGTCTCTAACCCCTCCAGGTGTCACCCATCTTCCCCTGTGTATTTATACCTGTGTTTTCTGTCGGTCTGTCACCAGTTCGTCTTGTTTGATCAAGTCTACCAGCGGGTTGGCTCAGCTCCTGGTTTGCCCTAGTCTCTCTTTCTCGTCCTCCTGGTTTTTGACCTTTGCCTCTGACCCTGTACCCGCCTGCCTGTCGTCGTGTACCTTGGCCTCTTCTCTGGATTGTCGACCCCTGCCTGCCTTGACCTGTCGTTTGCCTGCCCCTGTGGTTACAATAAACATTGTTACATCACAGTCTGCACTTGGGTCTTCTCTTGATGCCTGATATAAAAAGAAATTGTGCAATTTTATTAAAACTAAGAACCTACATACGTCTATATCGGTCCGCTAATACTAGTAAAGGCCCAGTGCACTACTTTAGTTAAACTTATTTTTTTTAAATTCAGATTATTTTAATTCAGATTTTTCAGGAGGCTCTGAAGCACCCCCAGCACACCCGCTTCCCACAGCATTAATTAGAATCCATAGATAAGCTTTAAGTGGGACAGTCCACTGTACCTCTGCCTCTCCATCGCATTCTCTGTGTCGCCTGTTGCTGTCCCGCTTGTCTGCCCTCTTCTGTTGCCGTCTTAGTGTTCTATGTTGCTCTCTTGTCTACTCTCCTCTCTCATCCTGTCCTGGTAGTAAAAAGTGCAAAAGTAAACAATTGTTTAAAAAATAATTGCACAGACTTTCACCTCACCAGCAAATGATTTGTAAACCATGTTTTACTCTTTCACTGTCTGTATTTCACCTGTTATAATTTGTGCAAATAAATAATAAATAAACTAATTAGAACCTCTAAAGCAGCTTGAAGTCATACATTCTACTGTGTGCTCAACCCACATATGTTCTCTCTCCATCTGCCCTCTTCTGTCACTGTCTTATCTGTTGCGGTCTCAGGTTATTATTATACATTTTTTTACAGTCCTTTGTCTATCCTCTTCTGTAATGGCCTGTTCTGTTCCCCTGGTGTCTACTCCCATCATAACCAATTCTTGTGTTGTGGTCTCTGTCTTGTCTAGTGTCTCTCTCTATCATATCCTGCTCTTCTATTGCTGTCTTTGTGTCTTGTCTGGCGTGTCTCCATCATATCCTATTCTCAAATCAAATGTTATTCAAATCAAATCAAGTTTATTTTATATAGCCCTTCGTACATCAGCTAATATCTCAAAGTGCTGTACAGAAACCCAGCCTAAAACCCCAAACAGCAAGCAATGCAGGTGTAGAAGCACGGTGGCTAGGAAAAACTCCCTAGAAAGGCCAAAACCTAGGAAGAAACCTAGAGAGGAACCAGGCTATGAGGGGTGGCCAGTCCTCTTCTGGCTGTGCCGGGTGGAGATTATAACAGAACATGGCCAAGATGTTCAAATGTTCATAAATGACCAGCATGGTCAAATAATAATCAGGAGTAAATGTCAGTTGGCTTTTCATAGCCGATCATTATGAGTATCTCTACCGCTCCTGCGGTCTCTAGAGAGTTGATAACAGCAGGTCTGGGACAGGTAGCACGTCCGGTGGACAGGTGTCACAATTCCGATGGTGAAAATGAAGGAGTCAGGTGCAGAGAGCAGGGAAATAATGATCAAGTGGAAATTTATTATATCACCCAGAAATAATCTCTGATAATCTCTACGCCACACAAACAACGGGCGCGTCAAAATACTGTCCAACATAAATAGGACCGAATCCACTATACAAAAAACACCACCACAACAAACAGAATAAACAAGCCCGCACAAAAGTCGGCGGGCCAACTGGGTTAAATAACCCCCTACCCTAATCACAAAACAGGTGATACCAATTAGACAAACCTAAATGAAAACAGAAAAGGGGATAGGTGGCAGCTAGTAGACCGGAGACGACGACCGCCAAGTGCCGCCCGAACGGGAAGAGGCACCATCCTCGGCGGGATTCGTAACAGTACCCCCCTCCCGACGCGCCGACCCCGGCCTCGAGGACAACCCGGAGGGCGAGGAGCAGGGCGATCCGGATGGGGGCGGTGAAAGTCCCTCAAAAGGGACGGATCCAAAATGTCGCCCACCGGTACCCAGCATCTCGGTCTGGCTCTGATGCCACGGAGCCAGGACCGGCTGGTACCCCAGTACACATTCGAAGGGCGACATGTTCGTTGATGAGTGGCGGAGTGAGTTCTGGGCCAACTCCGCCCACGGGACGTACCTTGCCCACTCTCCTGGCAATACGACCTCAGAAACCTACCCACTTCCTGGTTCACTCTTTCCACCTGCCCATTACTTTCGGGGTGATACCCAGAGGTGAGGCTGACCGAGACCCCCAGACGCTCCATAAACGCCCTCCACACCCGGGACGTGAACTGGGGACCTCGATCAGATACGATGTCCTCCCGAAGGCTACATCGGTAATGGTCCATCAGGGCCCTGTCATTCCACCCCGCACCAGCAGCCAAGGTCCGGAACTCCAACGCGAAGTCTTGCGCACGCCTCGTCTCCTGTCTGAGGTGGAACAGTCGCTCACCCACCGCTCGGCCCTCCTGAGGGTGGTCAAATACGGCCCGAAAGCGGCGGGTGAACTCTGGGTAGTGGTCTCGAACCGAGTCTGGGCCGTTCCAGACCGCGTTAGCCCATTCCAGGGCTCTACCCGTCAGACAGGAGATGAGGAGGCTAACACTCTCCTCTCCCGAGGGAGTCGGATGAACAGTAGCCAAGTAGAGCTCCAACTGGAGCAAAAACCCCTGGCACCCAGCCACCGCTCCGTCGTACTCCCTCGGGAGCGCGAGACACAATGCGCCTGAACCAGACGCTGACGTGGAAGGAGTAGGTTGCGACGTCCGTGAAGGAGCTGGGGTAGATGTCGGGAAACTACTCCTCTCCCATCGCTCCATCCTCTCCATCATCATGTCCATCGCCGACCCAATCCGATGGAGAACGGCGGTGTGATGGAGGACACGCTCCTCCATCGATGGAAGAGGGGTGGTTGCTGCTTCTGCTGACTCCATGGATCGGTGCGGGCTTCTGTCACAATTCCGATGGTGAAAATGAAGGAGTCAGGTGCAGAGAGCAGGGAAATAATGATCAAGTGGAAATTTATTATTTCACCCAGAAATAATCTCTGAAGCGGCTACGCCACACAAACAACGGGCGCGTCAAAATACTGTCCAACATAAATAGGACCGAATCCACTATACAAAAAACACCACCACAACAAACAGAATAAACAAGCCCGCACAAAAGTCGGCGGGCCAACTGGGTTAAATAACCCCCTACCCTAAACACAAAACAGGTGATACCAATTAGACAAACCTAAATGAAAACAGAAAAGGGGATCGGTGGCAGCTAGTAGACCGGAGACGACGACCGCCGAGCGCCGCCCGAACGGGAAGAGGCGCCATCCTCGGCGGGATTCGTAACAACAGGTCAGGGTTCCATAGCCGCAGGCAGAACAGTTGAAACTGGAACAGCAGCAAGGCCAGGTGGACTGGGGACAGCAAGGAGTCATCATCCCCGGTAGTCCTGACGCATGGTCCTAGGGCTCAGGTCCTCCGAGAGAGAGAAAGAAAGAGAGAAGGAGAGAATTAGAGAGAGCATACTTAAATTCACACAGGACACCGGATAAGACAGGAGAAGTACTCCAGATATAACCAACTGACCCTAGCCCCCCGGCACATAAACTACTGCAGCATAAATACTGGAGGCTGAGACAGGAGGGGTCAGGAGACACTGTGGCCCCATCCGATGATACCCCCGGACAGGGCCAAACAGGAAGGATATGACCCCACCCACTTTGCCAAAGCACATCCCCCGCACCACTAGAGGGATATCTTCAACCACCAACTTACAATCCTGAGACAAGGCCGAGTATAGCCCAGAAAGATCTCCACCACAGCACAAACCAAGGGGGTGCGCCAATGATTAGCATATGTTATTGCGGGTGTAGCGAAATGCTTGTGCTTCTAGCTCGGACAATGCAGTATTGTCTAACGAGTAATATCTAACAAATTACACAACATATACCCAATACACACAAATCTAAGAAAGAATGATTTAAGAATATATACATATATGGACGAGCGATGTCAGAGCGGAACGGACTAAGATACAGTAGAATAGTATAGAATATACATATTGTAACGGCTTTCTTCTGTGGACGAAGGATCGGACCAAAGCGCAGCATGGTTAGTGTTCATCATGTTTAATAAAGACAATAAACGTGAACACCACAAAATAACAAATGTGAAAAACCGAAAACAGTTCTGTCTGGTGCAGACACACGAAGACAGAAGACCACCACCCACAAAACCCAACACAAAACAGGCTACCTAAATATGGTTCCCAATCAGAGACAATGACTAACACCTGCCTCTGATTGAGAACCATATCAGGCCAAACACAGAAACGGGAAAACTAGACACACAACATAGAATGCCCACCCAGCTCACGTCCTGACCAACACTAAAACAAAGAAAACACAAAAGAACTATGGTCAGAACGTGACACATATGAGATGAGTAATGCAAGATTTGTAAACATTATTAAGGGACTAAGATACCGTAGAAGATTATAGAAAATAGTATATACAGTTGAAGTCGGAAGCTTACATACACTTAGGTTGGAGTCATTAAAACTCGTTTTTCAACCACTCCACAAATTTATTGACAAACTATAGTTTTAGCAAGTCGGTTAGGACATCGACTTCATGCATGACACAAGTCATTTTTCCAACAATTGTTTAAAGACAGATTATTTCACTTATCATTCACTGTATCACAATTCCAGTGGGTCAGAAGTTGACATACACTACATTGACTGTGCCGTTAAACAGCTTGGAAAATTCCAGAAAATTATGTCATGGCTTTCGAAGCTACACCTCCAATTGACTCAAATGATGTCAATTAGCCTATCAGAAGCTTCTAAAGCCATGACATCATTTGAGTCAATTGGAGGTGTACCTGTGGATGTATTTCAAGGCCTACCTTCAAACTCAGTGCCTCTGCTTGACGTCATGGGAAAATCAAAAGAAATCAGCCAAGACCTCAGAAAAGAAATTGTAGACCTCCACAAGTCTGGTTCATCCTTGGAATTAATTTCCAAACGCCTGAAGGTACCACGTTCATCTGTACAAACAATATTACGCAAGTATAAACACCATGGGACCACGCAGCCGTCATACCGCTCAGGAAGGAGACGCGTTCTGTCTCCTAGAGATGAACGTACTTTGGGGCAAATCAATCCCAGAACAACAGCAAAGGACCTTGGGAAGAAGCTGGAGGAAACGGGTACAAAACTATCTACATCCACAATAAAACAAGTTACAACATAACCTGAAAGGCCGCTCTGCAAGGAAGAAGCCACTGCTCCAAAACTGCCATAAAAAGCCAGAGTACGGTTTGCAAATGCACATGGGGACAAAGATCGTACACTTTGGAGAAATGTCCTCTGGTCTGATGAAACAAAAATAGAACTGTTAATGACCATCGTTATGTTTGGAGGAAAAAGGTGGAGGCTTGCAAGCCGAAGAACACCATCCCAACTGTGAAGCACAGGGGTGGCAGTATCATGTTGTGGGGGTGCTTTGCTGCAGGAGGGACTGGTGCACTTCACAAAATAGATGGCATCATGTGATAGGAACATTATGTGGATATATTGAAGCAACATATCAAGACGTCAGTCAGGAAGTTAAAGCTTGGTCCAAATGGTTCTTCCAAATGGACAATGACCCCAAGCATACTTCTGAAGTTGTGGCAAAATGGCTTAAGGACAACAAAGTTAAGGTATTGGTGTGGTCATCACAAAGTCCTGACCTCAATCCTATAGATAATTTGAGTGTAGAACTGAAAAAGTGTGTGTGAGCAAGGAGGCCTACAAACCTGACTCAGTTACACTAGCTCTGTCAGGAGCAATGGGCCAAAATTCACCCAACTTATTGTGGGAAGCTTGTGGAAGGCTACCCGAAACATTTGATCCAAGTTAAACAATTTAAAGGCAATCCTACCTAGTACTAATTTAGTGTATGTAAACTTCTGACCCACTGGGAATGTGATGAAAGAAATAAAAGCTGAAATAAATCATTCTCGCTACTATTATTCTGAAATTTCACATTCTTAAAATAAAGTGGTGATCCTAACTGACCTAAGACAGGGCATTTTTCCTAGGACTAATGTCAGGAATTGTCAAAAACTGAGTGTAAGTGTATTTGGCTAAGGTGTATGTAAACTTCTGACTCCAACTGTACATATGAGATGAGTGATGCCAGATATGTAAACATTTTTAAGTGACTAAGATACCGTAGAATAGTATAGAATACAGTATATACATATGAGATGAGTAATGCCAGATATGCAATCCTTGTGACTAGTGACTAGTGTTCCATTCCTTAAAGTGGCCAGTGATTTCTAGTCTATGCCTATAGGCATCAGCCTCTAATGTGCTAGTGATGGCTGTTTAATAGTCTGATGACCTTGAGATAGAAACTGTTTTTCAGTCTCTCGGTCCCAGCTTTGATGCACGTGTACTGACCTCGCCTTCTGGATGATAGCGGGGTGAGCAGGCAGTGGCTCGGGTGGTTGATGTCCGTGATTATCTTTTTGGCCTTCCTGTGACATCGGGCGCTGTATGTGTCCTGGAGGCAGAGGTGGAAAAAGTACTCAATTGTCATACTTGAGTAAAAGTAAAGATACCTTAATTTAAAATGACTCAAGTAAAAGTGAAAGTAACCCAGTAAAATACTAATTGAGTAAAAGTCTAAAAGTATCAGATTTTAAATGTACTTAAGTAGAGTAGTGGAAAAAGTGCTCAATTGTCATACTTGAGTAAAAGTACAAAGTAAAAGTAAATGCTATACATCAAATTCCTTATATTTAGCAAACCAGACAGCAAAAAAATCATTTTTTATAACTTTTTTTTGACAGCTAGGGCTAACTCCAACACTCAGACATAATTTACAAAGGAAGCATTTATGTTTAGTGAGTCCACCAGATCAGAGGCAGTAGGGATGACCAGGGACGTTCTCTTGATAAGTGTGTGAATTTGACCTTTTTCCTGTAGTGCTAAGCATTCAAATTGTAACTAGTATTTTTGGGTAAAATGGAGTAAAAAGTACATACTTTTCTTTCGGAATGTAGTGAAGTAAAAGTAGTCAAAAATATAAATAGTAAAGTACAGATACCCCCCAAAACAACTTAAGTAGTACTTTAAAGTATTTTTACTTAAGTACTTTACACCACTGCCTGGAGGGCAGGTAGTTTGCCCCCAGTAACGCGTTGGGCAGACCGCACCACCCTCTGGAGAGCCTTGCGGTTGCGGGCGGTGCAGTTGTCGTACCAGGTGGTGATACAGCCCAACAGGATGCTTTCAATTGTGCATCTGTAAAAGTTTGTGAGGGTTTTAGGTGACAAGCCAAATTTCTTTAGCCTCCTAAGGTTGAAGAGGCTCTGTTGCGCCTTCTTCACCATACTGTCTGTGTGAGTGGTCCATTTCAGTTTGTCAGTGATGTGTTCGCCAAGGAACTTGAAGCTTTCCACCTTCTCCACATCGGTCCCGTCGATGTAGATAGATGGGTGCACCCTCCAGGTGCATCTCTCAATCATTTCCTTTGTTTTGTGACATTGAGTGAGAGGTTGTTTTCCAGGCACCACACTCCCAGAGCCCTCACCTCTCCTCATCGTTGGTAATCAAGCCCACTACTGTTGTGTCATCTGCAAACTTGATGTTTGAGTTGGAGGCATGCTTGGCCACACAGTCATGGGTGAACAGGGAGTACAGGAGGGGGCTGAACACGCACCCTTGTGGGGCCCCAGTGTTGAGGATCAGCGGAGTGGAGGTGATGATTCCTACCTTTACCACCTGGGGGCTGCCGGTCAGGAAGTCCAGGACCCAGTTGCACAGGGCGGAGTTAAGACCCAGGGCCTCGAGCTTATTGTTGAGCTTGGAGGGTACTATGGTGTTGAATGCTGAGCTATAGTCAATAAACAGCATTCTTACATAGGTATTCCTCTTGTCCAGATGGAATAGGGCAGTGTGCAGAGTGATGGTAAATGCATCATCTGTGGATATATTGGGGCGGTAAGCAAATTGAAGTGGGTCTAGGGTATCAGGTAGGGTGGAGGTGATATGATCCTTGACAGAAGTGAGTGCTACAGGGCGATCGTCATTAAGTTCAGTTAACTTTGCCTTTTTGGGTACAGGAACAATGGTGGCCATCTTGATGGCCACAATTGATGGCCACTGATGGCCACAATGGTGGCCATCTGCATGTAGGGACAGCAGACTGGGATTGGGATAGATTGAATATGCCCTTAAACACACCAGCCAGCTGGTCTGCACATGCTCTGAGGACACGGCTAGGGATGCCGCAAGAGGTTAAAAGCCTTGCGAGGGGTTAAAACGTTTAAATGTTTTACTCACGTAAAACAGCCCACAGACCTTGGTAGCAGGCCATGCCGGTGGCACTGTATTGTCCTCGAAGCGTGTCAAGAATGTGTTTAGCCTGTCCGGAAGCAAGACGTCGGTCTTGGCGACGTGGTTCATTTTCCTTTTGTAGTCCGTGATTTTCTGTAGTCCCTGCCACATACGTCTCGTGTCTGAGCCATTGAATTGCTTCTCCACTTTATCTCTATACTGACGTTTAGCCTGTTTGATTTACAGTTGCTGTCTCTGTGACTTGTCTGGTGTGTCTCTCCCTATCATATCCTACTCTTCTGTTGCTGTCTCTGTGTCTTGTCTGGTGTGTCTCTCCCTATCATATCCTACTCTTCTGTTGCTGTCTCTGTGTCTTGTCTGGTGTGTCTCTCCCTATCATATCCTACTCTTCTGTTGCTGTCTCTGTGTCTTGTCTGGTGTGTCTCTCCCTATCATATCCTACTCTTCTGTTGCCGTCTCTGTGTCTTGTCTGGTGTGTCTCTCCCTATCATATCCTACTCTTCTGTTGCCGTCTCTGTGTCTTGTCTGGTGTCTCTCCGTCATCTACTCTTCTGTTTATATCTCTGTCTGGGCCACCTAAGTCATCCTGTTCCCAACCAGTTGCCCCTGGCTACAGCTGTTCTAAGTCAAATCAAATCAAAGTTTATTTGTCACGTGCGCCGAATACAACAGGTGTTTCACCTTACAGTGAAATGCTTACTTACAAGCCCTAACCAACGGTGCAATTTTTAAGTAAAAAACAGGTATTAGGTTAACAATAGAGCGGTAAAGCGGTAAAGAAATAACAAAAAAACAGTAAAATGACAGTGAAAATAACAATAGCGAGGCTATATACACGTGATACCAGTACAGAGTCAATGTGCGGGGGCACCGGTTAGTCGGGCTAATTGAGGTAATATGTTCATGTAGGTATAGTTAAAGTGACTATGCATAGATGATAAACAGAGAGTAGCAGCAGCATAAAAGAGGGGGTTGGCGGGCGGGGGGTGGCGGGACACAATGCAAACAGTCCGGGTAGCCAATGTGCAGGGGCACCGGTTAGTCAGGCTAATTGAGGTAATATGTACATGAATGTATAGTTAAAGTGACTATGCATAGATGATAAACAGAGAGTAGCAGCAGTGTAAAATAAGTGTTTGTGAGGGGGTGGGGGTTAGCCATTTCATTACCTGTTCAGGAGTCTTATGGCTTGGGGGTAAAAGCTGTTGAGAAGCCTCTTGGACCTAGACTTGGCGCTCCGGTACCGCTTGCCATGCAGTAGCAGAGAGAACAGTCTATGACTGGGGTGGCTGTGGTCTTCTTCTAGGGCCTTCATCTGATACCGCCTGGTGTAGAGGTCCTGGATGACAGGCAGCTTAGCCCCAGTGATGTACTGGGCCGTACGCACTACCCTCTGTAGTGCCTTGCGGTCGGAGGCCGAGCAGTTGCCGTACCAGGCAGTGATGCAACCAGTCAGGATGTTACAGCTGTAGAACCTTTTGAGGATCCGAGGACCCACGCCAAATCTTTTCAGTCTCCTGAGGAATAGGTTTTGTCGTGCCCTCTTCACGACTGTCTTGGTGTACTTGGACCATGTTAGTTTGTTGGTGATGTGGACACCAAGCAACTTGAAGCTCTCAACCTGCTCCACCACAGCCCTGTCGATGAGAACGGGGGCGTGCTCGGTCCTCCTTTTCCTGTAGTCCACAATCATCTCCTTTGTCTTGATCACGTTGAGGGAGAGGTTCAAAGTGCTCCACTGGCCAGCTGTTCTCATGTGTCCCCCTCCTTGGCTTATCTGCAAGGCAGCAAGATAGAGGTGCAACATATCATTAGTAAGTTTTAAACTCAACTGTAAAGAAAAATCAAGTGTCCGCATAACAGAGCAACACAACTCCGTACATGACAGATAAGAAACCACATAGCCCATAGGCCATATGACTATAAAGAGACATGAGCCAAAAAAAAAACCTATAGAATGAAATCAGTTATAAGACCTCTATTATTCATTTTTGTCAGTTCTATCAGCTAATGTGTGATTTTCAGATTTGAGGACACATAACTTAAGGGCCTATGTATCTTCAATGTTTTGTTCACCTACAATCTAACCACAAAGCCCACCATCTTTTCCCCTCTCTTTCTGGCTTCCCTCCCCCTTCCCTTTTAAGTTCACATTTGTTTATTTGTCATATACACTGAGTATAGCAAACATTAGGAACACCTTCCTAACATTGGACTCTACAAGGTGTCGAAAGCGTTCCACAGGGATGCTGGCCCTTGTTCACTACAATGCTTCCCACAGTTGTGTCAAGTTGGCTGGATGTCCTTTGGGTGGATGACCTTTCTTGATGCACATGAGAAACTTGAGTGTGAAAAACCCAGCTGCGTTGCAGTTCTTGACACAATCCGGTGCGCCTGGCACCTACTATCATACCCCGTTCAAAGGCACTTACGTGTTTTGTCTTGCCCATTCAACCTCTGAATGGTACAGATATACAATCCATGTGTCAATTGTCTCAAGGCTTAAAACTCGTCTTTCACCTGTCTCCTCTCCTTCATCTACACTTATTGAAGTGGATTTAACAAGTGACATCAATAACGGATCATAGCTTTCACCTGGCCTGTCTATGTCATGGAAAAAGCAGGTGTTCTTAATGTTTTGTATACTCAGTGTACACATGATATGCATGGAGTACACTGTGCAATGAAATGCTTACTTGCAGGTCAACCTCTCGACAATGCAACAACAATAGAAAAAGTAAGTAACTAAGTGAATAAAAAGAGTAATAAAAATCAAAGCTCAATGAAATAATTTCACCAATTTAATAATGGGAAGATTTCTACAAATAGTTACATAGCCTATATGGAAATATAACAGACATGAGCCAAGCATGCTCACTGACAGGGATGTGTGCGCACGACATTTTAAATACGTTTTTTTTGTGCGTACGGACAATTTCTGGGATCTTTTATTTCAGTTCATGAAACATGGGACCAAAACTTTACATGTTGCATTTATTTTTTTGTACAGTGTAGCTCCCTCCAAAATAACTTCAGTCGCACTCATAAATGTGAATAATAGTTTTCTCTTCATCACAAAATACACATTTATCCTCTAAGTCCATGATTTTAGACAAGGGTATATTTTGTAAGATTTCAAAGTGTTTCTTCAATTTCAGTAATATATGCATTCCAGAAGAATTTCCTTCTGGGTGAGATCTTGTTCTTGAAATGAAAAAGTTCCCTTATTAATTTAGTATTATATTTGTTATGTAGCAGTGGACAACCTTCTGACAAGTTGGACATCTCTTGACATGTTCTCCGATACACACATGAGATTTCATTAATTGAGTAAATGTTGCTTTGCATATATAATTACATTCTTTAATGTATCGGGCTGTTATGTTTCTAAGAACTTTCTATAAGAGTATATTCCCTTTATAAAATCAGTAAATCAAGCACAAATTTACATTTACATTTACATTTAAGTCATTTAGCAGACGCTCTTATCCAGAGCGACTTACAAATTGGTGCATTCACCTTATGATATCCAGTGGAACAACCACTTTACAATAGTGCATCTAACTCTTTTAAGGGGGGGGGGGTTAGAAGGATTACTTTATCCTATCCTAGGTATTCCTTAAAGAGGTGGGGTTTCAGGTGTCTCCGGAAGGTGGTGATTGACTCCGCTGACCTGGCGTCGTGAGGGAGTTTGTTCCACCATTGGGGTGCCAGAGCAGCGAACAGTTTTGACTGGGCTGAGCGGGAACTGTACTTCCTCAGAGGTAGGGAGGCGAGCAGGCCAGAGGTGGATGAACGCAGTGCCCTTGTTTGGGTGTAGGGCCTGATCAGAGCCTGAAGGTACGGAGGTGCCGTTCCCCTCACAGCTCCGTAGGCAAGCACCATGGTCTTGTAGCGGATGCGAGCTTCAAATGTATTTTTTCAAACCATTTAGAGAATATCTTTGTTCCGCAGAAGTGTTTTGTTGGGGGAGAAGTTGTGGACAGGCTTAAAGGGCAAAAACCCTTTCAATAATAGAGGTCACGCTGTAGCAAGATATTCAAGATGGATGTTGTTTTCTTTCATCTTGGATAGACATTGAGATGTTCAACAACAATATGGTTCAAGACCCTAAGCTGAAGAGGATGATTTTGTCTTAAGAGCAATAGTGATCCTTGTGATTTAGTTGTATCATCTACTAACTTATATATTTTTGTTAAACTTATTTTCCAAATATAGAAATCAAGGTTAAAATGCTGAGAGATAGTACTTCTGAAAGGCAGTAATACTTCTGAAAAGGCAGTAAACAGAAGACAAATGCAGTATGTGATGACGCAGGCACTGGGGAGACACATTTGGTGCCACCCAGTGGATAGAATTAGAATGAGCGTATAATTACAACTACGCTAAAGCTACAGCAATTATTCTAAATTCTATGGAATGTACTGTGTAGGAATGGAATGTGGAACCATAGAAATAGAATGAATAGAACGGTCTTGGAAGCTCTAACCCTGGAAATATGACTGGTACACTCGCAATGGCTGCCTGGTATTGTGACATTTCCATCAGTATTTTGGAATGTTCTATCAACTGACGCTGGATCGCCACAGTAACGTAGAATGTTCGTTCAAATGTTGCTATCTGATGTGGCTCATGCAATGGAATGTATTTTCTTTGTAATGTCAGTTGAGTTGATTCAACAAGTCACAGCACAGATTGAAGGGTACACTTCCTGCTTTTACTTCCTGGGATGGGCACCCTCAATGGCTGCCAGTCCATCCAATATGCCACCATTGACTTGAATGTAGACAACCTTTTTATTCATTCTATTTCTATAGAACTCCCCCAACTCTGTTCTGGTTCTTTGCTAGTTGTGGGTAACAGAGAATTTCTACTCCCGCTCTACCTCTATGGAAAAGGAATAGCCCCTTTTAGTTGGTTGCTAGGACACCATTGCTAAGTATTTCGTGACCAGGTATGACCAAAACCACCCATTAGATATTGCATGTAGTGATATGACAGGAGTAGTCCACAGTAGGTGTCTTGTTGCTAACAGTAGCTGACACAGCCAGACTGACTGTCAGACATGGACGATAAGGCAGCAGAAGATCTGACAGATGACTTCAAAACATACTTTGGGAACAAACTTCAAATAAAACTGCTGTAAGGTCACAAATAATCTCATGACTTTCATGATGATCATTTTACTTTGGGATAGGCTCCTTACCCATAAAAAGGTTGTAAATGTCAAAAATAAATCACACTGACTTGTTATTGTTGTCCATCAGGAAGGCGGCCTCGTCCACTGATGTCTTGGCTCCCTCGACTCGCCTTATTAGGAAGACAGGAGCTGAACATACACAAGGTCATGGAGGCCCTTCAAGAGGTGACACACACACACACACATAATAGTTCTTACCCCATAACGTCTGAATCTCTGGCCTGTAACCTCTGACGTCTGCCCTCTTCTCCTGTCTGTCTCTGTCTGTCCGTCTCTCCCAGGACTTTAACGTGACTCTGATGGCCCAGCGTGTCAGAGATAAAGAACTGAAGGAGAGGGAGGTCCAGATAAAGGAAGACCTCAAAGAACTTCGACACCTTCCTCCAGCTAATGGGTGCCTGCTTTCGTTCCAGCCCCGCTCTACCACACCTGATTCGACCAGTTCATAATCTTCAATCCCGGAGTCTGTCCGAAGTTGTGTGTTTATGTGCGTGTTTTGCTTTTTTGTTTGTTCCCCATTCCACCAAGAAGAAATCAGCGCAGGAGAGAGATCTAGCCCATCAGAACGCAGCGGACCTACTCATCATGAGACAGGAACTGAAGGCCATCACTAAAGAGAAAGATGAAATCTACCCCCACTTTCTAGGTAAAGTGGTCAGAGCCAGTGAGCAGGTAGTGAGAGATACAGTATATATACAAAAGTATGTGGACCTCCCTTAAAATGTGTGGATTCGTCCATTTCAGCCACACCCGTTGCTGACAGGTGTATAAAATCGAGCCTAACAGCCATGCAACCACCATTGACAAACATTGGCAGTAGAATGGCCTTACTGTAACGGCTCTCGTTGGTGGTAGAATGAAGAGTGGACCGAGCCGCAGCGTGGTAGGCGTACATCGTCTTTTTATTGATGACACCAAAATAACAAAGACAAAAAACGAAAGCGAACAGTTCTGTCAGACACTAAACAGAAAACAAGAGCCCTCAAAACCCAAAAGGAAAATGACAACTTACATATGATCCCCAATCAGAGACAACGATAGACAGCTGCCTCTGATTGGGAACCACACGCGGCCAAAAACAAAGAAATAGAAAACATAGACTTTCCCACCCGAGTCACACCCTGACCTAACCAAACATAGAGAATAATAAGGATCTCTAAGGTCAGGGCGTGACACTTACTGAAGAGCTCAATGACTTTCAACATGGCACCGTCATAGGATGCCACCTTTCCAACAAGTCAGTTCGTGAAATGTCTGCCCTGCCAGAGCTGCACCGGTCAACTTTAAGTGCTGTTATTGTGAAGTGGAGAAGTCTAGGAGCAACAACGGCTCAGCCGCGAAGTGTTAGGCCACACAAGCTCCCAGAACGGAACCGCCGAGTGCTGAAGTGTGTAGCGTGTAAAAATCATCTGTCCTTCTGTCCTAGGCTTTAACACTCACTACCCAGTTCCAAACTGCCTCTGGAAACCACGTCAGCACAATAACTGTTCGTTATTGTGGCTGAGCAGCCGCACACAAGCCTACTGTCTTGTCTTTGGCTGTGCCGGATTACGTGATATGACATGCTATTCTATAAAATTATTTCTCTGTAATTAATATTACCTGATTATTAAGCTAATCATGTAAATGTTATTAACTAGAAAGTCGGGGCAACACAAAATAATGTTTATAGAGCTGTTATCTTCCGAATAAACTCTTAAAGACCTGCTAATCTTTTACCTAAATAGCAGTCAATATTTAATCGTCACCTTATTTAGTCTCATCTGAAAGTTGTAAATTCTTGGTTATCTTCACGAACCCTGGCTAACAAGTTGAATCAGCAATACAAAATTTGGTTGAATTTTTATTTACTAAATACCTAAATAATCACACAGAATTACATCTACACAGAATGGATCATACATTGATTACAAATTATGTCATAAAGGAAAACGTCCCTAGCGGACGGAACAGATATGACGGCTGGTTACACAAAGAAAGGGGGTTGGGTTTTGAATGAAAGAGCGGGAAGAATGAGGAACAAAAAGATTTTGTGTCTCTATTGGGCCGTAGGCAGCTATGCTATCGTAAATACAGTATCTTATGCATTCTAAATAACCGCCCATTTGAAAAAGGAAAATGCAATAAATATTTACTCTGAGCTGCGCTTCAGTAGATTGGTTGTAGATAGAAGGCGGGGTGGTCCAGCATGGATCTCTGGTCCTCTGAAGAATGTCTAGTGGTGAACTGGAGCGTGGTAGAATGGATACTCTGTCCGTCCTCTCCTAGCCCAAGTTTAGCGGGCGGAGAGGGTATCACTTCTTTAGTGAATAAGAGTTCAAAGTTCATACCAAGTTGCCATACTTTTAAGCTCATGCTATATTCTGGCTGGTATAGTCGAAATTCATCCTTCGGCGTGTAGGTCGTCACCTTCACGTTGAGATTCGATGCTAATTTCGTTAGGTTCTTGTCGTTCAACCAGAGCTCACGCGGAGGTTGGCTTAGTTCTGTAGGTGATCTTGTCCTTTTAACGCAGGGACCGCAAGTCCGCACGTCCTTGGAACAGGAAGTTGAATTTTCGTCTAAGGGTTTATATAGTGGTGAAAGAAGGGCGTGTTTCATAGTTTACAACCAAAGTCTGTTCACTTGGGCGGGGCCTCTGAGTGAGCAGAGTTTCTCTATGACAAACCATTCTCTCATTTAAGAAGCTAAAATTACATTTAATCTTTTCACAAATAGTTTCATATTTAAACATTTAAATTGCACAACAATTCCATGTGAATCTGATAACTAGAATGTGTAGACTTTCCAAGATACAGTTTATGTCGTCTTATCATCAGTAATAATGTCTCAAACGCCAACTGATCTGACATCATATTCATTAAGTACCAACGCATATTTTCAACTGGTTGGATTACCGAAATAGGGTTCCGTTTCCCACCTTTTGATGTTCCCAGACTCTCTATGTTAACAGGGATTTTAAGGGATTTTTAATAGTCACATCGGTATAGTAGAGAGAGGAAAAAGGGGAAAGGTATTTATGGGGGTCATAAACCTCCCCCAACAGGCCAACGTCATGACACTACCCAGCTAGCACAGTGGATCTGGGCTGATTCCGGCTGAGAGTCGGGGCATTTGGCTGAGAGTCAGACTCGGCCGACGTCATGTCGACATTACCTATGGCTAGGATGCTCGGGCCGATTCCGGTGTGAGTTCGGGCCAATTCCGGTGAGAGTTATCTGGCCCAAGAGTATATATTACTTGGGGCTCGGGCCGATTCCGGTGAGCGTTATCTGGCCCAAGTGTATTACTTTGGGCTCGGGACGATTGGGGCTACTCTCTGGCAGATGATATATAATTAACATATAACATATACATATAATTAACATTTCATTATTTATTTTTCCATATTTTCTCATTGTTTCTGTGATCAAAAAATACAATTAACGTTTAAATGAAATTCTTTAAGAGTCTTGTGTAGTATTTTAGTAGTTTGATACTTTGTGTAAGGGAATTGATAAGCATTAAAAACTTTGTGGATGGAGCCTCCTGAGTGGCGCAGTGGTCTAAGACACTACATCGCAGTGCAAACTGCGTTGCTACAGATTCTGGTTCGAAACCCGTGCCGGGCCGTGACCGGGAGACCCATGAGGCGACGCACAATTGGCCCAGCATTGTCCAAGTTAGGGGAGGGTTTGGCCGGCCGGGATGTCATTGTCCCATCGCGCTGTAACGACTTCTGTGGCAGGCTAGGCACATGCACGCTGACACAGTCACCAGGTGTATGGTGTTTCCTCTGACACAAAATGTGTTTTTGTGGATGGGTATAATTTGTATGTATAAAATGTATAATGGTAATATTTGCATCTGCAAATAAGATTGCTCAGATGTGCGAGTGCCTTTTGAATTTTATAATAGTAATATTTAAAATGACTAAGTCGGGTAATTTTGTATAAATGTATTTAAATTTGCATTGGGCCGCTTCTGGAGCGGATTCTGGTAAGACGCCGGCAAAGTCGGCTGAATTCCGGTAGACGGAAACGGCTCAATGTACTCGGGCCAATCCTGGGCAGTCATTCATTTTGATTCCGGGCCGAGTCCGACACCCAATTCTGGGCCGATTCAATCAGTCCCCCCCATATCACCATATGCAATGCCAAGCGTCATTACACAATAACTATCAAACCACATTTAAAAAATGTCAGATACATGCATAACTTCATCAGTTAATCCAAATGATTCAAATCTACTCAGCAGCATGTGAGGTTGGCGTCCCTGATCAAGATAAAACACAAAATAATCGATAAATGCACCGGACATTTCTCTATATTTTATGTTGGAGATATATTTGACATAATGGATGTATTCCGCATTTAATGAAACTGCACAAGTAGATCAACTTAATGTCTCAAGATGTCTAAAATGTATTTAACAACCTGCATTTAGAGATTTTGTTTAGCTGTGGGCCTACGTTGCTAATATACAAAATGAACGTTTGCCAGACTGTTGTCTTGCACCAACTGTCAGTTGACTAAAGAATGTTCCATGAAGTTGAACATTCCAAAGTTCCAAACTTCTGCTTTGTTCCCCTTTTGTGATAATCCTTTGAATTAAAATCTAAAAGCGTGGACGGACTCTGAGGCTGTCCAACCAGAGAGAGTCTCTCTAGACAGCCTTCGCAGGGTTTAGGTCTCTCTCGCATATACCAATTCTTAATCAGTGGTTTTCATTATTTTCTTTTTTTTGGATGAACATTATGACATTTATTATGCTTCTATTATTTTAATTATTCAATAACAGTTTCCATATATGCTGAGCAGTTGTTGGCTGCTTTTCCTTCACTCTGCGGTCCAACTCATCCCAAACCATCTCGGGTTGATGTCGGGTGATTGTGGAGGTCAGGTCATCTGATACAGCACTTTCCTTCTTGGTCAAATAGGCCTTACACAGCTTGGTGTGTTTTGGGTCATTGTCCTGTAAGAAAACAAATGATAGTCCCACTAAGTGCAAACCAGATGGGATGGCGTATTGTTGCAGAATGCTGTGGTAGCCATAATAGTTAAGTGTGTCTTGAATTCTAAATAAATCACAAACAGTGTCACCAGCAAAGCACCCAAACACCATCACACCTCCGCCTCCATGCTTCACAGTGAGAACCACACATGCAGAGATCATCCGTTCACCTGCTCTGCGTCTCACAAAGACACGGCGGTTGGAACCAAAAATCTCAAATTTTGACTCATCAGACCAAAGAACAGATTTCCACTGGTCTAATGTCCATTGTTCGTGTTTTTTGGCCCAAGAAAGTCTCTTCTTATTGGTGTCCTTTAGTAGTGGTTTCTTTGCAGAAATTCGACAATGAAGGCCTGATTCACGCAGTCTCCTCTGAACAGTTGATGTTGAGATGTGTCTGTTACTTGAACTCTGTGAAGCATTTATTTGGGCTGCAATCTGAGGTGCAGTTAACTCTAATGAACGTTTCCTCTGCAGCAGAGGTAACTCTGGGTCTTCCTTTCCTGTGGTGGTCCTTATGAGAGCCAGTTTCATCATAGCGCTTGATGGCTTTTGCGACTGCACTTTAAGAAACTTTCAAAGTTCTCGAAATGTTCTGAATTGACTGACCTTCATGTGTTAAAGTAATGATGGACTGCCATTTCTCTGATTATTTGAGCTGTTCTTGCCATAATATGGACTTGGTCTTTTCCCAAATAGGGCTATCTTCTGTATACTACCCCTACCTTGTCACAACACAACTGATTGGCTCAAACACATTAAAAAGGGAATAAATTCCACAAATTAACTTTTTAAAAAGCAAACATGTTTTTGGCATCATGAGATGGCATCATGAGGGAGGACAATTATGTGGATATATTGAAGCAACATCTAAAGACATCAGTCAGGAAGTTAAAGCTTGGTCGCAAATGGGTCTTCCAAATGGACAATGACCCCAAGCATACTTCCAAAGTTGTGGTAAAATGGCTTAAGGACAACAAGTCAAGGTATCGGAGTGGCCATCCCAAAACCCTGACCTCAAACCTATAGAACATTTGTGGGCAGAACTGAAAAATCGTGTGTGAGCAAGGAGGCCTACGAACCTGACTCAGTTACACCTGCTCTGTCAGGAGGAATAGGCCAAAATTCACCCAACTTATTGTGGAAGCTTGTGGAAGGCTACCCAAAACGATTGACACAAGTTAAACAATTTAAAGGCAATTTAAAGGCAATGCTACCAAATACTGTAAACTTGTGATGAAAGAAATAAAACATGTGATGAAAGAAATAAAAGCTGAAATAAATCATTCTCTCTGCTATTATTCTGACATTTCACGTTCTTAAAATAAAGTGGTGATTCTAACTGACCAAAGACAGGGAATTTTTACTATGATTAAATGTATTTGGCTAAGGTGCATGTAAAGTTCCGACTTCAACTATATGTATATATATATGTATATATGCATATATTGTTGTCAGGTGCTGTCTAAATGTTGTCTCTATACATGGTATTACAATAGTGTTCAATAGTGTTTTGAGACATGTCCCATTTCATTGCATGTTTTCAAGACATGGCACAAAATGGCATGGGGTGTCTTGAGGCACGTCTCCAAAACAGCAATGTCTGAAGACGTCTTGAGATGTCTTGAGAAACAGGTGATGGCTGGGTATGTATTCCCTAATGGGGATTTTAGAAAACAGTAGTTAATAAAATCTAACACTGTCACATCAAACTCTGAAATGACAGCATCAAATTCATATTGTTCAACATTGTTCCCAAAGGTGTGAGCGACAAACAGCATGTTTCGTACAAACCTGCCCTTTTGCAAACTAAATGGGAGCTAGAAGCAAGAGGAAATAGTGTTTAATAAAAGCATACACAAGCATACACATAAAAAAAAAGGTATTTAACTGCCATTTCGATTCAAACACCAATTGCCATTCCAGCATGATTACACAAAGTTGATTATTTTATTCAAATTTAAATCAAATCAAATTGTATTTGTCACATGCACCGAATACAACAGGTGTAGACCTTACCGTGAAATGCTAACTTACAAGCCTTTATCCAACAATGCAGTTCAAGAAAAATAGTTAAGAAAATAGAGTCTTTGACAATTTTTTGGGCCTTCCTCTGACACCGCCTGGTATATAGGTCCTGGATGGCAGGAAGCTTGGCCCCAGTGTTGTACTGGGCCTTACGGTCGGATGCCGAGCAGTTGCCATACCAGGTGGTGAAGCCAAAGTCATAAGATAAACATTTA
Source organism: Salvelinus alpinus (assembly GCF_045679555.1). Lineage (NCBI taxonomy): Eukaryota > Metazoa > Chordata > Actinopteri > Salmoniformes > Salmonidae > Salvelinus > Salvelinus alpinus. Next base: position 5,800,956 of record NC_092097.1, read on the forward strand.
GGCTAGATAAATAAAGTTGAAATGTTATTCGAATTTTGGCATTTTTGGAACCTAGCTAGCTAACTTAGGCTAGTTCTGTTGCGATAACGCTAGTTGTGTTGTGTCAGAGTTAAAGCCCGGGCCATCCACCATGCCAAGAACTATGATGATAAACTATTGGATAAGGCTGTAGAACTATAAAACAATGGGGAGCATCCACACTAGAGGACAGTTTATCATTTGCTGTTCTACAGTCCTAGACCTGTCAATCAGCTGTTCAACGTATAGTACTGCATGCGGCCTATTAAATAAGGATACAACACAAGACCATTCACGAGGTCTCTTAACTGGTTCAGACCATTCAGGGCTTTCAGGGTGTGTTCATTGTCATAGTGACAACTGTAAATAGTACTTCAGCGTACATGTAGGCCTAATGACAAACAATCGAGTAACTTGTATTTAAATGTCGCAATTCAACAACGAACCCCCTTTAGCCTGCGGATCTTTTACAGCCTAGTTGCTCAAGTGGTTCGCAAGTGATTTCCTAGTTTCTAATGGTTGTCCATTCTTTTGGGTCTTCTTTTTCACTCTGCTCTTCTCTGTATGTTCTGTGCAACTATTTGCAATGCATCAGTGCAACAATGTAATCATGAATGGCAAAAAATGATCACAACAACGCACTTTCTCTCCTCGACATGCATTTTCTATGCCGTAAGCCTGCTTCTTTCACCGAATAGGCTATTAGACCTAGTATAAAAAATTGGAGAGGCCAGGTGCGTAATTGCGCAACAGAACAAGGAAGACAGACAGTCTCGAGATGTAGCCTATAGACTAAATTAGAAGCGTAGGCTATGCATATTAGTCCATAATGCATGAACTCAATGTTAGGCTTAATAATGCAGTGAAGATGTCCAGTCAATTTACACAGAAAAATCGAATAAAAAGTTGATCAGATAACGAAATCATAGGTAGCCTAGCACAAGGCACAGTGCTCGAAAAGCTACCTTATTGTTTCCATTTTTTAGGTTCAAGAAATATATCCTACCTAAGCTACAACAACACAATGTAATGAAGAGTGTTATTATTGTTTTCAGTGAGTACAAAACTCTAGTCTAGGCAGTAAACTGCAGTGAATAGCCTACGTCATTTAAATAACCGCTCAAAACCACAGCGTTTTATATTTCGAAATAACTTCATATAGCCTGCATGATTGGGCAACCATTTGGATCAGTCATGTTTCTTCTTCTCTACAGTTTAGCCAGGCACATTAGCAGTACAGTAACATGGTGTATTCTGTCATGATGTATCAGCTGACAGAAACACGCCAACGCAGGGATTTCTAGTGGCGTGCACCTGATTTATGATAATGCGCTAGCACGGAGGACGTTTTATCCATAGTTTCGGCGTTTAGCTTCCGTGTTTTAAAAAGCGTTCGAAAATGAGGTGGATAAAAGGCTTCTAGAACTTAGAACCCTTTAGGAACCTTTTTTTCTAAGAGCGTATGTGACAAGACCTAGATGTAGTGTTATGAAACCTTTTTTTCTAAGAGCGTATGTGACAAGACCTAGATGTAGTGTTATGAGTCTGGGTATGAGTCCTTTCCTTCTTTTTGGCTGTGCCATTGGCAGTAATGTGTTTCATCAGCTGTAGATGGCGATGTTTCATTTCAGATGATGTTCCTCTACCCACTCAGCACTCAGAACAGCCACACCTGAACTTGCCAAAAACATACATGGCAACGGATGAGTGTAGAAAACATTTTCCTTAGTTCCCACTTCACTTTAGTGCTTTAAAAGGTCCTCTCTCTCTCTCTCTCTCTCTCTCTCTCTCTCTCTCTCTCTCTCTCTCTCTCTCTCTCTCTCTCTCTCTCTCCTCTCTCTCTCTCTCCTCTCTCTCTCTCTCTCTCTCTCTCTCTCTCTCCTCTCTCTCTCTCTCTCCCCCTTTCTCACATCTCCTCTATTTCTCTCTCTGCCAACACTCCTGTGTCCATTAGCTCTGGCCCTCTGAGTGGGGAAATGGTTTTACAAGTGTCCGTACCTCTCTCCCATGAGTGGTGGTGTGGTCGTGAGTGGGGGTTTAAGGGTTTTTCTATGGACAAAACGTGATGCAATCCCAAAGCATCAGCTGAAATCTCTCCCGAATTATCTGGTACAAAGGCAGCCTAATGATCTGGAGTTTGGATTGTGTCTTGTGCAGAGACCAGAGGGGGAGAGGGGGAGGAGAGAAAAAAGGAGAGCAAATTTCACTGTCAATTCACAGCTTCGCACATTAGGCCAGGTGTTGTTCATAAATTATACATCAAAGCCTCTGTGTGTGTGTGTGTGTGTGTGTGTGTGTGTGTGTGTGTGTGTGTGTGTGTGTGTGTGTGCGTGTGTGTGTGCGTGTGTGCGTGCGTGCGTGCCTCAACATTTGCATCCTGAACATCTGCGTCCTCCGCTGTCACCTTGATTCAGACATCATTCTGGAAGAGACTCTGTTACCTGACAGACTCAATGACAATGCGTTTCCTATGGACATGATCTCAAAAGAATATGTCAAGATAGTGACATTTTACTATTGTAGTTCTGTCACGTGAGCGGACATATTAGTGATATGTAATGTAGGGTGACATATTACGTATAGGTTTAGCTCTCTATTCAATCCGTACCTTGGAAGTTCAGCGTTACAGCGTGATTGAAATTGAAAGGCAATGTTCCCGCGTTTGCGGAGACTGCATTCACGATAAATGCACGGCTCAATCGGAAAATTACCTTTACATTTCTAACTCACGATCTGTAACGCTTCAACAATACAGATTGAACAATACAGATTGAACAATACAGATTGAACAATACAGATTGAATAAAGCCCTTAGTTACAGTTTAGTAACTACTAGTTTTAATTAAAAACAACCTGGAAACTATCACTGAATTTATGATTATGCAATATTTTCTCCACTTAACAAAATCTTGTACACCGTATCAACATAATAGAGTGCTCTTGGTTCTATCCAAGTTCAGAAGTTTGATAGCAGCACGTCAGGCCAACACGAAGTATGCTCTGTATATTTCCATGGTGTTTCTGTGTTAGCGCTATCTGCTCGGTGGTGTCGGGGAGCTTCTAAACACGACACAGGGACCCGAATAGTACCGCAGCACCCAGGACGTTGTCACATAGAGGTCAAGGATCAGACAACACAATGAGCGCCAATACCACATCAAGGTTGAAGGTTACCCAGTTACCCAGTTGCCCAGGCATTGGCAAGTACTTTTGAATTTGATGTGCCATCAGTAGATGTAGAGTAGAGTGTGTTGGTACTATCCAGATTACTCTTTGATGTGTACCATTGCCAACATGACTGGATGGATGGACTGGTATACATCAGCTCACACTTTGAGCAGGTCAGAGATCTAGTCTGGCAGTACAGATAAAGAGGAGATCATGTGTTGTGTGATAGAAATGTGAAGGTGTTAGATTTCTAGGAAATACAATACCTCTTTTTTTTTATTGAAAGAGTTAGAATTCTGGGAAACATTAGATTAGATTGAGCTTATTAGACACGTGCACAGGGACGCAGATGCAATTGTCGGGTACAGTGAACAAAGGTTACAAACATCTAAAAGTATGCAGTATATGAAATTAAAAGAGAAGTGAATGAGACAAAATATGGATAATAATAATTATCTATATACACAATGATAAATGACCGTTGGGTGATGGGGGCATGGGAAGAGTCCGTTGGGGTATGTCCTTAGGGGGAGCAGAACGGAGGGAGGTGAAACGTGAATAGAACAGCAAGAAAAAATTATAATATAGACATATTTACAGTTCAAGTCAGAAGTTTACATACACCTTAGCCAAATACATTTTGAACTCAGTTTTTCACAATTCCTGACATTTAATCCTTGTAAAAATTCCCTGTCTTAGGTCAGTTAGGATCACCACTTTATTTTAAGAATGTGAAATGTCAGAATAATAGTAGAGAGAATGATTTATTTCAGCTTGAATTACTTTCATCACATTCCCAGTGGGTTAGAAGTTTACATACACTCAATTAGTATTTGGTAGCATTGCCTTTAAATTGTTTAACTTGGGTCAAACGTTTCAGGTAGCCTTCCACAAGCTTCCCACAATAAGTTGGGTGAATTTTGGCACATTCCTCCTGACAGAGCTGGTGTAACTGAGTCAGGTTTGTAGGCCTCCTTGCTCGCACAAGCTTTTTCAGTTGTGCCCACACATTTTCTATAGGATTGAGGTACAGATGAACGTTGTACCTTCAGGCATTTGGAAATTGCTCCCAAGGATGAACCAGACTTGTGGAGGTCTACAATGTCTTTTTCTGAGGTCTTGGCTGATTTCTTTTGATTTTCCCATGATGTCAAGCAAAAATGCACATAGTTTGAAGGTAGGCCTTGAAATACATCCACAGGTACACCTCCAATTGACTCAAATGATGTCAATTAGCCTATCAGAAGCTTCTAAAGCCATGACATCATTTTCTGGAATTTTCCAAGCTGTATATAAACTTCTGACCCACTGGAATTGTGCTATAAGTGAATAAATCTGTCTATAAACAACTGTTGGAAAAATGACTTGTGTCATGCACAAAATAGATGTCCTAACCGCCTTGCCAAAACTATAGTTTGTTAACAAAAATTTTGTGGTGGATGAAAAATGACTTTTAATGTATGTAAACGTCCGACTTCAACTGTACATTGCAGCAATTCTAAATGTCCATGGGGAAGGGGGCGACAGGGTAAATGTACGTTGGGGGGGGTCAGCTGGTTCAGGCCGGGGTAGTCGATCACTGGACTCTGGGGTTAGTGTCAATGAGGCCTTTTTTTTACAGGACACTGAGGAATGACCCCCTTAGGCCGTAGTGTCCTGTTTGTCGATGGGAGATTTGACCACGAGACAAATTAACTTCTCAGCTGACCATAGGCTAATATTAGCTTGATTTAAAAAAAAAAATAATCACAAACCATTTATTTCACCATTTGTTGTAGGAAGGACCACAGTATATTGTTAGTGTGTGGCAAAATGTTTGTTCTACAGCCTATACACAGTGCAGTCCAGGTTGAACTTTATTGAACTAACTAATTGGGACATCAAAGTACAACTCTGCAACAATTTTTATAAAAGTAGTCATTTGTTTTTGTTTTATTCATTTTCATTTAAGGCAATCCAATACAAAGCATTTCACAACCCACCGTATGACAACGATCATGTACAACAACAACAAAAAACGTTTCAAATAAAAAGGGGAACCATGCACATTAGAAACCCAGAGGGATAAACAACAAAAGTGAAAAGAGGATAAAAAAAAGTTAATTGTTGCAACATGCTGGTCGGTTACAGTTTTTCTATGTGTGATCTCTCTTCCTGTCAAGAGATCTCACGGTAACAGCAGAAATGGCCAGGCATGAGAGAGAGAGAAGAGAAAGCAAACAGTCCACTGAACTTGTGGCCATTAATCCAGATGAAATGGTGTCTATAATCCCATTTATACCTGGTGCTATATGGGTCCTATGTCCTGATCTTGTCTACATTCTGATTGTACCCACATTTCCAGAAATGTGTCTACACAGAAATGCGCTTAAAATGTGTCTGATATCATCTGCATTGTGACCAGATTTCCTGGCACTTCCTTTCTGCAAATAGCTTCACAGCTATTAATTCAAAATAATATTTATTTATTGTAAGACACATATTGATGTAATCGGTTATTGGTGCCACTTTTCAATGATTTTAGATGGCTGAATAATTATGATTTAAATGGTTTCTCTGTCCAGATCTGTCTACACCTGTAAGATATCCAGACACGATGTGTGTCTGACTACCTTCAGAGGTGGGCAGAATGATCTGATCACAATCAGATCACAATGTGTCTTTTGATTGTCTAGACCGGTCAAAAAATGCGCAATCAGAATGTGGACAAGATCAGGACAAGGACGCAAGCTAGAACCAGTTATAAACGGGGCTAGTGTTACAGATAGTTGGTACAGAATATAAAACACTGTCAATGCATCCCAGGTGAGTGGATGGATCTTGTACACAATCTGCCAATCCTACAGATCAGGGGTCGATTGAGGAGAGATACTGTATTTTTATAGCGTGGCCATAGAAATAGAATTACTAGAACGAATAACATCCCCATTGAAGTCAGTGTGCAAGTCTACTTCTATTATTGTGGCGTTGTCGGCAGAATAAATGGCTTTTAATCATACAAATTCCAGAAGAAAATCAAGTTAATCATATAATATATCAATAAGATCACCATCTCTAAAAATGTATAAATAAACATACTGTCGAAGTAGCAGTACACCTCTTAAGGAATAGAATAAAGTGCTTTCCTTAAAGTTAACAGGAGGAATATGTACTGTTGTAAACCACTCTTATTATTGAACACACACACACTCACTCCTGATACTCTAGGTCCACACCACTTAGTAAGAAAAAACAAGCCATATAATTAACTGTATAGATATCAGATATACCATTTGTCTTTATCCCCATATATTACACACAACACTGTACAAAACCAGGCTTAGCCATTTCCAAAACATACAGCACTTTTAGCGATTATAACTCCAAGAGAAGAGAGACGTGTATAGGGTTGCAAAATTCCGGTAACTTTGCAAAGAATTCCTAGGTTTTCAAGGAATGTTCCTTGTGATTCCAGGAATTTTCAAAGCAGGATTTCTGGAAAACCTGAACATTTTGGAAAAGTTAACAGAACTGGTCAACCTTAGTTGTTTATCAGGCTTGGTTGGAATGCTGTCTACAGTACGTTAAGGCCTACAGAGTATTTAGCTAGCTGAGGAGATCCGTCCCTCTGTCTGTCTATGTGTGCTGTGCAGCAGGTGTCCAGACTGTCTATACTCCTCAGCTTGATTTCATTTCAGCCTGGCTTTATCTGATTATAACACAATAATGGCTTATTCTCAGGGAGCAGAGAAGCTGTTGGGTGACCAGAGAGAGAGGGGTGGACGGTAAAAGGACTGGTGGGCGAGTTATTGTTGATTATGAAAAGGTTTCAATGGAATTAAATGCGATTCAAGTGAATACATTTGCTGTCTTTATCCAGCAGTTTAATGTCAATAAACCAAAATCCATTCACTATGGGAATTAGGGAGATGGAAAGAAAGAGAGATGGAAAGAGAGAGAGAAGAAAATAGTAGTTGAAAGATTAGTATATATTTTCGCTCTTTGACTGATACCAAATAGGACATGGTAAACTATCAGAACCCTTGAAAAAAGAAAGCAATACTTCTGATGTATGTATGTATGTATGTATGTCACAGACAGGTTATTGTGTCCAAACGCTGATGTGCATAGTTACATTCCTGTGGTGGTGGTTAAGTGGTTTAGAGAGCTATGATGAGCTCTCCCTTGTGCTTTTCCATATTGTTAAACTATCCTTGTTTGTAATTGAGAAATCCAAACTGGATGGTCACATATTAATTATATATCCATGCCACTTTTGATACATTATAAATACAGACATATGGGGAATTCAATCCTATACGAACATGCTTTAAAATAGAAAGCAAGAGAAGAGTCTACAACTTATGGGAGTATGAAAAGCAAAGACACCCAATGACTTAAAAAGAAAACTCACAAGGTGAATACACTTTTCTTTTTTTTCCAACCTTAAATAATAAAGCTACAAATCAATATGGGAATGTGTCTCAGGCCCAAAACAAAAATGAATGGAAAAGTATCCAAAAACATCACCTTAACACACACACTCTAATACACCAATGGTGAGCTAGGTCAAAAGTCACAGGTCAGAGTTCAGATGAGGGTTCCACTTGTCCCATTACAGTTAGACAACCAGATCACAGACAGGCACAAGTTTCAACCACAACATGACCCCACATGACCCCTTCACCCACCTGCTCTCAAACAAGACAAGAAGAAACAGTCACTGGCCCATGTATGTTGATAAAGAGACAAGTCCTCGAATGGTCTGTCCATTGCCGTCTCTCTTCCTCAGAGAAACAGACCGAATAGATAGAACCACAATGGACAGAAACGCTGTCGTCTTCTCCAAAGAGTCACCTGTCTGGGAGAGTCCCGACACAAACACCCTATTGCTTCAACAACTTCCTATCACACCACTTCCCGTCCCAACATTCCAACCAGGAAGTAGAGAGTTCCCAGGGTCTGCAAATCCTTGACTCGTCAGTAGTCAGTGTAGAGGTTTGTGCGGTGGACTCAGATCTGTGTGTGGTGTGTGTGTCCAGGGGGTGTGTACGGAGGCGGTGTGGGGTTGGGTTTGACGCCCCGACTCTTCATATAGGAGATTAACTGATCAGGGATCTCAGCCAGGACATCCTTGGCTAGCCGGGCCATACTCAACACGTGGTTTCCTGTCCGGTCCATGTAGTCTCTAAATGGGACAAACTGACAGAGAGAGAGCAAAGACACTATAAGAAGTGAGAAGCAGCCTGGGATAACACTCAAGTATGTGAGCATTTTCATTAATAATGCATTATACATACTTATACATCCTTTATAAATGATCATCGGGGGCGGCAGGTCGCCTAGTGGTTAGAGCGTTGGGACAGTAACCGAAAGGTGGCTGGATTAACTCCCCGAGCTGATAAGGTAAAAATCTGTCGTTCTGCCCCATGAACAAGGCAGCTAACACAATGTTCCCCGGTAGGCCGTCATTGTAAATAAGAATTTGTTCCTAACTGACTTGCCTAGTTAAGTAAAGGTAAAAAAATACACATTAATACAGATAAGGCTCATCTTTTGTACGGCCTTCACCTTATTGTTCTTTTACACAACAGTTAACCAGCATTCCCATTTTTACTCTGTATACTTCCTGTTTTGAAATTCGTTGAAACTCCTCTTGAAAGCAATTTAACAAAGCAATGTAACCTTCCATTCATCCATTTACTTAAACCCCTCTTGTACAATGCCTGTACAAAGCCTTACTCTGGATAAAGACCTCCTGGAAAACCCAGACATGTCTACTGCTCAAGGTACGATGTGTTTGTTCATAGCTGTGTTCATGGTCAGTTTGCGTCACTGAACTGTGTGTGTGCGCGTGTGCTCGTGTGTGTGTGGTGTGAGTCACCTGGACAATGTCTCTCTCTGCAAGCTTCCCTCTGGATGAAATTCTGATGTCATCACCATCCAACTCCACCATAGCTGCAAGGTAAAGAGATCACACAAACCGGACATGTACACGCACACATTTGTTTTGAACCAATATGTCTCAAGGTTAGTCTCGTTGAGATGAACATGACGAAATACAATTTCTGTGTTCTGTGCATTTTCAAGGGTGTGTTTGCCTAGTACAGATGTAGGATCTTCATTAGAGATGTATTGCTACAGCAGGATAACAATCCAGCAGCAACAGAACATGTATTATTATTACGTAGATTAGAATTCATATACATTTTTGTAAGGGTTGACACATTTTTCCTCTGGGAACATCAAGTCTGACGTTTTGAAAGTGGAAATTAGAAACTTCAGAAGCCTTTTTAAACCTCAAATACAGGGAAGTACTGGGACGAAAGTAAGACTTGTCGTTTTTTTGTCCCTAATTACTCAGAGATCGATAGAACTAGAGACACCATATTTTACAACAAACAACTTATATGCAGTGAATTCGGAAAGTATTCAGACCCCTTGACTTTTTCCACATTTTGTTACGTTACAGCCTTATTCTGAAATGGATTAAATAAATAGAAATCCTCAGCAATCTACAAACAATACCCCATAATTACAAAGTGAAAACAGGTTTTTAGAAAATCTTTTCAAATGTATTAAAAATTAAAAACAGAAATACCTTATTCACATAAGTATTCAGATTATTTGCTAGGAGACTCAAATTTGAGCTCAGGTGCATCCTGTTTCCATTGATCATCCTTGAGATGTTTCTACAACTTGATTGGAGTCCACCATAGGTAAATTCAATCGATTGGACTTTATTTGGAAAGGCACACACCTGTCTATATAAGGTCCCACAGTTGACAGTGCACGTCAGAGCCAAAACCAAGCCATGATTAATTGTCCCGTAGAGCTCCGAGACAGGAACCAAACCCTGAGGTGCCTTATTGCTATTATAAACTGGTTACCAACGTAATTAGAACAGTAAAAAGTACTTTTTGGTCATACTCGTGGTATATGGTCTGATATGACACGTTTTTCAGCCAATCAGCACTCGAAAAACCCAGTTTGTAATTTAGAACTCTACGTGGAACTCGTCAGAACCGGGATGAACCCAGCCATTAGCCCTGATTGCTTTAAACTACATTACATTAAAACCCCCTCAACACCATACCACTCCACTCTCCTCCACACACAAACACGCATGCACTGCACGTACAGTAGGCAGACGTGTTGTCTCTCTCTCCCTCCCTCTCCTCTACCGAATCAAATGAGTTGCTAATTGTCTTGCAGGCCAATTCGTCGAACTAATTGCTAGAAGTGAGAGCGAGTAGGGGCTACAGCTACTGTCCCTGGCTGCTGTGTGTGAATTGTAGAAATTGAATCGCTCTCAATAACTTATATAGAACAAAAATATCAAATGTAACAATTTCAACGGTTTTACTGAGTTTACAGTCCATATAAGGAAATCAGTCAATTTAGATAAATAAATTAGGCCCTAATCTATGGATTTCAACTGACTGGGACAGGGGCACAGCCACTGGGGAGTTTTTCCCTACAAAAGGGCTTTATTACAGACAGAAATACTCTGCAGTTTCATCAGCTGTCCGGTTGGCTGGTCTCAAGACTATCCTGCAGGTGAAGAAGCTGGATGTGGAGGTCCTGGGTTGGCGTGGTTACACGTGGTCTGCGTTTGTGAGGCCAGTTGGACGTACTGCCAAATTCTCTAAAACGACGTTGAAGGCGGCTTATGGTAGAGAAATGAACATTCCATTCTCTTGCAATAGCTCTGGTGAAAATTACTGCAGTCAGCATGCCAATTGCACACTCCCTCAAAACTTGAGACATCTGTGACATTGTGTTGTGTGACAAAACTGCACATTTTAGAGTGGCCTTTTATTGTTTAATCAGCTTCTTGATACGCCACACCCATCAAGGTGGATAGATTTTATTGGCAAAGGAGAAATGCTCATTAACAGGGATTTAAACAAATTTGTGCACAACATTTTATAGAAATAAGCTTTTTGTGTGTATGGAACCCTTTTATGATACATGGGACCAACACTTTACATGTTGCGTTTATATTTTTGTTCAGCATAGCTTTCATGCCAGGTTAATGGTGATAATGAGAATATGGACGGAGCGTAGATTGCTTTTTGATTAGTTGACTGTATCAATTGGGCACTAACAATCAGCCTCATACATTAAATAATACATAATTGGATCTTCGTAGAGTTTAAACATTAAATACTAGGTTATATTTGAAACATTAAATACCAGGTTATATTTGAAACATTAAATACTAGGTTAAAGTTTAAACATTCATTTTAAACGAGTTTTAGTAGAGTTTCAGGCAATGTGAGTATTGAGCAATAATACCAGGTAGTAACGTTTTCCTTTGAAATGTATTGCTATAAAAAAAAAATACAACAACAAGTATTATAAACTCTAAGTGAGATGTAGCTACTTACCGTCAAACTCAGCCTGTCCCACTCCCACGATGATGATGGACATGGGCAGTTTAGCTCCCTGAGGAGAAGAACAGGAACACACCATAACGTCATAGAGACTCTGATGGTCGTTCAACACAACCAACAAATCCTAACGCTTAACTCTTGACATGACCACTTCACAACTCCAAAACACTCTTGATATGACATACAGTACATGTAAAGTACATCCATTCTCTTTATTCCATATAGACAGACAGAGACAAATTGAAATATATTCGAGGCTGTTCCATTCAACCTTATCTATTACACATATAATCATGTATAAGTTAGAGACGTGTAGGAGACATGGGTCATTTACTTTCCGGAGAGACCAATGAGTCTCTTACATGCTATACTACACACGAATGCACACCCACACAACTCCAAGAGGGCAGTCGCATTCATTCAACATCACAGTGAGTCTCCATTGTTGTTGACCCAGATGTGATCTCCATGCTATATATTCTGTGACATCTACATGGTTAAAAACCCAGTTATAGGTTAGTACACCACACCACTAATATTCTGGAGAGGAGTCACTTTAGCTTGCTGAAGGACCATTAACTATGAATGGGTCTTTATTGCTGCAGACACATGGAGTACAGAGAGAGAGAGAGCAGGGCATTGTTACTGCGTGATCTGAACCATTTCTGACCTGTCTGCATCTCTCTCTGTGTGCAAACCCACCGCTGGTGTGCGTGGCCAAAGACCACTATTTTCAAGTTATGTGACCATAGCACCGGTTCCAATCTAAGTGCCATTGCCATTTAGCAAATTACCAGGCGGTGCTATGGTCAGATGACATTAAAATAGAGGTCTTTGGTCAAGCACACCAATGCTGGGTTTGGCCTTTCGAAAGAGCAATGCCAACGGCTCAGTGTCGTTACCCTAGCAAGGGGAGGGTGCTGGAGTATTGAAAACAGGGGATCCAATCATTTTGACCGTTATCTTTATATTTTGTTTTTATTACTTGTTAAACAAAATCTCTTTCTCTGAGCAATTCTATTAGTATAAAATAACAGAATTGGCGCATGCAATACACAGTGGCTCAGTATTCGTATTATTTATTCCATACAGCACAGTCTTTCTTTGCTCATCTTGATCAAGGAAGCCAATAAACATTGGTAACGTGTTGATTGGGTAGGAGTTGGGAGATTGAAGATGCCTGTGAGGTGGGAGTGGGGAGGCAACCCTTCCCGCCAATTACCCTCCCAACCACTCCCAAGACAAGTCCTGCGGAAACAGGAACGGGAGCTGGAGGAAGTTGCTCCGAGACTATGATCCAAGGTCAATTTTACTTAGGATTGAGGGAACTGATCTGAAATACCTTGTAGTTATTTGTGCTTAAATCATAAAAAATATATATTTCAGATGGATGCATATTCTCACAGAAACGGCATTTGTCTCCAGCCCAAGACTAACGCAGTGTGTCAGCTGACCTGGTTTGTTACGGGGGCGAGATCTACTTCTCTGTCTTGTCATCTCTGTTATTACCCCGAAACAGATTGATGATCCCAAAGTATCAGTGTTCAACACTGTCACAGTCCCTGTCCTCCCACGCTACATGTATACGACACACACACACACACACACACACACACACACACACACACACACACACACACACACACACACACACACACACACACACACACACACACACACACACACACACACACACACACACACACAGCTCATCAAGTATTTATGCTGCTAAAATATGCTGACGTGTATGGGGGGGGGGGGGGGGGGGTTGGGGGGGCTAGGAGTGTGAGTGGGTGGACTTGAATTAATTAAACTACAAAAATATACCAATAAAATAACTGTTAGATAATAACTGTTAGATTGAGGATGGATTGAGAGGCCTGTTTTTCATGTCTTTCTCTCTCCTGCTCCCCACCTCCCTCACTTTCTCCCCCTCTGTCATTCCTGTCAATTCAAACACACTGAAACTGACAGTAGCTTGAATTAGAGATACGCCATGGCGATTGGGACTGTAGTCAGTTAACAATAGAACCGCTGGGCTTCTCGGCCTCCATGTACCGCTATCAGGCGTCCCCTTTAGTCTACTTATCAGAATTATCCACTGTGTTGTTATGACAACCGGGCTATACTCGTATTCTTAATATCATCCGTAAATTGACAGTTGATACTCCTGATCAGAAAAAAGGGTAGTGTTTTATAATGCCTAAATTGGCAAACGACCAATCTCCTTAAAAGGTTTATAGACCAAAAAAAGATGCAGATTAGGAGCAGTGTGTGGAGGTGACTGTGTCTGTGCAGAGTAGCGTAGTTTAATCATGACGGGCCCCGATGCCCCCCAAAAATATGGGCCCCTATCACCACCCATATTTCCCTTAAAATGTAAATAATTTTGTTGGTAAGGCTGTGTGTTAATATTACTAAGCATTGTAACAGCAGAGCAGAACCTAATCTAAGGGCACATTTGAAGCTGTTTCTAGAGAAGCCGCAATATAGCCAATACAATCAACGCTATGGACGGCGGTCAGAAATAAACCCGTATAAGTCAATCAGCACCACGGAAAGCACAAAGCGGTCAAAAAACACCCTATTTTATCTGCAAATAATAGGCCAATAGCCTATATTACAAAACATAAATATATAGATCAATCTCTTGACTGAAACACCGAAACACAGCTAATGACCGAATGCATGCTCGCTGAAGTTATGCACGGCGGCAAAACTGACATACCGGAATTTCAAACGATCTGCCTCCCACAGAGGCCTATAGCAAAAACACCAGCAAATCAATGAAGTGGACCATTCAAACAGATTGCTTAAATGGCAGCATGCATTTCAACAGTATATGATGCGTATGTGCTTACGATTATTCTTATAGCCTAGTTAAACGTATATAGGCTATGATGACCATGAAATGGCTCAGAACATGGTTTCAAAAGACAGATCGAGCATAGTCGTAGATTGACAAGCAACGTAAATGAATATCGGCTGTCTGGGAAGCCTGCCCTGTAAAAATCTAAGCTTACTCACTCATTTGATTGGCATTCGACGGGCCTTGCGCTCTGCGAAGTCATGGACAATCACATTGAAATTCATGGTCCTGGCCCTGGTGTTTTCAATGGACAGAATGGCCAACCCACAAAGTCTCTCCTGTCCCATGCTGCTCCTTTGGTATGATTTTCATTATTTTCCATTTGGAAAAGGAGCGCTCGGCACTGACTACCGTTAAAGGCAGAGTCATACAAAAGAGCATCGCTGTAACTACTTCCCCAAATGTAGCAGTGACTGAATTGTTTACATTCTTAGAAACAGGCCCTGAAAGAGAGTAATTGGCCAGGGAAGCTTGCTGATGTATCTTTGCTGTAATGTTCAGCCGGCCGGCTGAACCATCTGCGTTGGCCAGGGTAGTGGGATGGATGGAGTCAAACAGACTCGATGTTGCCCGCATACTTTTAAGACGGTTTGACAGCTGGTGGATAGCGATGTCAAGATTTGCATTAAAGACGTTGACTCTAAAACTACTCTCCCCATCAGACAGTCGCTCGTCCTCGCATAGCTCGATCATCCACTTCCCTTCATTCACTTCTGGAAGTTTACCCAAAAGATGAGTGAACCATTCCTTCACCTCATTAGACGAGTGGGAGGCCCCGGTGCACAACTTAGCAAGAGGACTTGTACATTAGAGTGTCTAGTTTGAGAAACAGATGCCTCACAAGTTCTCAACTGGCAGCTTTATTAAATAGTACCCACAAAACACCAGTCTCAACGTCAAAAGTGAAGAGGCAACTCCGGGATGCTGGCCTAGGCACTATTTTTATCTAGACACTTTCTGTTTTTGATATTGCTACTAACCATTTCATTGTACTGTTTACACCTTCTGTATCCAGTGCATGTGACAAATCAACTTTTTATTTTATTTGATACAGTGTGTGTTTACCAGAGACGGTAATGTGAAGAACAACATGACCTGCACCAAAGACAGATTAGGATATAGGCCAAGGACTAGATCAAGTGTATTTTTACCTGGAGTTTTTCCTTATTGTAGGCTACTACTTTCACCACTTTTAGTCTTGAAATCTTTGGTTGTTTACTAAACTAATCACCCTGTTCAGCAAATGGCCTCACATGTGAATCCTTAAAGAGATGGGTGGGGCTAAGGCTTAAGAGGGTGTGAACGATGTTGAATGGGTGTAGACAAAGAAGAGCACTCCAGTAGGTGTACCAAAACATTAAAAGGGCCATTTTCTCAAAAGTGGGGTTACAATTTTATCAACTTTCAAAGAAGAATTACTTTCCCATTGTTCTTCAACTGCAGTGTAGGATATACCATGTTCTAGCTCTGTCTACTTTTATCCCATGTAAAAAAACACAATTTCAAATTTTGCTACATAAGACCGAATCAAGGCTTTCGGTCACATATCTGCGATGGTACACTCCAGGGACCACTCAACAATGATCACAAAGATGTGATCGTACGCGTCAAAGGGTTAAGTTAGGAATAGGTGTGGGAAAAAGAAACAGGTATACAGGCTCTAAATACTTTTCTGCTTGTGATAAAAAAAAACATTTTGACAGCTGAGTAATGTAAAATAAAATGATTTAGGAAGTCAGAGAAGCAGGAGGATGTTGCTTTCAAAATGGCTGATTTATTTTAGTTACAAAATCAAACGGTAGGAGGCGTTGGCGTATGGCGGTTCTAGTGTTTTTTTCCTTCTCAATTTTTAAAAAAATATATACTTTTTCACCCCTACCCTACCATCCCTACCCTAATTGGAGTAAACTAACTAACAACAGTACTTCTACTACTACTTACAGCTATTTTGCAAGGGATGGCCATTTCGATAGAGGTATCAGGCCTTCTTGTGTGGACAGCTGGACTTTCGGGAGCTAAAGGGGAGTGGGTGAAGACTCAGGTTCCAGACCAATTTTCTCTCCTTCCTCCAAAAGTGTACACTTGTACACTTCCCTACACTGGTTTAAAAGGAAATGACTGGTATAACACATTTGATGTAAACTCCCACTAGCCCATGGCTATACCAATCCAAGGCTTTTACTTTTGTGGGAAGTGGTGAAGGAGACATTATTGGGACGCATCCTACACAGTGGTGTAAAGTACTACTTAAGTAGTTTTTTTAGGGTATTTGTACTTAAATTCACTATTTATATTTTGGACAACTTTTACTTTTATTTCAATACATTCCTAAAGGAAATAATGTACTATTTACTCCATACATTTTCTCTGACACCCAAAAGTACTCATACATAGCAGGACAGGAAAATGGTCCAATTCACACACTTCTCAAGAGAACGTCCCAGGTCATCCCTACTGCCACTGATCTGACATACTCATTGAACACAAATGCTTAATTTGTAAATGATGTCTGAGTGTTGGAGTGTGCCCCTGGCTATCCTCAAATTAAAAAAATAAAAAATTTTACTCAAGTACTGGACCAGCAGTACACCACAGGAAGTGATGTCACAGTAGTTTAACATGTCCATCATCCACTCTGAGACCACCGTCCATAAAAAAAATGTGTAGGAAGCCTGGGGCTGTCTAACTGATTAGTCCTGTCTGTTTCTATAACACTCATTCAGAGGCGACGCGCATGCACGTATGTGTGTTTGCTGCTGATGAAGCAGTATGAGAACAGTGAGCGTCTTCTGTGTGACACACCAAAGGACTTCTGACCAGAGCCTGAGAAGCCAATTACACCTACGTCGGAGTCTGTGACTCATAAATAACGTCATTCACAAGTCGTCAATTATGTCCTGTGATGTCCCACTGAGAGACAAGAAACCATCCCAGACTTTGAATGAAGAAGACATTAAGCCTAGCACGACATTTGGAGGACTCCCCTCTAGAAGTGACATTTGAGAACCACAGTGTGATACCACAGTGTGATACCACAGTGGCAAATGAATGTGTGAATCCAACTAAGAGCTTTGCAGCGCAACGCTAAACTTCTCCCCTGTTTTGGTCCCGAAGCTACCACGCTGTATTAGCGTGAAGCACACCCGTGCACATGAGCAGATACTCTGTGTGACCGTGTGATCTCAATATCTGCGGTGCTGTTCTTTGCGACATCGTCTCGCTGAGTCTTCCTTTATGTCTCGGTTGTAATCAACTGAAACGGCAATGTCCAAACTCTCTCCGTGTATGGGTCCTGGACTAGAGTAGCCTACAGAACAGGTCTACAGAGAGAGTGCTGGATGAATGATGTCCAAAACAGATTTGAACCACATAGGAAACACCGGGGAACCAATAATGTCATGTTTTGTCTTTGATCATGTCTTGTCCCTGTGCTTCCCTCTGCTGGTCTTATTAGGTTCTTTCTCTTTCTCTCTCTCTATCGTTCCGTTCCTGCTCCCAGCTGTTTCTCATTCTCCCTACGACCTCATTTACTCTTTCACACCTGTCCCCTGTTTTGCCCTCTGATTAGAGTCCCTATTTCTTCCTCTGTTTTCCGCTCCTGTCCTTGTCGGATTCTTGTTTGATGTTTGCTGTTCCTGTGTCCTTGTTTCGCCCTGTCGTGTTCTTTGCCTTCTTCAGATGCTGCGTGTGAGCAGGTGTCTATGTCAGCTACGGCCAGTGCCTTCCCGAAGCGACCTGCAGTCTGTGGTCGCGTCTCCAGGCGTTCCTCTCTATTGACGAGAGGATTTCAGTTTCCTGTTTTGGATTACCATTGATTATATCCAGGAGAATCATTATTTGTTTAATACTGGAATAAAGACTCTGTTACTATTACGTCGCTTTTGGGTCCTCATTCATCAGCATAACAGAAGAATCCGACCAAGATGGACCCAGCGACTATGGATTCTCTCAACACTGCCGTCGAGTTCCAGGGAGCAATGCTCGGCAGACACGAGCAGGAATTGTTTGCTGCTCGTCATGCCGTTGAGACCCTGGCCGCTCAGGTCTCCGATCTCTCTGGACAGTTTCAGAGTCTTCGTCTCGTGCCACCAGCTACTTCCTGGTCTTCCGAGTCTCCGGAACCTAGGGTTAATAACCCACCATGTTACTCTGGGCAGCCCACTGAGTGTCGCTCCTTTCTCACCCAGTGTGATATTGTGTTCTCTCTCCAGCCCAACACGTACTCAAGAGAGAGAGCTCGGATCGCTTACGTCATATCACTCCTTACTGGTCGGGCTCGGGAGTGGGGCACAGCTATCTGGGAGGCAAGGGCTGAGTGTTCTAACGATTATCAGAACTTTAAAGAGGAGATGATACGGGTTTTTGATCGTTCAGTTTTTGGGAAGGAGGCTTCCAGGGCCCTGGCTTCCCTATGTCAAGGTGATCGATCCATAACGGATTACTCTATAGAGTTTCGCACTCTTGCTGCCTCCAGTGACTGGAACGAGCCGGCGTTGCTCGCTCGTTTTCTGGAGGGACTTCACGCTGAGGTTAAGGATGAGATTCTCTCCCGGGAGGTTCCTTCCAGCGTGGACTCTTTGATTGCACTCGCCATCCGCATAGAACGACGGATAGATCTTCGTCATCGAGCTCGTGGAAGAGAGCTCGCGTTAACGGTGCTTCCCCTCTCCGCATCTCAACCATCTCCTCCCACCGGCTCAGAGACTGAGCCCATGCAGCTGGGAGGTATTCGCATCTCGACTAAGGAGAGGGAACGGAGAATCACCAACCGCCTTTGCCTCTATTGCGGTTCTGCTGGACATTTTG
Source organism: Salvelinus alpinus (assembly GCF_045679555.1). Taxonomy (NCBI): domain Eukaryota; kingdom Metazoa; phylum Chordata; class Actinopteri; order Salmoniformes; family Salmonidae; genus Salvelinus; species Salvelinus alpinus. The sequence continues at coordinate 5,820,195 of NC_092097.1, forward strand.
TCATGTCATGTCCAGTAAAAGCCAGAGCTCATCAGTAAGCGGAGGGCTACTGGTGAGCGCTACTACTCAGGTCTCTCCATCAAGATCCTGTACTACCTTGTCGGTCCATCTACGCTGGACCGGTTCGGCTGCTTCCTGCAGTGCCTTGATAGACTCAGGGGCTGAGGGTTGTTTTATGGACGAAGCATGGGCTCGGAAACATGACATTCCTCTCAGACAGTTAGGGAAGCCCACGCCCATGTTCGCCTTAGATGGTAGTCTTCTCCCCAGTATCAGATGTGAGACACTACCTTTAACCCTCACAGTATCTGGTAACCACAGTGAGACCATTTCCTTTTTGATTTTTCGTTCACCTTTTACACCTGTTGTTTTGGGTCATCCCTGGCTAGTATGTCATAATCCTTCTATTAATTGGTCTAGTAATTCTATCCTATCTTGGAACGTTTCTTGTCATGTGAAGTGTTTAATGTCTGCTATCCCTCCTGTGTCTTCTGTCCCCTCTACTCAGGAGGAACCTGGTGATTTGACAGGAGTGCCGGAGGAATATCATGATCTGCGCACGGTCTTCAGTCGGTCCAGAGCCAGCTCCCTTCCTCCTCACCGGTCGTATGATTGTTGTATTGATCTCCTTCCGGGGACCACTCCCCCTCGGGGTAGACTATACTCTCTGTCGGCTCCCGAACGTAAGGCTCTCGAGGATTATCTGTCTGTTTCTCTCGACGCCGGTACCGTGGTGCCTTCTTCCTCTCCCGCCGGAGCGGGATTTTTCTTTGTTAAGAAGAAGGACGGTACTCTGCGCCCCTGCGTGGATTATCGAGGGCTGAATGACATAACGGTTAAGAATCGTTATCCGCTTCCCCTTATGTCGTCAGCCTTCGAGATTTTGCAGGGAGCCAGGTGCTTTACTAAGTTGGACCTTCGTAACGCTTACCATCTCGTACGCATCAGAGAGGGGGACGAGTGGAAAACGGCGTTTAACACTCCGTTAGGGCATTTTGAATACCGGGTTCTGCCGTTCGGTCTCGCTAATGCTCCAGCTGTCTTTCAGGCATTAGTTAATGATGTACTGAGAGACATGCTGAACATTTTTGTTTTCGTTTACCTTGACGATATCCTGATTTTTTCACCGTCACTCGAGATTCATGTTCAGCACGTTCGACGTGTACTCCAGCGCCTTTTAGAGAATTGTCTCTACGTGAAGGCTGAGAAGTGCGCCTTTCATGTCTCCTCTGTCACTTTTCTCGGTTCTGTTATTTCCGCTGAAGGCATTCAGATGGATCCCGCTAAGGTCCAGGCTGTCAGCGATTGGCCCGTCCCTAAGTCACGTGTCGAGTTGCAGCGCTTTCTCGGTTTCGCTAATTTCTATCGGCGTTTCATTCGTAATTTCGGTCAAGTGGCTGCCCCTCTCACAGCTCTGACTTCTGTCAAGACTTGCTTTAAGTGGTCCGGTTCCGCCCAGGGAGCTTTTGATCTCCTCAAGAAGCGTTTTACATCCGCCCCTATCCTTGTTACTCCTGACGTCACTAAACAATTCATTGTCGAGGTTGACGCTTCAGAGGTGGGCGTGGGAGCCATTCTGTCTCAGCGCTTCCAGTCTGACGATAAGGTCCATCCTTGCGCTTACTTTTCTCATCGCCTGTCGCCATCGGAACGCAACTATGATGTGGGTAACCGCGAACTGCTCGCCATCCGCTTAGCCATAGGCGAATGGCGACAGTGGTTGGAGGGGGCGACCGTCCCTTTTGTCGTTTGGACTGACCATAAGAACCTTGAGTACATCCGTTCGGCCAAACGACTTAATGCACGTCAAGCTCGTTGGGCGTTGTTTTTCGCTCGTTTCGAGTTCGTGATTTCCTATCGTCCGGGAAATAAGAACACCAAGCCTGATGCCTTATCCCGTCTCTTTAGTTCTTCTGTGGCTTCTACCGACCCCGAGGGGATTCTCCCTGAAGGGCGTGTTGTCGGGTTGACTGTCTGGGGAATTGAGAGACAGGTAAAGCAAGCACTCACTCACACTGCGTCGCCGCGCGCTTGTCCTAGTAACCTTCTGTTCGTTCCTGTCTCTACTCGTCTGGCTGTTCTTCAGTGGGCTCACTCTGCCAAGTTAGCTGGCCACCCCGGCGTTCGGGGTACGCTTGCTTCTATTCGCCAGCGGTTTTGGTGGCCTACTCAGGAGCGGGACACGCGTCGTTTCGTGGCTGCTTGTTCGGACTGCGCGCAGACTAAGTCAGGTAACTCTCCTCCTGCCGGTCGTCTCAGACCGCTTCCCATTCCTTCTCGACCATGGTCTCACATCGCCTTAGACTTTATTACCGGTCTGCCTTCGTCTGCGGGGAAGACTGTGATTCTTACGGTTATCGATAGGTTCTCTAAGGCGGCACATTTCATTCCCCTCGCTAAGCTTCCTTCCGCTAAGGAGACGGCACAAATCATCATTGAGAATGTGTTCAGAATTCATGGCCTCCCGTTAGACGCCGTTTCAGACAGAGGTCCGCAATTCACGTCACAGTTTTGGAGGGAGTTCTGTCGTTTGATTGGTGCTTCCGTCAGTCTCTCTTCCGGGTTTCATCCCCAGTCTAACGGTCAAGCAGAAAGGGCCAATCAGTCGATTGGTCGCATTTTACGCAGCCTTTCGTTTCGAAACCCTGCGTCTTGGGCAGAACAGCTCCCCTGGGCTGAGTACGCTCACAACTCGCTTCCTTCGTCTGCTACCGGGCTGTCCCCGTTTCAGAGTAGTCTTGGCTACCAGCCTCCTCTGTTTTCGTCCCAGCTCGCCGAGTCCAGCGTTCCCTCCGCTCAGGCTTTTGTCCAACGTTGTGAGCGCACCTGGAGGAGGGTCAGGTCTGCACTTTGCCGTTACAGGGCGCAGACTGTGAGAGCCGCCAATAAACGTAGGATTAAGAGTCCTAGGTATTGTCGCGGTCAGAGAGTGTGGCTTTCCACTCGTAACCTTCCCCTTACGACAGCTTCTCGCAAGTTGACTCCGCGGTTCATTGGTCCGTTCCGTGTCTCTCAGGTCGTCAATCCTGTCGCTGTGCGACTGCTTCTTCCGCAACATCTTCGTCGCGTCCACCCTGTCTTCCATGTCTCCTGTGTCAAGCCTTTTCTTCGCGCCCCCGTTCGTCTTCCCTCCCCCCCCCCCGTCCTTGTCGAGGGCGCTCCTATTTACAAGGTACGGAAGATCATGGACATGCGTTCTCGGGGACGTGGTCACCAGTACTTAGTGGATTGGGAGGGTTACGGTCCTGAGGAGAGGAGTTGGGTTCCATCTCGGGACGTGCTGGACCGTTCGTTGATTGATGATTTCCTTCGTTGCCGCCAGGGTTCCTCCTCGAGTGCGCCAGGAGGCGCTCGGTGAGTGGGGGGGTACTGTCATGTTTTGTCTTTGATCATGTCTTGTCCCTGTGCTTCCCTCTGCTGGTCTTATTAGGTTCTTTCTCTTTCTCTCTCTCTATCGTTCCGTTCCTGCTCCCAGCTGTTTCTCATTCTCCCTACGACCTCATTTACTCTTTCACACCTGTCCCCTGTTTTGCCCTCTGATTAGAGTCCCTATTTCTTCCTCTGTTTTCCGCTCCTGTCCTTGTCGGATTCTTGTTTGATGTTTGCTGTTCCTGTGTCCTTGTTTCGCCCTGTCGTGTTCTTTGCCTTCTTCAGATGCTGCGTGTGAGCAGGTGTCTATGTCAGCTACGGCCAGTGCCTTCCCGAAGCGACCTGCAGTCTGTGGTCGCGTCTCCAGGCGTTCCTCTCTATTGACGAGAGGATTTCAGTTTCCTGTTTTGGATTACCATTGATTATATCCAGGAGAATCATTATTTGTTTAATACTGGAATAAAGACTCTGTTACTATTACGTCGCTTTTGGGTCCTCATTCATCAGCATAACAAATAATGAGAAAACCACACCTCAATACACTATCAAGCTATGGCAGACTAATAGAGAAGCAGTGTGCTAGTCACCTAACTCATCTCTAAGGGATATACTGTACCTCGAGTAAAGCCATGTTTTGAAACCTCCTCAGAAAGTGTGAGAGACATGAACAACGTGATCTGTGACATTTGCAGAGTCAGATTGATGCTAACATCAGGATGTAGCGTGAGGCTCCTATAGAGTCTGAGGGTGTTGACGGGGCCGTGGTAGAATCACGCATGACACAATTAATCGTTGAGTGGAGAAAGAAAATGTGTCAACGTGTCTGATTCACTAGGGGCCCTGATATGACATGAACTGTTTTAACATGACATGAGCCCGAGAGGAGAAGAGAGAGGGAGGGAGAGCCTGAGAGCAGAAGAGAGAAAGAGAGAGGGAGGTACATAGAGAAAGAGGGAAGGAGGTAGGGAGAGACAGAGAGAAAGAGAGGTGAAGTAAGAGAGAAAGAGAGAGGTGACGCAAGACAGAAATAGAGAGAAATGAAAAGAGAAAAAGAGGTAGAGCGAAATAATGAATTGAGAGAGCATTGCTTTGCTTTGGAGTACTGTTGTGTTCTCTAACTGAGTGACAGGTTCCATAGTGTCCTGTCCCCCCTGCTCCAGCTGTGTTATGAATGATACACAGCATGGACCTCCCCCCGTTACCTCCCTCGCCTTCCTCCCTCCGTTACCTCCTTCCCTTCCTCCCTCCGTTACCTCCCTCCCTTCCTCCCTCCGCCAGCTGTAGAGAAGTAGGTCAGTGTTCCTGAAAACACTCTCCGGAGGACACACACACACACCATCCTGTCCAGCTCTTTGAACTGAAGAGGACGCTCAAAGCATTTCTACTTCACACTCCTGTTTCAGAGAAAACACTCAAATAATCAGTTACACAAAATTTGATTCCATCACCATCAAAAGAGCAGAACTGAAAGGAGTAGAGGCAGCAGGGTTGTATGCAGGTAGAGGTGCAGTAGTCAGTCAGAGAGGCCAAGCAAGATAGAGCAGCAGGCAAGATCTTAAAAGGAAGGTGTGGCTGTTCTAACGGTTTGACTAACAGTCGCAAATTCCCTTTAAATCCAGTGTGCTGGAGGTCTGGCCGATTCCACGCAGATGACTTTCTCTTCATTCTTTCTCTTCGTTTGATTCTCTCTCTCTCTCTCTCTCTCTCTCTCTCTCTCTCTCTCTCTCTCTCTCTCTCTCTCTCTCTCTCTCTCTCTCTCTCTCTCTCTCTCTCTCTCTCTCTCTCTCTCTCTCTCTCTCTCTCTCTCTCTCTCTCCCCCCCTCTCTCTCTCCCTCTCTTTCCTCCTTCCTCTTCAACCACTCTCTCTCTCTCCATCTCTCCTTCTCTCCAGACTTACATTGACGATGGCCTCCTTGGTCTGAGCCATGTCTGATATGACTCCGTCTGTGATGATGAGGAGGACGAAGTACTGGGACCCGTCCTGAACCGCTGCAGCATAACTGAAGAGGAACACACAACCGCACACACACACGCACGCATGCAGGCAAGTCAGGCAGGCAAGTACGCGTACACACAAACAGGCGCGCGCGCCCACGCACACACACAAGCGGATTGTGAGTAAAAAGCGAACACACCCTGAACCAAACTCAAACTCACTGTGACCAATGACAGGCTTGAATGTCATTCTTTATCTAAAGTCATTGTACTCCCTCTCCATCTTCTCCACTCCAGTCCCTTCTACATTCCAATGTCTATTAAATTGAAATACTATACTCTGATATCATTCTGCGGATTGATAACATTCATTCTATTCATTATCATACCTCGAAAACACTTTGACCTCAAACACTGCAGGATATGAAGCCGAACTACGCCGTGCGTTTCAGTGATCAACTGAGTGTCTGTGTTCAATTGTTCCCTCTGTCTGGAGTCATTTTCTCCCTTTCAGCCCAACTCCATTCACATGGTAATGGCTAGAGGACTGACTGTTACTGTGCCTGGAGGGACATATTCAGAACTCTTTTATCTCTATGGTCTTATCTCTCTTTGTTTGAAAAGTTATCAGACTGCGGACTAGGTGTGTGTTTGTGTGTGTGTTAGTGATGCGCGGGTCAGCTGTTTGAGCACCCACACCAGCCCGCAAATGCTAATAACCCATCCGCAACCACCAGACTGTATGTGATAAAGTGAAAATCTGAGTCCCGTACCCGAACCAATCCGCAAATGACAGGCCTTTTAGATAGGCCTATGTTACTGCTCATCATTTCCAACATTTTGGTAGGCTATTTGTTCGTCAACTTGTCTATAGACACATGCATCTTCTGTTCTGTTATTAGTCCTACTTGTTGCCCCGGAAGACTAAACAAACCCTTCCTCACCAGAATGATGTCATAGATGGATAGAATGAATGCTTCAGTCTAGTTGACATAAGTAAAAGCTTGTTTTCTTTTCCTCTTATATCTCTGCTTCCCTCGAGCAGCAAAGACGTTTAGGGACTGTGGATAACATGCAATAACAAATTACGGGCACATTTCCAAATGACATCAGTTTGACCGGTTTTAAGGGAATGGGGAACATGTTTCTGATAAGATTTCAGTTTGGCTTGGATGCATATTTTATGTTTTTGAAATGCTATCAGCTTTTATGATGCTGATAAAGTACGCACCTTTACAGACGGTCCCTAACTGTGGTTGAAATGCTATCAGCTTTTATGATGCTGATAAAGTACGCACCTTTACAGACGGTCCCTAACAGCACATTCATTCTCTCAAGATGCTGAAAGAAAAAATAGCTGGAAAAGCTGGAACTGCTATCATACTCTTTTACCGTTTCACCAAATCTTCCCCAAACATTAGACTGCTATTCTGGTCCTCCCTTTTATTTATTTTCAACTCTCCATTTCGCAGCATTTCTCTTGTTGAATTAAACTGACATTCTTTTTGCCTGAGTGGATCGATGTTAACTTTTACTGTTCAAGTTCCCAAAAGGCAATTGCCGTGTATTTGGCACGCTACAGTTAGGCCCTAAAGCTTCGGCTACACACTAACGGCAGATAAAAAATTCTGAAAGAAAAACCTCAACGTAGCCTATTGATATGAATTGCACAGGAATTATACATTTATGATTTTTTTTGTGTGCAATTGTTTTATCTTTATTCAACCCGACCAGCACCCACACGTTCCTCATCCACACAATACTGTATTTCATGGACCTAAACCCCGGGTAATGCGGGTTACGAGTCAACCCGCGCATCCCTAGTGTGTGTACCCCATCACCCCTCCTTCCTTATTAACCGCCATCCCAAGCGTGTGAGTGTGTGTACCCCATCATCCCTCCTTCCATATTAACCGCCATCCCTAGCGTGTGAGTGTGTGTACAGCAGAGTCTGCATGCATCTCTCATTTCTCCACTTCCCACTCCTCCTCTAATGTGATCAGAGTGCTTGCCCTCTCTGACTCTCCGAGTTATGTTGATATGTTTACGTCGAGTGCTCCGCCGCCAGCCTGGCGAGTCAGTAATTGATTCATTCGCTCACAGAGCCAGGGCGTTAATGTGTGTCACATCCTGTGTTTTGGGGTTTTTCTGTCCATTAAAAGGCCAATCGTCACAGCCTTTGGGGTCAGAACAGGAGTGAAGCCCGGGGATGGAAGACTGAGTGTGAATTACTGGGATTACTGTAGTCGAACAACTAGACGGCAAGGCTGATCTCTGACAGCAGCAGAGAACGAGGCATTTCACGCTGGCTTCCACTGCTGATCATCTGTGACAGCAGACTTGTGAGTGTGTGTGCCTTTATGTCTGCCTGTGTGTACAGCATGTGTGTATATGAGTGTGCATGTGTGCATGAGTCTGCCTGTATGGACGTGTGTATATGTATGTGTTTGCAAACGCGCGCCTGCATTTGTGCGTTTGTGCGCGTGTATGCGTCCATTACCTGGCCACGTGGTTGACTACAGGGGCGAAGTTGGTTGGTCCGTAGAGCTGAACAGTCTTCAGACTCTCGTGATAGGCCTCCAGGATGCCATCTATACCGTTACAGTAAGGGTTCTCTACGTTACCGTTCTGGAGAGGAGAAACAACAGAACAATCAACAGGTTGAAAACAGTTTGCTCTAGTTTATCTGTACCGTTAAAGTCGGGCTTCTCTCACCTTCTGGAGAGGAGAAACAATCAACAGGGTAAAATCTCTTGTATTTAATAAATCAATATCTTCTTTCTGGAGTGGACAATCACCAGGTGAATTTGGTGAGTCAAGTCAATTCAAGCCCAGTCAAGTCCAGTCCAGTTTAGTCCAATCTTGTCCAGTTCAGTTCAGTAACAAGTGACCAGAAAGGGCTCTGTGTTTGACTCACCAGTGGGAACTCGTGTGAGACCCGTCCATCCGGGGGCAGTTTGGCTCCGAAGCCCAAGGCAGGGAACATCTTATCACTGTCGTAGTCCTGGATGATCTCCCCTACAGCCTTCAAGGCCATGGCGTATGCATTCATCTGGTACGGGTTCATATAGTGTAGAGAAGTGGACTGGGATGGGTTACCTAGGGAAGGGGCAGAAGGCATAGGTCAATATACAGTATGACCAGTTTGTTCATTGTTGAAGGGGGCTGGAATGCTGTTGCAACTACATCAAGCGCAGCAGGTTCATGCAGAAACCCAGAGTATTGTCATCAGCCTGAATATGTTGCTCTACGTAAGACATGGCAGTCTATTTAGTCAATCAGGTTCTGTACACACATTATCTGATGGCTGCCATGCACAAGCTATGCGCTGGTGTTCTTAGTGACATGCTATTGCGGAGGACAAACTTGCCATAATTGGAAATAAATAAATAAACACACACTTAAATAGATGAATAAATGAATACATAAATACATCCGCACATAATTAAATAAATGAGCAAGGGAATACTAAAGTGCTGACCATAATTCATTCATTTTCTCGACCCATCTGTATGTATCTAATTATTTACCTATGTATTATCTAATTATTCAAACTTTAAATAATTTCATTCATTTCTATATTTATTTCTTCCTCCAATATGATAATAATGGGGTGTCAATCAAACGTTGGTGGGTGGTATCTAACACACCATTGGTTGATCAATAAGAGCTACGACACTAATGTGTGTGTAAACTCTTCACAGTTGTGTTCTGTGGGTGTCACTGAGTAGGCTGATATGCCATGTCGTGGACCCAAGATCCATAGGTAAGGCAGTACAGTGCATACAGTATGCCCCCATTGCAATTATAAAGTCTAATACATCCGAACTAGGATTTCAACTGATTTGTACTTTTTTGCTTAATTAACTAATTATTGTCTTTTATTGAATTTATATAATAACATTCCAAATTTAAGCATTATCTGCAGTCGTGGCCAAAAGTTTTGAAAATGACAAATATTAATTTGCACAAAGTTTGCTGCTTCAGTGTCTTTAGATATTTTTTGTCAGATGTTACTATGGAATACTGAAGTATAATTACAAGCATTTCATAAGTGTCAATGGCTTTTATTGACAATTACATGAAGTTGATGCAAAGAGTCAATATTTGCAGTGTTGACCCTTCTTTTTCAAGACCTCTGCAATTCACCCTGGCATGCTGTCAATTAACTTCTGGGCCACGTCCTGACTGATGGCAGCCCATTCTTGCATAATCAATTATGCAATTAATTACAATTCATCTGATCACAAATTCATATAGAAATGTGAGTTATAGATCTGCCATTCTCATTAAAAGCAAGTCTAAAACTGGTTCTATGTGTGCTATTTCTATACTTTTTGTTCTTTTACTTTTGGTTTTGTACACAAGCTTCAAACAGCTAAAAATACAATATTTTGGGTTATTGAAAATATATTTCACAGTGGTTTAGATGGTACAGTGATTCTCTAGTCTACACTATACATTTCGTGTTTTGTGACATAAACTGAACATTCTGGAGTACATGCAAATTTCCATCATACAAACTGAGGCAGCAGAATTTGTGAAAATGTATATTTGTGTCATTCTCAAAACTTTTTGCAAGCTATTTACGCAATTTTCTGGTTGCTAAAATTCGAATAGTTCATTTAATTTCAGTTTATGTCACAAAACACGAAATGTATAGTGTAGACTAGAGAATCACTGTACCATCTAAACCACTGTGAAATATATTTTCAATATATACACTAATCCGGACCCTTATAAGAAATCCTGCTACGCCCTCAGACGAACCATCAAACAGGCAAAGCGTCAATACAGGATTAAGAATGAATCCTACTACACCGGCTGAATGAATCCTACTGATCCTACTACATGTGCGGACCAACTGGCAAGTGTCTTCACTGACATTTTCAACCTCTCCCTGACCGAGTCTGTAATACCTACATGTTTCAAGCAGACCACCGTAGTCCCTGTGCCCAAGGAAGCGAAGGTAACCTGCCTAAATGATTACCGCCCCGTAGCACTCATGTCGGTAGCCATGAAGTGCTTTGAAAGGCTGGTCATGGCTCACGTCAACACCATCATCCCGGAAACCCTAGACCCACTCCAATTCGCATACCGCCCCAACAGATCCACTGACGACGCAATCGCACTCCACACTGCCCTTTCCCACCTGGACAAAAGGAACACCTATGTGAGAATGTTCATTGACTACAGCTCAGCGTTCAACACCATAGTGCCCACAAAGCTCATCACTAAGCTAAGAACCATGGGACTAAACACCTCCCTCTAAAACTGGATCCTGGACTTCCTGACGGGCCGCCCCCAGGTGGTAAGGGTAGGCAACAACAGCCCCTCAGGGGTGCGTGCTTAGTCCCGTCATGTACTCCCTGTTCACCCATGACTGTGTGGCCAAACATGACTCCAACACCATCATTACATTTGCTGACGACACAACAGTAGTAGGCCTGATCACTGACAACGATGAGACAGCCTATAGGGAGGAGGTCAGAGACCTGGCAGTGTGGTGCCAGGACAACAACCTCTCCCTCAATGTGAGCAAGACAAAGGAGCTGATCATGGACTACAGGAAAAGGCGGGCCGAACAAGCACCCATTAACATCGACGGGGATGTGTGGAGTGGGTCGAGAGTTTCAAGTTCCTTGGCGTCTATCACAGTCCAAACACACCAAAACAGTCGTGAAGAGGGCACGACAACACCTTTTCTCCCTCAGGAGACTGAGAAGATTTGGCATGGGTCCCCAGATCCTCAAACAGTTCTACAGCTGCACCATCGAGAGCATCCTGACCGGCTGCATTACCGCCTGGTATGGCAACTACTCAGCATCTGACCGTAAGACACCACAGAGGGTAGTGTGTACGGCCCAGTACATAATTGGGGCCAAGCTTCCTGCAATCCAGGCCCTAACTAGGTGGTGTCAGAGGAAGGCCCAAAAATGGTAAAGTCATAGACTGCTCTCTCTGCTACCGCACGGCAAGTGGTACCGGAGCGCCAAGTCCAGAACCAAAAGGCTCCTTAACAGCTTCTACCCCCAAGCCATAAGACTGCTGAACAATTAATCAAATGGCCACCCGTACTATTTACATTGACGCCCCCCCCCCCCCCTCCATTTGTTTTTACACTGCTGCTACGCGCTGTCTATGAGCTATGCATAGTCACTTTACCCATACCTACTTGTACAAATTACCTTGGCTAACCTGTACCCCTGCACATTGACTCGGTACCGGTACCCTCTGTACATAGCCTTGTTATTGTTATTTTCTTGTATACTTTTTATAATTTTTTGCTTTAGTGTCTTCAGTCAATATTTTCTTCACTCTTTCTTGAACTGCGTTGTTGGTTCAGGGCTTGTAAGTAAGCATTTCACTGTTTCACCTGTTGTGTTCGCCGCATTGTGACAAATAACATTGGATTTGATTTGATTTTGATTTGAACACAGCTCAAAAAAAATCACAAGGATTTAGAACTCTCCTTCTCTTCAACCCTTCAGAGATAAACTACCACCTGCTCTCACCAACCCCGTCACACAATGACTGGGAATAGGAAGGAATACTCTGATAGGCTAGGAGCTTAATGGAAGGGTGGGAAATAGAAAATGAACTGCTGAGCTAGAGGCTCCAAATAAGTGGAGTGATTAAACTTAAGTGTGGCCTTTTAGACTGTGGTAAGGAGGGTGCATTCGGCCATTTTGGGTGGCATTTGGTCTCTGAAGCAGTGCTATTATGGGGCACAGTGGTCATCCATTTCAGGCACAGCGTGGTGGTATTGACCATAGGCACTCAGGAAGAAAGGCAGGGGGCGACCCAAACCCAGAGCAACACGTATAGTACGGATGAATAGTGAGGTTTTGCGTGTGTGTGTTTCCAGTTTTATTAGTCACATGTACAAGTACAGTGAAATGCTTAACTTGCAAGCCCTACCCAACAGTACAGTATTCAATATCAAAATAGTATAACGAATAAGAAAAGTATAATACAAAATTAAACAAGAGAAATAGAAAATAAGAGAAAGAAAAAAATATGAATGTAAGCTATGTACAGGGTCAGTGGCAGTACCACATATACAATGTATGGGATACTGGAGTATTTGAGGTAGATACCTTATATACTGTACATAGGCAGAAATGAGGAGAAAGTGACTGGTAGCAGGATAAATAATAATAATAGTAAACAGTGTGGCAGCAGTATAAATGGTGCGTGGCGGTGAGTGACTGTGTATAAGTGTAAGTGTGTGGGTGTTAATGTGTGTGTGTGCGTGTGTGCAAGAGTGTCAGTGTAGGGCGGCAGGTAGTTTTAGCGGTTAACAGAGTTGGGCCAGTAACTGAAAAGTGGCTGGTTTGAATCTCCAAGATTCAAATCTGTTGATTTGCCCTTGACCCTAATTGCTCCTGTAATTTGCTCTGGATTAGAGTTTAATTTTTTTTATTGTAGCCCTGATGGGTGGATGTACATGTAAACAGGACTGAAAAGTGACTGAGAGCAGGAATATATTAATGGTAATGTAAACAGGAGTAGTAGTGACCAGTAGCAGGATAAAATAGATATATACTAATGGCAATCAATGAACAGTAATGTAGTGGTAGTAATACATCTAATCAATAATCATTTTAGCAGCAGTGTGGCGTTAGTAATGAGTATGCGAGTAAGAGTGACAGTGAAGGTGTGTGTGTGTCTGAGTGGGTAGAGACCTGTGGATGGACATAGAGTCAGTGTGGCGTGTCTGTGGGAGATGGAGAGCAGTAGTTGTTTGCCATTTAATAGCCTTATGGCCAGGGGATAGAAGATGTTTAGGAATCTGTTGGCCTTGATGCACCGGTACCGCCTGCCGGACGGGAGCATGGAGAACAGTCATGTCTCGGGTGGCTTGTCTCTGGCAATTTTCCACCTGACCTTCTGGGGCGCTATGCAAATTGGAGTGGGTCCAGGTTGTCTGGCATAATGGAGTTGATGTGTGCCATCACCAGCCTTTCAAAGCACTTCATTATGACAGATGTGGCAGTTTGGCAGTTTTTGGGAAGAGGAATGAAGGTAACCAGTCTGTGAAGACGCCTGCCAGCTGGTCTGCACATTATTTTATTTAACCTTTATTTGACAAGGCAAGTCAGTTAAGAACAAATTCTTATTTACAATGAAGGCCAACCCCGGCCAAACCTGGACGACGCTGTGCCAATTGTGCGCCACCCTATGGGACTCCCAATCACGGCCGGTTACCTTAGTGCTCTCACACGGGAGCCCATATGCACTGAGGACACGCCCCGAAATACCGTCTGGCCCTGCGGCCTTAAGAGTGTTTTTATTTATTATATATATATATATATATTTGTACTTTTACCCCTTTTTCTCCCCAATTCCGTGGTGTCCAATTGGTAGTTACAGTCTTTCTCATCCTGCAACTCCCAAACGGACTTGTGAGAGGCGAAGGTCGAGAGCAATGCGTCTTCCAAAACACGACCCAACCAAGCTGCATTGCTTCTTGGCACAATGCCCGCTTAACCCGGAAATCAGCCACACCAATAGGTCGGAGGAAACACCGTACACCTGGCGACCGTATCAGCGTGCATGCACCCGTCCCGCTACAGGAGTCTCTAGAGCGCGATGGGACAACGACATCCCTGCCGGCCAAACCCTCCACTAACCCGGACGACGCTGGGCCAATTGTGTGCCGCCCCATGTGTCTCCCGGATGCGGCCGGCTGCGACAGAGCCTGTACTCGAACCAGGATCTCTAGTGGCTCTGCTAGCAACTGCGATGCAGTGCCTTAGATCACTGCGCCACTCGCGAGGCAGCCTTAAAGGTGTTGACCCGTTTAAAAATCTTACATCAGCCTCGGAGAGAGATCAACCATTCCTCCGGATCAGCGGGGGCCCTCATGCAGGGTTCTGTGTTGTTATCGAAGCATTCAAAAAATGCTGGTAGAGAGGCATCGTTGTGCAGATCATGGCTAGGTAGTCAGAGCCGGTATAGCAGGATTCCACCATGTTCTGATATTGCCCTTTTGCCTGTTTGATGGCTTTGTGGAGGTCGTAACGGGACTTCTTGTATGCGTTTGTGTCATCAGCCGTAGCCTCAGGGTTGGCTGTGATAGCCCTGTGAGCGGTAGCTCGTTCCTTTAACTTAACGCGCACCTCAGTGTTCATCCAGGGCTTTTGAACGCTAAAGCAGTAAATCTTCACTGTGGGGATGACGTCGGCGATGCATTTGTTGATGACGGAGGTGGTTAGCTCGTCGATGCTATCGGCGGAGTTCCAGTCAGCACTAGCAAAGCAGTCCTGCAGCATAGCTTCTGGTTCGGTAGGCCCTTCTTCTACAGAGCACGTCACAGGTACTCCCTGTTTGAGCTTTTGTTTGTGGGTTGAGTAACGGTGGTCTTTATCGCCCCTAGTGGCGCACCACATTCTCACACACACACACACACACACACAGCCTTTAGAATCCCTTACCATTAGACGCAGTGAAATCGATGGCCACAGTGAAATTGATCTGGGTCCTGAAAGGAGGATATAGAAGAGAGAGTGAAAAATCAACAAGAGAAGTACAGGTAACCACACCTACAAGACAAACTCCATTACACACCACCAGATAAATATACGCAAAGCACAAACTAAAGATTTTTTTCTCTGGACACACACACAGACACACACACGTGCACAAGCACACGCATGCACACACACAGACACACAGAATGTAAATTTAATACATGGGAATTGTTGCTAATTGCACTGTAGTCACGATCATATTTAAGTGACCCTGGTAATTAATTCACTCTATATCAGTGTGTGTGTGTGTGTGTGTGTGTGTGTGTGTGTGTGTGTGTGTGTGTGTGTGTGTGTGTGTGTGTGTGTGTGTGTGTGTGTGTGTGTGTGTGTGTGTGTGTGTGTGTGTGTGTGTGTGTGTGTGTGTGTGTGTGTGTGTGGACTGAAAATTCTTATTCTTATTCCCTTTAGGAAGAGGAGCAGGGGCGAGAGGTGCATGACATCCTCACATTGAGCTGAATAACAAGCAATTAGACTGCTGGAGCACTTAAGAGAAACATAACCATAAATGCTCTTTAGCCGCAACGCTAATGTATGAGTGAGAATGAACTCCAGACAACCTCGTTAGAGATCAATCCAGAAAGAAAACAACAATAAGAAAGAGTCAAATATATAATATTCATATTTCGGGATCGAGGGAGGGATGGAAAGAGGGATGGACAGATTTGGGATTTTATTTGGATCCCTATTAGCTGTTGCAAAAGCAGCAGCTACTCTCCCTGGGGTCCACACAAAACATGAAACAAGAACAGACAAGAACAGCGCAAGGACAGAGCTACATACATTTAAAATAAATATAGAAATGAAAAAGGTGCTATGCTGACAAAACACTTAGGAGAAACATATTACTTTACATAGACATCCAAGTTATTTAGGTCAGATAGGGGAGGTGTTGTTTTATTCGTTTTTTAAGCTGATTTTGTTGTTTGATTGAGAAATTTGAGATAGAAGGGCATTTCACGTAACCATGGGTCTATACAATATTGTGTGTTGCCTTAAATTTGTTTAGAATTGGGGACTGTGAAGAGACCAATGGTAGCATGTCTGGTGGGGTATGTACGTCTGTCAGAACTGTATGTTATATTATTCAAGATGTGATAAAACCAGAGCCGGCTCAGGACTTGTTTGGTCGAATGTGGTGTTAAAAAAGCAGGGCATCTCTCTATCACAGACAGACCTCTTCCCATCTTTACAACATTTGAACCAATATGTCTTGACTATGACCATTTACAATCTAATGTAACACCAAGACGTTTAGTTTCCTTAACTTGATCAACAGCCACATCATTCATTACCAGATTCAGCTGAGGTCTAGAACTTTGGGAATGATTTGTACTAAATACAATGCTTTTAGTTTTAGATACTGTATGTTCAGGTCTAGTTAATTACTAGCAACCCATTCCAAAATTGACTGCAACTCTTTGTTTAGGGTTGCAGTGATTTTACTAGATGTGGTTGCTGACGTGTATAATCTTGAAACATCAGCGTACATAGACACGCATGCTTTGTTTAAGGCTAGTGGTAGATCGTTGGTAAAAATAGAGACCAAGACAGCTGCCTTGCGGAACACCACACTTTACATATTTTACATTAGAGAACTTTCCAGCAGCTTTTTCTTGCAGTTAATGACCAAAGGCGCCCCTTTGGCCTCATGAGTGGAATGTTATTAATAAAGATGTATTTTTTTTTAGGACTAAAATCCAGTATTTCTATGTCGAATATTTTTTTTAATATTTCAGTCTTCTGTGATGTATATAAAGTACAATATTGGGATGCAAACTCAAAATTGAATACCTTTCAACTCTACATTTGACATGCTACTGGTGTCTGGATCTAGCCACTATATTATGGTCCCTACGTGGTCACTATAGAGTTAGAAATGGAGGGAGGAGAGATGTGACGGTCAAACCTCTAGGATCCAGGTATTCATTAATAGTTATGAGGAGCCGAGCTCCCCTGACAACACCTTCCCTGGGCAAACCAGACTGAATACTGAGCTCAGCATTGCTTAATTTCTCTTATCAGTCTGGTTAACCAGGCTAGATTTGTCAGATCTCCCTCCCTCCCCAGCTGTGTGTGTGTGTGTGTGGCCATGTGTGTGAGAATAGGTAAAGGTCAGTGTGTGTAATCAGAGTGAGAGAAAGGAGGTAGCAGGGGAGCTCCTCTCAGTCTCTTTTCATAAAAGTGACCCCGTGTCCAATAAGTACTCTGACATTGGGTCTGACAGAGAACCTATGTCCAGTAAGAAGCTCTGGCATTGGGGTTAACATAGAAATCGACACCCTTTCTTCCTGCCTGACTGACTAACTGTACATACAACCTTGCCTTCCATTCTTCAGTCTGTATTCTCTATACATTTGCATTCAGTGCTACCATTCCTTGGAGTGTTCTCTTTACGACGTAGGGAGGTAGCCCGGGTGCTGTGTGTGTGTGGGTGTGTTCCTAAGTACTGTTTGAGGTGTTTTCAAACTATTCCCAGTAGTTGCACTAGACTGGCTGCATCTGCTGCAGTTTCTTCTTTTGATTGGAGCTGGCACTTAATCAATTTACTGTCGGCATCTCC
This sequence comes from Salvelinus alpinus, assembly GCF_045679555.1. NCBI lineage: Eukaryota > Metazoa > Chordata > Actinopteri > Salmoniformes > Salmonidae > Salvelinus > Salvelinus alpinus. The sequence continues at coordinate 5,837,595 of NC_092097.1, forward strand.
TTCGTACACAACACCCACTACCAATACCCTAGATCACTCCGCAGTGCACAGGCTCACTTGCTTACGCACAAACTTTTTTGCTGTTGTATTTTCCTCTTTATTGAAATAGAATGTCACGAATGAAAGGGTTGCGGCAAGGGGGAAGATAAATACACACATGAAGGCACAGGCGGGGTGTGCCTTGGCCCCATGGCGCAAGGGCCAATGTGTGGTCCCAAGTCAGCCGTGCTACCACTAGACTCTGGACGATATTTCAAAATGAATTGTAAAACCCATTTCTGACACATTGCCCTGCCCAGTCAGTATAGATCCAGGTCAATATTCAATGCACTTTGCTCTATCTATAGTCCTTCCTTTCAGTCGCCCTGAATTTAACCCAACCTTTTTTCCCTTCGCCCATTCCTTCCCAGTCATCTCGTATCTCAAAACGTTTCTCCTCTCTGTCAAGATGTGGCTGATGTAGTTTAAACCATTTCCCTCCTAAGAGGGGCCATAAACCATAACCAGAAAGTGAGAGATATAGGGCCATTTATCCTCTCACCTCATTACCCCCCTGTCCTTTATTGTGATCCTGAATGGAACGGGCCATTGCAGTCGATGTGAATGAATGAATGAGAGAACATATGTTTCCCATGACAATAAAGCCCTTTGAAGTGTATTGAGAGAAAGGGAGAGAGAGAGAGAGCGAGAGAGAGAGAGAGAGAGAGAGAGAGAGAGAGAGAGAGAGAGAGAGAGAGAGAGAGAGAGAGAGAGAGAGAGAGAGAGAGAGAGAGAGAGAGAGAGAGAGAGAGAGAGAGAGAGAGAGAGAGAGAGAGAGAGATAACCTTTTTATGAAGTTAAGGGCTTTTTATCCCAAGTGTCTGCATTGGCTTGATGGTCCTAAACGGTCCCTGATGGTCCTAAGTGGTTTCTAGAGGATTGGTCATAGCCAGGGGGAACATCCTGATCTATCTGATGAAGGCCTCAATAAGCTTTCAATAAGTCTCATTTTCATCAGCTGAATATCTTTTCATAGATAGTTGGTTTTTCCTAGACCCATCCTGTTTTTCGTCCTTGCATTTGTCTCAACTTTCATTCCCCAGAGAATAGAGGTCAGGTAATGTTTGATCTTGTAGAGTAGAAGTGTCATTATTCTTGTTAGAGCCCTCCAGCTGGGGGGGGGGGGGGCTACCGACTGTCAACACACCAAAGCTGAAGGGTGTCAGTGAGCTCTGTCACATCTGAAAAGCCCTGAAACCTCTGAAATGTCACCTCTCTCCTTGTGACGGATGTTGTGATCATTGTCCTCGAGCATTGTCCTCGATGACTTGAAGGGACACTTCACCACCATAATAAAGTCGATACCGCCAACGTGTGTAGCCATCTGTTATTTAGAAACTAGGCTGTTTAGATATGGGATTTATGCCAGGCTGTGTATTGCTATAAGGATATTATTTGTGGGTTATTAACATCTATTTACTGTACATATGTATGTACGTACAGTATATATGGCCTAGAATGTATGTCTTAAAGAAAGGAAATCATTAATGCTTGGAATAATTCCTGTCAGGGATAAGCGCTGAGAGATGTACGATGCTGTGGATGTGCATAAAAGTACACTACATAACCAAAAGTATGTGGACACCTGCTCGTCGAACATCGGATTTCAAAATCATGGGTATTCATATGGAGTTGGTCCCCCCCTTTGCTGCTATAACAGCCTCCACTCTCTCGGAAGGCTTTCCACTGGATGTTGGAACATTGCTGCAGGGGGGACTTGCTTCCATTCAGCCACAAGAGCATTAGTGAGGTCGGGCACTGATGTTGGGCGATTAGGCCTAGCTTGCAGTCGGCGTTCCAATTCATCCCAAAGGTGTGTGATTGGGTTGAGGTTAGGGCTCTGTGCAGGCCAGTCAAGTTCTTCCACACCGATCTCGACAAACCATTTCTGTATGGACCTCGCTTTGTGCACGGGAGCATTGTCATGATGAAACAGGAAAGGGCCTTCCCAAAACTGTTGCCACCAAGTTGGAAGCACAAAATCGTCTAGAGTCATTATACACTGTAGTGTTAAGATTTCCCTTCACTCTGACTAATTGGCCCGAACCATGAAAAACAGCCTCAGACCATTATACCTCCTCCACCAAACTTTACAGTTGGCACTATGCATTCGGGCAGGTAGCGTTCTCCTGGCATCCGCCAAACCCAGATTCGTCTGTCGGACTGTGTAATTCAACACTCCAGAGAACGCGTTTCCACTGCTCCAGAGTCCAATGGCGGAGAGTTTTACACCACCAGCCGATGCTTGGCATTGCACAAGGTGATCTTAGGCTTGTGTGCGGCTGCTCATCCATGGAAACCCATTTCATGAAGCTCCCAACTAATAGTTATTGTGCTGACGTTGAGTCCAGGGGCAGTTTGGAACTCGGTAGTGAGTGTTGCAGCCGAGGACAGACGATTTATATGCACAATGCGCTTCAGCATTCGGTGGTCCTGTTCTGTGAGTTTGTGAGGCCTACCACTTCACGGCTGAGCCATTGTTGTTCCTAGACGTTTCCACTTCACAATAACAGCACTTACATTTGACCAGGGCAGCTCTAGCAGGGCAGTAATTTGACGAACTAACTGGAAAGGTGGCATCCTATGACGGTGCCACATTGAAGTCACTGAACTCTTCAGTAAGGCCATTCTACTGCCAATGTTTGTCTATGGAGATTGCATGGCGGTGTGCTCGATTGCATAATCAATTCAAATGTTATTGGTTACATACATATGGTTAGCAGATGTTAAGACGAGTGTAGCGAAACGCTTGTATAAACCTGTCAGCAACGGGTGTGGCTGAAATAGCCGAATCCACACATTTGAAGAGGTGTCCACATACTTTTGTTTAAATTGTGTATATCACAGAGTGTGGGGTGTGTATGTGTTTGTGTTGTATGTGGTGTGTGTGTTCCCTTCTCCTCCCACTCACCCTCCCTTGATGTAATCCAGGAAGGTGCACTCTGATTCCACTGAAAAGGAGAGGAGGGTCACCTGGGAGAGAAAGCACAAACAGAAACATGAGACCTCAGTACCCATTCACATCCAGACCTCTCAATACACACACGCGCACGCACACAGACCAGCAGCATATGTTGACTCACACGGAGCCACGCCACCCAATAGCCCATCACCCTCCTCATCCTGAAACAAGACGTGGGATGTGGCGGGGTGCAACCTACTCTCATCACAGACACATACTGTAGATGATTGATGAGTTCATTACTACACTCTCTGAAACCACGGGGGAGAGGGGAGAAAGAGGGGAAGCGGGAGACAGATAGATAGAACAACATTAAGCGAGAGAGAGAGGATGGGATGCGTATGTACAGCTCCATCTGGGTTTATATGAGAGAGAGAGAGAGAGAGAGAGAGAGAGAGAGAGAGAGAGAGAGAGAGAGAGAGAGAGAGAGAGAGAGAGAGAGAGAGAGAGAGAGAGAGAGAGAGAGAGAGAGAGAGAGAGAGAGAGAGAGAGCAGATGGGAACGTGGGATCTGGGCCCTGTAATCAGTCTTCGTAGCGAGCCAATATCACATTAGCCGCCGCGTGCTATGAGATGCTAACTCCACTACTCCCACTCTCTGATCTCTCCTGGGGTGTGAGGGGAGACGTTCATATTCTTCCTTCCATCCTTTCTTTCTTTATTCCTTTCTTCCTCTCTTCCGTCTCCTTCCTCCCACGTTTCTCTGCTGTTGTCATTGTTCAAGTACCTCTCTCACCCTCGCTTGTTCGATCGCTTCGCTAACTTTACTTTACCTACTCACCCCTCCTCCCTCGACAGCCTCCCTCCATCTGTCAATGTTACGAAACAATGTACAGTACACTAGCTAGTTAGCTGGCTCTAAGAACTCACCGCTCTGCTCTGCGTGTTTCTCTGACAGAGATGGGCACTATTGTCTAATGTCTTTAGACAGCTGAAGCGGACAGACATGTGTGTTCTTCATCTTTCACTTTCACAAGTTTTAATTAGCAGGAAGGCGAGAGAAGAGGAGATACCAGTTAATGAGCAAAACCTGCGTTGACAATCACCGTCTATGGTTGGTAGTGCTGCTCCTTTCAACAGAGCCCAGATAACCATCAGAGAAAACCATCATAATTACCAGAAGAAGAAAGTGCAGAGGAGGCGAGTGAGGAGTGAGGGAGAGAGAAAGGGGGAGGGAGGGATGGATAGTAGCGAAGGATGACAGCAACGCTCATAATGTCTAGGCTATAATCACCGTTCCAGAGTTCCCATATTTCTTTTTCTTCATTTTCTTTTTGATATTCACCACCTAAGAGAAGAAACGAAATGACCAAATTAGAGAGGAAAGAATACGCAATTATGTTACGTTAAGGAGAGATTTAGAGGATGGTGGACATGGAGGGAATTCTCCTCAGAGCAGGGGGCTTTTAGGAAGGGAAAAAAAAACAAGTAATTATGTAAGAAAGGAGGCAGCGATGAGAAGTGTAGTACCATACATCTCCTGTAGGGGAAAGGCTGTTTCTCTGAAAGAGAGAGAGGGTGTGATACATGTTTCATGTTCCATTAGTCAACTGTCAAATGTATACGTACTGTATTTTTCCAAGAAGCCTCTTTGTCTAATTCTCTCAATCTATTTTCTCTATCTCTCTGCTCCTCCCTTCCTCTTTCTCTCTCCTATCTCTTTTCCCCATCTTTCTCTCTCTCTCCTATCTCTTTTCCCCATCATCTTTCTCTCTCTCTCCCAATCTCCCTCTCACACCTCTCTTTCCCCATCTCTCTCCTCTCCCTCTCCCCCTCTCTCTTTCCCCATCTCTCTCTCTCTCCCCCCTCTCTCTCTCTCCTCACATATACACACCCGTTCCCTCTTCATCTCTGCTTCCCTTTCTTTCTCTCTCTCTCCCTCTCTCTCTCTCCACCCCCCCCCCCTCCCTGCATCCCCCGCCCCACCCTCTCTCTCCGTCTGTTCCCTGTCCATCTCTGTTCCTCCCTAATTAAGTTCTGTAACCAACATAATGAGAGGGTGTGTAGGAGGGAGGGTCACCATAGAGGCATTCTAATGGATAGAAGCATTACCTGGGTTCAAATACTATTTGAAATAATTTAAAATACTTTAGCTGGGTTTGATTGGGCTTGCCTGGCACAATGGAACCAATAGAATAATTGCAAAAGTCAAAACCCCGCCCATCTGGCACTCCAGGCAGACTAGAGGAAAAGTTTGAAGTATTTAAAATGATTTCAAAAGTATTTGAACCCAGGTCTGACTGATGGAAGGCAGGACTGGAAGATGGGGCTGGAGAAAGGGCCAGATCCACACTATTGACAGGCTGGATGTGGGAGGAAGACTGATGGTAGGGAACTGACTGTCGGCGCATGAACAAACAGAGGAGAGGCACACATGCTGCATGTCTAATGGAGGTGTAGTGGAGATGGTTCGGTGAACCATACTTGAGTGATGTGTAACCGTGACTGAGAACTGAGGACTCGCATTAGCTCCCCATTGCAAGGAGCAAGATGTTTTATCCAGAAGTAGGTCTACTGTAATCTGAGTCTGGGAAACTAGCCCTAGATTACATCAAACCACAGATCCAAGACAACATTAGTCCTTTGACAATTAGGGAGAGAGAGTGATGAGTAGAAGATTCACTGGAGGTTTCGGTGCCAAAGTAAGAATCAAAGTCGAAAGAAAAATCCCTCTCTCGTTTGTGCTTCCAAAGACAAAAGCTGCCTGGTCTCATTAAGGTCCCCTGTAGCGCCAAGGGGCCTGGAAGTGACAGACAGTGACAGGCCCTAATCTAATCTAGGGAAGACAATCTGGTTGACACGCAGGCAGCAAAGAGACCTGCTGATGCTGAAACTAAAGGACCTTTCTGTCACTGTTCCTGTCCCACTGCCAGGTAATACTAATGGTGAACACCATGTACAGAAGCAAGGTGATGTCTAAAAGATGGGCCGGCGAGTGTGAGTGTGTGTGTGTGTGTGTGTGTGTGTGTGTGTGTGTGTGTGTGTGTGTGTGTGTGTGTGTGTGTGTGTGTGTGTGTGTGTGTGTGTGTGTGTGTGTGTGTGTGTGTGTGTGTGTGTGTGTGTGTGTGTGTGTGTGTGTGTGTGTGTGTGTGTGTGTGTGTGTGTGTGTGTGTGTGTGTGTGTGTGTGTGTGTGTGTGTGTGTGTGTGTGTGTGTGTGTGTGTGTGTGTGTGTGTGTGTGTGTGTGTGTGTGTGTGTGTGTGTGTGTGTGTGTGTGTGTGTGTGTGTGTGTGTGTGTGTGTGTGTGTGTGTGTGTGTGTGTGTGTGTGTGTGTGTGTGTGTGTGTGTGTGTGTGTGTGTGTGTGTGTGTGTGTGTGTGTGTGTGTGTGTGTGTGTGTGTGTGTGTGTGTGTGTGTGTGTGTGTGTGTGTGTGTGTGTGTGTGTGTGTGTGTGTGTGTGTGTGTGTGTGTGTGTGTGTGTGTGTGTGTGTGTGTGTGTGTGTGTGTGTGTGTGTGTGTGTGTGTGTGTGTGTGTGTGTGTGTGTGTGTGTGTGTGTGTGTGTGTGTGTGTGTGTGTGTGTGTGTGTGTGTGTGTGTGTGTGTGTGTGTGTGTGTGTGTGTGTGTGTGTGTGTGTGTGTGTGTGTGTGTGTGTGTGTGTGTGTGTGTGTGTGTGTGTGTGTGTGTGTGTGTGTGTGTGTGTGTGTGTGTGTGTGTGTGTGTGTGTGTGTGTGTGTGTGTGTGTGTGTGTGTGTGTGTGTGTGTGTGTGTGTGTGTGTGTGTGTGTGTGTGTGTGTGTGTGTGTGTGTGTGTGTGTGTGTGTGTGTGTGTGTGTGTGTGTGTGTGTGTGTGTGTGTGTGTGTGTGTGTGTGTGTGTGTGTGTGTGTGTGTGTGTGTGTGTGTGTGTGTGTGCCCTGTGTCAGCAAATCTCTATGTTTACATTGCCAAAGCAAGTGAAATAGATCATAAACAAAGGTGAAATAAACTATCGGAAATGAATAGTGAACCTTAAACTCACAAAAGTTTCAGAAGAATAGGGATATTTCAAATGTTATATTATGGTTATGTACAGTATTATAACAATGCGCAAATAGTTGAAGTACAGAGGGGAAAATAAATGTACATAAATATGGGTTGTATATACAATGGTGTTTGTGCTTCACTAGATATGTTTTAGATTTCTTTGTGGGTCTGCGTAATCTGAGGGAAAGAAACTCAGCAAACAAAGAAACGTCCCTTTTTCAGGACCCTGTCTTCCAAAGATAATTCGTAAAAATCCAAATAACTTCACAGATCTTCATTGTAAAGGGTTTAAACACTGTTTTCCATGCTTGTTCAATGAACCATAAACAATTAATGAACATGCACCTGTGGAACGGTCGTTAAGACATTAACAGCTTGCAGACGGTAGGCAATTAAGGTCACAGTTATGAAAACGTAGGACACTAAAGAGGCCTTTCTACTGACTCTGAATAACACCAAAAGAAAGATGGCACGGGTCCCTGCTCATCTGCATGAATGTGCCTTAGGCATGCTGCAAGGGGGCATGAGGACTGCAAATGTGGCCAGGGCAATAAATTGCAATGTCCATACTGTGAGATGCCTAAGACACCACTACAGGGAGACAGGATGAACAGCTGATCGTCCTCGCAGTGGCAGACCATGTGTAACAACACCTGGACAGGATCGGTACATCCGAACATGACACCTGCGGGGCAGGTACAGGATGGCAACAACAACTGCCCGAGTTACACCAGGAACGTACAATACCTCCATCAGTGCTCAGACTGTCCACAATAAGCTGAGAGAGGCTGGACTGAGGGCTTGTAGGCCTGTTGTAAGGCAGGTCCTCACCAGACATCACCGGCAACAATGTCGCCTATGGGCACAAACCCACCGTTGCTGAACCAGACAGGACTGGCAAAAGGTGCTCTTCACTGACGAGTCGCGTTTTTGTCTCAGCAGGGGTGATGGTCGGATTTGCGTTTATCGTCGAAGGAATGAGCATCACACCGATGCCTGTACTCTGGAGAGGGATCGATTTGGAGGTGGAGGGTCCGTCATGGTCTGGGGCGGTGTGTCACAGCATCATCGGACTGAGCTTGTTGTCATTGCAGGCAATCTCAACGCTGTGCGTTACAGGGAAGACATCCTCCTCCCTCATGTGGTACCCTTCCTGCAGGCTCATCCTGACATGTCCCTCCAGCATGACAATGCCACCAGCCATACTGCTCGTTCTGTGTGTGATTTCCTGCAAGACAGGAATGTCAGTGTTCTGCCATTGCCAGCGAAGAGCCCGGATCTCAATCCCATTGAGCACATCTGGGACCTGTTGGATCGGAGGGTAAGGGCTAGGGCCACTCCCCCCAGAAATGTCCAGGAACTTGCAGGTGCCTTGGTGGAAGAGTGGGGTAACATCCCACAGCAAGATCTGGCAAATCTGGTGCAGTCCATGAGGAGGAGAGGCACTGCAGTACTTAATGCAGCTGGTGGCCACACCAGATACTGACTGTTACTTTTGATTTTGACCCCCCCTTTGTTCAGGGACACTTTATTCCATTTCTGTTAGTCACATGTCTGTGGAACTTGTTCAGTTTATGTCTCAGTTGTTGAATCTTGTTACGCTCAAATATTTACACAAATATTTACACAAGTGAAGTTTGCTGAAAATAAACGCAGTTGACAGTGAGAGGACTTTTCTTTTTTTGCTGAGTTTATGTCTCTCTAAGCTGGTCATACATTTGGCAGGAGGTTAGGAAGCGCAGCTCGGTTTCCACCTCATTTTGTGGGCAGTGTGCACATAGCCTGTCTTCTCTTGAGAACCAGGTCTGCCTACGGCGGCCACTCTCAATAGCAAGGTTATGCTCACCGAGTCTGTACATAGTCAAAACTTTCCTTCATTTTGGGTCAGTCACAGTGGTCAGGTATTCTGCCACTGTATACTCTCTGTTTAGGCACAAATAACATTCCAGTTTTGCTCTGTCTTTCCAATCTGTCAAGTAATTATCTTTTAGTTTTCTCATGATTTGGTTGGGTCTAAATGTGCTGCAGGACTCTTCTCTAGGTTAATCTCTCTGTAGGCGATGGCTTTGTTATGGAAGGTTTGAGAATTGCTTCCTTTTAGGTGGTTGTAGAATTTAATGGCTCTTTTCTGGATTTTGATCATTAGCGGGTATCGTGCTAATTCTGCTCTGCATGCATTATTTGGTGTTTTACGTTGTGCACATTGTACTGTATGTTCCTTTTGATGGCGTAGAAGGCCCTTCTTGCCTTGTCTCACAGATCTTTCACAGTTACCTGTGGTGGTGATGTTGAGGCCGAGGCAGGTATAGTTCTTTGTGTTGTCTAGGGTAACGTCTAGATGGAATTTGTATTTGTGTTCCTGGTAACTGGACTTTTATGGAACCCCATTATTGTTGTCTTACTGAGATTCACTGTTAAGGCCCAAGTCTGACAGAATCTGTGCAGAAGATCTAGGTGCTACTGTAGGCCCTCCTTGGTTGGGGACAGAAGCACACACACACACACACACACACACACACACACACACACACACACACACACACACACACACAGTCTTAAACAAAGGGAATTATGAATGCATGGAATAAATCTCTGCTGACGTTATACGATGCAGAGATGGTTTCTCTATAATCCTGACAGAACAGAACTGTGTGTGTGTGTGTTTGCACCTGTGCGTTCGTGTGTGTGTCGGGAGGGACCAGAGGGATCAGAGAGGAGCATTCATTAGTTCTACTGCAAAATAAACACATAAACAAGAATAGAGCAGGGTGAATGAGGGTGAGGACGGGGGAGGAGGAGTGGGGGCGGAGGGGTGATGGAGGACGAGAGGAGGAGAGTTGTGATGCAGTAAGGGCATTGACATATTTGTAACGCTGTCTTTGAACCACCTGCATGTCATGCATAGAGTCCCCTCAAAAACACGTGTTAGGAATGCCTCTGGAAAGACATTTAATACCCAACGCAACAGTCATAGGATAAGGTAAGACTTTCTATACACATTCCTAATTGCTCAAGAACTCTAATGCTTGAGGACAACAGTAACATTGGTTTCCCAGTCAATTAGTCATCAATTTAGACCAGAGGCGTAAAGAAAAGGCAGCATGGAAGGAAAACAACAGACACTTCATCTGTGATCCTGGAGGACTGAAAGTTGAGGAGTTTTAGTTTGCATCCCAAATGGCACCCTATTCCCTATTTAGTGCACTACTTTAATCCTATGGGCCCTGGTTAAAAGTAGTGCAGTATAGGGAATAGGGTGGCATTAGTTATCACCCGACCTTGCCCAGGTCCCCCTTGCAAAAGAGGACATCAAGGGTATTATTCTTGTTAAATAAAATACATTTGGGACGCAGCCCCTAAACTTTATGACCCCCTAACAGAAGCTATCTGATGAAAGAAATGAAGGAAAAGCTCACCTCATAGACATTGAACTGGCTCTGGCCTCGAGCCAGCTCCCGGTAACTAGTGGTAAACTCCCCTATGAAGTCATGGCTGACAGAGAGATGAGAGAGGAGAAAAGACAAGAGAGGAGAGAGCAGAAGAGAGGGAACAAGAGAGAAGAGAGAACACAGGAGAGAGAAGGTGGAGGGAGGACGGGGAGAAGTCGGGAAGACATCCGTAATTTCAATAACATCATCTTTACGACTTTGTTTCACCATTCATTTAGGTTTGAGCTAGTGAAAGTTATAGGATAAACATGGCTATATTACATTCAGGTTCCTGTGGACCAATAATAAACTCTTAGTGAAACATACACTGAGTGTACATAACATTAGGAACAGGTGAATTCAGGTGAAAGCTATGATCCTCTATTTGATGTCACTTGTTATATACACTTCAATCAGTGTAGATAAAGGGGGAGGAGACAGGTTAAAGAAGGATTTCTAAGCCGTGAGACACGGATTGTGTATTTGTGCCATTCAGAGGGTGACAAAAAAATGATGTGCCTTTGAATGGGGTATGGTAGTACGTGCCAGGCGCATCGGTTTGTGTCAAGAACTGCAACGCTGCTGGGTTTTCACGCTCAACAGTTTCCGTGTGTATCAAGAATGGTCCACCACCCAAAGGACATCAAGCCAACTTGACACAACTGTGGGAAGCATTGGAGTCAACATGGGCCAGCATCCCTGTGGAACACTTCCGACACCTTGTCGAGTCCATGCCCTGATGAATTGAGGCTTTTCTGAGGGCGAAAGAGGGGGTGCAACTCAATATTAGGAAGGTGTTCAGTGTATACTCAGTGTAATACAATGACTACTAAAGACAAAGTCAACATCGTGAATCCATGAGAACACATATTGATTACAAACTGTTGGCTTACACTCCCTCTCCTCCTAATCTATCCGACCATCACATGCACTCACCTGCCATCTCGGTCCCAGTCATACACCTCTATCTTGATCGTTCTGGAACGACAGAAAACCCACAACAACAGACGGATGTTACTGAAGCACCTTTTGCTCAAGGTTGTCATAGACCAGAGAGTCAAACGCGTGGCTTCAATTTACAGACTGATAAATCACTATTTGCATTGTGAAAACACACCCATTACAGATGTTAGGCAATCTACAGCACCTATCTATGTGGCTCATGGGTGTAACACACAAGAGACATGGTAGAAATATAACAACGAATCACCATCTGTCCATTGTTATAAGTAATACACGGAGCTGTTGTAGGCTATTGAACTTTAGCTGTTGGTCATTATTTATGTAATTAGTGTGGTGGAATGTCTTGGTTGAGTGGTCAGAGATGCTATAGAAGACGGGTGTCCTTAAGAACCTTTTAGAAAACACAAATGCACGCACACAAACACACATTCTGAGTAATTGGGTTCAAGCCGCGTAAGATTGCCGCTGTGGATTGACTCATCAGTCAAAGCCGAAAAGAGGAACATGTCCTGAGGCAGGTGTTGTGATCGTGTGTGTGTTTGTTCTGCACTGCTTTAAAACAAACATCAAACAAGACAGAGAGCAATGATCATTACAGCCTTTTCTTAAAGGTCCAATGCAACTGCTTTTGATCTCAATATCAAATCATGTCTAGGTAAGACTGAACCTGACTGTGATTGTTTTCAATTAAAACGGTCAAAAAGAAACAGAAAATAGCTTCTTAGCAAAGAGACATTTCTCAAGCAATAATTTTTGACAGGACTGTCTGGGAGTGGTCTGAGTAGGGAGGGGAAAACTGAAAACTAGCTGTTATTGGCAGAGAGGTTTGGAACTCTATTTCTTATTGGTCTATTAACTCATTTACCGTTTGGTGATGTCACCAGGCAGGCCAAAACACCATCCCACCAAAACAGGCTGATATTTCAGCGGGTATTTTCAAACAGCTAAAAGGGCATTATCATAATCATTACAGTATTATTCCAACCTCATAGTGTGGGAATATATACTGTATAAATCACATTTTTGACTGCAACGGGCCTTTAATGAGGAGCAATAACATTTACATTTGAGTCATTCAGCAGACTGAGCACCTGCTCTTATCCAGAGCAACTTACAGTAGTGAGAGTATACACATTTGTATTCCCCATGGGAATCGAACCCACAACCCTGGCGTTGCAAGCACCATGCTCTACCAACTAAGCCGCACACACGCACATCAGGTTGCCTAAGCACCTGCCCTTTTGCCCTCCTATGAAAAAAGTGCCCTTTCAGAATTTTTTTAATGATTCAATTTTTATTTCACTTGTAGTCTATTTTCTCTCTTATTATTTAAATGAATTGCAAACTAGCTTATTTCTCATTTTTGAATCTTGTAGATTCTGCCCTCACACGAGCGCGCACTGCACTCGACCTGCTGGCAAAAGCTACCGTTGCCGAACGATAGTGTGGATGTGGCTCCCTTTTGAGTTACATGTGTCATCTCACAGTCAGGAACATATGGACTGTTTCTTAGTAGGCCTAAAAGCAAGATGCCAGCAACAGAACAAACGCCAATCACCGTTAAATACTAGTTAGATGGTTTCAACAGCATAGCTAACTAGCTAGCTGATTTACATAATATACATTCGCCATGATAAATTAATAACCCACCCCTCTTTGCCGGCTATTTGAGCAGTAGGCTATAGTCTTGATTTTGCAGAAAATAAAGGCCTCCAAATGTCTCTGTACGGCCCTGCCTCACCTCACCAACAAGGTCATTAGTTAGTTTTCACTGAGGCTTTTCAAGCCCCTAATAAACAAACGAGCCTCCTTGACAATAACACTCAGGAAGCCACGTCTCTGCAGCTCCATGCTGTGTAATTTCAAGGCTTGGTGATTTTACCGTTTCACCGCTAAACAGACAACAGCAGCATTCATTATTCATAATTCCTAGGGGGGGGGGGGGGAAACAAACATAATAATCAGATTAAAGAGGGGGGAAACAAGAGATTGTATTTTTCATAATAAACTGACAGATTATGAAAAGGGGCAAGGCGTGAGGATTTTATTTAATTGATGCTTTATTTAACCAGATGAGTCCCATTGCGATGATAATCCATTTTCCAAGGGAGCAGCAGAAAGGTGATTTATCCAGTCCACTGAAATATCTACCTGTCAACATACAGTATCAAATCAAATCCAATGTATTTATAAAGCATCAGCTGATATCTCTTACATCAGCTGATATCTCAAAGTGCTGTACAGAGGTGCGTCCAAGCAGAATGACTCTCCTATCCCAGACCAGGATGAGGAGATACTGGGCTCTGATGACGAGGAGCAGGAGGATCCCAACGACTACTGTAGAGGTATGATACACTGTGTACACACACACACACACTCGTACAGCTAACCTTGCGGGGATACACAATTCAGTCCCATTCAAAATCCTATTTTCCCTAACCTGTACTCTTACCCTAACCTTAACCCAAAAACCTAACCACAACCTTAAACCTAACCCTAGCTCCTATCCATAACCCTTAACCTAATTCTAACATTAACCCCCTAAAAGTAGCATTTGACCTCGTGGGGACTAACAATCTATCAATCAAATGTATCTATGAAGCCCTTTTTACATCAGCCGATGTCACAAAGTGCTGTACAGAAACCCAGCCTAAAACCCCAAACAGCAAGCAATGCAGGTGTAGAAGCACAGTGGCTAGGAAAAACTTCCTAGAAAGGCCAGAACCTAGGTAAAAACCTAGAGAGGAACGAGGCTATGAGGGGTGGCCAGTCCTCTTCTGGCTGTGCCGGGTGGAGATTATAACAGAACATGGCCACGGTGTTCAAATGTTCATAGATGACCAGCAGGGTCAAATAATAATAATCACAGTGGTTGTCGAGGGTGCAACAGGTCAGCACCTCAGGAGTAAATGTCAGTTGGCTTTTCATAGCCGATCATTCAGAGTATCTCTACCGCTCCTGCTGTCTCTAGAGAGTTGAAAACAGCAGATCTGGGACAGGTAGCACGTCCTGTGAACAGGTCAGGGTTCCATAGCCGCAGGCAGAACAGTTGAAACTGGAGCAGCAGCACGGCCAGTCAAACGTTTGGACACAACTACAGTACTCATTCAAAGGTTTTTCTTTATTTGTACTACATTGTAGAATAATAGTGAAGACATCATAACTATGAAATAACACATATAGAATCATGTAGTAACCAAAAAGCGATTAAACAAATCAAAATACATTTGAGATTTGAGATTTTTCAATGTAGCCACCATTTACTTTGATGATAGCTTTGCACACGCTTGGAATTCCAGCTTCACCTGGAATGCTTTTCCAACAGTCTTGAAGTAGTTCCCACATATGCTGAGCACTTGTTGACTGCTTTTCCTTCACTCTGCGGTCTAACTCATCCCAAACCATCTCAATTGGTTTGAGTTCGGGTGATTGTGGAGGCCAGGTCATCTGATGCAGGACTCCATCACTCTCCTTCTTGGTCAAATAGCCCTTACACAGCCTGGAGGTGTGTTGGGTCATTGTCCACTAAGCGCAAACCAGATGGGATGGCGTATTGCTGCAGAATGCTGTGGTAACCACGCTGGTTAAGTGTGCCTTGAATTCGAAATAAATCACAGACGGTGTCACCCCCACACCATCACACCTCCTCCTCCATGCTTCACGGTGGGAACCACACATGCGGTGATCATCCGTTCACCTACTCTGTGTCTCACAGACATGGCGGTTGGAACCAAAAATCTCAAATTTGGACTCATCAGACCAAAGAACAGATTTCCACCGGTCTAATGTCCATTGCTCGTGTTTCTTGGCCCAAGTAAGTCTCTTCTTCTTATAGGTGTCCTTTAGTAGTGGTTTCTTTGCAGCTATTCGACCACGAAAGCCTGATTCACGCAGTCTCCTCTGAACAGTTGATGTTGAAATGTGTCTGTTACTTGAACTCTGTGAAGCATTTATTTGAGCTGCAATATCTGAGGTGCAGTTAACTCTAATGAACTTATCCTCTGCAGCAGAGGTAACTCTGGGTCTTCATTTCATTTCTGTGGCAGGCCTCATGAGAGCTAGTTTCATCATAACGCTTGATGGTTTTTGCGACTGCATTTGAAGAAACTTTCAAAGTTCTTGAAATTTTCCGAATTGACTGACCTTCATGTCTTAAAGTAATGACGGACTGTCGTATCTCTGCTTTTTTGAGCTGTTCTTGCCATAATATGGACTTGGTCTTTTACCAAATAGGACTATCTTCTGTATACGACCCCTACCTTGTCACAACACAACTGATTGGCTCAAATTCATTAAGAAGGAAAGAAATTCCACAAATGTACTTTTAACAAGGCACATATGTTAATTTAAATGAATTCATGAAGATGGTTGAGAGGATGCCAAGAGTGTGCAAAGCTGTCATCAAGGCAAAGGGTGGCTACTTTGAAGAATCTCACATTATAAAGTATATTTTGATTTGTATAACACTTTTTTGGTTACTACATGATTCCATATGTGTTATTTCATAGTTTTGATGTCTTCACTATTATTCTACAATGTAGAAAATAGTAAAAATAAAGAAAAACCCTGTAATGAGCAGGTGTGTCTAAACTTCTGACTGGTACTGTACATCTAACCCAACACTCTTCACAAGCATGTGTAATGGATTTGAAAAATGTAAATATATTTTCACTGTATTTTAATACATTTTCATCTGTGACTGTTAGGAACTCTGAGATAAAGTTTCACTCTGGCATGGTTGCAAGAAACGTTGTATCGGTAGAATCAGAGCCTATGGCTTGCTGCTGACATTTTCAAAAGAGGAAGGATCAACTTATATCTATGAGAAGGAAAAATTCGGAGCTAAACCGCAGCGAATGCAAATTTGCTCAGGTTAAAAATACCTGCCGTCACATTTTCCCAAAAGCAGATGACAAATCGATGATGGGGGTGACAAACGCGATGCCGTTGAGAGTTTCTGTTGCAGACTTATAAAACGTTAGAAGCATCGCTTCATCCTTCTCTCGTTTAAATCTTTCTCTCTCCTTTCCTCGTCTCGCCCCTCTCCCCTTTCTCCCCCAGCCCCCACTAAACACAGATGAGATTCTAACTAAGAGACATCAGAGCCAAAAAAGTGGCACAGTTAAAATACTTCCCTCTCCGTCTTTCTCTCTCTCCCTCCCCCTTCCCTCCCTTCCTCTGTCTACTCTCCCCGTTTCCACATCAACCCACTATAAAATGGAGTTAGACATCAGAGATGTTTCCTGCCGCTAAGAAAAAGAGCCACATCTAACATATTACCTCCCTCCCTCGCTCCCTGCATCTCTCTCCCTCCCTCCTCTCTTCTACCTGTAGTGGCAGTATCTTCAAGGTTGTGAGCCTTTTCCCCAGAGGATCTATCAACTAAGAAGTCTGTGTGTGTGTGTGTGTGTTTATACAACAGGTTAGTCTAATCCTGAATGCTGATTGGTTAAAACGGCATTCCAACAGGTGTCTGTTCCACAAGTTACCACCGACTAAATATATGACGTTAAAATGCCTATTTCAAACGCAACAGTTTTAAGAAAAATTAGTGTTAAGTATAAAATAGATAAGTAAAAAATAAAAATAACAAATAATTAAAGAGCAGCAGTAAAATAACAGTAGCGAGGCTATATACAGGGGGGTACCGGTACAGAGTCAATGTGTGGGGGCACAGGTTAGTCAAGGTAATTGAGGTAATATGTACATGTAGGTAGAGTTAAAGTGACTATGAGTAGATAATAAACAGAGTAGCAGCAGTGTAAAAGAGGGTGGGGGGGACAATGCAAATAGTCTGGATAGTTATTTGATTAGCTGTTTAGGAGTCTTATGGCTTGGGGGTAGAAGCTGTTAAGCCTTTTTGGACCTAGACTTGGCGCTCCGGTATCGCTTTCCGTGCGGTAGCAAAGAGAACAGTCTATGACTAGGGTGGATTTGACCATTTTTTAGGGCCTTCCTCTGACACCGCCTGGTATAGAGGTCCTGGATGGCAGTTCGATCTGACTGCGCAATCCACTGTCTCATCATGCCAGCCAGGCAATTTATAAAATTGATCACCACTATAAAAAGCAGCTAGACATTATCTCACATTTCTTTTAGACTAAAATTTAGTTTTCAACAGCGGAGACTTGTATAAACCTTGTCTGTCTCTCCAACATTTTCAACATTGTTTGAATATTCAAATTCAATCTCCAGCTGTCCCATAGTAATGAACGTGTCGGGAAGTCGGAACGAGACAGACAAGCAGGCAGCGTTTCTCAGCTAGTCGAAATCATGAATCAGCTTGCATAATTTTTATGGATATATACAGAAATGTCAATTGAAAAAAGGTCAAACGAAACAAAGTGCAGCTAGTTTGCAGTCTTTCCAGCTTCAATTTGAAGTGATTGTGTTAGCTGTGTTGTTGGCTAGCTCCTCTGAACAGTGTCCTGACGAGTGAGCACATTTTCTACGCCAGGCGAAATCACGCCTCATTCGCTCATTGTTATGGATGTATCCCAAATAAATTTAACTTGAAAACAGCTTAAACAAACGCCAACGCAGCTACTTTGCTGTTATTCTGGCTGCACTTTTTGACGTGTCTGTAAGTTAGCCGTAGTTGGCTAGGTAGCAAGCAAGGGATAAGAACGTTGCCAGCCAGTATGGCAATGGAACATTTAGAACGAATGACTGGTTGATGATGATTCAGACCCTACATAAATGTGTTAATAGTAACTTCTCCTAAATCAGCCGACCCAGTGTTTTTAATTAAATGTAGAATCAAAACAAAAAATAGATTGAAAAAGAACAACTATTTAAAACAAAAACAAAACAGATTTAATATGTTTTTCTTTTCAGAAGGCACAGAAGTGAAAGTGTTTTGTCGTGACAAGTTTTTAATTGATGCTGTAAGCAATTAGCATTGGAAAAAAGGATTTATGCATTATTGACATGGTTTGCCAGCCCTCAACTTCATCTCGGGCCTAACAACGCCCGTGCCAATATATCCTTCAAACACCGGCTTCTCGTGCATTATTACTTATGCGTGTGTGCATGCGCGTGTGTGTTATGTCGGAGAGGAACATGAAAGACACCATGCCCTGCAGGCCCTATCAGTCATCCTCTCTTTGACTGTCCGCCAAGCAGTAACAGGTCTGTACACTCAGAAAAAAAAGGTTCTAAAAGGGTTCTGCGGCTGTCCCCATTAGGAGAACCCTTGTTGGTTTTAGGTAGAACCCTTTTTGGATCCAAGTGGAACCAAAAAGGGTTATTCAAAGGATTCTCCTATGGAGACAGCCAAAGAATCCTTTTAGATTCTAGATAGCACCTTTTTTTTCTATGAGTGTACTCCAGACCAAACATACACAGTAACAGTAACGCAAGGCAGGATGTCTTCATCTGTTGCTGTCTTGGGAGTCATGTCTTCCCAGTGAAATCATGCTTTAAAAACCCTCATGTTGTCTCTCTAATAAACCAATCTTCCAAGTGGAGTTCCTAACATCATTCAAGATGATGATTCAAACGGGCATATGTCTCCTTCGCTAATAACCTAACACACCCCACAAGAGATCAGGAATGAGTACGTGAGCTACTAAGCTTGTGAAAAACAACAACATCACTTCAGTCCTAATTTCATGGCTCCGTTTGCGATCTCCAGCCGCGGAAGAAATAGTTGCTTTGACTCGGACAGACTCATATGGGCTACCATGCTAATGAGGAAGACGGGTCCTGGGATGGAATGTCCTCTGAAGCATATAGACAGCGTAGGCAGGACCGACAAAATTCACCACATCCCCATTTCCTCTCCTTTCCTCTCATCCCCCTCTTCTCGGGACACTCACATGCTATATTAATAAATGAATCCGTCGGTTGTGTGGTGTCTGACTCTCTGTCTACAAATCACAGCCTGTTGGTACTTGTCATTTACGATATGGATTGATGCTAAACAAGATGAACATAGCCACGAGATATAAACCACACAACATACACATCGTACTGAACACACCACCTACACATGCATGCATGCACACACACACACACCCACACAAACCCAGTGTGTAACCGGTTGGCTGTTCTCTGCTCTGCGCTTTGGGATATCTCATGACACATGTCGTGTTTCCAGGTCTGCCCCTGTCAGATCCTATTTCACTCACACTGAGGCGGAGTGAGTGTGTGTGTGTGTGTGTGTACGCGCATGTGTGTTTGTGTGTGTGTATGCATGTGTGTGTGCATACACGTGGGTCCGTGCTAAAGGGTGCACGTGCGTACATGCCTGTGTTTGTGCGTGTGTGTATTTTTGTTTTTGTGTCTGTGTGTGTTTGTGTCTGTGTGTGTTTGTGTTTGTGTGTTAGAGAGAGGCAGAGAGTCATTCTAGGAAAGGCTCTCCTGTAACACATTTCAATCCCCCATGTCTGATTGGTTCTGACAGGGTGATGATCTCACTATGTCTGATGTTTGATTTGTCAGCTGACACTCAGTGACCCCGACCTGTTTACCCACACTCCTTTGGGGCACCCCCAATACATTTGTATCTAGACACAGAGGAAAAAGCCTGGGAATGATATTTTGATTTATTTCTAGCAAAATTTGGGTGTAGTAATTTGTCACAGAAGGCTAAGCAACTCAGCTTTTTCTGAGAAGAGAGAGAGAGAGAGAGAAAGGGGGGAAGGAGAGAGAGAGAACGAGAGAGAGAGCGAGGGGGAGCGAGAGAAGGCAGGAAGGCAGGCTATAGGGAAATCCTGCTTTGACCTGTACAGAGCAAGTAGCATCCAACATGTATGGTCTTAAACAAAAATCCAGTTTCTCATTTCTCTCTCGCTTTCTTATTCTTTCTCTCTTTTTCTATAGTCGACTCGTGTTTAAGTCCTCCTCCTCCCTCCCCTTTCTTTCTGTCTTCCTCCCTCTCTATCTAAACTCCTCTCTCTCTGTTGTTCTTATGTCTTACATAAGCCATATATCTGAAGTGCATTTTGCTATATCACCATCTCATCTCTTAAAGCTAGAATCCAGCCTAGTGGTTAGAGCACTGGGCCCGTCTTTCCTTTTTTTGGGTTGTGATTGTCAGGTACCTGGTGACCCACCTGATGGGGGCGGACCTCAACAATATCGTCAAGTGTCAGAAACTGACGGACGACCACGTTCAGTTCCTCATATACCAGATCCTCCGGGGTCTCAAGGTAGGCGTGTGTCTGTGTTTGCACCTGTGTGTTTGTGTTTTCATAGGTGCAGGTATAGGTTGTCATAGGTACTGTATGCAGTTGTAAATATTTGTCTGTTTTGCAGTATATCCATTCAGCAGACATCATCCACAGAGTAAGTTACATCAAACTTACAGTATCTGTCAAAAGTTTTCCTTGATTTGTCATCAAAGCTGTCATCAAGGCAAAGGTTTTCCTTGATTTGACTATTTTCTACATTGTAGAATAATAGTGAAGACATCAAAACTATGAAATAACACATGAAATCATGTATTAACCAAAAAATTGTTAAATCAAAACATATTTTATATTTTGAGATTCTTCAAAGTAGCCACCCTTTGCCTTGATGACAGCTTTGCACACTTGGCATTCTCTCAACCAGTTTCACCTGGAATGCTTTTTCCAACACTTGTTGGCTGCTTTTTGGTTGGAGCGTTGGGCCAGTAACCGAAAGGTTGCTGGATCGAATCCCCGAGCTGACAAGGTACAAATCTGTCATTCTGCCCCTGAGCAAGACAGTTAACCCAGTGTTCCCCGGGCGACGAAGACGTGGATGTCGATTAAGGCAGCCACCCGCACCTCTCTGATTCAGAGGGGTTGGGTTAAATGCGGAAGACACATTTCAGTTGTACTGAGTAGGTATCCCTCTTTCCATTAGTTGCTGTATTCATTTAACTTCTAAATTAATGATATATACCCATTGATTCTTGAAGAATATAACTTATAGATGACTCATGAGCCCAGTTCAACTGTCGTACCCCATCAGAACCCAAAATATAAGCTTGCTTTACTCAAATGTTTGCAAACAATGTAAATATAAAACAAACACTCAAAGCCTCAAAGCTAGAAGTGTGATATCATGGATGAACAGTCCATGTAACCATTGCTCTGTCTATGAATTTTAGAGTGGTTACATTTCTCCAGGCCCATCCCTCAGCTTTTTACCTAAACAGAAGTGGGGTATCGGCTTTGTTACTGTTTTAATGAAGGATTCTCGCTTTAAGTGGTCATAGGGCCTATCTTACGGCCTAATGGTCATAGGGCCTATCGTCTCCAGCTTACCGTTTCAGGGGGCTTTATAGTGGTAAGTGGACCCTGACAGAACGACATGTGGAGATTACCATGTGATTATGTTGACTGTTAACACTATGGCTAAAGGCTTATCCCCGAGACCAGGCCATTCAGGGCAAAAATCATAACCAGACCTCCTCTTTAAACACTGATTTCAGCCCAAGAGTCTGTCGTTGTTAAATAAGTACTTTAGTAAAGATTCCGTTTGGTTTAAAATCGTTGACTACCATTTTGCTTCTTGAAATTGATTAAAAAAAATTATCACTGTCAATCCGCAAACACAACCCATTATGGACATAAGAGTGTACATGGCTAAGAGAAATGTACTGTAGATGTTAATTACCTGTCAAAGTTTACGTGACCAGGAAGTAAGAAGCAGAAAGTTTGGAGTAGCGACACACCACCGTGTTTTACACTTTTAAAAAACACTTACACATTTTATATTCCTAAGATACATACATTTTATACCTTTAAAACTATTGTTTTAAGTGTTTTATTTCGGGACCACGGTGTTAGTGCTGTTCTTAACACACTGTGTTCGGCTGGGTTTTTAACAACTCCTGGAGCTAACATTAGCAAATCGATGGATTTGGAGATCATTGACAATTTTGACAAATTCTGGGTGAGGCCCAAGTTTTGGATGGCTTGCATCCAAATAGGAGAGGGGCAAGAGTTCTCTCAGCCAACATCGAGGAGGCTCTTACAAAACATTGACAAAAAAACCCCGCCTATTTCACGTCGTCGACATTTAGTGTATAATTTTACTGCAAGAAATGCTTCATTCTGCAGGAGTTAATATTAAGGCTGTGAAAGGTTATAGACCTACAGTCAGTGTCCAGATTTGAGTTTTCTTTTAACCCATCTGAACAATAGGCTACCGTTCCCTTGACATGCCATGAGCCTAGTGCCTAACACTGCTATCATCCTCTGTTAACGCTTCACCAAATCCTTCCCAAAAATGACTTTCACTCTTTATTTTCAACTCTCCATTTCGCAGCTTTTCCCTTATTGAATTATACTCCGACATTGTTCTTTTTGCCTCCATGGATCGACGTTAACTTTCTCTGCCCATTCCAAAAAAGCATTTGGTGACCCTCTAAAAAGAAATCACACCGGACAGTTGAGGTAATTATGGACAAAGATACCTCTACAATTCCTCCAGAAATAAGATCATGGTCTTCATTAGAAACCTTGTACCTACTGGCACTCTGGTTGGATGCCACAGTCCAATCAAAAATAGATAACGCATACAGTATAGAAATAAAGATATTTATGAAGAGATATCGTCCCAAATGAGAGCGGAAAAAAAGTTCTGCCGTTCCCATGTTCAATGCCTGTGCAAAATTAAATATAGGTAAATATCGTGCAGAAAGGCCAAGGACTGTAATAGCAGGAGTGGCAACGGGAAAAGCCAATGCCCGTTCTATTCTGAGCTGGAAGCAGTATTGGATGACCATCCCACCACCCACTGTTCATTCTGGACAGTGCTGTGGAGGATAGAGTTATTGAGCTGCTGAGTGCTTTATAAACTTTTTTGTAATGTGAAGAATAGTCTAATTCAGTTGCAGATTTGAAAATAATAGGCGACAGTAATATTATAGCCTACGGTGGCTCGTCTATGGAAATGTTATAGAAGTCCACACTGGCTACTTCTAAAGGTGGAAAATTAGGCCTACACATTATAACTTGCCGTACACTTGTGCTAGGACTCCATCATAGTCCGTACCATGATCCCTAATACATTTGTAGTTCAGTATATCTAGATTAATAAAAGTGACAATGTTACTAAGTTATCACTGATCAATGATTTGGAGGAAATCAAAGTCATTTTTTCAGCATGTCACATTTTTGTTGCTTTGGTAAAAACCATTTAGGCCTATAAAACCTACTAAATAAGAATCTGACCCCTGAAACATAATTCAATCCTTTTTGATTTTTGATGATATTCTGTGAATCTTTTAAGCATTTTCCAGCCAAATCGCTAGCGATAAAGTGCAGAAGAGACGTAAAGGTGCATAGCTTTCTGTAAGCATGAGTGAGGCCACTTCCACGGTTACAAATCATTCGGGAATAAAACAAAGATCATGAGCTGATGTATTCCCAACATGTTCAGTACATACTCTATGGAGGCCTAGATTGCCTGGCAGTGAAGAAGAGTGAGGGCGACAAGGATCAGTGGGATGAGAGGGTGTAAGAGGGGATGAGAGAGGCGAGAGGGAGTGAGAGAGGCGAGTTCTATACCTGTCAAAGTCCCCATTGCAGAGTGCTCTGACAGGAATGGTGAATGACTGCCAAACTGGATTCAACGTATTTTTCACCACCTCTGTCTTATGGCAGATAGTAAACCTGCAGGAGAGAGTGAGGGGGTAGAGAGAGGAGAGAAAATAGAGAGAGTTGGGCAGGAGTAAAGAAAGGAGACAGGAAAGAAGAGAAGACCAGAGGAGAAAGATAAGCGAGGAGAGACACAGACAAGGACAGAATATATCCGGTTAAAAGGCAGACAATTCATTTTGTTGAAAACAGCAACTTCATGATAGCATCAGTGTATAATCTTTGTTTACTGACATCGCTGTCCAAACAAAGGTGCGTGTTCTGGCCTTCACTTTTATAATGACTCTGTCCTCCCTCACACAGGTGTGATACAATTTGCACATTGTTTTGATACTTGAGTGCCTCACCTAACGGGGACCGCACGCCAACAAAGTCTGTCCACCCACCACGATTCCGCTTGAGCAGATCTAGATTTGCACAATATTGTGTGTTCCCCTCTTTTATCCTGAGCTGCGGGATTTACTTCATCTTGCCTCGTTGCCGTCGGCCGTTCGGCCATTAGAACAGCATGGTCCATTTAGCAGCATCCGCCAAGTACTCATTTCTACGTGTGTTTGTGTGTGTGCCGTGCCGCACGCTAATTTGTCCCTCTCCTCTCTCCCTTTAGCACATCTGTGCTGGCCACTATCCCCTCTTGTCACTTTAAGAAATGCCTGAATGAAGATAAGGGCTAAGAAGTGCAGGCTCTCTCTAAGCCAGCGGCCCTTAAATGGTCTGACACCGCTCGGTGCAAGGGCCTCTGGGACAACAGAGTGCACTCTGGTAGCCTGTTAGGGGATTGGGAGGTGTTGTATAGCGCATTCTCTCTGGGTATGGTTCATGCACACATACACGCACGTACACACACACTCTGGTAGCCTGTTAGGGGATTGGGAGGTGTTGTATAGCGCATTCTCTCTGGGTATGGTTCATGCACACATACACCTCACGTACACACACACGCTGGAAGCCTGTTAAGGAATGGTGAGGTGCAGTATGGTCCCTGGTGGGTTTGGCTCAGTGTGTGTTTAATTTATTTATACAACGACCTGTTTGCCTTCTGTGTGTTCTCTCTAATTGCATTCTCCACCGCACCAATTCTCCACTGCATAATTTGTCACACTGTAGAGATACAGTAAACCAGTGTGATTGGTACTGGGGTCATTTTAGCATGACATGACACCCACCATTGTTCTGAAATAGTTTAGAAACGGATAAGATTAGCATTCCTGCAACATTATTTTGTTGGAATATAATTCGATTTCTGGGAAGTTAAGCTAATTGGTTCCACCCAAATTGGACATTTTAATTTATAGGATTCATAGAATATCCAAGAAATATAGTACCTTACAAATGCTTTTCTAATAATGACATGAGGAATCCAAAGAAATTGTCAAAAGCCTCCCACAGACCTCCCAGACCCCACCCCAATCCAACAAAGCGTATACAGTATCACTTCTCTATGTCTGACAAGTAGTATGGCGCTGCGGGTCGGAGTATTGTTTCTTCATCCTATGTAATGTATTCTCAGTGAATTTGGTTAAAAAAAAAATAAAAAAAACAGTGTTCAGAGAATTTTGTCATTAAAGTTATGTTCATGTCCCATCCTTTATGTCCATATTACCAGGGCTATATTACCATATTACCATTAGGTGGTGTGGTTCCTGCTATTAGGTGATTTTTATTATTACCCCCCTCAATGTTAAAGGGATAGTTCACTGAAATTACACAATGACATATTGGTTTCCTTACCCTTTAAGCCAGGGGTGTCAAACTCATTTCGCATCGTGGGCCACATACGGCCTAGGGAGATGTCAAGTGGGCCGGACCATTAAAATTATACCATACTCTGCTATAAATAACCAAAATATCATGTCTTTCCTTTGTTTTGGTGTAAAGAAGCAGACCCGCCAGCAATTCGTTAATCTTATCTCTTCTCAGTTGTCCTTGCAAGCCGTCATATTTTTCGCTGTGATGAGTCTCGTAGTGGCGTCGAATATTATATTCCTTCAATACCGAAACTTGTTGCAAACACACCAAGCACAAAGGTTTTCCGTGCATCTCTGTAAATAAATAGGACGTGGTCCATTTTTCTTTGAAAATTCTACACTCCTTATCTACTTTTCTCCGTTTGGATAACGACATTTTGGCTAATGAGGGTGTAGCGGAGAGGTAGAGACCAAGGTATTAACAACGTCGTAACAAGCAGCAGATGGCGCATTGATACCGTCTGCTGTTTTCAGTCTGTCTCAGTGATGCGGCTTGTCTTCTACTCTGATGGAAAGAGTGCGCCCCTTAGCGGATAATCCATGAATTGCAGCGAATTAAAAATATTAATTCCATGTCTTTTATGCATTTTTTCCACTTTCAAATTATCCTGCGGGCCTGATCGAACCTCCTTGGGGGCCGGTTCCGGCCCGCGGGCCGTATGTTTGACACCCCTGCTTTAAGCAGTCTATGGACAAAGTACTACAGCAACCCATGTTTTGGTTTTGTTTACCTGGCCACTGTTTCAAATGCAAACTTTTTTCGCATTTGATGCACAAATTAATGGTACCTATTAGCATTTTTGCATTTCATATCCACATTTTCTATAAGTAACATCATTGAGTTACACATTTGTTTTTTGATATTTTGGATGATTTGGACAAGGTTGCTGTCATACCTTGTTCATAGACTGCTTACATGGTAAGGAAACGAATATGTAATTTTGTAATTCGGGTGAACTATCCCTTTAACAGGATCAGGATACGGAATCACAGAACACAGAGCCTTACGTTCCGTCTTCGTTGCTCCTGTAGAACACCATGAAAGGATCTGACTTGCCAAAGAAGTCCTTCTTGTCCAGTTTGTTGGCACAGAACTGCATCGTTGCACTGTCCTTTGGGGGTGCGGAGAGAGAGAGAGGGTGAGAGAGAAAGAGTGGGAGAGAAAGAAAGGGCAGAAAGAGAGAATGAGAAAATAAGAAAATATTTCAACTTAATGATTCAGTTGATTAATATTGTTGTTTGTGCTTCTTTCCCCTGTTTGTTGTAGTCACTCATCTGTGTCAAATAAAAGGCAAAATGCATTTTGCATTCTAATCAATTCACCACTACTGCCACAATTACAACCAAGCCACCTCCATCTCAGTTTGTGTGTTTGTGTGCGTCTATGTGTGCGAGAGCACACGTGTGCTTGTGTTTCATCTCTTGCAGTAGGATGAATATGAGAGCTCATTAGGTGTACACCGGGAGCTCTTGGGAGAAACAGAGCCACATAAATTCTACAGTAATGATGCCTACAAACCAACCCTACTCATCACCATGTTCCAGAAAAGGACTGTGTCCCAGATGGCACCCTATTCCCTACATAGTGCACAGGAAAGTAGTGCTCCATATAAGGAATAGGGTGCCATTTGGGATGCAGACGAGATTATGTTACAACCTCTAACTCCCTGGTGCCTAGGTCAATCTCTGATGGTTGGGGGGGGGGGGGGGGGGGCATGCTCTCCAACCAGTCAGTAATCCCCAGTCGAACCAACACTGATTCCACTGGCCAGTATGACTGATCCTAAAGAGTAACTGATAAGGAAACATGTTTTAATTGTGTTTTAATAAATGGTTAGAATATTACACTCTGAAACCATATCTCTGAAACCATATGATTGTATGAAATTGATTAGAATCATTAGATTATTATAATGCATGTATGAAAGTGATTAGAATCATGCGATTATTTTAATGCTGTGTGTGGTTTTAGTCAGTAGAATAATAATATATCCTGGAGTGTAGTTCTTAGTCAGAATCAACGTTTTGGGGACAATGTGTCTAGTATCTTGATAACAGACTGTCTGTCTGAGCCAGATTCGGTGCCGACCTTGGCTGTGACACTGAGAACTTCCCAGTCTCAGGTCTCTCCCTATCTTAGGGGAGGGCAGGAAGAAGCTATTCTCACGGACTCCCCTAATCTCTGTCGGCGGGGCAGATACCTGATGGTTTGTGTGGAAGTATGTGTGTCACTATAAAATGAAGGTCTTTGTACTGTGCACGCCAGAACGTCCCGTGAATAAACATTTGACTATTGTAGACTGGGCCTCTGTCTGTTTTTATACCTATCAGTATCGTACAAATCCTGATATAGCAGACTGAGTAATTAAATTGAATTGGTTCATGAACATGAGAACATAATTCTCCTAACAGTGACACAGCAGCATGAGTAAAACTCTTCAGATCAGACAGTCCCACTAATGTCCTCTCAGACCTGTCAGACAGCAGACACTGTGCCTGATCGTTGACCATCACTAATGATGGTCAGACAAATAGCCCTCCCTCCCATAGCGCTCTCCCTCCTGCTCTTCCATCGTCGCTGATGTAGGCCTACCTGCCAAATTACAAATTCAATTACTACATCACCGAAAAGTTATTATAGCTAAAACATTCCAAGACAATGACAATCCATTTAAGGAGAAGTTTACTTTTATACAACCAAATCTCAATTTTTTTTTAAATTTCCCCACTCGTGATACACTTCCTCATTACTCATTCTGCAAAGCTCTCACAGTATAGTGATGTAGGGTCTTTAGATGTTGTACACATTAAATTGTGTCATTCCGAACTTTATCTGCAACGTTACAGTGCATTCGGAAGGTATTTAGACTCCGTGACTTGTTCCACATTGTTACGTTAGCCTTCTTCTAAAATTGTTAGTTCCATTCAATCTACAAACAATACCCCATAATGACGAAGCAAAAACAGATTTTTAGAAATTGAATAACAAAAACCCCCCCGAAAATATGACATTTACATAAGCATTCAGACCCTTTACTCAGTACTTTGTTGAAGCGCCTTTGGCAGCGATTACAGCCTTGAGTCTTCTTGGGTATGACGCTACAAGCTTGGCACACCTGTGTTTGAGAGTTTGTCCCATTCTTCTCTGCAGATCCTCTCAAGGTCTGTCAGGTTTGATTTGGAGCGTCACTGCATAGCTATTTTCAGGTCTCTCCAGAGATGTTCCATCGGGTTCAAGTTCGGGCCACTCAAGGACATTGATACTTGTCCCGAAGCCACTCCTGCATTGTCTTGGCTGTGTTGGTCATTGTCCTGTTGGAAGGTGAACCGCCGCCCCAGTCCGAGGTCCTGAGCGCTCTGGAGCAGGTTGTCATCAAGGATCTCTCTGTACTTTGCTCCATTCATCTTCACCTTGATCCTGGCTAGTCTCCCAATCCCTGCAGCTGAAAAACATCCCCACAGCATGATGCTGCCACCACCATAGGGATGGTGCTAGGTTTCCTCCAGACGTGACGCTTGGTATTCAGGCCAAACAGTTCACTCTTGGTTTCATCAGACCAGAGAATCTTGTTTCTCATGGTCTGAGTGTATTTAGGTTCCTTTTAGCAAACTCCAAGCAGGCTGTCATGTGCCTTTTACTGAGGAGTGGCTTCTGTCTGGCCACTCTATCATAAAGGCCTGATTGGTGGAGTGCTGCAGAGATGGTTGTCCTTCTGAAAGGTGCTCCCATCTCCACAGAGGAACTCTATAGCTCTGTCAGAGTGGCCATCGGGTTCTTGGTCACCTCCCTGACCAAGGCCCTTCTCCCAGATTGCTCAGTTTGGCCAGGCAGCCAGCACTAGGAAAAGTTTTGGTGGTTCCAAACTTCTTCCATTTAAGAATGATGGAGGCCACTGTGTTCTTGGGGACCTTCAATGCTGCAAACATGTTTTGGTACCCTTCCCCAGATCTGTGACTCGACACAATCCTGTCTTGGCGATCCACGAACAATTCCTTCGACCTCATGGCTTGGTTTTTGCTCTGACATGCACTGTCAACTGTGGGACCTTATATAGACAAGTGTGTGCCTTTCCAACTCATGTCCAAACAATTCAATTTACCACAGGTGGATGCCAATCAAGTTGTAGAAACGTCTCAAGGATGATCAATGGAAACAGGATGCACCTGAGCTCAATTTCGAGTCTCATAGCAAAGGGACTGTGTTTAAAAACCTGTTTTCGGTTCGTCTTATTATGGGGTATTGTGTGTAGATTGATGAGGGAAAAAACGAATCTCATCCATTTTAGAATAAGGCTTTAACATACCAAAAGGTGGAAAAAGTCAACGGGTCTGAATGCTTTCTGAAGGCACTGTAAATTCCATTTTGTTGCAACTCGAGCTAAACATCTCTGTCCATTCTAGCAGCAGGCTACACGGAGAATGGAACAGCTGGATAGGGAAAACCACTCGAGTTGCACAAAATGGGATATAACGTTGTGGATAAAGTTTGGAATCGCACCATTTCATGTGTACAACATCTAAAGACCTGCATCACTACATTGAGAGCGTTTCCAGGTCTAAAATTGTGCATTTGGGTACAGAACGAGGGCGAGGAAGTGTATCGCTGGTTGGGGTAAGTTTCTCAAAAAACAAGTGAAATCACAAGAAAAATGATGTCTGGACACTTCTATAACATGCCATTTACATCCAAAATACAGAATTGGTTGTAAAAAAAAAAGCTTACTTCTCCTTTAAGAATGTAAATTAGCAGTAAGACTTGAATAATTCAAGCGTTATTCTAAATTACTGTTGTTGTCTGTCTAACTCTGTCTCTCTCTGGGGACCACTATGTTTGTTTGCTTCAGACACTCTGAATAATGGCTCTTTGTTTTTTTTGCATCTGAGTCCCAAATGGCATCCTATTCCCTACACAGTGCACTGCTTTTGACTGGAGCCCAATGGGCCCCGGGCAAAAGCGGTGCACTATATAGGGAATAGTGTGCCATTTGGGACACAGATGCAAAAAAACAAAACAAAGAGCCATTATTCTGTAGGAGCTCCTTATAAATCAGCCCGGGCAGAGTTTGTAGCTGGCTAATCTTACCACGGGAGTACAGATTGAATAGCTTTGTTATCTAAAGAGCTGAAGTGCCAGCAGACAGCCAAGGCAGTGGGCACCAGGAAGATAAACACCTCTCCTGTTGTTGTTGGAGGGCCTGAGGCTCTACACTGGACACTACCGGCGCTAGCTGCACCTCGTAATGTTACTGCTAATGTTTTTTTAATGTTGAAGCAGATCTGCTTTGTGTGAGTGTGATGGTTTGTGTTTGGGTGAGAGGGAGAACGTGTGTGTGTGTGTGTGTCGCTGTGCATGGTTTGTGTGTGTCTGTCTCATTATCACTCCCAGTCAGACTTAGACTGCAGGCTGTGTTCAGTGAGTACAAACACACTCCTCTCCACGGTGGCCCGATGTTTGAAATCACTAAAATACTATTTAACGTAATTTTTCCAACATTCATCTATTCTCCTAGGTATGGGTCTCAAACTTGTAAAACATTTATACAAATAAATGAGTGACATTCATGATGCTCTGGGTCAAGAAACAAGATGCTTTCTGCACAGGAATGGGGCAACCATGCTGATCAACACTGATCTGAAGTTGAGCTAAAGCTGATTTTGACAAACTATGATTTACGACATAGGATCACCGACGATCTGATGGATTTGTGACTATTTACATGCTTCAAACATTTGGCTCTACCTTTTATCAACCCTGGGAAAAGAGCATCTGAAAGAGGACATTCTCTGCAACATTTAGATAAGGGAAACTGTACTTACTGTACTGTATATGTTTACTGTACTTACTGTAAAAGAGTCTAGTGACAAATTCCGCTACTTCTCAGGCTGCCTTTGGGGAGTTTTGACACCGAGGGTTTGTCCGTTTCTGACAGCATTTAGCGACTTTCCCCACTGAATTCTGCCGCGAACGAGCGTGGGAAAAGCTGTCTGTGCAACAGAAGTCACAGCAATGTCACAGCACGAGTGGAGTGGGTGGGAGATGGGACGAAAACGCTATGACGGGCACTGCAGCTGTGCCGCAGCAAAACAAATTGTTGGTGCGACATTATCATGGCAATGGCAAAACGTCCTCTAGCGACTTCTAGCAACAAATCAAGGCGCCAATTTATTTATTTATTTATTTTTATTTCACCTTTATTTAACCAGGTAGGCAAATTGAGAACACGTTCTCATTTACAATTGCGACCTAGCCAAGATAAAGCAAAGCAGTTCGACACATACAACAACACATAGTTACACATGGAGTAAAACAAACATACAGTCAATAATACAGTGAAAAATAAGTCTATATACAATGTGAGCAAGTGAGGTGAGATAAGGGAGGTGAAGGCAAACAAAATATATATATAAATAAATAAAAATATAAAAAGGCCATGGTGGCGAAGTAAATACAATATAGCAAGTAAAAAAAAATAAAAAATAAAATAAAATAAAAAACACTGGAATGGTTGGTTTGCAGTGGAAGAAAGTGTAAAGTAGAGATAGAAATAATGGGGTGCAAAGGAGCAAAATAAATAAATAAATACAGTAGGTAAAGAGGTAGTTGTTTGGGCTAAATTATAGATGGGCTATGTACAGGTGCAGTAATCTATGAGGATGGAGACCAGAGCGTACAGCCAATAGCGATGCTCACTGAGGAATAGTTGGCAACATTGAACGCCTCGTCAAAGAGATCGCATTTATTCTGGGAAACCGCAAAATAGAACCTCTATATTCAAGACTTTTCTTTTAGTTACTTTTTTCTCAACTTGTTTCTAATCCTTTCTAGCTCGACAAACTAGATTACACAGAGTAGCTAGCTAGCAAGCCAAATTGTCACGTTCTGACCATAGTTCTTTTGTATTTTCTTTGTTTTAGTATGGTCAGGGCATGAGTTGGGTGGGTTATCTATGTTTTGTGTTTCTATGTTGGGTTTGTCGTTTGGCCTGATATGGTTCTCAATCAGAGGCAGGTGTTAGTCATTGTCTCTGATTGGGAACCATATTTAGGTAGCCTGTTTTTGTATTGTGGTTTGTGGGTGATTGTTCCTGTTCGTGTTCCGTTGTTCTGTGTTCACTATTTCGGGACTGTAGCGTCTTCGGTTATTTTTGTCAGTTTATTGTTTTTGTTCGTTCTTGAAAGTATTCTAAATAAATATGAATACTCACCACGCTGCATCTTGGTCCGACCATTCTTACTCCTCAGACTGCCGTTACACAAATAGCTTTGAAGCCATTATTGTGCATCTTCCATTATTTAACTGTGTAAGTGGTAGATGTTTTACTTTTGTAAACAGGGCAGAGGAAAGCAACATTCACCACCACAGAAATGCTGTTTAGATTGATATTCATACTGAATTAAGCACTCAAGGGACCTCATGGGCACCATGAACCTTTTCACTTAATTTAAGGATACATTTTTACCTTAATATGCTTTGTGCAACTGCTTTAAATGTAAGGCAATGTTAAAAGGAAAAGGGGAAAATGTACATAAGATGTTTTATGCATTATCTACGGAATAGGGTGCCATTTGGGACGGAGTCTGTATCTTCCCTATAGAGCGAATAAAATCGACTCAGTCCATTCTAAAATAAATATAAGAGAACGGAATTTCACATTGTCTATACATTCTACTTGTATGGTTTGACTTAACATGGTCTACACTCCCTCTAGCTCCTCTGTCATCTCCATACCCACTATACTGCTTATTTTTCTTCATAGAGCTTCGTTTTTTCAGATCAGCAGTAATACAGTTGAAAAGGGAATTTGGAAGGTCATTCAGGGCAACAGAGACACCATCCTGGATTGTTGAATACAGGGACCATTCTTTTGTGTGGAGGGAGCACTGAGACCTAGCAATGTCTGGCTACTAACGCAGACTAGCATTAGCGCCTTTGCATCCTCATTGGGAACAATGTTTTAACTAGTGCTAGTGTTGGTCAGTGTTAGCGCAACAGCACTCCCATTTGTATCAATGTCAGGATAGCATTAGCGCCTTAGTTTAACATTGTTCCCAATGGGAATGCTATCACTAGGGTTGGTCAAAAGTTTGGACACACCTACTCATTCAAGTTTTTTAATTTTTAAAAAACTATTTTCTGCATATTATAATAATAGTGAAGATATCAAAACTATGAAACAACACATATGGAATCATGTAGTAACTGTAACGCTCTTCTACCTCGTCCTCCTCCTCAGACGAGGAGAGGAGAGAAGGATCAGATGACCAAAATGCAGCTTTGTAATTAGACATGATATTTATTAAACAAGGACGAAAACGAACACGAAAATATACTTGAAGAATTTACAAAATAATAAACGGAGTCAACAGACCTGAACAAACGAACTTACATAACACGAAGAACGCACGAACAGGAAAAATGACTACACAAACGAACAAACAAACAAACAAACAAACCGAAACAGTCCCGTGTGGCGCGACAAACACAGACACAGGAGACAACCACCCACCACAAACAATGTGAAACCATCTACCTTAATATGGCTCTCAATCAGAGGAAACGTAAACCACCTGCCTCTAATTGAGAACCATATCAGGTCACCCATTAACCAACATAGAAACACATAACATAGACTGCCCACCCAAACTCACGCCCTGACCGACTAACACATACAAAATAAACAGAAAACAGGTCAGGAACGTGACATAACCCCCCCCTCAAGGTGCGTACTCCGAACGCACCACCAAAAGTCTAGGGGAGGGTCTGGGTGGGCATCTGACCACGGTGGTGGCTCAGGCTCTGGGCGAGGTCCCCACCCCACCATAGTCAATCCCAGCTTACGTCTCCCCCTCCGACTGACCACCCTCCTATTACACCCACTTCATTTACAGGGTAACATCAAGATAAGGGGCAGCACCGGGACAAGGGGCAGCACCGGGATAAGGTAGCTCAGGACAGAGAGGTAGCTCAGGATAGAGGGGCAACTCCGGACTGAAGGGCAGCTCCGGACAGAGAGACAGCTCTGGACTGAGGGGCAGTTCAGGATTAATGGCAGCTCTGGGCTGAGGGGCAGCTCATGGCTGGCTGACGGCTCTGGACGCTCATGGCTGGCTGACGGCTCTGGACGCTCATGGCTGGCTGACGGCTCTGGACGCTCATGGCTGGTTGACGGCTCTGGACGCTCATGGCTGGCTGACGGCTCTGGACGCTCATGGCTGGCTGGCGGCTCTGGACGCTCATGGCTGGCTGGCGGCTCTGGACGCTCATGGCTCGCTGACGGCTCTGGCAGATCCTGGCTCGCTGACGGCTCTGGCTGCTCATGGCTCGCTGACGGCTCTGGCTGCTCATGGCTCGCTGACGGCTCTGGCTGCTCATGGCTCGCTGACGGCTCTGGCTGCTCATGGCTCGCTGACGGCTCTGGCAGATCCTGGCTCGCTGACGGCTCTGGCAGATCCTGTCTGCTTGGCGGCTCTGGCAGATCCTGTCTGGTTGGCGGCTCTGGCAGATCCTGTCTGGTTGGCGGCTCTGGCAGATCCTGTCTGGTTGGCGGCTCTGGCAGATCCTGTCTGGTTGGCGGCTCTGGCAGATCCTGACTGACGAATGGCTCTAGCGGCTCCTGACTGACGAACGGCTCTGACGGCTCGGGACAGACGGGCGGCTCTAATGGCTCGGGACAGACGGATGGCTCAGATGGCGCTGGGTAGACGGATGGCTCAGATGGCGCTGGGTAGACGGATGGCTCAGATGGCGCTGGGTAGACGGATGGCTCAGGTGGCGCTGGGCAGACGGATGGCTCAAGTGGCACTGGGCAGACGGATGGCTCAGGTGGCACTGGGCAGACGGATGGCTCAGGTGGCACTGGGCAGACGGGCAGCTCTGGCCGGATGAGGCGCACTGTAGGCCTGGTGCGTGGTGCCGGCACTGGTGGTACCGGGCTGAGGGCACGCACATCAGGGCGAGTACGGGGAGAAGGAACAGTGCGTACAGGGCTCTGGAGACGCACAGGAGGCTTGATGCGTGGTGCCGGAACTGGAGGCACTGGGCTGGAGACACGCACCACAGGGAGAGTGCGTGGAGGAGGAACAGGGCTCTGGAAATGCACTGGAAGCCTGGTGCGTGGTGTAGGCACTGGTGGTACTGGGCTGGGGCGGGGAGGTAGCGCCGGAAATACCGGACCGTGCAGGCGTACTGGCTCCCTTGAGCACTGAGCCTGCCCAACCTTACCTGGTTGAATGCTCCCCGTCGCCCGACCATGTAGGCGAACCGGGGACACCATGCGTAAGGCTGGTGCCATGTATGCCGGCCCGAGGAGACGCACTGGAGACCAGACGCGTTAAGCCGGCTTCATGGCACCTGGCTCAATGCCCAATCTAGCCCTACCAGTGCGGGGAGGTGGAATAACCCGCACCGGGCTATGAACACGTACAGGAGACACCGTGCGCTCTACTGCGTAACACGGTGTCTGCCCGTACTCCCGCTCTCCACGGTTAGCCTGGGAAGTGGGCGCAGGTCTCCTACCTGCCCTCGGCCCACTACCTCTTAGCCCCCCCCCAAGAAATTTTTGGGGTTTCTTCACGGGCTTCCAGCCACGTCTCCTACCTGCCTCCTCATACCACCGCTCTTGGGCTCTCGCTGCCTCCATCTCCTCACGAGCGCGGCGATATTCCCCAATGTGAGCCCAGTGTCCTTTTCCCTCCAATACTTCATCCCATGTCCAGGATTCCTGTTTCGTGGACCACTGTTCGTGGTCCCGCTGCTTGGTCCGGGTTTGGTGGGTGGTTCTGTAACGCTCTTCTACCTCGTCCTCCTCCTCAGACGAGGAGAGGAGAGAAGGATCAGATGACCAAAATGCAGCTTTGTAATTAGACATGATATTTATTAAACAAGGACGAAAACGAACACGAAAATATACTTGAAGAATTTACAAAATAATAAACGGAGTCAACAGACCTGAACAAACGAACTTACATAACACGAAGAACGCACAAACAGGAAAAATGACTACACAAACGAACGAACAATCAAACAAACAAACAAACCGAAACAGTCCCGTGTGGCGCGACAAACACAGACACAGGAGACAACCACCCACCACAAACAATGTGAAACCACCTACCTTAATATGGCTCTCAATCAGAGGAAACGTAAACCACCTGCCTCTAATTGAGAACCATATCAGGTCACCCATTAACCAACATAGAAACACATAACAGTAACCACCAAAAAACATCTGGTTTGCCCTTAGTGGGACTATAATTTGTTTTTCAACAGGACAATGACCCAAAACACACCTCCAGGCTGTGTAAGGGCTATTTGACCAAGGAGATGGATTGCTGTATCAGATGACCTGGCCTCCACAATCACCTGACCTCAACCCAATTGAGATGGTTTGGGTTGCGTTGGACCACATACGGAAGGAAAAGCAGCCAACAAGTGCTCAGCATATGTGGGAACTCCTTCAAGACTATTGGAAAAGCATTCCTCATGAAGCTGGTTGAGAGAATGCCAAGAGTACAGGGACCACCATGACAAAGCTGTCATCAAGGCAAAGGGTGGCTACTTTGAAGAATCTCAAATATAAAATATAGTTTAATTTGTTTAACACTTTTTTGGTTACTACATGATTCCATATGTGTTATTTCATAGTTTTGATGTCTTCACTATTATTCTACAATGTAGAAAATAGTAAAAATTAAGAAAAACCCTTGAATGAGTAGGTGTGTCCAAACTTTTGACTGGTACTGTAAGTCATGACGAATTTGACGAATATCCACAGATCAGATTTGTTGAATGTGCTCCAATCCGGCATCCTTCTTCAATCCCCCAGAGTCTGCTTTCCATTGACATCTTTGCCACATCTACTGTATGATGGTATAAAAGGTAAGCCATTTTTGTAAAGGAGTTGGTCAACCATTGTTTGCCAGTGCTGTGATCAAATTAATTGTTTTACACAATATCTTAAAGATTATCTGCACTGTATGTTTGTTAGCTAGCTAGCTAGACAGTTTTAGAGGAATGATTACCAACATCACATTCGAACAATGCAGTCAATCCCCAGACATACATACACTGGCTGAAATCAGTTTATGATAGGACTTAGACAAATTGCAGGGGACTTTCTGGGAATGACCTTTTCTGGTTTTTCGTTGCTGTAGTAATGGCAGCTGCTTTACATTACAGGCAACAAATAGAACAAGGAGCCAATTATACAAATATTTGCTACTGATATATCAAAAGTAATTCTCCAGTAAAACAAAAACAAAAGGTATTTCTCCAAAACTAAGCTAAAGCTGTTTTTATGGCCACATTGGCTAGCTAGCAAAATGAAATCATTTCTATATTCTGGAGGCAGTGGAAACACAATGTGAGCTAGCCAACCAAGGCCAGCCCATCCCGGGTTGACTTCAAAGTGCGAGGCGAATTTGAACAAAGAGGTACGCTACAACAGGACTTGCTCTTGGTTTGCGCCATTTCTATTGAAAAAAGACAATTTCCCCGACTTTCCCAAAAACAGATGTTCCAACCTGTAAATGAGAGAGAGGCCTATTAGACTGGTTTTCAGGGCTGCTAACTTTTGAAGAAAGCTTGGAGTGAGATTTTCTATGTGAATTTCATTCCCTGCCAAAACTGCTGGACTGGGCGTCCTCCCGCAGGACTATTTTACTGTTTCTTGCAATTCTAAGTGTTTTGACATGGCTTAGGCCAACGTTTTTTTTAAGGCTCTGCACAGGATCTTTATATATTAATGGTTGACGGCAGTCGGTAACCAAATCATAGATTGCAGTCTCCTTGTCCATAGACTGCTTTCAAGGTAAGGACACAAACATTTTGTAATTTGGGCGAACTCGCAAATTTAAAATAGGGCTAATTTTGCATAATCACCCAACCTTGAAGAAAAATCGAATGAATATCAGCATTCAGGTGGTTTATTCCTACTAGTTGAAGATCCTTACCATGATCTTACTCTACATTGAAAAAAATATGATGCGTTTATGAGTTGAGTCCCCCTACCATCTCTGCCTAGCATGTGCACAATGGTAAAATTACAAAATTGATTTTTTGATTCCTGGAGCATTTAATATCTATTGCTTATTTGTACGACTTATTTAGAACCGTCCATGAATTACTGCAAAAATACGTCGCCTGATATAACTAATTTTCAAAAGACACAAAGAGGCATGTCAGATTTCAAATATGTGATTACAACGTCAGAATTGGGAAGAAGTGTAATAATAAAATAAATGTGGTGAATAACAGAAGTGTTCTTGCTGCCAAGCACAGTAATTACCCTATATTTTAGCCCATTGTTAAGAATGAGAGTTGTTCCTCTGTTCAGGCTAAATAAAGTAAATAGATAACAAAATCTCCTGAAGACAAGATGCCATAAATCTGCCCTCACACCCTAACTCAATTATTTTCTATTTATTGTCCCCCCTCTAGAATAAAACGTACAATTTTGGGTTTACAATGTTTGACTCAATTATTTTCATAGTTACAAATCAGGTCACCCTACCAAACTTCCCTACTAAAACATACTGTAGGTCTGTCTGCTTGCTTTTCATTGTCACAGCACAAATTCCAATCACCAAACGAGGGGACTGAT
The DNA here is from genome assembly GCF_045679555.1 of Salvelinus alpinus. Lineage (NCBI taxonomy): Eukaryota > Metazoa > Chordata > Actinopteri > Salmoniformes > Salmonidae > Salvelinus > Salvelinus alpinus. Next base: position 5,876,872 of record NC_092097.1, read on the forward strand.
GCAAGTCGGGATTAAATCGACTTTAGTACATGCTGTCAACAGGCTGCATTCTGCAATAGGGACGGGAGTAACATCAACCTAATTTTGTTGCCAACATTGTACATAAAACAGTGCTGTGGCAAGACACGACAATGATAGAGGCTCTGCATATGACGTAGAATTGTAGGCGAAGACGCTCGAACTTCAAAACGATTTGGAGCACAGTTGAAAAGAACGCGCTGACAATACAATGGACTAATTAGACAAATGTGTGAGATATGAGGTATGCATTGAGAGTGTGACAAGATGGTCAAATACGTGTGTCTCGCGGCCAATGTGTGAGAGTTGGCAGCACCGGGTTGGATTTATCCCTGACCACAAAACAGTTGCTGACATTTTCTGACCATTCTGGAACTTTTAGGGTTTATGACATAGCTCTCTGGTAATTTAGTAGGATCTCCATGGCTGTTCCAGCTTCGTTAGGGAGCTGTGACACTTCCGTGACACATACAGTTCCTTGCAAAAGGATTCATCCCCCTTTGCGTGTTTCCTATTTTGTTGCATTACAACCTGTAATTGAAATGGATTTTTATTTGCATTTCATGTAATGGACATGCACACAATAATCCAGACTGGTGAAGTGAAATTCAAAAAATAACTTCAATTATTTTTTTTAATTAAATGGAAAAGTGGTGCGTGCATATGTATTCACCCCCTTTGCTATGAAGCCCCCAAATAAGATCTGGAGCCACCAATTACCTTGAGAAGTCACATAATTAGTTAGATTGCACACAGGTGGACTTTATTTAAGTGTCACATGATCTGTCACATGATCTCAGTGTGTATATATACACACCTGTTTTGAAAGACCCCAGAGTCTGCAACACCACTAAGCAAGGGGCACCACCAAGCAAGTGGCACCATGAAGACCAATGAGCTCTCCAAACAGGTCAGGGGCAAAGTTGTGGAGAAGTACAGATCAGGGTTGGGTTCTAAAAAAATATCCAAAACTTTGAACATCCCACTGAGCACCATTAAATCCATTATTAAAACATGGAAAGAATATGGCACCACAACAAACCTGCCAAGAGAGGGCCGCCCACCAAAACTCACGGACCAGGCAAGGAAGGCATTAATCAGAGAGGCAACAAAGAGACCAAAGATAACCTTGAAGGAGCTGCAAAGCTCCACAGCGGAGATTGGAGTATCTGGCCATAGGACCACTTTAAGCCGTACACTCCACAGAGCTGGGCTTTACAGAAGAGTGGCCAGAAAAAAAGCCATTGCTTAAAGAAAAAAATAGCAAAAGGCATGTGGGAGATTCCCCAAATATATGGAAGAAGGTACTCTGGTCAGGTGAGACTAAAATTGAGCTTTTTGGCCATCAAGGAAAACGCTATGTCTGGCGCAAACCCAAAACCTCTCATCACCCCAAGAATACCATCCCCAGTGAAGCATGGTGGTGGCAGGATCATGCTGTGGGGATGTTTTTCATCAGAAGGGACTGGGAAACTGGTCAGAATTGAAGGAATGATGGATGGCGCTATATACAGGGAAATTCCTGAGGGAAACCTGTTTCAGTCTTCCAGAGATTTGAGACTGGGACGGAGGTTCACCTTCCAGCAGGACAATGACCCTAAGATACTGCTAAAGCAACACTCGAGTGGTTTAAGGGGAAACATTTAAATGTCTTGGAATGGCCTAGTCAAAGCCCAGACCTCAATCCAATTGAGAATCTGTGGTATGACTTAAAGATTGCTGTATACCAGCGGAACCCATCCAACTTGAAGGAGCTGGAGCAGTTTTGCCTTGAAGAATGGGCAGAAATCCCAGTGGCTAGATGTGCCAAGCTTTTAGAGACATACCCCAAGAGACTTGCAGCTGTAATTGCTTTTGTCTTATTTGTTGTTTGTTTCACAATAAAAAATATTTAGCATCTTCAAAGTGGTAGGCATGTTGTGTAAATCAAATGATACAAACCTCTCAAAATTCTATTTTAATTCTAGGTTGTAAGAAACAAAATAGGAAAAATGCCAAGGGGGGTGAATACTTTCGCAAGCCACTGTACATGCCTCCTCGTAAAGTCTGTGATCAACATTGGATGGGTAAGGTGGGCAGAATAAATATATCAATATTCGAACGGGGTGGGGAGGATTGATGGGACGGTGGGATGCCTGAGGACAGGAGGTAGAGGAGAATGACGGAGAGAGTGAGATCTGAAAAGCTTGGTATTGTGAATGCTGGGTATCACATATCATGTCTGTGGTGGTGAAGAGGAGAGGGAATGGGATGAAGAAAGGTTTGGTAATGTGGAAGGCAATGAAGAAAGGGTTGGTAGAGAAAGAAGGGGACAGGGTGGGTGGGTGGTGGTGGTGGTGGTGGTGGTGTAGAGGAGAGAGAAGGGGATGAATATAGGCTTTTAAGAGAATTAAGGGAACAGGGTGGTGGTAAGTTGGAATGCAAGGAGAGATAGGCAGGAAGGACAGTCGGGATGCAAGTCCTCTGTTAGTTCCGTACCTGCTGCTTTAACGGAGGGAGGCATGAAAGACACATGGATCAGAGGGAGAGAGAAATAAAGAGAGAGAATATAGGAGACATTGTGATTCATTTAGAGCCCCTGTTGAAAGAAGAGGCTGGGAAAGGGGGAGAGAAGGATGAGAGAAACATGATAAGAAATCTCTGTGTTAGCTTGTTTGGTGCCACATGGGGTTACTATAGGGGGGTACGTATATTGTGCGTATGTTTGTAAGTGTGTGTGTTTGGAGAGTGTGCGTGCATGCATTGCTGTGTTTGTGTACGTGTGTGTGTGGTCTCTCTCACTGTACCGGTCTTGTTACTGTACATATTGCTAGTAGGTGACAAGTCTACTGGTCCTTTTACCAGCTGTACTGTAACGTTTTTGTCCCCCAGTCAGTTTGATACAAGGTCAGGCAGACGGCAGGGTTTTAATTAAAGCCCATTTAGTCACACATTACGATCAGCTGTAGCAGCTTTTACAGCCAGAGCTGCACAGAGCATCAATATAATCCACTATTGATTCCTTCCTCTCGGTCTGTCATTTTTTCTCTCTTTTTCTTTGTCTCTCTCTCTCTCTCCATCTCTCCCTGTCTGTTTCTCTCTATGTCTCTCTCTGTATTTATTTCCCTATCCTCTCCCCCATCTATTTATCTTCTTCTCCTCTCTCTCTCACTCCCTACCTCTCCTCTTTCTCTGTCTGTCTCTATACTGTATGTCTCTCACATCAGTGTCGGATCTAGCCTAGTACTGAGAGCCATATAACTGACAAAGATTACAGAGCCTAGAGATGACAGAGCTTAGATATCACAGAGATATAATCTGTCATGCCATAGCTCAGTGGAGCCCAGTGGCAAGTCTGTAGAAGCTGAGGACAGCCAGAGGAGCTAGGAGAGCCAAGGGGACCATTCAACCTCCTCTTATCATCTCACTGTGTCATTTCATTAGATACACACCGTTCCACTGATATATCACACCCGTCCCAGGCTACAGTGGCAAGTAGCCTAGCGGTTAAGCGCGTCGGGCCAGTAACGGAAGGGTCGCTGGTTCGAATCCCCGAGCCGGCAAGGTGGAACAATCTGTCTTTCTGCCCTTGAGCAAGTCAGTTAACCCCCCCAACAACACCTGCTCCCAAGGTGCCAATGACATGGATGTCACATAAGGCAGCCCCCACACCTATCTGATTCAAAGAGGTTGGGTTAAATGCGGGATACACATTTTGTTTAAATGCATTCAGTTGTGTCCACTATTAGGGTAAAGGTGGCCGCATACACCGGTTCGGTTGGCACCTAGTAGAACTCGGCTAAGCGAACGTCTGTGCTCGCATACTCCCTAAAGACATTCGCTTGAACAATGAGAAAAAAACGGCAATATTACTGTTGTTTGTCCCTCTTGGGCCACCGTAGCAACAACATAGCCAGAAACAATTCCTCAAAAGACTAAATTAATCAAAGATGTGTCAGGAAATCTGTCATTTATTTTGACATTGTGGCCGAAGAGGTCTTAGTCTTAATCTAACTATGATGTTTGGTGCAGTATTTCGCAGTATTTCGCAGTATTTCACAGTATTTCACAGTATTTCACAGTATTTCTCAAGTGAAAAAATGTGCTTGAAAACTAGTCGTCTCTCATTCCATGACAACAAACACTTCATTTTCCCACTCCTACTAGCTGTAATACTGTTGACCAATCACCTACGAAGGGGGCGTAGACTTCGGCTACCGAACTTTGACTTGCCTCAAGAATTTGTTTTGTGTGTGCACAAACTGTTTAGACTGGGAAGCATACGGTAAGCTTACGAGTATGTGTGAAATGTGTGTATGTGTGTTTGTGTATCTGTGTGTGTGCGTGTATACTGATAAATCAGCCCCATCCCATTCTAATAGCTGAACAGGGACGGTACATCCTTTGTTCCTTCACTAAACGCTTAGAAAGGTTATAAACATCAACTGTCTTTCAGCTAGTTTGAAAGTCTCCCAGACAACTCCAAGGATGTTCTGTACTGTATGTCCCGTTTGTCTCCTTTATGGATCCCATGTGCTTAAATAAGTAAGTGCTTCATCTCTTTGTGACCCGTAGACCCAAGGACCCAAGGATATGTATGTATTCCATCATTCTGATCTGTGAAATCTGTCTGAACATTTTGGCCTCAAGTCAACATCTAAAGTGAGTACTCTAGCTAGAAACCTTACTCACACTGTATCTACAATCAGACAGTCGGGAAGTAACAGACTAACACTGAATACAGTGTCAACATGATGAGCTATTAAGGATGTCTTAGAAGCAATGATAAGTGGTAATATCTCCGTTATAAATCTGCTATAAGCAATGATATGATTAGTCTAGGGTATTCCAAACTTACCCTACAAGGTCTGGAGTACTGCCTGTTTGCTGTTCTACCTGACAAATATAATTGCACCCACCTGGTGTCCCAGGTCTAAATCAGTCCCTAATTTAGATGTAAACAATGAAAAAAAGCAGCGGGACTGGTTTCCAAGGTCCAGATTTGAATCTGAGGTAGTAGAGGCAGTTGTAAGAGTAAGCAGTGTTGCTATGATATTTATATGATATTGTGTGCCGTAACAGTGATGGTAATGTAAGAAGGTAGATTTGTGCTTTCTCTGCAGTTATATACAGTACAGTATAAAGATACGCAGTGACGGGTAACAGTGCTTGGAGAATTATGCTTAAGTTGTACGTAGTGACAAGGCAGTAAATAGGAATATCAGAAGGTAGTGGTGTTTACAGTCTACTTCATAGTGATAGTATTGTCAGAAGGTAGTAGTAGCTCTACTTACTCTACAGTTTCCCAGCTCCTCTGCAGACAGAATGATGGTGCCACATTTCTTCCCAGCTATCCCCCTGTAGAAAACAGGGACAGAAAGAGAGAGGACAACACATGGTTACGTTTAGCCAGGTGCAGGTGTAGAGGTGTCTGTAACAGTAGAGGTGCCAAGTTCCAGTCCTCCAGGGCCAGAGTGTCTGGATCTGTTGGCACATATTGATCAGGAAATGCCAATTAGCTAGAGATGAAACACACCTGGTTGTCCAGGTCAGAATGAGTCCCTGATTTGCATGTACCAGAATCAGCACGTTACTCTCTGTCACTGTCCATGGTGCTGAACCCAACCAGAGCGCAAGGTGGAGAGTTGTTGTCCGTGGTGCTGAATAGAGTTATCCTCTCTACTTCTCTTTTTAAACACCATCTGTCACCCTTCAGCAGTGCCTGCTCCTGTTCATTCCCTCCATTTAGGAGACATAATAACTGGACAGATTAATGTTATGATCCATATGATTTGTTTTATTCCAATGCCCTCCAACGAGCGTGTTATGAATGTCATAATTTGAGTTTTTACAGTTTTACAGATCAGTGAACAAAGCAGCCACCAGCCAAATATGGTAATATATAAGGAGAGAAAGAGAGAGATGGAGAGAGAGCGAGAGGATCACTTAGGAAGATGACAGACAGAGAGGAGAGGTGAGAGTAGGAGAGGAGAGGTGGGGAAACACCTGAGGCTGAGTGAAAAGCACCTTTCTGACTTCTCACTCACTCTATCTCTCTTTGTTTTTCTCTCTCTCTCTTTCTCTCTCTCTGTCTTTCTCCCCTCCCCCCTCTCTCTAGCGACTGTGTGTATAAGAGCCTCGGTACCAGCACTCATTAAAACCCATCATGGATCCATCGTGCCTCTACCAGACACGACAGGCTGCTTCTCCAATATCCCATAATTCCTCTGACCTTTGCAATAACCCAGCCATGAGAGTTACAGCCGCCATTAAAGTGAGTTGTTAGTTTGTGCTGTTCATTATGCACTAGAGGGAAGTGCTGTGTGTGTGTGTGCGCGTGTGTGCATTTGTGTGTGATGTCTCTCTGTTTGACCAGGGGGTTTAATGACACCGGCGTGGATGTCTGCTAATTTGCTCATTCATCAATGGACGTGTGTCAAGAGAGGAGGGGGCTGTATCTTAACAATGTGACAGGACTGAGAATGGGTGAGGTGGCAGGGCAGGGTTTGTGTGTGTGCGTGTGTGTCATTCCCCATTATCCTTATCCATCTCTCGCTTTGCCTCAACTTCTCTCCCAATATCCCCTCCCTCCTAGATGGTGAAGCTGATGTTCCAGTATGAAGCTCATTGGTGCTGGTTGGAGGTCAACAAGGCAGTGGTCCCTAAGGATCCCTTCAGAGCTACACTGCCAGGTCACTCAACGAGAGGAGAGGGTCTGGGAATGGATTTATATATTAATTTAGGGCCCAATTCAGACTAAGGAAATGCTCACTTCTCAGTGATTGGTTTTCAGACTTACCTTATGTAGGTACGTAATGAGCTTTGCAGGCGGGATTCCCTTGCATGGGCTGAATAAATTGAATTCAACTCTGAAAACCCTCTCACTTTTTTGGCCAAAATCATTTATTGTGGTGTTTTAATTCAATAGGGTTTTCAGTACATTTATCTAAATCCATCCCTTTAAATTTGGTGTACCTTTTAATTTTATTAAGCAATGTAAATCAGTGGAGGCTGCTGAGGGGAGGACGGCTCATAATAATGGCTGGAACAGAGTGAATGGAATGGCATCAAACACATGGAAACGAATTTGTTGGATGTATTTGATACCGTTCCACTGGTTCCGCTCCAGCCATTACCACGAGCCCGTCCTCACCAGTTAAGGTGCCACCAACCTCCTGTGACGTACGTACACACATATTTGTCTCCTTTTCAGCACCAATGGGTAGATTTTAAAATACTCTGATCGTGTAGATTACGTAGCGTTAGAAAAGTAGGTATGAATCATACATAAACAGAGTTGGAGAGCCTTTAAACAGTAAATATATTGATTAATACAAAATACAGTAGTTTGATTCATCCTGAAAGTTGTCATATTAAATTGATCAAACCATTAAATATTGGAATGTGAGAAAAGTGGACAATAGGTTGAACAATACTCCTATAAATCTACCCTAATCCTCACTAATCAAGGAACTGTGATGACAACGGTCCAGTCATCGTGAACTGTGAGCCAGGCTCCAGGTTTAAACTTCTATGTATGGTCTGCCTTCGACAATGATTCAAATACTGTAGGAAACGTGTCCCAAATTATTGCACAACTTCTAATGCGTTAGCCTAACACGATCCACTATTGCTAGCGATCCTCAGGAACAACCGCATAGGCCTGGCAGAGGGAAAAAAGGTAAACTAACGATGTAATGGAATGATGCAGAATGTAGGCTACAGATTGAAGGAAATTAAAGATCACTGCACAAGTGACAGTTATTATTATGCATGTGGGTATTACTGATGGTGGCTACTGATAGTGGCTCATATTTAATATGATGGAAATGGTTAAAATACTGTATATATATATATATATATCAAAAGGGCATATAAATAAAACATTATACAGTGCATAAATCAACTCGGTAGGTTTGGCACTACCATCAGTGCGCAAAGGTTTCCATAGGCTACAGCCTCGACTTGGGTCTCCGAATTTCACCCCTGCAAATGATGAAGCCACAGGCCTACAATAAAAATGTGGAATATCGACACAGCTATTTATACTTTATTGTGGAAAAGAGGCCCGAAATACCTGTCAATGCTTTTCAGTTCGCTGAAATTACTATTTTCACATTTGTCTCCAGCAAACATAAGGTAAAATAGATCTAAAACAACTGTCCTTTTTATGTAAAAACCCCTACTTATTTACCTACAGATTTTAATTTGAGCCAGTTTGCTACAGCAGGAAGAGAATCCCGCAGCAACAGGAAATGTGAAATATTGTTGTTATTGTAGGGGTTGATAGACTTTTTGTTAGGGCAAATCAAGTCTGATATTTTAAAGTAGAAATTACAAACTTTAGAAGCCTTTTTAAACCTTGAATACATTTTATATTGTATTACAATATGCAAATGCGGCAATATTTCATTAAATATGCACATATTTGCATATTGCACAAATACAATTTTTGGAACACTGGATGAAGTCAGCCTAAATATTTGTGCTTTATTTTGTTAAGACACTCCAGGACCGGACCTGTCCAGAGCAAATTGTGGAAAAAGACGTACAATGCAATTTTGGTGCATTTTTTCAAAGAAAATGTTATCTTGAATAAAAATGGAGAATATGAACCGGCCGTTATTTGGCCCAAACAGACATTTATTTATGTTTGGTTCCAATTTTTTTGCCCGGTCTGAACCAAAGTAATGGTAAGTAAAGTATATTTCAGTACAATACAGTCCAGCAGAGTAGAGTATAGTACAGTATAATAAACTGTATTGTACCCTACTTTACTCTACTGAATTAAACTGTACTGTACTCTACTGAATCAATCTATACTGTCTTGTACCGTACTGAACTGTGCCGTACTGTACTATGCTGTTCAAACTTGAGAAACATAGCCTAGACGTCTATGATTCGTTCAGATTTGGTCTGGTCCGGAACCAACCACATTTGTACTTGTTTGGGGGGTGGAGCTCATTAGAATAATAACCAGAAAGCTTTGCAAGTGTTTGTTTTCGATTTAAATTTTGGTTATTCAGCAGATACTCTTATCCAGAGCAATTTACAATCATTGCATTCAACTAAGGTAGATCAACAACAACATATCACGGTCATAGCAAGAAAAAGATATTCTGTAAATATACTTCTGTTACTGATAATGTTATTGTTGTTGAAGTCGTCTGTTCTGTAGGTTGAGCTACTTTGAACATCATCGCTGACCGTTTTAAAGCTTTTGAAAAGTAAGTAAGTGCATGTGACAGATGGGAGCAATAATAAATATACTATGCTGCGATCTTCAGTTGGCTCCTCTTTTTTCTATATTAAATGGATTTAAACATAATTATTGTGATATAATGCTTACATCATTGAGAATGTATGTGCAGTTGAAATCTGGCCATTGATTCTACAAAATACATATTTTCAACATCTTTAAATTACGCCTTTTCAACTTCAATTCATAACCGAAAATGTACCTGATTTCAACGTCTGGACAATACGCATTTTCAACGTCTGAACAATACCCATTTTCAACGTCTGAACAATACGCATTTTCAACGTCCGGACAATACGCATTTTCAACGTCCGGACAATACGCATTTTCAATGTCCGGACAATACGCATTTTCAACGTCCGGACAATACGCATTTTCAACGTCCGGACAATACGCATTTTCAACGTCCGGACAATACGCATTTTCAACGTCCGGACAATACGCATTTTCAACGTCCGGAAAAGATGCCTTTTCGCCTTTCATTCAGAATATAGAATGAACCTAACTTACTTTGTCTACTTGGTGGTAAAGTGTTAATGCTCTGAGCAGAAAGATTGAGAGAAGACGGCACACTACGTCATTATGGATTTTTCTTAGAGAGAGAGAGATCACACAAGTACACCCTCCCCTTCCCGCTATCGGCTATTTCATCACCATTCCACGAGTTCTGAGAAAACCTTCAAAGGCCACTGAAACCCCAAGACACACACTCTCTCTCTCTCTGTCTCTCTCTGTCTCGGTCTCTCTCACAACTTTATGGTCCTTTCAAAACAGCCTCAGATAACGAGCAGTTGCTCCAGTGCAATCTGTCTCCTTGTAGGATCTGAACACTCCTTTCTATCTCTCTGTGTGTGTGCGTGTGTGTGTGAATGTAGATAATAGGAGACAGTTCGCCTTTGGAGGCCAGGGAACTAGAGAATGGGAGAAGATCCAATCAGATCCTATTCACTCCTCACCACATACATACATGAGAGACACAAAGTTCCACAACACCCCCTGTCATTATTGAGAACCTGCCACAGCACCACAACATTAAACCAAACCCACAGACGACCCAAAAGACCCAACGCAATAAGCAGTGCTATTTGAATCTTGCAAGATGAGATACGGAAGGAAGCGGCTCTCCCCACTGAAGCAAAGCAAGGACCACTGAAGAAGTGAACAGTGCTCCCACCACACCGCATAAAAAAACTTACAACAGAGAAAGCGACGGTCCGGCCATGTCCTCTCCATCTCCCTGCACGTGTAATACAGCCATTAATACACAGCTTCAAAGCCTAGGGAGAAGACAGGGGTTTGAAGATTAAAGTAGAGCACTGTTAAAATGCAACTGCGAAATGGAGGGAGGGCAAAATGGGGTGTGGGGGCTGGGTGTGCATACACACACACACACACACACACACTTACTATCAGCGTTGACAAGCTTTAATTACCGTACAATACTCTTGAGGGAGACAACAAAGGAAAAGAAAACACAAAAAAAACGCTATGAATATGAAAACCGTAACATATTCCTCTGACTAGAGAGAGAAAGGTAGAGACATCGTTAGAAAGCAGTGAAATATCGTGGGGTAAAAAACGGCTGTGTAAATTTGATTTAATTTATAATTTTCAAAATAAATATCTTTTGAATTGATTTTAGAAAGTACGATTAAAGTATTTGATTATTACATAATATTTCAACGACGGTAATGAAAAGACTGTGTTATATCTCCATACTCAGGTTAACACCCAACATACATTCCAGTGCTAGCCTCTCTATATTGGCTCCTGTTAAGGTTAGGGCTGATTTCAAGGTTTTACTGCTAACCTACAAAGCATTACATGGGCTTTCTCGCCATTACATGGGCTTTCCTACCTATCTCTCCGATTTGGTCCTGCCGTACAGACCTACAAGTACGCTACGGTCGAAAGACGCAGGCCTCCTTGTTGTCCCTAGAATTTCTAAGCAAACAGCTGGAGGCAGGGCTTTCTCCTATAGAGCTCCATTTTTATGGAATGGTCTGCCTCTCCATGTGAGAGACGCAGACTCGTAGATCTTCGTGGGCTATACTCAGCCTTGTCTGAGGGTGGTAAGTGTTGATAACACAAGTTTACTGGAGAACTGAGACGAAGTAGAGACTCTGGACAGGGTGGATAAGGTTTAATTAAAAGCAATTTATTCAGAGGTAAAGATATCTGAAATAGCGTGCACGGACCCTTTCATCAAGCTCAAAAATGGAACTATCCGAAAGAAGCCCAGATAACAGAGTGCATATACATTTTATACAGTACAGAAAGTAGGTTGAGTCTGGAAGTTCTGGTCCTCTGGTTGGTTCTGATGAGTTGGGCGAGGTCTCCTTCAGGCTAGTATCACTGTCCCATTGGCTCTGAGTAGAGTTCTTTGTCTTCAGAAATGTTCAGCTAAAACAGGAGATTAGGTGTGTGCGTAGATGTTCCTATTTTGACATTTCTGTGTGTCTCTGTAAAATGTTCAGACTGAAGAGGAGTTTTTGTGTGTGCGTAGATGTTCCTGTCTTATCTGTGTTTATGAAAGGTTTACGTCAGCCCTCTGTCCTTGGGTATGTGTGTCTCAGTTTCTGTGATATGCAGTACCAGGCACCCTTTTCTTATCATTCTTTATGAAAAGGCCTGTGTCAGCCATCTGTCTCTGGGTGTGTGTGGGTCTCAGTATCTGCTTATTAGTTTGTGAGAAACCCTGTTTGGAAAGAAGTTAGTTATAACAATGTAATAGCAAATATGCTTGTGTTATAATATATGATATTTATTACATAAGTTGGTGGTCTGTTGATATCCCTCTAGTGTTCTGGGTTTATATCCTGCCTGGTTGGCCCTGTCCGGTGGTATCGTCGGAAGGGACCACAGTGTCCACAGTCAACTTAGTGTATGTAAACTTCTGACCCACTGGAATTGTGACACAGTGAATTATAAGTGAAATAATCTGTCTGTAAACAATTGTTGGAAAAATTACTTATGTCATGCACAAAGTAGATGTCCTAACCGACTTGCCAAAACGATAGTTTGTTAACAAGACATTTGTGGAGTGGTTGAAAAACGTGTTTTAATGACTCCAACCGAAGTGTATGTAAACTTCCGACTTCAACTGTACATCTACAGCACAGGAGGTTGGTAGCACCTTAATTTGGGAGGATGAGCTTGTCGTAATGGCTGGAGCAGAATGGTTGGAATGGTATCAAATACATCAAACACATGGTTTCCTTGCGTTTGATGCCATTGCATTTGCACCGGTCCAGCCATTATTATGAGCTGTCCTCCCCGCAGCAGCCTCCACTGATATACAGTGCCTTCAGAAAGTATTCATAACCCTTAAGGTATTCCACATTTTGTTATGTTACCACATAATGACAAAGTGAAAACTTGTTTTTAGGCATTTTTGCACATTTATTGAAAATTAAATACAGAAAAATCTAGTTTATATACAATACTGGTAAAATGTTTGTAACACACCTACTCACTCAAGGGTTTTTCTTTATTTTTTAAAACAAATTTCTACATTGTAGAATAATAGTGAAGACTTCAAAACTATGAAATAACACATATGTAATCATGTGGTAACCAAAAAAGTGTTAAACAAATCAAAATATGTTTTATATTTGAGATTCTTGAAAGTAGCCACCCTTTGCCTTGATGACAGCTCTCTTGGCATTCTCTCAACCAGCTTCACCTTGAATGCTTTTCCAACAGTCTTAATAACACCTTTTTGGTTACTACATGATTCCATATGTGTTATTTCATAGTTTTGATGTCTTCACTATTATTAATGTAGAAAATAGTAAAAATAAAAAACCCTTGAATGAGTAGGTGTGTCCAAACTTTTGACTGGTACTGTATGTATTCACACCCCTTTGCTATGACACTCCAAATTCAGCTCAGGTGTATTCAATTTCCTTTGATCAACCTTGAGATGTCACTTCAACTTGATTGGAGCCCACCTGTGGCCAATTCAATTGTTTGGACACCTGTCTATATAAAGTCCCACAGTTCACAGTGCATGTCAGAGGAATACAGTTCTGGTTCAGGAAAAAAGATGGCAAAGGTGGATGCTGGGTTCAAATCAACCAGTGCGTCGAGTAAAGTTGGTCAAGAAAAATGTTCTGAATGGACAACAATAGTAGCAGAAACTGGAAAAAAATGAAGTTGTCTAAAATTGGAGTGGAGGATGGATGTATTAAAGATAGTGAATCGCTTCTTGTTGGGATGCGTTTGTTGAGTAAGGATGCATATGTGGGAAACCTGTTTGAGGTGTCAAATGATGAAGTATGTGCTAGGAAAAGTGGAGTCTGTCAGAGTGACCAGGAGTGGTCTTGCTAGGATTAATTGTGTTTCTGAAGAACAGAGGAAGATAGCAGTGAGCCTCAAAAGAATCAGAACAACAGAAGTTTTGAACTTCGGAGAAGAGCACCTGTTAATGGAATAATCTCAGGGGTGACGCCTTATGTTCAGGTTGAATACCTGAAGAAAATTCCTGGTGTGGATCGTGCCCGGCATCTGACCCGCCAGTCCTGTTGTTTTTTGCTAAAGAGATGAACACGGCCTTATTTCTATTACGGTATGTTGGATGACTGTCATTCACATTCCATTCACCCAGTTCAATGTAACAGCTATAGGTTTAGGCTAAATTATACTCAAATTTTCCCTATACCCATCATGAGGTTGCTACAACCTAGCCTATGAATGCAAGTTTACAACGTAGGTGCACACAGGTTGAAAGACAAATTTGAGGTGACAGATAGTGACACATGGAAAGACAGTGACATTCAATACCAACTTGCACACTCTTGCCTGGATCTAGTTGATATAGGGTGTAAGCATTAGTCCAACAGTTGAAAACAAGAGTTTCTATTGGACAAATTCAGGTATGTTTATCACCGTTTTGTTCCGTTTGCTTCTGTTTAAGAAATGTTTTTGAACAGAATCGCGGAATGAATACACCCCTGATCAAGCGTAAACACAGTTAACTTTAATAGCAGCCACGTTGTATTCCTTCTTGCATCTATGCACTCTCTTTCTCTCACATCAGCTGTATATGACCAGGCGAAAAAACCTTTCCAAGCCACACGTCATAGTTAGTTAGTAAACCCGTTACATTCATGCAGTAACGTTATAGTGTACAGTCAGTAAGCACTTACACCAGCGACCCCCGGTGGCAATAAATTAGTTTGACCAAAAGCATACAGTTTTCTGTTGGATAGTGATATGCAGTTGGCTAACATAGCATCCCTCTGTTTGAGCATGGTGTTTCAGTAGGCAAAACTAGCTAGCTGCATTTGCTAGCTAAGTAAGTGAAAAAAAATGACACTATAAAAAATAAATTATTCTGTGACATGATTATATCTAGTATAGTTTTATCTAAAAATGATCACTTTAAAAAATTCACTGAGGAGGATGGTCCTCTCCTTCCTCCTCTGAGGAGCCTCCATGGATACCTACACATGTGAAGCTTGGTTATGTAAGATACGCTGCAAGAGCTTTCGTCCCCAAACCATTGCAGTGTAAGAATTGTAAAGGATTTGGCCATATTTCAAGTGTGTGCAGACGGACAGAGCATATTGAAGAACGGTGTGTAGAAGGACGACGGTGTTGCAATTGTGGTGGGGATCATGATCCTGAGTTCCTGGAGTGCCCTGTAAGGGTGAAGGAGATTGAAATGGCAAAAGTTAAAGCGGTTAATCAAATCTCCGATGCGGAGGCGATTAAAATAATTGAGAAAACAAGTGATGCTAGTGAAAATATGGTAGTGGACACACCACAGCCTGTAGTAAATGTTTGCTGCCATTCAAAAGATAGATTTTCTGGCGTTCATTGCCACAGTTATAAACTGTACGGCACAAGTCTAAGAAACTCGACATTATTGTGGCTGCGGCAGAAACATTTTTGGGATTCAAGGAATTTACATCTGAAGACTTGCAAGGGGTACTAGGCACTGGAAGACCTGTCCTCCCGCATTCCCCTTGAGCCTGTGTAGGAATCAGATCTGTTTAATTTTTTTTTACATAAAAGTTAGTTTAGTTGATTCATAAATGTATTTTGGGATTTTGTAAAATTTTTGGGAATCCTGTTTCCATCCCGCACAGTAGGTGGCGGGATGCACATTGAATTGTGCCAATATACCATAGAAGAAGTGCATGTCAGAGAGCACGTGTCATCACCTGCTGTTGAAGTGGTTTTGTCCGTAACGTTGTTTTGACAGGCAGCAGGGACTGCTGGAGCCGAGGAGTCAGAAATGGCGGCGAGTAGTGTGGACAAAAGGGAGGAAATTGAGAAAAGTTGGTGAAGCAACATCTGTGCTGGGTGTCAGTTCTGATGGTATGGAGCGGGAGGATGAGGGTCAAGGACCGGAATGGTCGGTAGTGGAAAAATATAGGAGGAAGAGAGATCATGATACAGAAAGCAGTGGAGCGTAAAGAAATCATAAAGAGGGCCAAGGTAGGAAGCAAATATGTGTTGGAGTGGAAAGTGGTGATATTGTCTTTTTTTGTACTTTAACTTATTTTTCTCCCCAATTGGTAGTTACAGTCTTGTCACATCACTGCAACTCCCCTACGGATTCGGGAGAGGCGAAGGTCGAGAGCCATGCGTCCTCCAAAACATGACTCTGCCAAGCCGCACTGCTTCTTGACACACTGTTCACTTAACCCAGAAGCCAGTCGCACCAATGTGTCAGAGGAACCACCGTCCAACTGGCGAGTGCAAGTCAGCTTGCAGGCGCCCGGCCCACCACAAGGAGTCACTAAAGCGCGATGGGACAAGGAAATCCCGGGCCGGCCAAACCCTCCCCTAACCCGGACGACACTGGGCCAATTGTGCGCCGCCACATGGGTCTCCCGGTCGTGGCTGACTGACGCCGGCTGTACCAGCCTGGGATCAAACACTGGTCTGTAGTGACGCCTCAAGCACAGCGATGCAGTGCCTTAGATCTCTGCGCCACTCAGGAGGCCCCAGTGGTAATAGTGTTTGATGAGACCACACGGTCTCACTTACACCCTATCCAACCAACTAATGCCGTAGAGACAGTGGTAGGTGAAGTGAAATTAGCTCGGTTCATTGAAAATGGTTGATTGTTAATATTTTGTGGGAGCCAGGCTCAGCAAGCGAAGATTCTGAAAATAGAAAATCTTAATGGGAAGAAGATTAACTGCCATGTCCCTGGTGCTTATGCTAGATTGAGGGGAGTCATCACTGGGCTTCCAATATCTGTATCCATAGATGATATTAAAGAAAATGTGAAGGGAGGCAGAATGATTGAGGCCAAAAGGTTGATCAGTAGGAAAGAAGGTCAAAGAAGTGAAAGCCTATCAGTGCCTGGGAAAGTACCGATAGGATTCCTTAGTCAGAGAATTTGTCCCATTCACATTGTGTGTTTTAAAATGCCAAAGAATGGGACATGTAGCTGTTCAACGTAAAGGAAGGAAAAGATGTGCCAAGTGTGGAGGGGAACATGATTGCGAATGTGGGAGCAATGTGGAGGTTAAGTGTTGTAATTGTGGGGGGCATAGCCCAGCATTTGGTGGATGCCAGGTGCAGAGAGAGGCTAGAGAGGCTCAGAGATATATAATTACTCATGATGCATCGTATGCAGAGGCTGTAAGACAGATTGGTGGAAAAACAGTGTGGAACGATGGAGCTTCCATGGGTGCTCCTGTACTAAGTGGACCTAATGTCGGGGCTGGTGTTTCTGCTGGTCCTGGCATGGTTGGGAGGCCTGTTCAGAAATCTTGCCCCTCGTGAATGTGCGGTATCAAAGGACACTTTGATAGTGAAGTTGAAGTGAAGTTGACTTCATAGCTTTTATTGGTAAGGTTATCAATACGACTCGGGTTGTGGAAAGCAGAAATGTCGGGTTGAAGGTTATTGTGGAGACGGCAAAAGAGATATTGGGGGTAACAGATGTCACTTTTGAAATGGTTGTTGACATGCTGAACAATCCTAAGGGTGAAGTGGTTCTGCATGATATAAATCAAGTTTAATGGGGCAGGGGGGTTGGGGAGGAGTTTTGGGGGGAGGGAGACAGTGTGGTAAAAGTTTGTAGGGATTTATTTGTTTTTTATTTTATTTTCATGGTAGTACAGAATTGGGCAGATCGTGATTGATCGTACATTC
Organism: Salvelinus alpinus; assembly: GCF_045679555.1. Taxonomy (NCBI): domain Eukaryota; kingdom Metazoa; phylum Chordata; class Actinopteri; order Salmoniformes; family Salmonidae; genus Salvelinus; species Salvelinus alpinus. The sequence continues at coordinate 5,894,249 of NC_092097.1, forward strand.
CAGCACAGTAGGTAGCGACATGCACTTAAACAACTGTATGGGGACTGCCATGATATCAAAGAAGAAGAAGTAGTGCATGTCAGAGTTGGAGTTTGAAGTGGAGGGAGTACAGAGCTTAGCATGTCTCTTGAGGAGGCTAAAAAGAGATTTTGGCTTGGAAGAGTTGAATATTTTCAGGAGTCGGGTAATTGGTTATGGGAGGAGGATTGGAGGGAAAGAGAAAGGAGGTTGAAAAGACTGAGGGGATGGTTTAAATCTGTTGAAGCTAGCAATAGCAAGGGAGAGGGTATGTCGAAGAAGATTGGTGTCAAGTTCAAACAGAGTGAGCCGGATGCCAGTTCGAGTTCGGGAGGTGAAATGGAAGGGGTAGAAGGTGTTGTGAGGAGCTTGGTGCCCGGGCCTTGCATTGATGGACATGGTAATGATAAAGATAAGTTTGGTCCAGTGGGAGTGAGATTTTTGAAGAGGATAGAACCAGGCCTTTTGGCTTAGGTTTCAGGTTTCAGGTTGGGCCCTTCACGGGAGGTTTCAGGTTGGGTAGAAATGATGGTGGGTGCTGTTGAGTCGGTAAAGGTAACCCGAAGTGAGCTTGTGATGTTTGTTTTTGTTTCTTCAGATCAGAGGGAGCAGGCACTCCCACGGGACACCTCTTGGGGAAAGACTTCTATCTTGCTTTATGCTTAGGTATAGGGCACCATTGAAGGGAGTGATTTCTGGGGTAGTTTTAAGTGTGAGGTGGAACAATTTAAGTTGAAGATTCCTGGTGTTTGTGATGTCTTCCGTTTGGTGCGACACAGATCTGTTGGGGAGCGTGGTGAAACAGAGGTGACACAGTCTGATCTTGTAAGCTTTGATTCAGTCTTTACCTGACAAAGTAATGTTAGGATAGATGAGTTACGCTGTTAGAGCTTTTGTGCCGAATACACTGCGGTGTTATAGGTGTCACGTTTATGGGCATGTAGCAGCAGTGTGTAGGAGGGAGATTTCAAGATGTGAGTGGAGTGCAGGAGGACATGGGACAGAGGAATGTGTCGTTTTGGTGGAAAAAAGTTGTGTGTGTTAACTGTAGGGGTGCCCATGTTGCTGGGGATCGGAGGTGTCCGGTGTGAGAGGGGCAGGTTGAGGTGGCCAGGGTCAGAGGAGTGCAGAAGATGTCGTATGCTGAGGCAGTGAAGAAAGTAGAGGAGGTTGGATCAAAGGTGATGGATTCTGAGAGGATCCTTCTAAACAGTAGATCTGTGCCAGAACAGAGGGTTAGGCCAATGAGTGATATGTTTCAGTAAAGGTTGGCTTCTTAGCTTTCATAGCAATGGTTATCAACTGTACCGCAGATATGGAATGTGAGTCACAGAAAATAGATGATGTGGTAGCAGCTGCAGAGAAGTACTTGGGGTTATGAGATTTGTAACTTCAAAAGAGTTACAGTGTGTGTTGAGTGGTTGTGTCCCGTCCTCTCAGGCCGTTGGCCTGGGGTAGGATCAGATAGGGTTAAAGTTAGTTGGCAGGGTAATTAAATATATATTTTTATTTTATTTTTCCCGTTTCCCCTTTTCGGATCACAGAGTGTAATGGATTCATACTATATTTTAGTTGGGGGCATAGTGAAACAGATTGGATGCCAACTGGCGTTAAATTACACTGAAGAAGAAGTGCATGTCACGGCAGAAACTATACCATGAAGTCCAAAGAACGGTCTATAGACATCCAAGATTGTGATGAGGCAAACAGTACCAGTTAAACGTTTGGACACACCTACTCATTCGAGGGTTTTTCTTGATTTTTTACTATTTTCAGCATTGTAGAATAATAGTGAAGACATCAAAACTATGAAGTAACACATATGGAATCATGTAGTAACCAAATAAGTGTTAAACAAATCAAAATATATTTGAGATTCTTGAAAGTAGCCACCCTTTGCCTTGATGACAGCTTTGCACACTCTTGGCATTCTCTCAACCAGCTTCATGAGCTGGTCACCTGGAATACAGTTCAATTAACAGGTGTGCCTTGTTAAAAGTTCATTTGTGGAATTTCTTCTTTTGTTCTAAATGCGTTTGAGTCAATCAATTGTGTTGTGACAAGGTAGGGGGTGGTATACAGGTGAAGGTAGGAAACATTACCTCCTTGACTCTGATCCTCAACACAGGGTGCATCCTCAGTCCCCTACTGTATTCTCTGTATACCCACGACTGCGTGGCCTCACACAGTTCCACTCCATCATCAAGTTCGCTGACGACATGACAGTAGTAGGCCTGATCACCAACAACGATGAGACAGCCTACAGGGAGGAGGTAGGCACTCTGACGGCGTGGTGCCAAGTAAACAACCTCTCCCTCAACGTTAGCAAAACAAAGGAACTGATTGTGGACTTCAGGAGGAACCAGGCTGGACACGACCCCATCCTCATCAACGGGGCACCGTGGAGACGGTCAATATCTTCAAATTCCTTGGCATTCACATCTCAGAGAAGCTGAAATGGTCTAACCACATGGACATTGTAGTGAGGCACGACAGCGACTCTTCAACCTCAGGATGCTGAAGAAATTCGGCCTGCCCCCGAGGGCTCTCACAGTGTTCTACAGGAGCACCATCGAAAGCATCCTGTCGAGTTGCATCACAGCTTGGTATGGCAACTTCACCACCGCGTACTGCAAGGCTCCAGACGGTGATACGTGCAGCCGAATGTACCATTGGGTGCACACTTGCCTGCCCTACAGGACACCTACAACACCAGGTGTCGCAGGAAGGCCATGAAGATCATCAGGAACCCCAGCCACCCTAGCCATGCCCTGTTCTCCCCGCTTCAATCACTCAGATGCGGCAGTGCAGGAACATCATGGCAAAAACTGAAAGACTGGGCAATAGTTTCTACCCTCAGACCATCAGGCTGCTGAATAGCCACCAGTAATCACCCCCCCCCCCCGCTCCTCCCCCAATGGACATTTCCCCCCCACAAACACCCTCAACTCCAACTTACCTTACCTGCTACTCCCTCTATGGACATTCTTTCTCTTTCCTGCTGAATCTGAAACCCCATCTTAGGCTCGGGTCAACTTTTTTCCATTGTCGCACCTATGGCTTTTCACCTTCACGTCGTTGTCCAGTACGTCCGGTGCACATCTACTGGGATTGTAGGAGAGCTCAGGCAAGGGTGTTAAGCTCTTCACTCATCGAGCTACCACTCTCAGCAGTGGGTGGGTCCTTCTCTCTTCGATGATGTCGTGCTGGATATTAAATGTATTTATAATGGCTAGGGTGGGGGTACTGTTTTTGGGTAATTCCTCATTAAACTGAGATTGTGCGCGCCTGGTATTGGGCTTTGTTATGAGGTTGTTGTTTCTGTACCCTCCCTCAGTTCCGTGACCTCTGAGGGTTGCCGATGTTAGGACTACCCTGGCTGCAGAGAGCATGTCTTTGCTATACGAGAGTCGGCCATATCCCCACATGTGAGATATCGAAACAAATAATTGAAAGGGAACTTAAAGGGGTTACGCAAGTAACCTCGAGTTATTCCCTGTAGAGACTTAACTTTGACTGGTATTTCTCTGGACAAAATGATGATCGGTGATGCTCTAAAGGAGTCAAATGGTTTCCCAAGGGTCAGGTAGGGAGAGGCGATGGGCAAACACGTGCGTCCGAGTGAATACACTGAGAACCCACATGCCGTGAGAACACCAACACACTCATCGAACAGACACAGGCACACACACACCCCTACATACAGACACACAGACACAATGACACAGACACACTCTACATCTCTGGTATGATTGCAGCATACGTATCTCTGAGTACCCGCTGCTTCATTTGTAGCTTTTGATCTTTACCCGCCATGACACCTCCTCTTAATATAAGTACACTATGCTATGATATAACGTCACAGGGTCTATTAAATCCACCCAATATATTCTATTATGCATTCTAGTGATCTGGTTACAGACAAACATAACAGGAAGCATGGAATCAACAATACAATTCACCCTGATATCCTTTGTTGATCATGACTGACACCACACTGATTGCTGTGGGTGTTACATAATGAACATGGGTCATACCCAGTCTAGTTTCAGATGCTTGATTGACAGGGTAAAGTATTGATGAATGATGATTGATGATCAGTCCATTCTGACTTGACATTAGACCTGTCAATCATGAATTATCTTTTCATTGCAGGAAAGTCTCTTGAGGGCTAGAGGTGCACGCCTGATCTAGCTAGTGATGTACTGTACCTGGACACTGACAGGTGTGCAGGATTTGGTTCCACGCCAGCAACTCATGTCAGTATAATACAGCCTCACCAACCTACATATACAGCACCAGAGATACAGTACTGCACTGCTACACCAGGCAACAGTCTCTCTCTCTGGCACAATTACTGTGAAACTGCACCAAAGTATTACGAAGCACTAATTCAAAGCATGCGCATAAAGAGCAGTCAAGTCACACCAGACCCCTTCCAGTATTAGATGTTTGTCCTGGTCCCCACTAAGGTCAACATGAGCACCTATTACCATCTAGTAGGCTCACGGCTTGCGAGGGTGTTGTGGACAGGGATAGAGGAAGGGCTTAACACTAGAACTGCTAAAGCAGTCATTTTGACTGCTCATTCATTTAAAAACATTATTACTCTGCCATTCATATCCCCTTCCGTCCTTGTCTTTTCCTAACTAAGTCTATATAACATTATTTTATTTTTTTACATCTCAATCTCACAAACAGACCTGGCGTTATAACCAGTCTAAGGAGGGCATGTCATTTTTTGAATGGTTATCCTCGTTGCCCCTCCCGACAGTAGGGCCTGCTCCGCTCCTTCTCCCGACAGTTGAAAGTGCCGTGTCCAGCTGATAATCACCGGATAATTGTCTCGAAACTGAACCTAAACTATACCATAACTAATTTCACACATATAACAAAAGATTTAATACATTAAGTAAAGTATGATGCTGCGAAAGGGGGAGAATGGGTGAGTTGATGAGCGAGGGGAAGCGAACTATACATAATTATGTAATCAACATTGTGAATGAAGGAAAGGGCAGGCCATTCTATTGTATTGATCTATTCTAATTATAATCTCAAAATGGTATGTACCCTATATTAGTCCACCGAATCCAAGCAGTCTTATCAGTCTACTCTGGCCTACTTGGAGTAGGCTACCCTGTGAGAGCGTGCATAATTGTACGTGCTGAACGACTTTCAATATCTGGGAAAAGATCCACATCGGGCAGCAGGTGAGCAAGTGTTGGAGAATGTGGTGACGAGGCTTGTGGGACTTTAAGTTGGCAAGGGGAGAAATGTCACCACGGACAATTTCTTCACTTCACCGTCATTGGCGAATAAGTTGCTTGCAAAGAAAACAAGCCTGGCTGGCATCATGAACAAAGTGAGACGGGAGTTCCCTTCATCTGCGCAAAAAATAAGCAGCTGCACAGCTGTTGTACTCCACAACGGTGCTGAAGAATGACAAAACAGACATTTTTTTGCCTGTTTTGCATATTGTTTTTGGAATTAATACGTGTCACATATCAGTTTCTAAACAATGTAAAAAAAAAAAAAAAAAATGCATTGAGTTAAAAAGCTTCCATACAAACATGGTCTCTTTATTGTTTTCTTGAGTAAGGCAGCTCCAAAATGTAGGTGTTTCAGCCTAGCTCAGTGCTTTCTGTGGTGGTGGGGCAGCCAGCGGAAAATACAGAGCGTAGGGGTTGGTAATGATCTCTAAGTGAGCTGTGATTGGCTCAGTGTTCTGTCATTCACGGGGACACTACGTCACTGCCAAATCTAAGGGTAGAGCTAGAAATTTCAAGCCCCTTGCGTGCTGCCATAGAGGAAGATTATAAGTGCCCATCCAAGAAGGCTCGAGGTCATTGGCCACAGATAAAATGACGTCAAATCACGTTATATCTACAGTAGCTTTGATTGGACTGATCATGTCAACATCAGACATTCAAAATATTAGCTAGCAGTCATCATCATGTATCAACAATCTACTGGCAAATCCTTTTTAATAGTTGTCATATGAAGAGAAATAATGGGGAGAAACTATAGCTAAAATGTATTGGTGCTCATCGGCCATTGGACATTGGACATAAACATTACACAATAATTTGGAAATTGCAAATTCAACAATGATTAGTTTGGAAGGTATCAATGGCTAACTGCAAGCATTGCAAAGCAATCACTAGCCTGCTATTCGGTGGAGTGGGTGTGTGGTACCAATTCTCGGTTTAAGGATCTATTTTCAAGCTTAAAATGATAAACATTCAACATTGGCCATGCTGTCAATCCAGCATGATTTCTTCCGCGCTCAAACAAAACAACTGTTAACTCAGAACTGGGAAATCTGAATTCAGTGAGATCAAGACAAGTGTGAACTCAGGAAAAAACGAGCTCCGACTGGGAAAATATGTTTTGAATGGTCATCCAACACGGAATTGTAAGTCAGGAACTCGGGCCTCTTTCTAGAGCTACGACCTGAAGATCACTGACGTCATCATGATTCGACCTTGTTTTTTCCCCCACAGTTCCCAGTTGTCTTGAAAGCACCATAAATCCAGAGAATGACAGACTTTGATGACAAAGTTTGATCATGAAGGACCACCACGCCACCTTCCTGTTCAAGTGAGCACAGCACAACAAGGTGAGTTCAAAAATGTCTTGTTTGCTGCTGCATAAATTATGTAATATGCCAGGGAGATATGTATACTGTAGCTAAGAAAGTAATATGTTGTGTAGTAAGCTGTTAGTAGCCCATGTGCCTCACCCTAAAAATTTGGTATTTTCCCCTCTTAATTTCGCCTACTATTTAAGTTTTAGAGAAATGTAATCATCGAATATTGTAAGAGCTTTCATTGTCTGCTTATATACCACCTTTATTTGTTCTGTGGTTGTGACTTTGTGTACAGGGAGAACACTGTAAGAACGGCCCATGTTCTGAATTCTGACGCTGTACATTTCTAAGGTGCTGAAAAAAATAGTTATATTGACAACGTTCGTCCTAGCTCGCTCATTAATGTCTTAATCTAAATTACGGATTGCCTCTTATCCGCTTGTCGTCCCGTTATGCCATAGTTTGTACATCTCAATTGTCAGTAGACACCACATTTGTGACTTGTTTCAAGAAATAGGCGTATGTCGCAAGTTTATTTTTTATCAAAATGCTTTTTTTGGGACAGAAATGCCTTTGGAACATTTGAACTTCTATGCCATCTGTAAATATGAATACAGTTGGTAAATTATGAGCCTAGTTGGTTTAGCCACAGAAAAAGTGAGGAACCTTCCCGCTAGCCATGATTGGCTGAGATAATGAACGGTCTGGACATGCTGAGGGATGAGTTTCTGATTGGTCTGCTGTGTAGCATCTTCTGTCTATAATATGAGCTCCTCGTTATGTGTAGACGCAGTTTTTCAAAAGATATAACATTAGCAATGGAGAACTGCAAATGTGTTGCTAATGCTCTCAATAACATTGCTGCCCCGAATTTATCAGGCACTATTGACAAAGGTCAGTGGGGAAAAAGTTGTGATGGTCTACTTTCAGGAGGATGATCGTACCGTGCTGACTCTCTCTGAAAATGAATCAGACGATGAGGAAATCCTTGATTTTCGGTAAAAACATTTTAATTGAAGAAGACATTGTAGAGTCTTCTGATGACAGTGATGGGGAAGAAACGGCAATCAACAGTGTTGTTGTCACGGAAGAAGTTGACTGAGTTTTGAAATCAGTGGAATGTCTGGTGGAAGCAGAGTATGATAAGGATATTAATACAATTCTGGAGTTTGATTGCAAATCCAGAGGGAGTCGAAAAGAGAACACAGAAGGGTGTTGTCTTACACACCTGTCTCCAGATTACATCTTCAAACTAAGGGCAACCATAGCATCCGTGACAGAGAAGGAAAAAGATCTGATGATTCTAATGGCATTGCACACAGTCAGTGTGAACTAGAGTGACTTGACACAACGGGCCAAGCAAGCTGTACAAACAAAACGGAAATGACATAGGACGTCTTATTTAATGAAAGGGATTGCAGTCTGCCATGAAGCATTCATCCTTGTATACAGTCTTTTTACAGTTTCAGATATTATATGTTTCTAATTTTGTCAGAAAGTTGTTTTCATTGCAAGTTAAAGCTTACTGTTAGCTAGCTGACGTTAGGTGGCTAGCTCGCTTGCTTACATTAGCGTTACGTGCATGATTTGTGTCGTAAAATTATCGCAGAAAGCCATTTGCATTGCTAGTTATAGCCTAACTTTAGCTAGCTAACTAGCTAACATTGAACCTATTTGGCTAACTTTAGCTAGCTATGACATTCGGTTTGTATTGCTAGTACTCTATGGATTGGGATTATGGTTCATTGTTTAGCTAGCTAGCTAACTAGCTACATGTCTAAATAAAATACCCCAAGTTAAAGCGTGACAACCAAATCTCACTTTTCTCAAAAAATGAGGTTACAAGTTTATCAACTTCCAAAGCAGAATGACTTTCCCATTGTTCCCCAAATGCAGTGTATGATATACCATTTTGTAGCTCTGAGTCTCTACTTTTATCCAAATTTTGCTACATAAGACTGAATCAAAGTGGTCGGTGAACATTTGTTTAAGCAAGTCAGCCATATCAGCTATGTTTTCTTTAAAGGCAGTAAAGGAGGCTGAATGAACTTTCGCTGCCAGACTAGGCTCCGCTGATAGCCAGGTGTAGCAGTGGTAAGGTGTTGGGACAGCTTTATGTAGGCACTAACAGTTTGTGGGCACTGTTTGTCACCGTTATAGTGCAATTAATGTATTGTTTAATGTTGTGTACTGTAGTGGCTTTGCTGGCATGCATCCTCAACATTCTTTTTTTTAGCCCCACCAAGATTTACATTCTAAAATCGCCACTGGTTGGGTTATTTCGTTTTTACATATAGCCTACAGTAAAATAAACTAATGAAAACACTATTCTGTTATCTGTAGGAAAACAATTGTATTCTAATCATAAGGCCTTCATAAACACACAACTAAATTATTATTTATGTGATAGCATTTACACTATATATACAAAAGTATGTGGAGACCCCTTAAAATTTGTGGATTCGGCTATTTCAGCCACACCTGTTGCTGACAGGTGTATGAAATCGAGCACACAGCCATGCTATTTCCATAGACAAACATTGGCAGTAGAATGGTCTTACTGAAGAGCTCAGTGACGTGGCACAGTCATAGTATGCCACCTTTCCAACAAGTAAGTTGGTCAAATTTCTGCCCTGCTAGAGCTGCTCTGGTCAACTGTAACATGCTGACCACACCACTTGCATCGCGTGCACAAGCGTAGCAAAATGTATTTACACATACAAACCATTTTACACACACTGCTTGCACGCGTCAATGAGAGTCTGCGTAACCAGGCGCAAAAATAGAACTTGGTTCTATTTGTGACGATTGACGCGCTGCCAGTCCCGCCTCTCCCATCTCCACATTGGTTTTTAGGAGCATATACCCATGTGGGTGATTGGAAGATGAACTGAGGTCCACACTCCAGTCCAGTTGGTAGCGCTAATGCACCTTAAAGTTGGTTGCCATCCGCCAATATAAAGTCCAAAGAAGAAGAAGCCTGAAGAAGGAGAGACTTACTAGAAACCAACTCAGTTTACCTTTTTATCTGTGTATTAATTATCGGAGCAGAGGACCTTGTGCATTTAAGGTAAAATAACAACCAAATGTTTATATCCCAGGACAAATATAGCTAGCAACAGCAAGCTAGCTAGCTAAATTGCAATAAATGTTTAATGTTTTTCGACCTGTCCCCAAATTAATATAGTTGGTTCAGAGTTTGTTTTGATATTTCAACCTGCATGTCCTGATCACGTCTGGTGTGGGTGGACAAAATCAACATGTATGCAATGGCGCATGCGGGTTTGGTCAGCATGTAAGTGCTGTTATTGTGAATGGAAAGGAGCAACAACGGCTCAGCCGCGAAGTGGTAGGCCACACAAGCTCACAGAACGCGACCGCCAAGTGCTGAAGCACATAGCGAGTAAAAATCATCTATCTCTGGACTCTGGAGCAGTGGAAATGCGTTCTCTGGAGTGATGAATCACGATTCACCATCTGGCAGTCCGACGGATGAATCAGGTTTGGCGGACGCCAGGAGAACGTTACCTGCCCCAATGCATGGTGCCAACTACAGTATAAAGTTTGGTGGAGGAGGAATAATGGTCTGAGGCTGTTTTTCACGTCTCTAACATCATCCTCAGCTCTGGCATATTCCCCAATATTTGGAACCATGGACTGATCACCCCAATCCACAAAAGTGGAGACAAATTTGAGCCCATTAACTACCATGAGATATGCGTCAACAGCAACCTTGGGAAAATCCTCTGCATTATCTTTAACGGCAGACTCGTATATTTCCTCAGCGAAAACAAAGTACTGAGTAATTGTCAAATTGTCTTTTTACCAAATTGCCATACGGCTGACCATGTATTCACTCTGCACACCCTAACTGACAAACAAACAAACCAAAACAAAGTCTTCTCATGCTTTGCTGATTAAACAAATTTAAAAAATTCTACTCAGTATGGCATGAGGGTCTGCTATAGAAATGGATGGAAAGTGGTGTTGGGGGAAAAACATATGACATTATAAAATCCATGTACACAAACAACAAGTGTGCGGTTAAAATTGGCAAAAAACACTAATGTCTTTCCACAGGGCCAGGGGGGTGAGACAGGGATGCAGCTTAAGCCCCACCCTCTTCAACATATATGTCAACAAATTGGCGAGGGCACTAGAACAGTCTGCAGCACCCGGCCTCACCCTACTAGAATCTGAAGTCAAATGTCTACTGTTTGCTGATGATCTGGTGCTTATGTCCCCAACCAAGGAGGGCCTACAGCAGCACCTAGATCTTCTGCACAGATTCTGTCAGATCTGGGCCCTGACAGTAAATCTTAGTAAGACAAAAATAATGGTGTGCCAAAAAAAGTCCAGTTGCCAGGACCACGAATACAAAATCCATCTAGATACCGTTTCCCTAGAACACACAAAAAACGATACCTACCTCGGCCTAAACATCAGTGCCACAGCTAACTTCCACAAAGGTGTGAATGATCTGAGTGAGCGGTCCATCAAAAGGAACATCAAATTTGACATACCAATTAGGATCTGGCAAAAAATACTTCAATCAGTTATAGAACCCATTGCCCTTCGTGGTTGTGAGGTCTGGGCTCACCAACCAATAATTCACAAAATGGGACAAACACCAAATTTGGACTCTGCATGCAGAATTCTGCAAAAATATCCTCAGTGTACAACATACAACACCAAATAATGCATGCAGTGCAGAATTAAGCCGATACCCGCTAATTATCAAAATCCAGAAAAGAACCATTAAATTCAACAACCACCTAAAAGGAAGCGTTTCCCAAACCTTCCATAACAAAGCTATTACCTACAGAGAAATGAACCTGGAGAAGAGCCCCCTAAGCAAGCTGGTCCTGGGGCTATGTTCACAAACACAAACAGACCCCAGGACATCAACACAATTAGACCCAACCAAATCATGAGAAAACAAAAAGAGAATTACTTGACACATTGGAAAGAATTAACAAAAAAACGGAGTAAACTAGAATGCTATTTGGCCCTAACCAGAGAGTTCACAGTGGCAGAATACCTGACCACAGTGACTGACCCAAAATTAAGGAAATCTTTGACTATGTACAGACTCAGTGAGCATAGCCTTGCTATTGAGAAAGGCCGCACACACTGCCTACAAAATGAGGTGGGAACTGAGCTGCACTTCCTAACCTCCTGTGAAATGTATGACCATATTAGAGACACATATTTCCCTAAGATTACACAGACCCACAAAGTATTTGAAATTTAATCACGTTTTGATAAACTCCCATATGTATTGGGTGAAATACCACAGTGTGCAATCACATCAGCAAGATTTGTGACCTGTTGGCACAAGAAAAGGGCAACCAGTGAAGAACAAAAACCATTGTAAATACAACCTATATTTATGTTGATTTATTTGCACATCATTACAACACTGTATATAGACATAATACGACATTTGAAATGTCTTTATTCTTTTGGAACTTTGTGAGTGTAATGTTCACTGTTCATTTTATATTGTTTATTTCACTTTTGTTTATTATCTATTTCACTTGCTTTGGCAATGTAAACATATGTTTCCCGTGCCAATAAAGCCCCTTAAATTGAAATTGAATTGAGAGAGAGGTAGAGAAAGAGAGACAACTACACAATATAGCTAGAGAGAGTGAGAGAGAAAAAGAGATATAGATATATATAAAGGGAGAGTCAGAAGAAAGAAGGGGAGGGGAGATCCACTTCCTAATTTACAGGCTGCTGATTCCACAAAAGCCCCAGCCAGCCGAGACCACCTCCGACTTTAATAGTAGGATGGGAGAGAAAATTCCATTAATAAAGAATAATACAGAGACCCAGACAGCCACAGAGGGAAACTGAGGAACACAGGAGGAACCAAAAAGTCTGGCGCTGTGTCTCTTCTGTCTCTCTCTCTTCATCTTTCTTTCTCTCGCTCTATGTCAATATAAAACCAGCAGATCCCAATGAGCTTCCTCCTCTCCTCGTCGCAAACAGAGCCTATTTCAAAAGGTCAGCTCTCTGTCGTGTCTTACTTACAGCGCGCTTTCTGTAGGGCTGTAGTTCCCTGGCTGTAGTTCCCTGGCAGTGAGGCACAGAGGCAGTAAAATACGAAGATAATTAGCTCCAGCACATCCTTTGATGGATGTCACCATTATTATTCACACTGCTCATAAAACATATGCTTTATTTCCTTTGTTTCCTTTATTTTCTAATCCCAGTCATTACAAGCTGTCGCATCATCCATTTTTAAAATATAATTTATTTACGCGGCAAATGAGGCAAAAATAATAACCATTTTGAAAAAGAATCATAATATTCAAAGTAGTATATCTAAAGCATCACATTTAAAGCATCGCACACTACCTCACATCAGACAAGCTGGGAGAATTAATTCCATTCCATCTGGTTTAGTGGATTTATTTTCTCTCTAGTTTGCTAAGCAACAGGGGAAGGTGAAGCCAAGGCAATTATTGTTTTTTTGTAGCACCTGTTGGGGAGAGCAAATTAAACCCCAGGCAATTAGTTCCGTCTGTGTGTGTGTGTGTGTGTGTGTGTGTGTGTGTGTGTGTGTGTGTGTGTGTGTGTGTGTGTGTGTGTGTGTGTGTGTGTGTGTGTGTGTGTGTGTGTGTGTGTGTGTGTGTGTGTAACAATGACAAGGCAACCAAACTATCTATGCTTTGTTTGCCATCAGGGCTGCTGGGCCTGTTAATTCATTTGGAGTTTGGAGGGAAATCAATGTTTGTCGACGGAGTCAGAACAGAGACCCAGGACCTGATCCTAGAACTGTTGCTTTATGTTGAATAGGGACCTTTGTTGATTCTCTCTCTCTCATATTTAAGGTGATGAAAAACAATATTACAATAATTATATGAAAAAAAGTGATAAAAAAGTAATTATAAAAATACGGAAATAATATAAATAACAACAATAGAATGGTAGCAATGAATAGTAAGCTCTCTCTCTCTATCTCTCACTCCTGTAACAAGGCTAATTGAGGTCAAAAAGGCCCTAATACAGCAGAGACCTGCCAGAGGTGAAGAGGTTCAATGGTTCAAAGGTCAAAATTACCCATGAAACATTAAAGGCCCAATGCAGCCATTTTTATATCAATATCAAATCATTTCTGGGTAACAATTAAGTATCTTACTGTAAAATATTTCCAATAAAATAAGCAAAAATTGTTTTTCAGCAAATCTGCTGATTAAACAGTCCTGTGTAGATTGTATTTTCAACCAGCAAAATTATTATATAAAACACAGGAAAAATATAATTTGGACTGCACTGGGCCTTTAAATACTTCACTCCTAAATATGTTGAGTGCTATAGAGCAGCCATTGGGCCACTGCCATAGGAACTGTGACTGATTGTTTTACCTCAGCTAGCTACACCCGAAGAATACCACATGCGCGCTCACACACCAACAGCCAGACTTACAGATAACACTAGTGTGAGAAACTTGATGGATTCTGCCTTCTGAGAGGAAATGGTTTAAAAGGACTCCTGCCGTGAAGAGACTAAGACACAGGACTTTCGTATTGGCCAAAGGATGATTCTTCCTCCTAGAAATATATTGTCTGTACAAATACATGACCTCCGGGATCTCTCTCTCACTCACACACACACACCACCTATTGATAAAGGATGTTTTTTTCCTCCTGACAAATACACAGCCTCCAGAGATCAAACCCATAATGCAGTGAGAGACAAGACGGATGGTTGTCAGTCGCTGATCCATCAGGGCATCGCCACGATAGGCTTACAGCGACATGGCGTTTATCATCATGAACCACACACACACAAATGAAATGAACGCACATGACACTGACATTACACGCATGCATGAACACAAGGAGACACGCATACAGGTATGTACACACCTACACACACAAGTTTGACGAAATATCTCAAAGACATATAGACAACGAAGTGTACATAATATTGTGTATATACAAAATATTCTGCCATTATCCTTCCAGCAGAAGAATGAGCAGGCAAGCTGAGACAGAAGCTGAGACTGCAAGACGACAAATCATTCACCTTCCTCCCTTTCTTCCTTTAATATATTAAAAGTTTGTTTCTGCTCTCCCAAAAGAGAACAAAATCCATTTTCTCCAACCTGCGTCACTGTAGAATATCTTAATTAAATTCTCTACTGTCTATTTCTTCTAAGACTTAGAGTCAACTGTTATTAAATCCCTTAAAACAGTTTAATTCAAACACCCTCGCTTAATTCAAGACAAAAGGTTACCTTTTAAGTAATACCCTTTCATTACCCAGCAAAAAGGCGACATTAGCCTACATTCCAAGGTTGCCATTTAGTTGCACTACCCATCAAAGCTGCAACATGAATAACCTTTTACTGCAGTGGGCTGAATCAGGGTCACACAGAGTGATTCTCGGTAGTCTTCAACAAATCTGATTTGAAACAAAAGTGTTCACCTCACCCACATGCTTATGGACTTTAAAAAATGAAGACACCTGTACCATGTCAGATATAGAGTTGAAATGTATTCCATTTTGAGTTTGCACCCCAATATCACACTCAATAAACACCAGATTTGAGTATTTTTTTTAAATAAATAATGTTTATTAATTAAGTTATGAAACATTAATAACATTCCACCCATGAGGCCAAAGAGGGCGCTTTTGGTCATTGACTGCAGGTTAAGGGCTACCCTAGAGCTTGGATATGTAACCGTTGTTCAGAGTCCATTCTCTGCTGGTAGTATCAGTCTATCTAGCTGGTGATTGGCCTGTGAAGCCTGTAGGGAAATATCAATCAGCCATCTGTCTGTCTGTCTAACCAAACCCCAACCGAAACCCCTGCTGCTGCTGGATCGGGCTGGTCTCTGGAAGGTCGTTACAAGCAGCACAGCACCAGCTGTAGTTTTGGGCTTAAAGAGATAGCTCACCGTTAACAAGACAGCGGCAGTCTTTTCCAAACATTTTGGAATATGTAATATAGAATCTGGAACATGGAATATGTAATATAGAATTTGGAACATGGAATATGTAATATAGAATTTGGAACATGGAATATGTAATATAGAATTTGGAACATGGAATATGTAATATAGAATCTGGAACATGGAATATGTAATATAGAATTTGGAACATGGAATATGTAATATAGAATTTGGAACATGGAATATGTAATATAGAATCTGGAACATGGAATATGTAATATAGAATCTGGAACATGGAATATGACAGCCAGGACAGGCACGTAGGTGTTTTGAAGCCAGGGCTAATACGCACAGGGCTCCAAGCTCTCCTCCCAGCATTAGTAGTGCCATGCTCTGCTCTGAACCTTGAACTATTCATTTTACTTCACACAGAATAGCACACACAGCTCTCAATCACTACCTGCCTTTAGCCTCACGTGTCACATCTCATCACTCCATCAAAGTCCTCTCATCCATGCCAGAACAGACAGAGGGAGAGTAAGAGTAAGGGAGGAGCTGCCTTTCTTTTATCCCTCTGTTTTTATGGCTATTCTCTCTCTTCATCAATGGCAGCTTTAGACCAGATCCTACAATCTCTCTGCCAGGTCAATATATGATGAGTCTCATCGAGCTCAAGGGACACATCAACACGCACACACACGCACACACAGAGGCACAGACAGACACAGAAACACCAGAACAAATTAAAGCCCTGGCCTGCACAAATCTCCAGTAAATCTCCTGGTTGGCAAAGAACCTGTTGTGGTTTTACAGCTCCCTGGACATATAGATGCTGTGTCCAAAATGGCACCCTCTTCCCTTCGAAATGCACTACTTTTGACCTGAGCCCTATGGGCCCTCATCAAAAGTATATATATATATATATATATATATATATAGTATATTGGGAATAGGGTGCCATTTGGGGACACATGTAGAGAGTATCAGGAACTGCCGTAGTAAAACCATCACCCTGCTGCTCAGGATACAGTGAGGATAGAGAGAATGAGAGGAAGGGGGATGAGCCATTACCCTTCTCATCCGACCACCCAGACCCCCAGGAAGGAGAGAAGAAAGGAAGGAATTGATGAGGCATGAGCTCATCCCTGTTCCTCCTCTCCACACATAACCAGTGCTGGACCAGTAGCAGACATACACACCTTCTGTAATTACTAACCCAACCATATCTCATCTCTCTTCAAGAGGCTCAGACCACCAGAGAAGAGACCCAGGCTCTTTTACCATTCTCTCTTTTACCATTCTCTCTCTCTCTATCTCTCTCTCTCTCTCTTCAACTCCACAATAGGGACCAGAGACTTCATCACTGCATCAGCCAGACACCGTGGCGAACCGTGGTAATTGGACCTAGGTCTTCAGTTGGGGGGGGGGGGGGGGGATCTTCTAACACGTTGTACCAAACTCAAAAATCAAGACAAATTACAGAAACATAGCATCACTTAATGTGCCCAACTAAATCAAACAGGGCTGGGCCTGAGCTGTGCTTCGGGCTGCCACTCACATAGTAGAGACAGCACCCGCACTGATAGTGCTACCAGCAACAACAACCACGGTGCTTACACAACAGACGGTAGCCTTACGCCGTCCCTATAACACTATTTACCAAACAGTGACAACAGTGACATATCAAAGGATGTGAGTGTGACAGTGTACTCTCAGCGTACTCTATGTAGGAGAGAGCGCACTTTTTGTAAAACACTTAGGGACGATAGAAATTCACACAGCATGATGCTATAGGATAAGCAGCCCACTCCCTCGGACATAATAATCCAGTAGGTTCCAAGCGTAAGTATACAAAAACACAACCGTTAGGCTAAGCATTTCCCAATCAAAATGTACGACTACTGCTTCCCATTGCAAACATGTTTTTCACATTCAGAACACAAAGTAACCGGTGATCTAAAGTTGAAATGGAACAATGCTATTTTCAAAGAGATAGCTAACAGCAGAAAGTGATCTGCAATAGAAAACACAGTTCCACTCACCAGATGATGATCATTTGAAACGTAGCATTTAAAAAAAAAAGTGAATCTTGAAAATGGCGATGCTAACAAATTAGCAACAACATCCTTCCTATAAACACAAGCACACACACGCACGCACACCACACACACCACACACACACACTCCCCAGTCAACCTCATTACACATTAACAGACCAGTCCTGTGCTGGGTTTACAGTGTGAGTGATGGAATTCATATGTGGACTGTACCAGTTAGAGATAATCACTCCTCCAACTGATCCTGATGGGCGGAAATTAGGGAGATATAAAGATGTAATGATGAGGGTTTTGTAATGGCACCTTATGGAGGAAGAGAGGCAGACCGGGGTCATAGACTCGCAAGTTCGCAGGATCAGGTGGATTGCGAGGCTAGGCATTATTTGCGGTAGTTATGAATCACTTCTCTTTTGTTGTGTTGCCTTGCCTTGTGTTAACTAGCCCCGGAGGAAGTTGGGGTGGGATGGAGAGGGAAGAAGAGAGCGAAGGGAGGGGAGGAGAGGGCAGATAGGAGGAGAGAGGGGAGAGATGAAGAGAGCACAGATGGAGGGGAGAAGAGAACAGAGACGATGTGATAGCTTTATCAAAGACCTGTGGTCGCTCCAGATCCCAGATCTCCACTGGGGCTCTATCTGCCGTAGTAGCATGCCCGAGGAGGTGGACGAACATAGAGGGGGGGGGGGTGTTTAGACGCCATGGGGGTGTCCCTTTTCGCCTAGGGGGTTGGTGTGTGCTCCTGGTGGGGGGTTACTGGCACCCCTATGACTGCACTGGCACCCCTACAGCTCCAACTCAGCTTAGTCACTGTGTGGGGAAAATCTAAGGTGAGGTAGGGGTATTCGGAGGGGAGCAGAGTTCCTCAAAGGAGGAAAAATAAACCCATAATTCCAAACCAAAGGAGCCAGAGTCTTATAGTGGCAGCATAGAGCGCCAGCATATGCTGTCTCCTGGCAGCCTCTTAATCCTGATCAAAGGCTCCCAAACCCACTCCTTCCACCAGGAGGTATATTTTTAAGCCTTCTGAAAAAGAAAGTGAAATCTCTCCTTCTGGCCCTCTGCCTGGTCCAGGCATGTGATCTGCTGTGGTTCTGAAGCTGTAAGGAAAACTACCTGCCGTCTGAAGACATATACTGTACCTCCACCCAGAGAGCCTGCCTGCATCCCAAATGGCACCCTATTTCCTTTAAAGTGCACTACTTATGACCAGGGCCCATAGGGCTCTGGGTGGTGCACTGTACAGGGAATAGGGTGCCATTTGGGGGACACAGCCTGAAACCCTGGAACCATGACAATCACACAAAGAAGTAGATCCAAAGCCCCTGAAGTCCCTGAGCCCAACGAGCCTCCCCTCCACAGACACAAAATGTCACTCTGTCCAACTCCTTCACAAGAGCTAAAAATACGGCCCTTATCGCACCAAAATGCCAGCCAGCACAGAGCCAACTATAGCGGTTGCAACAGGACCCTATTATACGGGTATGGGTTTGTGTGCATCTGCATATTCCAGATAGGTAATGACAAGGCCCGCCGGAGTCGCAGAGGGTTAGAAATAGCTGGTAGCCATGCAACAGAGTAGAGACATGCTGCATTGTGACAGGTAGGAGGAGGGGGGGATAGAGGGAAGACAGAAAATGAGAGGACGAGAGGGGAGAGAGGAGGAAAGAGCAGAAGAGAGACAAAGCGGGGGAGGAAGTTAGATGAAGCAAGAGATGTCACTGAACAGAGAGAATGAGAGAAGAGAAAGGGAGAGAGAGAAACAGAGAGAGGACGGAAGAAGAGACAGATCACTGAAGCGAGGGAGAGATGGAGTGAGAGAGCAATGAAAATGTAAAGGGAGTGTTCAGTAATGTTTATTTACCTGAAGAGCATGCCACAGTGCAGCCTACGCATGCTGCCTTACGCATGACTGTCATCTTATAGGTCATAACAGTGGGCGTCATACGCCACCTAGCTTCTTATTCAACAGATGTAAATTATCAAACTTTTAATGTATTTCTCAAGGACCATGCACAATGTTTGTATTGCTATATAGCTTAGCTATGAAACTAATGTGTCTCTTGTACATCTACAGTTCCTGGCTCAACCCATGCCCCCAGCTTATTGCCTTATTATAGGGGTGCAGAAGTGAGGTTTAGCTAGCTAGCTGCTCCTGTGACACCTAAGAAAGGCTTCGGGCATATGGGAAGAAGGCCAGGAGATACAGTATCTAGTAATAAATACAATGTAAGAGGAGATTGAACCAGAGTTCCCGCCAGGTTAAAATGGGGTTTTATACAAATTATACCGAAGGATCGAACTCTGGCAGGCAAGAACAGTCTGGGGTTGTGAATGTGATCCCTGAGATAATGGATCAGGAAAAAGGTCTGAGAACGAACGGATCGGGAAAGAGGTCCGAGAACGGATGGATCGGGGGAAAGGTCTAGTGGAGGAGAGGTTGGAATCAAAGGTTAGACAATGTCTTAATGGTGGTGATAGTGGTGGTGGTGGGCGTGGTGTGTGTATGGGGTGTGGGAGCATTAGATTGAATGCCGTCAACCTTACCCTTTGACCCTAACCTTTAACCCGATTGGTCAATTCTCCCCTTATCGTTTCTTTGACTAGGTCGGCCCTCGGGAGAGTTCGACCAATATCATATCTTCAGCCGGACCCATGGGACAAGGATGAGCTCTAACATTTTACTGTAGCTGAGGGCTTGGTGTGTCTCACACACAAGTGAACTATTCCTATTTATTTTATGTAAAATAAATATTTATCTTTAACTCTGCATTGTTGGAAAAGGACCCATAAGGAAGCATTTCACTGTTAGTTCACACATGTTGTTTACGAAGCATGTGACGAATAAAATTTGATTTGGATTGACTTCATTTGACACACACACACACGCTCGCATGCATGCACGCACACACACAAAGTTTAACAGAAGGTCGTAAAATGGGCTCTTCATCATGTTTCTCACGCTGACACTCTCGCTCTCTCTCTCTCACATCCCCACGCACCACAGTTGTTTCTCACATTAGACAAAGCGATAGCAATATCTGCCAAACGTCAAGACCAGGCAGAAAAGCCACTTGAGGGAAAATCAATAATGAGCATTGCTCTTTCCTCGCTCCGTGTAAACTGTAGGAGGCAGGATCCCTGTGCAGCCCAAGCATCGGGCGTTACCTATCTTTAACTCTCTCCCTCACTGTTTCTCTCCCTCTCTCTACCTCTCTCAAATTCAAATTTCCTGTACCTCTCTCTGCCTGTATCTATCTCTCTCCCTTTCTACCACTTTATTCATAAAAGCAATTTAGGGGGCTAATACCAGATAAAGGTCTTCAGTTTTACTTGCCGCTCCAAAGAATTGCCAGTGGCATTTCTGTAATTGTTTTCTCAAATCCGGTGAACATTAAAATGCATCTCCACATATTGCTGCCGCTTCGACTCCGCTCAAAATCAGGCATGCGCGCACGCATGCACACACACACACGCACGCATGCACGCACACACGCGCACACCTGTTTTAGAAGGAACACATCCTTCATGGCTTCAGACAATTTCACTGTCCTTCCTCTATGTGGTAAAACAAAGCTTGTGTCCTTTTTCCTTTGCCTATTTCTCCTTGGTGATCAGGAGAACCAACAATTTTACACTTCAACACGACAATTATGGTAAACATAGAAATCAAAGACATCTGTGCTTTTTAAAATAGAAACATAATGAACGGGTTCTAACACGGGAGGCAGCTCCACTCCCCGCCACATTGACATGCATTTCTCCACGCTGCCATGGTGGCTGTATTGGTAGTGTTATCTTAGTGTTCCTGATTGTTATTATGGTGCGATGGTTGGATTTTATATATATACACTACCGTTCAAAAGTTTGGGGTCACTTAAAAATGTCCTTGTATTTGAAAGAAAAGCTAATTTTTGGGGCAATTTCTCGCATGGAATAGCCTTCATTTCTCAGAACAAGAACAGACTAATGAGTTTCAGAACAAAGTATTTTTTTCTAGACATTTTGAGCCTGTAATCGAACCCACAAATGCTGATGCTCCAGATACTCAACTAGTCTGGGAATAAACTAGTCTGGTTGACATGCAAAACATTTTGGGACTATATCGACAATGTACTAATGAAACAAATACCAAAAGATAGCTTTTAGGTTGAGTTTACCTTTAAGAAGGTCCTTCCTCGCTTACAGAAACATATTTATTTTTTTGCAATTTGAGAACACAAGCCCTGCTTGTTAAATTGGCTAATCTCAAGCACTACTTCTTAACGAGATTAGTTGTAGCTCCTCTTCTTGTCGTCTTGATGGTGTGTGTGTGTGTGTGTGTGTGTGTGTGTGTGTGTGTGTGTGTGTGTGTGTGTGTGTGTGTGTGTGTGTGTGTGTGTGTGTGTGTGTGTGTGTGTGTGTGTGTGTGTGTGTGTGTGTGTGTGTGTGCGTGTGTGTGTGCTTGAGACATCCACAGAGCACTTGTGTGGCTCTCCGCCTGTTCCTTGACTCACACAGCCTAATTCAAATTACATAGCAACTAAACAAACAAATTCTAGCTTGCGGCCCCTTAACAACCATCATAGTAATTATTTCTCACATAGTAAGAGTTAGAGACAGAACACCGGAGTTGTTGTGGGGGAAAATAATAAAGATGCTATTCAATCAAACACCAAAACCAGGTGGAACCGAAGATACAGTGAAAATGTTTTTTTTTATGGAATGTTGGCATATTGCCATTCCGATAAAACTGTCTGACTAGCTAGCTAACAAATATAAAGTGCAGATAAATTCTCCAAATTCATTATTTTACACAATATCTTATCACACTCCTGATAAACCTCTGCAACTGGCAGCAAGCAAAATTTGCCTCTGGAAAATATCTTATTTTTTTTAAATTTGTTACATTTTTTAACAGAATAAGAAAAACGATAGTTGTCATAAAACCATAAACCTCAGAGGCAGAAGAAGCACAGAAGGTAAGACCTCTGAAATACCAAACAAGAAAGTAACTAAAATCTAACTTAGCATTAGCTAAATCAAAAAACAAGCTCGGGAACACATGCTGAACAAATGCTGATGTGATAATGAAGAACCAAGCCATATACCCAGGGTGCGTTCAACAAGGAAAATAGTTTGCAAACACTGGCTAACATTAACTAACATATTCCATTTGTTTTGTGTTAGCTAACAGTCTGAGAAGGTGGTGTGCAGCGAACTAATCTCGTGTCTGTTTTGGGTCTAAACTGACGCTAAAAATATTAAAGTGGCCATGTAAACTTTCTACTATATTTAGTAGGAAAAGCTAAGTCATTTTCAGTTTGAATATTGACGGTAAAAAGCCACAGTAATCCTAAAAGTAACTGTTTGATGTTTCACCAGAACATTTTGGAATGTTCATAGAAATAGTGAAACTGAAATTGTTACTCTGGCAACATGTTCGCCTCAAACAGAAGCCTTGTTGAACTCGCCTCCAGTCGGTATAGAACGTCGGGACCCTGCCCGCCTGTGGGGAAAACAACCTGTGGTTACCTAGGTTACCACATTGGTTCACTGCAAAAAATGGACCTTTGTCAAACGCAATTTTCTTGTAATTGACTAAAACAAGTAGACAACAAAACTACATTTAAGAAAAGTACAACATGTCTAAAGATTACTTTTCAACATTGCCTGCTCCCTAGCGTTCTCACTACTTAGAAAAATGTCGTATTGCCCTTTTTCATGATGATGCTAGCAGCCATTTGAGTGAGTGCAAGGTAGCTACATTAAACTTAAACTACCCAAGACCAACAACACAAACAAACAGACTACACAGCTACAAACGGACTGTTCTAAACAAGTTAAACGTCTTACCTGTGATTAAATGTTTTCCACACACGTAGCTACGTGTAGCCTACTTGGACACCGCGCCCCCACATTTCCCACTTTCCCACACCGAATAGCCTGAAGCCATAGGGCTCTTCTCGCAGGCTCTATTTCCCTATATGGGAGCATTGAGAACGGTAGGCCAGGATGTTTGACCTGGCTACATGTTGTGGAGGAAAGTAATTCATGACATACTATGCTGTTTAATTAGGCATACTATGCTGTTTTTTACTTAAAGAATTGTCAATTGTTATATGCTAGTATTTTTTACTGATACAAAACTCTCTTGCGTGACTTAGTCATAAATCTGAACGTACAGATTTATGAGCCATTTGGGTACGATCGCAGTATGTGACCTCCTGTGTTCACAATCGGCTGGAATTTATCTATGTGGGAATTGCAGGGAGGAACAGAGAATGGTGGCAATACCAGCTATCTTGCTTTGCACAGATGAGCTAAATTACGTTTTACAACTCTGTTCCCCAGCCCTGTTTCTCTACATCTGCTAACTGTTACATAGATAAGAGTATGTACTTTCTATAAAAGGAGCGAGCCAACTCTGTTCGTCGGGCTTTTCAACTGAACTATTTGAGGGATGTTGATTGTTCCATTTTTGCAAATCTTATAATAAAGTTGTTGTGCGAAGAATCTACAGTCGCTTTCTTCAGAAAGTATTCATACCCCTTGACTTATTCCACATTTGTTGTGTTACAGCCTATTTTTTTCTCACCCATCTCCACACAATACCCCATAATGATGATGTGAAAACATGTTTTTCGACATTTTTGCTAATTTATTGAAAATTAAATACAGAAATATCTAATTTACATAAGTGTTCACACCCCTGAGTCAATACATGTTAGAATATACATGTTAGAATAACCTTTGACAGCGATTACAGCTGTGAGTCATTCTGGTTAAGTCTCTGAAGAGCTTTGCGAAACTGGATTGTACAACATTTGTCCATTATTCTTTTCAAAATTCTGAAGACACATTTCAGTTCAATGCATTCAGTTGTACAACTGATTAGGTATCACCCTTTCAAGCTCCAATTGATTGTTGATTATTGCCAGACAACCATTTTCAAGCAGATTTATGTTAAACTGTATCTTGGCCACTCAGGAACGTTCTCTATCTTCTTGGTAAGCAACTCCAATGTACATTTGGCTTTGTGTTTTAGGTTATTATCCTGCTGAAAGGTTACAAGGATACCCATAACATGATGCAGACACCACTATGCTTGAAAATATTGAGAGTGCTACTCAGTAATGTGTTGTATTGGATTTTCCCCAAACATAACATTTTGTATTCAGAAAAAATATATAATTGCTTTGCCATTTTTTTTGCACTATTACTTTAGTGCCTTGTTGCAAATAGGATGCATGTTTTTGAATATTTGTATTCTGTACGGTCTTCCTACTTTCACTCTGTAAATTAGGTTAGTATTGTGGAGTAACTACAATGTTGTTGATCCATCCTCAGTTTTCTCTTATCACAGCCATTAAACTCCTGTTTTAAAGTCAACATTGGTCTCATGGTGAAATCCCAGAGCGGTTTCCTTCCTCTCCGGCAACTGAGTTAGGAAGGAAGCCTGTATCTTTGTAGTGACTGGGTTTATTTATACACCATCCAAAGTGTAGTTAATACATTTGGATACACCATGCGCAAAGGGAAATTCAATGTCTGCTTTTTTAAATTCATCTACCAATAGATAATTTCTTTGCGAGGCATTGGAAAACCTCCCTGGTCTTTGTGGTTGAATCAGTGTTTGAAATTCACTGCTCGACTGAGGGACCTTACAGATAATTGTATGCGTGGGGGTACAGAGATGAGGTAGTCATTCAAAAATCATGTTAAACACTATTTGTGAGTCCATGCCACCTATTATGGGACTTGTTAAGCACATTTTTACTTATTTAGGCTTGGCTTAACAAAGGCGTTGAATACTTATTGACTCAAGACATTAAAGATTTTAATTTAAAATTAAATAGAAGGAAAAAAATACATAATTCCACTTTGACATTATGGGGTACTATGTGGGGGCCAGTGTCAAAAAATCTCAGTTTAATCTATTTAAAAATCAGGCTGTAACACAACAAAATGTGGAAAAAGTCAAGGCGTGTGAATACTTCCTGAAGGTACATTGAACAACACAGCAGCTTTTCGGCATGTTTTGTTATTTCTGTAAAACAAAACATTGACAACAAAGTTGCTTCTTTTAAATTGAGGGTCATTAGGAAAGAATGTTGTTTTTTTCCCAATTTGTGGGCGTGGTCAAGGAAAATTCCTAATTAATAAGTCAATACTGACTGGGACTATAGCAACCCATGCAGGCCCAGGTGCATCTTTTGGAAATAAAAACAAGGGGGTTGAAATTGAATACCCTAAAGATATTACAACAACCAAAGCAAAGAAGCAATTCAAAGTTAACTACCCTGTGGGACAGCCCAGCGACCCTTTTGAGGGACTTCAGTGGACCTGAAGAGAGGAGAGTGTGATGCAACCTGCTGTACTTCACCCCACACCCTACAGTTTGGCATTCTGTTATCACTGCTGCCCTACCCTATACCAGGAAGGGTGGCATCTGCAAAAGCAGGCAGATCACTGTGGAGGGAGAACAGGAAGAGGAAGAACTGAAGCTAACATGCATAACAATGGAGCAACAATGGTCCAGGGTCCTGAGAGCAGCCTGGAGGAGTTCCCAACACTAAAAGCGGCCAGAGAGCGCTTTCAACAGGAGGAGCCAGAGGTGAACGCTACCCGTGAAGATGTGTCAACATCCTGCAACAACAACATGGTACCCCTCCCCACTTCCTCATTCCCGCCACTTCCCCAAAGTTTAACGCTCTGAAAGACAGCCTGGCTGAACAGGGAGTCTACACCATCTCCAGCAACCAGACCAGACCTGACCAACGGACGTGCAACCAGCTAAATCGCACAGATACGATAGATGTGCTGTGCTGTAAGGCAGGTTGAAGAGGCAAACCAGGATCTGTGTAATGGAGCTAAACCGCATAAGTCATCAGGCGGAACAGCACAGCCAGTCCCTGGAGAGACAGCTGGAAGAGATGAGGACCATCCTGCTCTCCACCCTGGAGACAGACATCCACACACACACACTACTGGAACACAGACCCACAACCTCTCCAAAACCTCCACACACACACACACACCACTCCTGACACTGACAATCATACTAACATCACACATGCCACTGACGTGCATTCAACACCCTGCATTGACAGCCACAAAACCAACATCCCGACCGCTAACAAACACACATTCCCATGGTGAGCATCACTCCAGACACCACCCAGCCAGAGCAGCAGACAGAGGAGAACATTGTCATCCTGCCCTTGGATTCCTGGCAGAGCAGAGACTGAGAGCGCCGACCCACATAAATCTCCACGCAGTGACGGATGATTTCAGCACGGGCAGGATGGATGTAGTCAAGGCGCTGACCCAGGTGGCTTTAACAGCCAAACAGGCCTTACCGCCACAGCCAAGATCATCGTCTCCACCCTTCAGCCCAGAACGGATGTACGCCAGAGAGTCATCCGCGGGATAAATGCAGAGGTGTCTCGTAACTGTGCTCTGATTCAGAATGTGCATGTAGAACACCACAAGGACATTTGTCATAACCAACTCTATGACCACATCCACATTCAACAGAGAAGGGATGACAGCCTTTGGAAAGGTTCTGAAGGACACCGCTTTGGAATCAGGTCAAACAACCACACTAACATTAGAAGACCAACCAACCCACAATAACCTCAAAGGGACTCTAAGCCAAGGCAACGCAACACCCATACCTGAACAACACAAGCAGCCTGAGAAAAGGATGAGCAAACCCCAGCCATCTACCCAGAGGGACAGTTACGCTACAGTATCGTCCAGGGGAGCACCCACAGGTCCCATCCAAACAGAGCTCCAGAACAGTCAGCTGAGCGAATCCCAGGAGCTCACCCGGAGAGCTATGCTGAGATAGCACGCAGGCCTGCAAACCCTGCAGCTTCTGAACATAATCAAATAAGAAGACACCTGAACATCATCTGCAGTCGATTGATGCATTCATTTGGTTTTATTCATTGTGTTGTTATTATTTACGCATGACAAGTCCAGATAGAATAACAGATAATAAAGGCTTAAAAATGATACATGTACACATTTGAAGCCTGCTACCCAAAATAGACAATGCTCAGAGCATGGGTAGAACCTTATAAGCCTCAGATATTAACAATTTTAGAGACTGAGTTAAAAATCCAGTGTTACATATTAAATAGAATTTATATGTGCACTCGAGGTGGGGGAGTAGCAACCTATGTCCTCGATAAATTACTGCCATTGAAGATTTCACCTAAAATTGTCCCTTTAGATTTTGAAGGTGTGGCGCAGTGGTCTAAGGCACTACATCGCAGTGTTGTGGCGTCACTACAGCCTGGGATCGAACTCAGGCTGTGTCAGAACCAGCCGTGACCGGGAGTCCCATAGGGCGGCACACAATTGGTCCAGCGTCGTCCGGGTTAGGGGAGGGTTTGGCCGGAGGGGGGGGGCGTTACTTGGTTCATCACGTTCTAGCGACTCCTTGTGGAGAGCCGGGCACCTGCAGGCTGACTCAGTCGTCAGTTGAACAGTGTTTCCTCTGACACATTGGTGTAGCTGGCTTCCGGGTTAAGCGGGCGGGTGTTAAGAAGCGCGACTTGGCAGGTCATGTTTCGGAGGACGCATGACTTGACCTTCGCTTCTAACGAGCACGTTGAGGAGTTGCAGCGATGAGACTAGATCGAAAAAGGACGTAAAATAAACAAAAATGTAATAAAAAAGTTAATAAAAAAACTCTACATGACAACAAGTCATTGATGATTGGTAACATTTACAGACAACCAATGCCCCAGTAGACTCCATAAACAATATTATTACCACTGTTAATTCAATCCATTGGTCAAATTAATGGATTATTTTAGGTGACTTTAATAACAATTAGCTCGATAAATCCTCTGCTAAGGATAGAAAAATTATTGAAAATATGTATATTGAACAAAAATATAAACGCAACATGTAAAGTGGGCCCCATGTTTCATGAGCTGAAATAAAAGATCCCAGAAATATTCCATACGCACAAAATGCTCATTGTTCTCAAATTGTGTGCACACATTTGTTTACATCCCTGTTAGTGACCATTTCTCCTTTGCCAAGATAATCCATCCACCTAACAGGTGTGGCATATCAAGAATTTGATTAAACAGCATAATCATTGCACAAGTGCACCTTGTGCTGGAGACAACAAAAGGCCACTCTAAAATGTGCAGTTTTGACACACAAAACAATGCCAGATGCCTCAAGTTAAGGCAGCGTGGAATTGGCATGCTGACTGCAGGAATGTCCACCAGAGCTGTTGCCAGAGAATTTAATGTTCATTTATCTACTATAAGCCGCCTTCAACGTAATTTTTGTGAATTTGACAGTACGTCCAACCGGCCTCACAACCGCAGACCACATCCGGCTTCCTCACCTGCGGGATCATCTGATACCAGCCACCTGGACAGCTGATGAAACTGAGTAGTATTTCTGTCTGTAATAAAGCCCTTTGTGAGGAAAAGCTCTTTCTGATTGGCAGGGCCTGGCTCCCCAGTGGGTGGGCCTATGCCTATGCCTTCCCTGGCCCACCTACAGCTGCGCCCCTGCCCAGTCATGTGAAATACATAGATTGGAGCCTAATTCATTTATTTAAATTGACTGATTTCCTTATATGAACTGTAACTCAGTAAAATCGTTGAAATTGTGCATGTTTTGGTTATATTTTTGTTCAGTATACTTTACTCAATTAATTAAAGAACCAACGAGAGTCAAACCACAAACTCACAATGGCACTTTACTGGATTGGCTCTTGATGACGCGTCCTGACAGGATTATAAATTCAGACTTCCAGACTGTTTCAGTGATCATTCCATCATCTACTGTGTTTGGAAAATTAAGATAACTAATGCACCACCCAAACGTATTATTTTAAGGCAATATAAACATTTAAATATTGATTCTTTCATTGATGACTTGATATCCATAAACTGTTAAAAGATTCCAACTAATCCCAGCAGCCCAAAATGCATGGGATTACTTTCTCAATTAATTCACAAAGGTGTGTGATGAACATGCACCTTGGAGAACGGTGAACGTTTAGGGTCGTCATCGGCCCTGGCTTAGCTCTGACTTAATACATCTGTTCAGAGAAAGGGATAAAGCTTGGGCTAAGTACCGTAGAACCAAAGATCCAACTGATTGGGAGTCCTAAGAAACACCAGTAAAACTCAAACTAGAAATGCAAAAGCTTCCTTCTATATGGATAGTCTTACAGAGAATTAAACAAATCCACAGCAGTTCTGGAAATACACAAATGACCTTTTAAATAGGTCAAATAATCAACCTATCCAGCAACTAATCCTAAATGACTGTGTCTTTCAAGAGCCAGCAGATATAGCTGATGTTGTTAATCAGCATTTCTCATCTGTTAATAATTTCACCCACAATTCCACATTGCTAGGTATACCGTACATGGCACCAGGAGATCAACACCCCAAATCAGACATTTCACTTTAGAAAGATTAAACCAACTGATATACTGCCTCTCCTCAACTAAATAAATATATACAAAGTAGCTGGCCTAGATGGACTGGAACACAAACGTACTTTATAAAGTGGTCTGCTAATGTTATAATGTATCCTCTAGCAGATCTATTCAACATGTCTTCAACGACTGGTGAAATACCTTTGGTATAGAAATGTGCCCAAGTGACCCCTCTTCATCAAGGTGGAAACTCCTTTGACCCAAATAACCAACTATAGACCACTATCAGTAATCTATTCGATAGCAAAAATCTTTGAGAAATGAATACATAGATTAATTTAATTTCACCCTTTCCATCTTTAGACCTAACCATTCTACCATTACAGCATTAGTGAAAGTTACTAATTATACACATTCTTAATCTGACCAAGGCAAACTAGCTGGTGTCATCTTTATTGATTAATCAAAAGCATTTTACTTACTAGGAAAACTTCAAGAGATTGGTTTCACTAACAGATCACTAAACTGATTCCATGTACATCTTAGCAATAGAAAACAATGTGTTTTCATAGAAGGACACAAATCACAACTTGGACTCAGTAGAGGTGTACCTCAAGGCTCAGTATTGGCCCCCCTTCTTTCCTCTATATTCATAAATGAATTGCCTCTAATTTGTCAGAATACACATGTTTACTTATACGCTGATGATGCAGTGCTCTATACAGGGCATTCGGAAACTATTCAGACTATTTTTCCACATTTTGTTACGTTTACAGCCTTATTCTAAAATGGATTCAATAAAAAAATCCTCATCAATCTACACACAATACTCCATAATGACAAAGCGAACACAGGTTTTTAATTTATAAAAAATAAAAACAGAAATACCTTATTTACATAAGTATTCAGAACATTTGCTATGAGACTTTAAATTGAGCTCAGGTGCATCCTGTTTCCATTGATCATCCTTGAGATGTTTCTACAACTTGATTGGAGTCCACCTGTGGTAAATTCAATTGATTGGACATGATTTGGAAAGGCACACACCTGTCTATATAAGGTCCCACTGTTGACAGTGCATGTCAGAGCAAAAACCAAGCCATGAGTTCGAAGGAATTGTCCGTAGAGCTCCGAGACAGGATTGTGTCGAGGCACAGATCTTGGGAAAAGTCACAAAAAAATTCTGCAGCATTGGAGGTCCCCAAGAACACAGTGACCTCAATCATTCTTAAATAGAAGAAGTTTGGAACCACCAAGACTCTTCCTAGAACTGTCCGACCAGCCAAAATAAGCAATCGGGGGAGAAGAGCCTTGGTCAGGGATGTGACCAAGAACCCGATGGTCACTCTGACAGAGCTCTAGAGTTCCTCTGTGGAGTTGGGAGAACCTTCCAAAAGGACAACCATCTCTGTAGCACTTCACCAATCAGGCCTGTATGGTGTAGTGGCCAGACGGAAGCCACTCCTTAGTTAAAGGCACATGATTTGCCACTATGGGGTATTGTTTGTAGATTGATTAAAAAAAGGTTAAAAAAAAAACGATTTAATCAATTTTAGAATAAGGCTGTAAAATAACAAAATGTGGAAAAAGTCAAAGGGTCTGAATACTTTCCGAATGCACTATACATCAGGTTCAAATATTTTGCAGATACAACCAACTCTCCAAGATGATTTTAACATTTTACAAAAAAAGTTTATATCAAATAATTGGGTTTTAAATCAAACAATTCCTATATCATGCTGTTTGGTACATGGCAAAGAATAAACTCCACAGCGAGCAGTTTGAAAATTCATGCAGGGGATGGAACAAAGCTTGAAAGTGTTGATTGTTTGAAATATCTGGGTTTGAGGATAGATTCTGAATGATCTTTTGGAACGCATATGAATTACATTACAAAAACAATTAACTGTAAGCTTGGGTTACTATACAGATCTAAGAATAGTTTCACTGTATCCATTAGAAATACCTTAGTAACACAACTGCTGCTTCCTATCCTAGACTATGGTGACATCTATCAAAGCACAACCAAGACCTTACTTTATGACTTAGATGTCATTTATAACAATCTTTGCAGATTAATTATTGGATGCCATTATAAAGACACACCATTATACAATGTATGAATCACTAAATTGGCTGTCACTACCAAACAGAAGACAACAGCATTGGTACCAATGTATCAACTTAAATTTCCTTGTAAACTCAGCAAAAAAAAAGAAACGTACCTTTTTCAGGACCCTGTCTTTCAAAGATAATTCGTAGAAATATAAAATAACTTCACAGATCTTCATTGTAAAGGGTTTAAACACTGTTTCCCAAGCTTGTTCAATGAACCATAAACAATGAATGAACATGCACCTGTGGAACGGTCATTAAGACACTAACAGCTAACAAACGGTATGCAAGTAAGGTCACAGTTATGAACACTTAGGACACTAAAGAGGCCTTTCTACTGACTCTGAAAAACACCAAAAGAAAGATGCTCAGGGTCCCTGCTCATCTGCGGGAACGTGCCTTAGGCATGCTGCAAGGAGGCATGAGGACTGCGGATGTGGCCAGGGCAATAAATTGCAATGTCCGTACTGTGAGACGCACTACAGGGAGACAGGATGGACAGCTGATCGTCCTCGCAGTGGCAGACCATGTGTAACAACACCTGCACAGGATCGGTACATCCGAACATCACACCTGCGGGACAGGTACAGAATGGCAACAACAACTGCCCGAGTTACACCAGGAACGCATAATCCCTCCATCAGTGCTCAGACTGTCCGCAATAGGCTGAGAGAGGCTGGACTGAGGGCTTGTAGGCCTGTTGTAAGGCAGGTCCTCACCAGACTTCGCCGGCAACAACGTCGCCTATGGGCACAAACCCACCGTCGCTGGACCAGACAGGACTGGCAAAAAGTGCTCTTCACTGACGAGTCGCGATTTTGTCTCACAATGGGTGATGGTCGGATTCGCGTTTATCGTCGAATGAATGAGCGTTACACCGAGGCCTGTACTCTGGAGCGGGATCGATTTGGAGGTGTTGGTTCCGTCATGGTCTGGGGCGGTGTGTCACAGCATCATCAGACTGAGCTTGTTGTCATTGCAGGCAATCTCAACGCTGTGCGGTACAGGGAAGACATCCTCCTCCCTCATGTGGTAACCTTCCTGCAGGCTCATCCTGACATGACCCTCCAGCATGACAATGCCACCAGGCATACTGCTCGTTCTGTGCGTGATTTCCTGCAAGACAGGAATGTCAGTGTTCTGCCATGTCCAGCGAAGAGCACGGATCTCAATCCCATTGAGCACGTCTGGGACCTGTTGGATCGGAGAGTGAGGGCTAGGGCCATTCCCCCGAGAAATGTCCGGGAACGTGTTCAGTTTATGTCTCAGTTGTTGAATCTTGTTATGTTCATATAAATATTTACAGATGTTAAGTTTGCTAAAAATAAACGCAGTTGACAGTGAGAGGACGTTTCTTTTTTTGCTGAGTTTATATATTAAGGAACACCAAACTTTACAAGACTACTCCTTTCATGAGGTTGGAGTAAGATCTTTCAGATACAATGGCCCAGCTGACTGGAAAAATGTACCTATAGAAGTCAGGGCATTAAAATCAAAAAGTGTAGTTAAGAAACCCCTTTTTCAAAAGGTTAAGAACACACTGTTCAGTTTTCAGCTAATAGAAACATGACCATGTGAAGATATTTGTAAATATGTATGTATATATTATATGTAGTTCGTTTCATTAGCTGTATTAGTAGTTGTAGCAGTAGTTTTTATTAGTTGTATTAGTAGTTGTAGCAGTAGTATTTATTAGTTGTATTAGTAGTTGTAGTAGTAGTTCATATTAGTTGTAGGTGTATTAGTAGTTGTACAACATCTTTTTAAATGCTGTTAATGTAGGTTTTTTATTTGTATTATTATTTCATTGTTATTATTATAAGACAGTGGTTGCAATATTATTCTTGTCATTAAGTATAGTTTTTTTTCTTCTTCTTGAAAACTATATAGCGCATCTCAAGAGATTTAATTCTGAAAATGACTAAGCAATAAGGCACAGGGGGGTTTGGTATATGGCCAATATACCACGGCTAAGGGCTGTTCTTACTGTAAACCCGACAACGCAGAGTGCCTGGATACAGCATTTAGTCGTGGTATATTGGCCATATACCACAAACCCAAAATGCCTTATTGCTATTATAAACTGGTTACCAACATAATTAGAAGTAAAAATAAATGTTTTGTCATACCGGATGTATACGGTCTGATATACCACGGCTTTCAGCCAATCAGCATTCAGTGCTCGAACCACCCAGTTTATCATTTCAAATAAACCATATTTGACCAAGTCCCTGACCAAAATGGCTGGCATGTATCCCATCATAATAAGGTTCATGTCCATTCTAGTATACTAATTCTTAATTTTATGGAGCAAACTCTATCCATCCCTCCATCTGTGAAAGCATGGCTGACATATTGTTGTCCTACACTTGGGTCACTGAAGTGCAACAAGCTCTGCTACTGGAGGAGATTGGCTGTCCAATAGTATCTCCCCATACTATTCCTACAGGAGAATCAACACGTCCACAATGTACAGAGCATGCAGTATCGAAGAGCCCTCACTGCTGTTCGATCATCCTATTGTTCCAACTTAATTGAGGAGAATAAGAACAATCCAAAATGTATTTTTGATACTGTCGCAAAGCTAACTAAAAAGCAGCAATCCCCAAGAGAGGTTGGCTTTCACTTCAGCAGTGATAAATTCATGAACTTCTTTGACGAAAAGATAATGATCATTAGAAAGCAAATTACGAACTCCTCTTTAAATCTGCGTATTTCTCCAAAGCTCCGTTGTCCTGAGTCTGCACAACTCTGCCAGGATCTAGGATCAAGGGAGATGATCAAGTTTTTTAATACTATATCTCTTGACACATTGATGAAAATAGTCATGGCCTCTAAACCTTCAAGCTGCATACTGAACCCTATTCCAACTAAACTACTGAAAGAGCTGCTCCTGTGCTTGGCCCTCCTATATTGAACATAATAAATGGCTCCCTATCCAGAGGATGTGTACCAAACTCACTAAAAGTGCCAGTAATAAAGCCTCTCTTGAAAAGCCAAACCTAGACCCAGAAAATATAAAAAACAAATCGGCCTATATCGAATCTCCCATTCCTCTCAAAACATTTTTTAAAAGCTTTTGCGCAGCAACTCACTGCATTCCTGAAGACAAACAATGTATACGAAACGCTTCAGTCTGGTTTTAGACCCCATCATAGCACTGAGACTGCACTCGTGAAGGTGGTAAATTACCTTTTAATGGCGTCAGACCAAGGCTCTGCATCTGTCCTCGTGCTCCTACACCTTAGTGCTGCTTTTGACACCATCGATTACCACATTTTTTTGGAGAGATTGGAAACCCAAAAAGTTCTGGCCTGGTTTAGCTCTTATCTGTCTGAAAGATATGTTTGTCTCTGTGGATGGTTTGTCCTCTGACAAGTCAACTGTTCATTTCGGTGTTCCTCAAGGTTCCGTTTAGGACCACTATTGTTTTCACTGTATATTTTACCTCTTGGTGATGTAATTGGGAAACATAATGTTAACTTTCACTGCTATGCGGACGACACAGCTGTACATTTCGATGAAACATGGTGAAGCCCCAAAATTGCCTTCCCTGGAAGCCTGTGTTTCAGACATAAGGAAGTGGATGGCGGCAATTGGAAGGACCTCGGCGATACTCTGGACCCTGATCTCTCTTTTGACGAACATATCAAGACTGTTTCAAGGATAGCTTTTTTCCATCTACGTAACATTGCAAAAATCTGAAACTTTATGTCCAAAAGTTATGCCGAAAATGTAATCCATGCTTTTGTCACTTCTAGATTAGACTACTTCAATGCTCTACTTTCCGGCTACCTGAATAAACCACTAAATAAACTTCAGTTAGTGCTAAACACAGCTGCTAGAATCTTGTCTAGAACCCAAAAATGTGATCATATTACTCCAGTGCTAGCCGCTCTACACTGGCTTCCTGTTAAGGCTAGGGCTGATTTCAAGGTTTTACTGCTAACCTACAAAGCATTACATGGGTTTGCTCCTACCTATCTTTCCGATTTGGTCCTGCCGTACATACCTACACGTACGCTACGGTCACAAGACGCAGGCCTTCTTATTGTCCCTACAATTTCTAAGCAAACAGTTGGGAGGCATTTTTATGGAATGGTCTGCCTATCCATGTGAGAGATGCAGACTCTGTCTCAACCTTTACGTCTTTATTGAACACTCATCTCTTCAGTAGGTCCTATGATTGAGTGTAGTCTGGCCCAGGGATGTGAAGGTGAACGGAAAGGCACTGGAGCGGCGAATCGCCCTTGCCGTCTCTGCCTGGCCGGTTCCCCTCTCTCCACTGGGATTTTCTGCCTCTAACCCTATTACGGGGGCTGAGTCACTGGCTTACTGGTGCTCTTCCATGCCGACCCTAGCAGGGGTGCGTCACTTGAGTGGGTTGAGTCACTGACGTGATCTTCCTGTCCAGGTTGGCGCCCCCCCCCGGGTTTGTGCCGTGGGGGAGATTTTCATGGGCTATACTCGGCCTTGTCTCAATGTAGTAAATTGGTGGTTTGAAGATATCCCTCTAGTGGTGTGGGGGCTGTGCTTTGGCAAAGTGGGTTGGCTGGCACTGGTTGGCCCTGTCCGGGGGTATAGTCAGACAGGGCCACAGTGTTTCCCGACCCCTCCTATCTCAGCCTCCAGTATTTATGCTGCAATAGTTTGTGTCGGGGGGCTAGGATCAGTCTTTTATATCTGGAGTATTTCTCCTGTCTTATCTGGTGTTCTGTGTGAATTTAAGTATGCTCCCTCTAATTCTCTCTCTCTCTCTTCCATCTTCTCTCGGAGGACCTGAGCCCTAGAACCATGTCTCAGGACTACCTGGCCTGATGAGTCCTTGCTGTTCCCAGTCCACTTGGTCGTGCTGCTGCTTCAGTTTCAACTGTTCTGCCTGCGGCTATGGAACCCTGACCTGTTCACCGGACATGCTACCTTGTCCCGGACCTGCTGTTTTCGACTAAGTCTCTCTACCGCACCTGCTGTCTTTAACTCTGAATGATCAGCTATGAAAAGCCAACTGACATTTACTCCTGAGTTGCTGACCTGTTGCACCCTCTACAACCACTGTGATTATTATTATTTGACCCTGCTGGTCACCGATGAACTTTTCAATATCTTGTCCATGTACTGTTATAATCTCCACCCGGCACAGCCAGAAGAGGACTGGCCACCCCTCAGAGCCTGGTTCCTCTCTAGGTTTCTTCCTAGGTTCCTGCCTTTCTAGGGAGTTTTTCCTCGCCACCATGCTTCTACATCTGCATTGCTTGCTGTTTGGGGTTTTAGGCTGGGTTTCTGTATAGCACTTTGTGACATCGGCTGATGTAAAAAGGGCTTTATAAATACATTTGATTGATCGATTGATTGATTGAGTGGGATTCGCTGTAAAACGAAACATAATGTACTGTGTAGGCACGCGATATACAATGATACTGTACAGTAGGTGAAAAGACTGTCTTCGACTGCTGAGCTAAAGCCGAAGGTATTAGTCCGAGGAGCGAACACATATTTTATTATCACGTGACTATAGTTCACCGACCGAACCATCTCTGTTTCTCTTTCACCACTTTGACTCTGTGCGCCTGTCATTGTGAGACCCAGCAGGATGTCTCCATGCTCTGTTCTAGTCATACAGTTCTATTAATGTTCCCGAGAACATTCCTTTCATTCTGCTACACTGTATCACTAATCCCTACTGATTGAACACATAACCTGTAAAGGCCACGCTCACTCTAACCGATTGTTACGCACCCCAACTATTCTCCTCCTCACCCTCTCCTCCCCCGCCACCCATATCTCTTGGTCTCCTCTCCACCACCTCTTGCCTTGGTACCGCTCTCCTCATTCTCTATCCTATATCTCGCTCTCCTCTCCACCCTCGCCCTGGTATCCCTCCTCTCCCTCTCCTCTCTTTCCTCTCTGCCTTCTCCCCCTCTCCATACATAATACAAACTAATTCCTACGAGGCTTAGGCCATAACGCTTTGTAAGCCATTTTGTTACAATAACAACAACAACGCCACAACATTCCACAACGCCTACTGTGCTCAGTGAACTGCAATGCAATCTGCATCCACAAGCACCGCTCGTAAATCAACCCATTTTGTTCGGACCACATTACCGTACTAAAACAAAACTGCACCTGGGTTGTTTCTGAACCCTTCAGGTCATGCTAATGTACAATTCATGCTACAATGTAGTAACAGCTGGTAGATGGCTTTAAGCTGGGGCGGCGGGTAGCCTAGTGGTTATAGCGTCGGACTGGTAACCGAAAGGTTGCAAGATCAAATCCCCGAGCTGACGAGGTTAAAAATCCGTCGTTCTGCTCCTGAACAAGGCAGTTAACCCGCTAGACTGTCATCGAAAATAAGAATTTGTTCTTAAAACTTCTTGCAACTATAGGGGGTGCTGTTCCGCATTAGCATTTTTTGGTCTCCAAATTAAACTGCCTCGTGCTCAATTCTTGATCGTACAATATGCATATTATTGTTATTATTGGATAGAAAACACTTTCTAGTTTCTATAGCCGTTGGAATTTTGTCTCTGAGTGGTACAGAACTACTTCTACAGCACTTTTCCTGACAGGGAGTCAGATTTCAGAAATTTTGACCCCTGATCTGGGGTCGGTTTTAAGGTGCCTGTAGATGCTATGGAGAAACCGACACTGCCTACGTCTTCCTCTGGGTGTCAGTACGTCATCACGCTTTGAATGGATTCGATTGCGCAATCAGAGCCACTATAAAACACGAAAACGTGGAAGTACTGTTCTCTTCCTGCATGCGTCTTGCGCAAGATGGACATCAGACCTGCCTCCTTCCAAATGGTTGTTTAGCCAGTGATATTTCTCCGGTCATGTTTTTAGTCGTTATAGTTGTTAAAAACATCATAATGTAGTTAATTTGAACCGTTTTATAGCAATTTATATCCGTTTAGTGCGATTTTGAGGAATTTCTTTGTCGTGCACTCTGAAACTTTGGGCACGTTTCGGGGTCCCGTTCGATCGTTAGTGGACATTTCGAAGGACAGAGGACATCTATCGACCAAAAGAAGATTAGACCCAAGAAAGGATACATTGCCCAAGAATCTGATGGAAAATCACCTCATAGTAAGAAATATTTAATATGATAAATCGTTGTTCTGTCGAAATATTTTAAACGCATATTACGCCATTTTGTTTGTTATAGCTTCTCTTGGCGAACGCTGTATAAGAAAGTAAGGATAATTTTAGAAATGTAAATCAGCGATTGCATTAAGAACTAATTTGTCTTTCGATTCCTGTCAACCCTGTATTTTTTAGTCAAGTATATGATTAGCTTTCGATTAAACTAGATCACTCTGAAAGATGACGTCCGACATTTTGAGGCTTGATTTCCTACTATTTTCATTGTGTAACCACGGTTTTGTATGGCTAAATATGCACATTTTCGAACAAACTGTATATGTATGTTGTAAAATGATGTTACAGGAGTGTCATCGGAAGAATTCTGAGAAGGTTAGTGAAAAAATTAATATATTTTGGCGATGATTACGTTATAGCTCTCTTTGGCTTGAATCGATGCTCTGGTAACGTGTGCACATGTGGTATGCTAACTTATCGATTTATTGTGTTTTCGCTGTAAAACGCTTAGAAAATCTGAAATATTGTCTGAATTCACAAGAACTGTGTCTTTCCATTGCTATGCTCTGTCTATTTTTATGAAATGTTTTATGATGAGTAAATTGGTCATACACGTTGCTCTCTTTAGTAATTCTAGTCGAGTTGTGATGGTCGGTGCAATTGTAAACTGTGATTTCTACCTGAAATATGCACATTTCTCTAACAAAACCTATCCTATACCATAAATATGTTATCAGACTGTCATCTGATGAGTTTTTTTCTTGGTTAGTGGCTATCAATATCTTAGTTTAGCCGAATTGGTGATAGCTACTGGTGGAGAGAAAAAATGGTGGACAAAGAAATTGTGTATTTTGCTAACGTGTTTAGCTAATAGATTTACATATTGTGTCTTCCCTGTAAAACATTTTAAAAAACAGAAATGATGGGTTTATTCACAAGATCTGTATCTTTCATCTGGTGTCTTGGACTTGTGATTTAATGATATTTAGATGCTACTATCTACTTGTGAAGCTATGCTAGCTATGCTAATCAGTGTGTGGGGGGGTGGGGGGTGATCCCGGACCCGGGGTAGAGGCTCATGAAAGGTTAACCGACTTGCCTAGTTAAATAAAGGTACAAATATATATTGGCTAAGTGCCCACACAGCTCATTCCTCACTTACAAAAACATGTATTTTAATGCAATTTGAGAACACACACACAAGTACCTGCTTGCTAAATGGGCTAATCTCAAGCACCACATCTTAATGAGGTAATTTGATCATTTGCAGCTCCTTTCCTTTCCTCTTGATGGAGTGTGTGTGTGTGTGCCTGTGTGTGCTCGAGACATCCAGAAACCACTCGTGTAGCTCTCCACCAGCTCCTTGCCTCCCCTGCAAGGCATAGGCAGCCTAATTCAAATTACCTAGCAACTAAACAACCAAATTACACCTGTGCTTGAGGCCCACTAACAACCAACAACCCAACATCACAGTAAATATTCTTTACCAGGAAGCGCAGAGTTAGAGACAGAACACCGGAGTCGTTCTGGAGGACAATAACAAAGACACTATTCAATCAAACACCAAAACCAGGTGGAACTGGAGATACGGTGAAAACATCAGTCTTGTTTCAGTGCACATTTGGAATCTCTAGCCTGGCTTCTACCGTTACGATGGAAAACTAGATGATCCTATATGTAGAGAGGAGATGTGGCAATCAGTCCAAACCTCATGGGCAACAACAAAAGGTTAGATACGAAACAAACCCCCCAAAAATCAACCGTGTATTCATTATATAACGTTTTAATTTTTGACTTCCAACAATCCCAACAGGTGTTTGACTGAATAGGTTTCAAACTGTGTCCACTCCACCACCCCCTCCTCCAGGACTGGCCACCCAGCCTGGATCTATTTGTTTGAACTATACTGGGTGTGTCCCAAATGGCACCCTATTCCCTACACAGTGCACTACGTTTGACCAGGCTATGGTTCTCCATATGGTTCTGAAACCCTGGATATCAGCCATAACATATAGTGCCTTCAGAAAGTATTCATACCCCTTGACTTACTCCACATTGTGTTGTGTTACAGCCTATATTTAAAACGGTTTAAATTGCTATTTTTTCTCACCCATCTATACACAATACCCCATAATGACAAAGTGAAACCATGTTTATAGAATAAAAAAATAAATATGAAATACAGAAATATTTCATTTACATAAGTATTCACACCACTGAGTCAATACTTTGTAGAAGCACCTTTGGCAGTGATTACAGCTGTGAGCCTTTCCATACCTGGATTGTGCAACATTTGCCCATTATTCTATTCAACATTATTCAAGCTCTGTCAAATTGTTGTCAATCATGGCTAGACAACCATTTTCAGGTCTTGCCATAGATTTTCAAGTAGATTTAAGTCAAAACTGTAACTCGGCCACTCAAGGAACATTCACCGTCTTCTTGCTAAGCATCTCCAGTGTTGAGTTGGCCTTGTGTTTTAGTTTATTGTCCTGCTAAAATGTCCCATTGTCTGGTGGAAAGCAGACTAAACCAGGTTTTCCTCTAGGATATTGCCTGTGCTTAGCTCCATTCTGTTTCTCGTTTATCCTGAAAAACTCCCCAGTCCTTAAATGTTACAAGCATACCCATAACATGATGCAGACACCACTTTGCTTGAAGATATGGAGAGTGGTACTCATGTAACCGATGTGAAATGGCTATCTAGTTAGCGGTGGTGCGCGCTAATAGCCTTTCAATCGGTGACGTCACTTGCTCTGAGACCTTGAAGTAGTGGTTCCCCTTGCTCTGCAAGGGGCGTGGCTTTTGTGGAGCGATGGGTAACGATGCTTCGTGGGTGACTGTTGTTGATGTGTGCAGAGGGTCCCTGGTTCGCGCCCAGGTATTGGCGAGGGGACGGACGTAAAGTTAAACTGTTACACTCAGTAGTGTGTTGTGTTGGATTTTCCTCAAACATAACACTTTGTATTCAGGACAAAAAGTTAATTGCTTTGCCACATTTTTTGCTGTATTACTTTATGCCTTGTTGCAGACAGGATGCAAGTTTTGGAAAAAATGTATTCTGTACAAGCTTCGTTCTTTACACTCTGTCAACTTGGTTAATATTGTGATATAACTACAATGTTGTTGATCCATACTCAGTTTTCTCCTATCACAGCCAATAAACTCTAACTGTTTTAAAGTTAACATTGGCCTCATGGTAATATCCCTGAGCGGATTATTTCCTCTCCAGCAACTAAGTTAGGAAGGATGCCTGTATCTTTCTAGTGACTGGGTATATTGATACACCATCCACCATGCTCAAAGGGATGTTCAATGTCTGCTTATTTTTTATATATTTTTTTACCCATCTACCAATATGTGCCCTTCCTTTTCGAGGCATTGGAAAACCTCCCTGGTCTTTGTGGTTGAATCGGTGTTTGAAATTCACTGCTTGACTGAGGGACCTTACAGATAATTGTATATGTGGGGTACAGCGATGACTTAGTCATTAAAAAAATCATGTTAAACACTATTATTGCATACAGAGTGAGTCCATGCAACTTATTATGTGACTTGTTAAGCACAACGTCTCACTTTAATCATTTTTAAATGCTGGCTGTAACTCAACAAAATGTGGAAATAGTCGTGGGGTTTGAATACTTTCTGAAGGTATTGTACTTCCTCACAACACAAGGAAAATATGATATTCCTGTAAACTTCCACGTATATGCTTTGATTGAATACAGCTCATTTGAAGCTGTAGCTGGGCATGTCACTAATAACTAAAGAGTATTAAAGTATTTAAGATATAACACATTGAAATTAATCAAGTCTCCTGAGTACTTGGGGCAGCTGAATCTCATCATGCATTCCTTACTACTCCGTAACTAATTACCAGTGAGT
The DNA here is from genome assembly GCF_045679555.1 of Salvelinus alpinus. Lineage (NCBI taxonomy): Eukaryota > Metazoa > Chordata > Actinopteri > Salmoniformes > Salmonidae > Salvelinus > Salvelinus alpinus. The sequence continues at coordinate 5,937,326 of NC_092097.1, forward strand.
CTCTGTCCTCCCTCCACACAAGTGTGGGACTCTCCAGACAATGACACAAGGAGAGGGTCTTGACGATAGATGTGGAACAGGAATAAATCGTGGCATAAAACTTCCCTCCCAGCAGAACTGTTTTGTTTACTCCTTCTCACAAATTTGCTTGAGCAGGAAAAAATACCTCACACACTTGCCTGTCAAATGGCTTCCCTAATATACTGCCTTCCGCCCTTCTTATTCTTCTGTTCTCAAAAAGCCTTCCCTCGGTTCCATCCCTCTCGCTCTTTCGCGCTCTCTCACCTCGGCATTTGATCAAGATTAACACAATGGCAGTTTCCTAACCGGACTGGACTGATTGTCAATAGTTACCACAGCCACAAAGTCAAAATTGGCTATGGCTATAGAGGGCTTGCATGTGCGTCACAAATCACCTAGCAACCACACCAGGCGCCATGTTGGAAGACCAGAATCAGTCTGTTGGATGCCTCCAAAAGTCCACATGGCTGGCTGCGTTCTGCAACCACCGGAAACTTCAGGAAGATTGCCCATTATTTATTTTTTTGTAAGGACGCATAAAACTGAGGCAGTGGAAGAACATATATTCAAGTAAATAAATATATTTAGAAAATGATCAAAAACAAGCTATTATTAGCTAGCTTGCTAAATAAACTTAGTGTGTAGGCAAACTCAAATGAGCTGCGAAAGTAATGTTTGTTACCTAGCTAAGTGAATTAAATATCACCAGCTTGCTAACTTCATATTACCTAGTCAGCTAGCTATCTTTATGTATTTAATGTTGTAACTAAATGCATTTGTAGCTAGGGTTAGTTAGCTAGCTAACAACCTTGGAATAGGGTGAAAGGATTAGCTAGCAGTTCCAGCTGTCAGAGAAGGGTGAGTAGGCTACCCTGGATAGAACAGGTACCTTTTAGGGAGGACATTATGGAAATATTCTCCAGTACCAGTCCCTAGCGAGAAAAACTGAGGACAGAGATATATAGCAACATAATATTCAGGGCTGTCTATTTTTTTGTATAATGCAGCCTGTTGCTTTGTGATGTTTTCTGTCCTCAGATAGAGCCGTGAAACCCTGTCTGCAGATGAAGAGGTCCAAACGAATGTTCCAAGAGAATAAGGGTACATCCTTGTATACCATGGATTATATGTGTACCTTTATTGGCACATTTTGTGAGCAAAAATACATGTTAAAAGTCACACAGAATGTATTAACCTATTACAACTGGAGCAGGCCAACCCTGCTGGGTGTGCACGCTTCTTGTCCAGCCCAGCACTAACACATCTGATTCAATGTGTCAAACCTAATTAGTTAATAATCACGTGTGATATTGCTGGGCTGGAACGGAAGTCTGCTCACCCAGTAGATCAGCGATCAGTCGAGTGAGGTTGGCCACCTCTGGTTTTGGCTTTTTTTGTTGTTCACCTGAAATGATGCTTTAGTAGTAATAGCCTACTTGTTACTAAACTGTCTAACCTTGACATATGAGTTAGCTTACGTCTACGCTTTGACACTATATGAAATAGTGTTGATTCTTTGAAGTTAAGTGTTTAAACTTAACTATTATTCAAGACGAACTAGTGTCGATGTTGATTAGTCACAGATCACAATCCTGCAATAGAGGGGAAGGGGAATCTGTCTCTAATATGTCTGTGTTTCTGTGTTATATTCTCAAATGAACATGGCCTTTTTGTTCCGTCATAAGCAATTCTTTCAGGATATCATCCATATGTGAACCCATTTTCTAACTGATAATGGCATGCAACACCAGTGCAGCCATAGGCCTACAGCAGTTGTTCCCAACACCAGTCCTTGCATACCTCCAAAAGCACAAACATACCTGATTCAACTCATTGAGGGCCTGATGATTAGTTTACAAGTTGAATCAGGTGTGTTTGTCCGGGTCTACAATAGAACTGTACTGTTGGGAGTACTCGGGGACCGGAGTTGGGAACCACTGGCCTACAGTATGATGGCATTTGCAACGCACCCCGTGACATTGTGCATCTGAAGTAGAGAATAGCTTAACGCACACATTGTTTACACTTTTTGATATCACAAAGTAGGCTGTATTTCCATTTCTCCTGGATCACCATTTCTCATTAGTTAGTCCGACTTCACCACAGAAATGAAAATCAGTTTACAGTGAAAAGAAATAGATGTATGTACAGTATGTGTCTAGGCAAATCCATAAGTGTTCTCCAAAATGTTAATATACAAATCATATGCAATAGCGACATTTTACGACAGTGCAGCAAGCTAGTGGACTCGATCAAGTACTGTTGAAATCAATTTGATGTGTGGGTAGGGGACAACTGGGATGAAAGTAACACTTTTTTTTTTTTTTTCCTAATTACCCACATATCGATAGTGCTAGAGACACCATATTTTATGACCAGCAACGTATATATGTTCTCTACCATTAGCAACTGTAAATGCAGTGCCTATAGAAACCCCTTCAACTTTGTTTCACATTTTGCTGCCTTAAAATGTCATCTGAAAAGGGATTCAATTAGATTGTTTAACCTACAGATCGACACAACCTACTCCACATTTTCAAAGTGAAAGAAAGTTAGAGAACATTTTCCGAATCAAGAAAAAATACAATAAAAAATATATAATAATTGGATAAGTCTCTACTCCCCTGTGTTAATACTTGGTGGAAGCACCTTTGGCAGCCATTACAGCTGTGAAATATTTGGAATATGACATTCTACCAACGTTGCACAGCTCTTATTGAGGCAACATACTGTATATCCATAGTTTTTGTCAAAATTGCTCCTGTCATATTTCTTTTGATCCTTAACAAACTCTGGTAGCTGTGCCACCAGAGACTCTGGGTTCGAGCCCAGGCTCTGCCGCAGCCGGCAGCGACCGGGAGGCCCATGGGGCGATGCACAAGGCCCGGGTTAGGGAGGGTTTGGCCGGCAGGGATATCCTTGTCTCATCGTGCACTAGCGACTCCTGTGGAGGGCCGGGCGCAGTGTGCGCGCCCGGCCAGGTCGCTAGGTGTACGGTGTTTCCTCCGACACATTGGTGCGGCTGGCTTCCGGGTTGGAGGTGCATTGTGTCAAGAAGCAGTGCGGCTTGGTTGGGTTGTGTTTCGGAGGATGCATGGCTCTCAACCGTCGCCACTCCCAAGTCCGTACGGGAGTTGCAGCGATGAGACAAGACAGTAACTACTACCAATTGGATACCACGAAATTGGGGAGAAAAAGGGGTAAAATGATTTATTTTTAAATCCTTAAGAGTCTACTGACTCTTAACATAATAAAAATAGAAATATGTCAGTTTAAGCATGGGCTGCGTCGCAATCCACCGTATCCGCCTATGTCGGACTTGGTGACCGAGCTACAGCGGTGTTTGTCAGACAATGAGACATCCCGAAAATTGGCCTTACAAAAATGTCTGTGGAAAGGGGAGACTCTCACGAACACGATTGTCATGACTTCCGCCGAAGTCGGTTCCTCTCCTTGTTTGGGCGGCGGTCGACGTCACCAGCTTTCTAGCCATCGCCGATCCACCTTTCATTTTTCCAGTTGTCTTGTCTTGTTTTCCTACACACCTGGTTTCAATTCCCTCAGTATTAGACGTGTATATAACCCTCTGTTCCCCCCATGTCTGTGTGTGGAATTGTTTGTTGTTTCGTGTATGTGCTTGCTAGACTGGTTTGCGCTGGGTTATGTCAACCCATCTGGTGTTTAATGTTCTTAGTGCCGTGTGTTTTGTTCGCCGAAATAAAAGGCTCCTTTGGCTACCCAACTTCTGCTCTCCTGCGCATGACTCCCTTACAGCCAGTTACGCATACCTAACAACGATGGTGTTCTTCGTTTTGCTCTGTGTCCCGTGACTAGTCTGAAGGTAACCCATAGAAATGAATGGAAGTATGGAGGTATATTTGTGCCAACAAAAATAAGGGGATAAATATGTGTCCAAAAAACTAAAATATATTTCCTGAGCTTTCAAAACCTGATTCCTTATGATTTATTTTTTTACTGCCATTTATGAATGTGTTATTCAATGTGTTTCTATGGGATATAGTAGTAGCCAAATTCAATATATTTTTTTATACCTAAAGGGGTCCTAAAATTCCAAATCAAATAGCTAAATGATCCATGGTATGACCATCTTAAAACAATTCCATACTGTACACTAGCTTAAGCCAATGGCTTGGACTTTTAGAGGTTTAATTTCAAAGCCTCCTTCAGATTCTTATTAGATATGCAATGTCTGTTTTAATAAAGCAGCCTGTATACTTGCAGTAGGGTGGGAAATGTAGTGTTGTACTTTAATCATGAAGTAAGCAAACAAACTCCCACGATTGCCACTGACTCTCGTCACACATTCATCTCCTCAACTTACCCCCTCAAATCACACTCTTCATGCACTCCCACTCGTCCCCACTTTCACCCGTCACATTCTTATCCCCTCTTTCAGTTCTGTCATATAGGCCCCAACTTAATCTCTTGTGGACAGATCTACATAAACATAACTGGTTCATCTCAGCCCATGTTGCCCTTAAATCCGTCAGTTTTAGTTGCTGACGGAGAAACGGATTACCCCAGAGAACACTGCTACTCCTGCTGTTCTATCGTCATCTGATTAGTCCGAGAGCATCTGGTCATCGCGGTGGTGGCACAGGGCTACTAATTTCTCCTGTGGAGATTTGATCTTTTCCCCCTCTCACCTCCTCATTTGAATTCCATGTTGTCACTGTCACTTGTCCACTCAAACTTTACATTGATGCCATCTATCGCCCAGCGGATGGCACGTTCCTCAATGAGCTTGACACCTTGATAAGCTAATTTCCCGAAGATGGCTTACCACTCATCGTACTGGGTGACATAAACCTCCTGATGCCTGACTTCGATTCAATTCTTTCCTCTCCTTTACTCTTTTGACCTCACTCTTTCCCAGTCCCCTCCCACTCACAGGGCAGACAACGCACTTAACCTCATCTTTACTAGAGGCTGTTTGCCTACTAATCTCACGACTATACCCGCTTCCTGTATTTGATCAATACTTTGTTTATTTTTCTCTCCCTCTCTTCCAACCCTACCCACTCAGCCGCTATCCAGATGGTCATGCACCATCGCAATCTTTGCTCTCTCTCTCCTATCCTATCATCTCTTCCTTCTTTCTTCTGATTCTGCCTCTATGACCCTACTCTCATCCCTTTCCACATCCTATGACTCTCACTGTCCCCTTTCCTCCTGGCTGGTTCAGCCATACCCTCCTGCTCTGTGGCTTAGTGACTCACTCCGAGCTTACAGAATAGGGCTGCGGGCAGCTGAGAGGTCATGGAGGAAAACTAAACTTACGGAGAACCTTCTATCACTTTAAATTTCAAGTTTCTGCCTCTAATCCTCCCTCCTTAATCCTCAACCTCCTCCCCCTCCCTCCTCCCTTTCCATGGTCAACTTAGTCAACCACTTTGAAAAGAAGAGACTTCTTTTGCCCCTCTCTCCATATGCAATCTGGCAACTTGTGATATCCAAATCGACCTACAACCTGCTCGCTCGACCCCATCCCCTTCTCCAGACCATCTCTGGAGACCTCCCATTCCTCATCAACTAATCCCTGACCACTGGCTTCATCCCCTCTGACTTCAAGATGGTCAAAGTCGCTCCCCTCCTCAAGAAATGAAGACTCGACCCCTTTGACGTCAAATACTACAGACCAGTATCTTCTTTCTTTTCTTCCCAATACACTTGAGCGTACTATCTATTGCTAACTCTCCCGTTATCTCTCTCAGAACGATCTTCTTGACCCTAACCAGTCAGGCTTCAAGACGGCTCACTCAACTGAGACTGCTCTCCTCTGAGTCCCGGAGGCTCTCCACTCTGCCAAAGCTGACACTCTCTACTCTGTTCTCATCCATCAGATCCTCCTCTCCACCCTCTCAGGGCTGGGCGTCTCAGGCTCTGCACACTCTTGGTTTGCATCCTACCTGGGAGGTCGCTCCTACCAGGTGACGTGGAGACACCTCAGCTTGGATATCGGCCCACCTCCTGAAGTTCAACATCGACAAGACAGAGCTGCTCGCCCTCCCGGAGGAGGCCTGCCCGCTCCAAGACCTCTCCATCATGGTCGACAACTCCACTGTGTCCCCCTTGTAGGTGTAAAGAACCTTGGCGTGACCCTGGTCAGCACCTTGTAATTCTCTGCAAACATCAAAGCAGTGACTAGCTCCTGCAGGTTCATGCTCTACAATATCCTTAGAGTACTACCCTTCCTCAAACAGGAACCAGCGTAGGTCCTAATCCAGGCATTTGTCTTCTCCCATCTGGACTACAGTACTTCAACCCTGTTGGCTGGGCTCCCTGCTTGTGCCATTAAACCCCTGCAACTTATCCAGAATGCTACAGCCCACCTGATGTTCAACCTTCCCAAGTCACCCCACTCCTCAGCAAACTCCACTGGCTTCCAGTTGAAGCTCGCATCCACTACAAGACCATGGTGTTTGCCTACGGAGCAGCAAAAGGAACTGCCCCTCCCTACCTTCAGGCTATCCTCAAACCACACCCCAACCCGAGCACTCTGTTCTGCCACCTCTGTCTCTTGGCCATTCCACCTCTTCGGGGGGTCAGCTCCCGCTCAGCCCAGTCAATGCTCTTCTCTGTCTTGGCACCCCTAAGGTGGAAGCAGGACAGCAGAGTCCCTGCCCATCTTCCGAAAATGTCTGAAACCCTACCTCTTCGAAGAGTATCTTAAATGAATCCCAAGGCGCTATTACTACTAATTGTTGTAATTCTGGTTCAGCGCCTCACCCCCTTTCTCTAATGACAATAATTTGTCGGAACGAGTACAATTTGATTTATTTTTGTTTCTTTCTCTCTCCTTCCCTCTCTGTTTATTTTAAGTAATCTTCTTTTCTCATTCTTTTTCCTTTGTATGTCTTTCTGTACCTTTTCTGTCAACATAGTCTCATTAGAATATGTAAAAAAAATAAAATAAGACTCCTGTCTATTCTCATTATCACACAATGACAACCAACAGCCTTGAAATGGACCCAGCAGTTTTGGGTACCAGCAGGGGGTCCAGGCAGGTAGGTACTTTTCAGGCAGGTACTTCAGCAACATTAGGAGCCCAGAAAAACAATCTCAACTGACACCCTTGTGGAAAACAAGGGTGTGTGACTATGCCACAACAAGAGCAAAAGGTCCAATGGTGCTTAAGGTAACAACAAGCAAATAGCGGGGATCAGAGATTTCAGCACCATGGACAGAGGTGAAACCATATCCCAGAGGTCTGGCGTTCACCACCACAGGACAGTGGCCAACTTTTCATCCGTAATGGTCTCATTTAGGACAACAGCGGTTTGAAAAAAAGGTATGATATTATCAGAGACTCACCCCAGTGGTTTCTCCAGTCGACTGGCAGGTGACCCCACGATCTCCCCCAGGGTACAGAACACTTGACCCAAGAAGTCCTGAGAGGAGGAGGAGAAGGAGGGAGAGAGAGGGGGGAAGAGAGAGGGAGGGAAGAAGAGACAGAGACAGGATGGAGGAGGTATAGGGTTACAAAAGGGAAACATGGGGAGAGGGGAAGTAAACAGGGTTGAAGGGAGTTGGGGAGAAGATTGGACAAGGTGATAGCGAGAGCGAAAGAAGGGAGGGAGGTAATATACCTAGGTTATTAGAGTGTGTTACATGCATTACAGCTGCGTGTGTTTTCTGTATCTCTAGCTACAATATACTACAGCTACAGTACGAAAAGAAAAGGAAAGAGGCAGAGACGTACGTTGAGATCAGAAGGCTTCCAGAGGGCAGGGGAGAGCAGGCAGCAGGGTCAACAACAACAGAACACATCATGTACACACAAACACTACAATACCCAGAACACCTAGCACCACTCAAACCAGGAAGTGTAGCAGGAGAGAATACAGATTAGGTGTCATATAAGAGCTGTAAAAAACATCCGGGAGGAATACAATGAATAAAAATCATGCAGTTGGAGATATGCAAATCTTCTTTTTGTATGCAAATACCTCAAATAATCTGTTAGACTGTTTTGATCCAACAGTCTCCCAAGCGACAGAATGTGAAGATTGTTATCCTCTTATTAGCAGTCAAATAGTGACATGATGATTCATACATCCTGTTTATCTAATTCAAATGCACTAACGCATTTCATGATCAATTCTAGTCTGGTTGAGGACACAGAAGGTACATTATTCTACAACAGTAGTACAACTACTAATCATCTGCATATGAATGTAAATCCTGCACCCAAAGCAGTGGTGGAAAAAGTACCCAATTGTCATACTTGAGTAAAAGTAAAGATGCCTTAATAGAAAATGACTGAAGTAAAAGTGAAAGTCACCCAGTAAAATACTACTTGAGTAAAAGTAAAAAATAGTATTTGGTTTTAAATATACTTAAGTATCAAAAGTAAATGTAATTTCTAAAATATACTCAAAAGTAAAAGTATAAATCACTTCACATTCCTTATATTAAACAAACCAGATGAGATAATAATATATATATATATATATTAAGGATAGCCAGGAGCACACTCCAACACTCAGACATCATTTACAAGCGAAGCATTTGTGTTGAGTGAGTCCGTCAGATCAGAGGCAGTAGGGATGACCAGGGTGGTTCTTTTATGAAGTGCGTGAATTGGACCATTTTCCTGTCCTGCTAAGCATTCAAAATGGAAGTACTTTTGGGTGTCAGGGAAAATGTATGGAATAAAAATAACATTATATTCTTTAGGAATGTAGTGAAGCAAAAGTACAAGTGGTCAAAAATGTAAAGAGTAAAGTAAAGTACAGATACCCCCAAAAAACTTCTTAAGTAGTACTTGAAAGTATTTTTACTTAAGTACTTTACACCACTGCACCAAAGCCAACCACCTTATCCTCCAATGGAGACGTTTCTTTATAATTGCCTAATTGTTATTTTGCACTGGATGCACAGGCATACAGAACATACAGAAGGTTTGCCCTACTGTATGGTCACGGAGCCATTGTATGTACTTGTAGTAACAACCACATTGTAATGACAAACCAAAGGTTCATAACAATTTCATGCTGTATATTTGGATACCTGGATGGTTCTTTGGGGAAAGGGGGATACCTTGTCAGTTGTCCAACAATGTATTAAACTAAATTTGTCTTCCTTCCGCATTTAACCCAACCCCTCTGAATCAGAGAGGTGCGGGGGGGCTGCCTTAATCGACATCCACGTCTTCGGCGCCCCGGGAACAGTGGGTTAACTGCCTTGCTCAGGGCAGAACGACAGATTTTTACCTTGTCAGCTCGGGGATTCGAGCCAGCAACCTTCCGGTTACTGGCCCAACGCTCTAACCACTGGGTTTGCATAAATCCATGAAGGTAGTTTGTTGACAGAGCATGCAACATGTAGCAGGCACAACTAATCAAACCATGCAACTTCACGATCAGACCAGAGTCATAGATAAGGAGAGTTTGGCCAATCAGAGTGCAGGACTCTCACATTTCATCTCTCTGAACATTCCATCAGTTGTCCATGATGAGTCCTATGCTTTTAGCTCTGATCATTTTGTGCGGGAAATTCTGTTAGCTTGTATTGATCAATAATGACTTTGAAAATCAATGGTTTCAAGTCAATTACGTTGATTATTGTTGGGAGTATTGGCCAATACCTGTTCATCTGTGTCTGCAGGTCTGAGAGGGTGTGTCACTCACGTGTTTGGATAGGTCTGGGCTTTTAGAGTCCACATCATATCTGGAGGAGAGATAGGTAACACGGGTTACATGTGCGTGTGTGTGTGTGAGCGAACGAGAGAGCGAGAGAGAGAGAAAGGGAGCTCTAACGAGGCCTCTGGTAGATGAAGTTTATCCATTGCTCATTACTTACATCCATATAATCCAGCGTTTCCCAGAACTCGGTGTTCGGGACCCCAAGGCATGCACGTTTGAGTTTTTAACCTAACACTACACTGCTGATTCAAAATGATCAAAGCTTCATGATTAGTGGATTATTTGTGTAGCGCTAGGCAAAAACCTAAACGTGCATGCCTTGGGGTCCCGAAGACACGAGTTTAGGAAACCCTGATCTAATATTTTCACATCTATCAGTGTATGTGAGTAAATGCTAAGGGGGTTGTGTTTCATCTTGGTTATCCATTTCACCTTCTTATTAGTGGGACGATATCTCACTATTGGAGGCTAGTTGTTACGGGCCTGATCTGCACATGAGTGTAAAGGCCTGCACCAAAGCCTGTCACCTTATCCTCCGTTTCTATAGAACTGCCTAATTGTCCTTTGATCCACTGTATTTTGTTTGCGTATAGATGACGTAATGCACTATAGATGAGGCCTGTAACATGTTTGACTGGTTGTTTTTTCGTGTCTCAAAGCTCAATCTGAGTGGTCGGCAATGTGTTTCTTATTTTCTTTAGCTGTATTCTGTGTTATTGTGTCACTGTGGAGGGACACTTAAATACATTTCTCTAACTCCTTGAACATAGAGACATCAAGGAGAAGGACGTGCACTTTATGAGCCCTGTGAAGATGAAACAGACCGTGATACAATAGATCACCACAGTCCAGAGTTAGACGAGAGCCGCACATGCTATAGCAGGCACTCAGTGCATTGCGCACACAGTGACGCAATACAGATCATGAATCGGGATGACTCAGATTAATAAGGGTCATCACCTCAGAGCAAAGGGGTAGCTTCTCATTATATCTGACTCTGCGTACTTCTACACTATACAAATTGGGGAAATCATATTCGTCTTCGACGTATTCGACAGGGTTGAATTGAACCTCTATGGGAAGTCCTTACTCCACCATTCTCCTCTGTTCTCTCTGGACGGGACTGGCTGAGGGTTGAAACCAAAGCCACATGTGTTTTATCGCCCTATATTTTATCATAGAAGTCATAGATCACTTTAACTAACTGTTAAACTCCAAAAGAGAAGATTCCTAATGTTCTGTGAATATTATATTAGCTTGCCATATTCCATCATCGCCCAGCCATTTGCGATTATAGTTTGCATCCAAAAATTGAATTGCACCCTAGCCCTGTTATTGCACAACCTCCTCCTGGTTACATTATGTGTGAGAGAATGAGACAGCTGTGTGCCAACCATTATAGTGTCTGTCTGATGTTTACTATTCGTGACTAAACGCCATTTGAAAGGAGAGGAAACCGTCTCTAGGATTCCTCTCAGTGTGAATGTGAGGACAACAAGGAACGGAGTAGTGACTACAGTATAACGGAACGTGTATATGTTTCTTCATGTTTGCTTTGACAATTTAGGACCCTACACTTTCCACGCTAATATAGCCTCTTGAATTCAATTGAATGGGAAACGCAGAGAGGGGGAAAGAGAAAGATACAGACAGAGAAAGAGAAAGAAAGGGAACCGAGGGAGGGTTGTCATGTGGGGGCTCATCAGGGCCAGTGTTTAAAGGAAATAATCACTCACAAGTCAAAGCGTAGATTCTGCTTCTCCTCAAAGAAATAGTCCAGGATGTACTTCCTGACAAAGTCTGGGTTTAGAGTGTTGTCAATCACCTCTGTTCTCCCAAACTAGAGAGAGAGAGAGAGAGAGAGAGAGAGAGAGAGAGAGAGAGAGAGAGAGAGAGAGAGAGAGAGAGAGAGAGAGAGAGAGAGAGAGAGAGAGAGAGAGAGAGAGAGAGAGAGAGAGAGAGAGAGAGAGAGAGAGAGAGAGAGAGAGAGAGAGAGAGAGAGAGAGGGGAAGGAAATGTGAGAAAAAAAACATTATTTAGCATTATACATCCTCCAAATACACAATCTATCGTTCCAATCTCTTCATTATTATTCTATATCTATCTCTCTCTCTCTCCGACACATACACACCTGTCAGAGAGAGAGAGACAGAAGAGGGATGATTAGGAGACAGTATCACCACGTGATACCAACACATTACACACTCTTGTTGTGTGAGTGTCTTTCCTTGATCCTGTCTCGTCTCTTTTCTCCCATTCTAATTACTGAGGCAGAGAACGCCCACTCATCACCTCAACTCACCCTCCAGAGAAAGAGAGAGAGTGGGAGAGGAGGAGGGAGGGAGGGAGAGGAGGGAGAAGGGAGAGAAGAATAGGAAGAGGGAAGAAGAGGGGGAAGGAGAGAGGGCTTGGCGAGAGAGTGTAGAGAGATGAAGGGTGAGAGGGAGGAGAGAGAGAGAGCGAGAGAGAGTTGGCAAGAGACATGAAAAGGCAGAGTATGAGAGATGGAGGAGAGAAAGAGGCAGAATTAGCACAGGAGACCAGGAAAAGGGAGAGACAGGGAGATGAGAAAACAGAAAGAGAGAGGGGGAGTAGAGAATAAAGAGAAAGAGAGGGGGGGAATAAAAAATAAAGAGAAAGAGAGGGGGGGTGGGCAGGGGGGTTAAACCCAGTTAATTGCTGGGATTTTCACTCCTACACGAACGGCTGCAGATCCAGGAATAAAGCCAGCAAGCTTGGAATTCACCCAATCACACACCCCACCTAGTTCCGAAAGAGGACAGTGTGAGTGACATGACACTGTTGGTAAAGCCCATGGAGGAATCCTAAATATACGGTAAATATAGCTGTTGGTACGGGTTTCAATCATAGAGACCTGGTAAGCCAATATGGTAATGGGAATTCTCTGACTATACATTTAAACATGTCTGAATCAAAGACTATGTAGTCCAGTAAGGGGTCTGATTCTCATTGCAACTCTCTATGAGGAGATACATTGGGGTGAAGTACACCCATTGATCTCACATGAATTGAGACTGTAAATAAACTACTGAAATGTGGCTGCTTCGGAGTCAAACTGGGGCAACGTCTGTCTACATCCCTTAACAGGGAGGCAGTGCCGTCTGCAGTGGTCGTGTAAAATGGGCCAATGTCTGTAATGTATGGGGAAACAGTACAGAGAGGCAGCACAGTGGTTAGATGGTGTATTGGTCAAAAGTAGTGCACTACATTGGGAATGGGGTGCCGTTTGGGACACATGCTATAAATGTTTTGTAAACTGCTGAAAAATCACTGTTTCAGTCTGGTTTCTGAGTAAAAACGGAGCCGACATCTGAAGCCCTTAACAAGTGTACGGCATGGTGAAACAGCAGCATTATGGTCGTGTGGTGTAGAAACACAGTAGTTGAATGCGGTCGACTCTGGAGGCTTGTGCCCAGAGGTGGGCTGCAGTTTGTTCACAGCTATTTGTGTTGATCCATGAATTATTCAGACTGAGAAACAGAAAGCGAGAGAGAAAAGGAGGGGGAGGTAGAGAAATGGAGAGAGAGAGAGACGGCGGGAGAAGGGAAGGTGTGAGAGAGGAAACAGAAAGAGCGACAGAGAAAGACAGAAATAGAGAGGAAGAGAAACCTAGCCTCTCTGATAATGCATGAATAAAACAGCCATTTCCCAACAGTGCTTGCCTGGCTCACACTCCAGAGAAAGCTAGTCGTTTTCTAAACAGGGCCAGTTATAAAAGTTAGAGGATTTAGGTTAAAACGTCTCCATTCTCTGAAGTTGGAGGACAAGACGTAATAGAGAGGGCTTCAGTTGTACTATTTAAGGGAGTCCCGAGAGTCAACGTCGCCTACGTATTTGGAGACAAGAAGTGGAAGAACTTTGAGAACTCAACAACTTAAATTGGATAAATTAGCAAAGTTATTTGAACTGTTCAGATGATGCTAATTGTTTTTCATTTTGGAAATAAATGACCTTTTCACAAGATACATAGCTGTGAGTTTACAGCTCTAATCTCCTGACGAACAGACTCGTTAAATAATAACAATGTGTAATGGGAGCAACGCCTCCTCATTGGCATTTTTTTCTCTCCATTGCTATTCCTATCGGAGTAAACAGCCGATCTGCCATTTGGGATTCTGTGTGTTTACTTTGTAATTACTCTTGGTGACATTTGCAATCAATACATCCTCTCTAAATGCAGAGATTAACCTCATTTATCCTTTATTTAATCATGCAGGATACAATCCCTTGAGGTTAAGACAGGGGTTCCCAAAATGTGTTACTCGGGGCCCCCCTTCCAGTATTGGGGAACATCCCGAGTCATATCTATTACACAAACTGTTCACACCACTCTTGTTGGTCGAGATCATTTTCTAGGTTTAAAGTTTATTCCCTGCAATTCTACACATTTTGTCATGGGGGGGGCAAAGAAATGTTTGCAGTTTTCAAGCACATTTTCTTACAATTCTATACATTGCATACAATGCATACAGTATCTATGGGCTAAAAAAATGAAATAAATAATATCGTTGTCTGACATGGGCTAGTTGATCTGGACATTTTCTGACAATTTATAAATAGCTCTCGAAGGTATGCAATGACTGACATGACAAGAGGAATTGATGATGCACTACCCAATTTCGAAATTGCACCTTGTGCATTCTACTGTTACAACTTTCAAGAGTAGGTTTAAAGCCGGACTTAGTTCATTAAAAAAAAGTATAAATATATAGTGTATATTATTATTTATTATAATAATTGGAGGGGGCTTCGTTCTAGAGTCTCCTATCAGAGAGATTTGAAAAGCTGCAATATTATCTTACTGAAACGTGGCTGGATGATGACGGTGGATTCCCCAAGCAGCGGCAGGATCGTACAGGGTCTTCGGGGAAGTCGAAAGGAGTGTGTTTTTTCGTGAATAACAAATGGTGTGCTGCTTCAAGTGTGACAGAAATCTCAAGCTTTTGTTCACCTGATAAAGAATACCTCATAGTAAACTGCAGACCCTTTTATCTATGTTTTCAAGCCAATGTGAGCAAAACGTTTAAAACAGGTTCACAATCACAGACGGGAAAAAAAGCCGCGTTCTCAAAGCATGCACAGACCAGCTGGCAAGTGTCTTCACACACATTTTCAATCTCTCCTTGTCCCAGTTTGTAATCCCAATATGTTTTAAGCTGACCACTACTGTCCCTGTTCCCAATAGCTTGCCTAAATAACTATCCCCCTGTAGCACTCACATCTGTAACTATGAAGTGCTTTGAAAGGCTGGTCATGACACACGTCAACACCGTCATCCGAGACACCCTGGACCCACTCCAATTTGCAAACCGCACCGACAGATCCACAGATGACGCAATCTCCATTGCACTTCACGCTGCCCTTCTCCCACCTGAAGGGAGATAAACTACATGACCAAAAGTATGTGGACACCTACTCGTTGAACATCTCATTCCAACTTCATGGCCATTAATATGGAGTTGGTCCCCCCCTTTGCTGCTATAACAGCCTCCACTCTTCTGAGAAGGCTTTCCACTAGATGTTGGAACAGTGCTGCGGGGACATGCTTTCAGTCACCCACAAGAGCATTAGTGAGGTCGGGCACGGATGTTAGGCGATTAGGCCTGGCTCATAGTCGGCGTTGGGGTTGAGGTCAGGGCTCTATGCAAGCCAGTCAAGTTTTCCCACACCAATCTCAACAAACCATTTCTGTATGGGCCTCGCTTGGGGGACGGGGGCATTGTCATGCTGAAACAGGAAAGGGCCTTCCCCAAACTGTTGCCACAAAGTAGGAAGCACAGAATTATCCAGGAAGTCATTGTATTTCCCTTTACTGGAACTAAGGCGCCAAGTCTGAACCATGAAAAACAGCCCCAGACCGTTATTCATCCTGCATTCGGGCAGGTAGCGTTCTCCAGATGGTGAGGTGTGACTCATCACTCCAAAGAAACACATTTCCACTGCTCCAGAGTCCAATGGCAGCAAGCTTTACAACACTCCAGCTGACGCTTGGCCTTGCGCATGATGATCTTAGGCTTGTGTGCGGCTGCTCGGCCATGGAAACCCATTTCATGAAGCACGATGAACAGTTCTTCTGCTGACGTTGCTTCCAGAGGCAGTTTGGAACTCGGTAGTGAATGTTTCAACCGAGTACAGACGATTTCTACGTGCTACGCGCTTCAGCACTCGGCAGTCCTGTTCTGTGAGATTGTGTGGTCCACCACTTCACGGCTATGCCGTTGTTGCTCCTAGATGTTTCCACTTCACAATAACAGCACTTACAGTTGACCGGGGCAGCTCTATAGCAGGGCAGAAATTTGAGGAACTGACTTGTTGGAAAGGTGAAATCATATGACGGTGCCACGTTGAAAGTCACTGAGCTCTTCAGTAAGGGCCATTCTACTGCCAATGTTTGTCTATGGAGTTTGCATGGCTGTGTGCTCGATTTTATACACCTGTCAGCAATGGGTGTGGCTGAAATAGCCGAATCCACTAATTTGAAGGGGTGTCTACGTACTTCTGTAAAAAAAAAAAAATGGTGTTACTATTTTATTTTTCTACTCTGCATTGTTGGGGAGGTCTCATTAGCATTTCACAGTAAAGTCTTAAACCAGTTGAATTCCCTGCATGTGACACACAGGAGGCTACTGAGGGGAGAACGTCTCATAATAATGGCCAGAACAAAGCAAATAAATGGTGTCAAACACCTGGAAATCATGGGTCGGATGTATTTGATACCATTCCACTGATTCCGCTCCAGTCATTACCACGAGCCCGTTCTCCCCTATTAAGGTGCCACCAACCTCCTTGTCCCGAGAAGAACCAGGGACAGAGTGACACTGTGACAATATAACAGGGTAGAGTCCTGTGTTCCGATAGGCAGATTGTAGTAATAGAATACTGCATCCCTCTATTGGCTGTTATTGATGTTCTTCTCTGACGGTGTTTTCTGTTCAGCAGCTGATTTAGGGTGTTGAGGATTGTAGCATTTGGATGTGTGTCATTATGGCTTTTCTGTTTCTCTCTCTCTTTAACCCCCCCCTCTCTCTCCCTCACTTTTTCTGTCTCTCTCCATTCAACGGATCTATCAATTTAGCTTTCTTCCTCCGTCTAGCTCTATGCTGTCTTGCCAGTCCTGTGTTCCCAGAGACACATTGTAGTAATAGATAGAGTGATCAGTGCACTGAGAGTAAGTTCTTTATGCTATGATGCTCAATATTTCTCAAAACTGTCTGAAACAGACTTCCAGCACACATACACACACTGGCAAACACACTGGCAGCACTAGAGGGGCTCTGATTCACAGGACAGCCCCCCTCAACCTTATCCTTGACTGTCACCTGGTCACTTACTTTAAAAAGTTTGGAACTTTGAGTTTCTCCCTTTGCGTAACTTATACTGTGATTACACAGGCAGCGATCGGTATGGTAGCACACAGACACGGGCGGTGGGAACTGGTCATGTTCTCTCGCCTGGAGTGTACAGCCATGATGTCACAAACAGGCAAATCAGACCATCAGGGCTTGAAAAGGTCAAGCTTGTCAGATCTCCACTAAACAGCTCTGAATTAACATATCATCCCCCTATGCACACAAACACGCATGTACGCAGAAAGGTTCTTACAGTAATGAGTTTGTCCTATTTTGAATCTCACGCTGTGGCTTGTATATGTTGAGTATAGAGGTGGGTGTGTGAAGAGTTAAAGCTACATTTATTCCAAAACTAATCCTAACTTTTAAATGTCAGCACTGGGCTAAATTGATTGGTATTTGAAAAAAAAAGGACAAAAATAAAGAGAAGCTATTTCCCTCACAAACAGTCAATACCCCACTGCAAGGGACTCATTGAACTTTAGATGCCTCTGAAGTGTGTGTGTGTTTGTGTGTGTATGTGCGTGTGCGCTCACCTCTCTCCACTGCTTGGTCTCCACTCCTTGGGTGTAGAGCACACACACTGAGGGAGAGGGAGAGAGAGAGAGAGAGAGAGAGAGAGGGGGGTGGGGGTAGAGAGAGGTGAGATTGAGAGAGCGAGAGGGAGAGAGGGATAGAGATTGTGAAAGAGAAAGTGAGACATACAGGGCAGAAAGACAGTCAGAAATAGATGCTGGCAGATTGAACAGTGCAGATGAATACAAAAGTTTTAGCTCCAGAACACTGAGCAAACAACAGACGGAGGCTAAAGGCAAAGCTACCATCTACTCCTCAAGTCAACTATCATGCAGGGAAAGAGAGGTAGGGATGGGGAAGGGGGGGTGGACGGATGGAGGTAGGGAAAGAGGGAGGGAGAAAGAGAAGAGGGAGGGAGGGACGCATGGAGGGAGGGAGGGATGGAGGCATGGACGGACAGATAGACGGACAGAGGAAGGAAGGTAGACAGGCAAGGAGCACATAAAAGGTTGAGTCATACTCACATGGGTCAGATTTGGAGAATGTGTCTTTATCTAGTAGATTCCTGAAAGGCAAAAAGGAAAGAGGAAAGCTGTCAAGCAATATCAACTTCATAATCTTATCGAAACATGTCAGAGACCAATTCAGAGACCAATTCATCCAATTGTTCTGTGCTTCAGTTATTGCATGAGTCATTACACAGGCATTAATGGCTTTCAGAGTTGCTCCTGAGATCTATTAAGTTAACCAGAGGTCCTGACTGAGTACCTATTCATATCATCCAACAGCTGTAGTGGCTTGCAGTGTTCCTTTCATCAACTAAAATAATGACGACGTATACCCAGAGTGATTATACCCAAAATACTTTTGCATTTGGGTTGACGAAAACGAGACTAAGTTATCTCTGTGACTAAAATCTGACTAGTAAATGGACTGGGCAAGAGTTTTTGGAAAGATCGAGATCTTTTCAGCGTTATTTGCAATCTAGAGGCAACAAATCACTGATGCATATAAGGCACATGCCATGGCTACTCTCCTGGTGGTAAAAGCTCCCGGTAGAAAAAGGGAAGATGTTTGGAGCCACTTTACGTATCGTGCAGATTCAAACAAGACCGAATACAATGTTTCCCCGGGAGACGACAGCGTTTGCTCCCACAAGTTGACCAAGAAAAATACTGCTTACCTCAAGAGAAATCCAAAAGTGCACCATCCCAATATGTAGCCTACGCTAAGGTAGGCTAATAACAGATTGATAATGCTAGCTAGTAGTTTGCTGAAACCTGTCAGGCCACTAATTTTGACACAACTTTGATTACAAGATAGCTACAGTATGTCAAGGGGCAGGTCGTCCAGACTGCAATCATTTGGCATTTTGCGACCATTTGACCGGACTGCGCAAGTTACATTTGTAATTGCTCGCATGCAAGTGGAACATTCATTACATGGTCACTTCGCTCAAACATTTCAAAACGTCCTAATGCGCATTATCCTCATGATTCCTCTAATTATAGTGTCTGCCCAGCCCGTGGGCCTGTTTCGCTGGGGCCTGTTCCGCTGGCAAGTGGCCCCTGCTGTGATGAGTGAGCCACTTGATGTGTGCTCTGAGAGAGAGAGACAAAAGGCTTCTGATTGTATAACATTTAAAAATCGAATTTGCGGGAAACACATAGCTCCATATGGCTGTGAGCTACACTAGTTCGTTTAGCAGACAAGATTAGCTTCGAATTCCGAGGCATTATTTTGTATTATTTTATAGTATGAAAAATACAATTGAACATAGCTGAATAAATAGAAAGGATATTTTCTCCAATGATTTCCGAGGGAGTGCGGACATGTGGCTATTCTGTATTGAACCAATGCCTGCAACCCAGCAATATTGTATTGTATTGACCGGTTAATGAAGAAACACTTCCTCCTATATGCTTAATTTAGAGCTATTAATACAATTTTAATTGTAATACAAACATTAGGCTATATGTTTAGATTTTTAATACATTCTAAGGCCAGATAATGTTGTATGAAAGGCATGAGCTCTACTCTGTGTCTTGTGCAGGCTGCACACTTCATCAGTCTCTCATTCACAATTTGACAAGAATTTGATATTATTCTCACCCATCAGACTATTCTTAATTTAATCTGGTCTTTACATGTAGCCTACTAATATATGTGTGGAATATTTTTTTATTAGAATGGCCCACAAAAACAAAATGTCATCAAATAGCAAATGCAGGTTGTGCAGTTATGTTTTCATGCAAGAATAGGCAGCGTCCATAAGGCTAGGGGAAGCATACGTTTTAAATAAAATAAAAAATACATCGAATCATTACAAATAGGCTACTAAAGCATAATTTCGCCACAGAAGATATTTCGTTTCTTAAAAAAAAAAAAAGTGGAATGTTTTAAATCGCATTGCCTATAGTCTGAAGGAAATGCAGCACGCGTAATTTTGGTAGATTATTGTTGAGTTGCAACTGTCTGTGAAAAGAGGCCAAACCAGGCATATGGAATATTTCAAAATACAATTGTGGGAAAACATAGTTTGGAAAGCAAATGGTTATTGCTGTAAAAAGAAGACAATGAAAAGACTACTCTGTCTTTTAGTTTCTTAAAATTCCCAACTTAATTGAGCGAATAACAGTATAGCCTATCTTATTAGCACCAGCGGGAGAGCATTGGCAATATCCTCGGTGACTGCCCACTGCGCATATTCACTATTTATCATTGTTGGGTCAGCGCCACATAAAAGTTTCTTTTTGAACAACAATTTCCTCCTCCAGTTTAGATGGAAGTCATATTATATTTGTCTCTCCACTTCTCATAGGTCGATTATATGGACAATGTCCTTTTTATTGATATTTTGTCACTGTCATCAGAGTAGGCTACCCTTCAATTTGTCCTATTAAATATACTCTGCTAATGCCTCCAGTCATATATAAAGTGTAGTAGAACTAGATGGAATGTGTTTATAAAAGGCCACATTCCTCCCATGCAAAGAAATAATTTTTTTAAATCGGATGTAGCCTAGGCCTGCTCTACGCTAAATGCATTGAACAGTCTTTTTTTGCGAACAACGATCGAGTTATAGGATATTATTATCCTAAATTATGACTATCCAATCTACTCATCACATTACTAATAGTAGGCTAGTTTACATAAATCTGCAAATGCGATTATGCCTAATGCTTTATTATAAAGGTGAATTTTTATGGTGAACATTTTCTTTCCCGAACTTGAAATTCACGAGCCGCCTATGTATGCCAGTTAGGCTACACCAGTTGTAAAAGCAGATTCATGTGCTTAGTTTTAAGAATTGAGCAATAACTATAGCAGCACGAGAGAGCTGGGATCCTCTTCTAAATAGTGGCCAGTCAAAACTCTGTTTTCATACGTGATTGCGCATTGACTGGGTTTATAAGAACACACGTTTCACTAGGCTCTGTGTGCTATATGCTCTCTAACCGTGTTCCAGAGGTCCTAGGCCTATAGGCTATTTTGAGTTATTTGGCCACATTAAACATTATCAAAACTTAGTGATTTGAAAAAGTCACCCCAAAAAAAGGTATGCTATGTGCTGTTTCCTGTCTTACTGCACATGCTGGGCATCATTCACAAGTGATAATATTGTCACCCATCAGACTATTCTCAATTGAATCTTGCCTTTGCATATACAAAAAAATATATTGTATGTGTGGAATTTGTTTTGATTTAGAATGGACCGTGTCATCTATGTACTTAAATAACGAATGGAGGACACTTTTCCCATGTTCCAGCCAGGTAGGTAGGCTATACTCCTGTTGTAAAGCGAAGCAACCTGCTGAATATTGGGAAAGTTGAGGAATAAATATAGTAGGCCTTGCCTATAGAAAGCTGATGGGATCCTCCAGTTTTTAATAGAGGCCATCACTCTGTTTTCTCACACAATTGCATAGCCAATAGAAATGTTGCACAACTTGAGCTCATGGGCTCTCATGAAGTGTTTGATTAGATTCTCAATCACATTTGCATTGACGTCAGAGTGATTAGAGGGACAATAGAGTGCAGAGTACCAGGCCATTAGCGACTGGCAGTTAACAAGTTTGGTAGGCTACTAATTGCCAACAGCAGCATCAGATCGCAGCTTTGGAGCAGCCTAGTTACCGTGCCCTTGTGGAATTTGACTGAGGTCATGACTTGTGACCGCAGGTGTGGCGGTAATATGGTCACCATGACAGTCCTATACATGACCACTAGCTGTGGGTATTATATTTAGTGTTAGAGATCTAACTAATGTGTTTGGAGTTTTCACTTCCTCGTGGTGAATAAGCTACAAAATAAATTAGCCTATGATATTAGTGCACAAAAAGATGTAGGCAAATTCATCTCTATTGAACAAAAAATGCCAAGAATTCTTGAGCCCTGTTTTAATAGTAAAATATTATAACAATACCCTATTGTCAACTCACAATTGATGAGAATCACTGGATTAGGTTGCACATCAAAATACACTATATGGCCAAGAGTATTTGGACACGCATTCAAATAAGTAAATTCGGCAGTTTCAGCCACACCCGTTGCTGACAGGTGTATAAACTCGAGCACACGGCCATGTAATCTCCTTAGACAAACATTGGCAGTAGAACAGCCCGTAATGAAGAGCTCAGTGACTTTCAATGTGGCAACATCATAGGATGCCACCTTTCCAACAACTCAGTTTGTCAAATTTCAGTGCTGCTAGAGCTGCCCAGGTCAACTGTAAGTGCTGTTATGGAGTAGTGGAAACGCGTTCTCTGGAGGGATGAATCACACTTCACCATCTGGCAGTCTGACGTACAGATCTGGGTTTGGCGGATACTAGGAGAACACTACCTGCCCCAATGCATAGTGCCAACTATAAAGTTGGGTGGAGGACGAATAATGGTCTGAGGCTGTTTTTCATGGTTGGGGCTAGGCCCCGTAGTTCCAGTGAAGTGAACTCTTAACGCTACAGCATACAATGACAATCTAGACGATTCTGCGCTTCCAACTTTGTGGCAGCAGTTTGGGGAAGGCCCTGTCCTGTGTCAGCATGACAATGCCCCCGTGCACAAGGTGAGGTCCAAGGTGAGGTTGAGATAGGTGTGGAAGAACTTGACTGGTCTGCACAGAGCACTGACCTCAACCCCATCAAACACCTTCCGGATGAATTGGGACGCCGACTGCGAGCCAGGCTTAATCGCCCAACATCAGAGCCCGACCTCACTCATGCTCTGGTGTATGAATGGAAGCAATTCACTGCAGCAATGTTCCAACATCTAGTGGAAAACCTTCTCAGAAGAGTGGAGGCTGTTATATCAGCAAAGGGGGGACGAACTCCATATTAATGCCCATGATTTTGGAAGGAGATGTTCGACAAGCAGGTGTCCACATACTTTTGGTCGTGCAGTGTGTATTTTGTTCTGATATTTCTACATTTCTTTCTTTTCAGTTTTTGGATTATTTACGTATTGTTTGTATTGCTCGGTATTATTACTGCACTGTTGGAGCTAGAAACACAAGCATTGTGCTGCACCTGCGATAACTTCAGCAAATCTGTGTACATACGACCAATACATTTTGACTTGATTTTACTATGTAATGAATTGTATTTGCTTCTAGTATTCCATTCTCAGACCTCTCTTAATACTATATTCCTATAACTCTATAAGAGTCTTGCTTACACATTGCTATTTATCTATTGGAGTCAGATAATATACTCCTTGATAGGCCTTGTTAATATTATTTCCATAGTCTCATTACTGGTCACATGTGAGGTATATATATAACGGCTGTCATCTTCCTCGTCTGGGGAGGATCAGTTAGAAGGATCGGAGGACCAATGCGCAGCGTGGTAATTGTTCATCTTGTTTTAATAAAGGTGAACAACTCAAAATACAAAACAACAAAAGTGACAACCGAAACAGTTCTATCTGGTGCAGACACACAAAGACTGAAAACAACCACCCACAAAACCCAACACAAAACAGGCTACCTAAATATGGTTCCCAATCAGGGACAACGATTGACAGCTGCCTCTGATTGAGAACCATATCAGGCCAAACACAGAAATAGCAAAACATAGAAATACAAACATAGACTGCCCACCCCAACTCACGCCCTGACCATACTAAATAAAGACAAAACAAAGGAAATAAAGGTCAGAATGTGACAATATATATATATATAACATACTGCATATAAAATATTCCAGCACTACACAGTCATGCCTTCAGTGGCAATCATGTAGTATTATCTAGATTAAGATCACACTCCATGGACTCATCAATGCTTGATGAGCAATTGTTCAGTTTTCCTTGTCAGCTGTATACTGCAACATCATAGGATGCCACCTTTCCAACAAGTCATGGATAACTGTATATTTAAGCAATTAGACCTGAGGGGGTGTGGTATATGGCCAATATACCACAGCTAAGGGCTGTTCTTATGCACAACGCAACGCGGAATGCCTGGATACAGGCCTTAGCCGTGGTATATTGGCCATATACCACAAAATCCTGAGGTGCCTTATGGCTATTATAAACTGGTTACCAATGTAATTAGAGCAGTATGAATACATGTTTTGTCATACCTGTGGTATACGGTCTGATATAACATGGCTGTCGGCCAATCAACATTCAGGGCTCGAACCAACCATTTTATAAATATATACAGTACCAATCAAAAGTTGGGACACACCAACTCATTCAAGGGTTTTTCTTATTTTTAACTTTTTTTTTTACATTGTAGAATAATAGTGAAGTCATCACAACTATGAAATAACACATATGGAATCATAACCAAAAAAGTGTTAAACAAAACAAAATATATTTCATATTTGAGAGCCACCCTTTGCCTTAAATGACAGCTTAGCACACTCTTTGCAAACAGGGACAGTTTCATTGCAAACAAACACTGATTTGACATTGGAGAAATATGAAGATGAACGCATAGACCCATCTCTCTGTCTATTAGCCTGTAATTATGGTAATTTGTGTGGCATAAAAATAAAAATAAACTGCTATTATGTAAAATTACCTAGAATTGCATGAAATGTTTATGAAAGGCTACTTTTTTCTTGGACCTTCAAATGCGATGATAGATTCATGCGAGGCTTTTACTATAAAGCAGATCTTTCCACCCCTACTCTTGTCCACGTTGGTCTGTGAACCCACAACCTTCTGGCCCGCAGCCATGTGCGCCATCAAAACTCCTGCGTTGCCATATCATGTTTACAGGATGAAAAACAGTTTCTGAAACTGCATATCCAGAGCCCTTCTCTGACCAAGAAATGAGGATAAACGGTAGACATGTTCTCTGTTATCCACTTTGTTTGAATTATTATTTAGGGTATAGCAGAGGGTCCCTTGTTTTTTCCTCTAAGCGTTCAGGGAGGGTTTAGGTAAAATAGAGGTCCGATTTTCTCCATGTAACCCTTATTAGAAATGTTGTTTGATGCCCATCTCTAGGCGTCAATAGTGTAAGGCTAACCTCCCTGACATTGAATGCAATGTATTCGCATAAGCGCCATGTTCCTTGATGTCTATATTTTTGCACAGTCATACCAGATTGACGCTTATCAATGATATCACACGCACACACGCACACACGCACACACACACACACACACACACACACACACACACACACACACACACACACACACACACACACACACACACACACACACACACACACACACACACACACACACACACACACACACACACACACACACACACACACACACACACACACACACACACACACACACACACACACACACACACACACACACACACACACACACACACACACACTTCTCTCAATATCATAGGATTATAGCATCTAATAGTTAACACATCACAATGTTTGCAATGCACCCTTCTAGAACTGTTGTTCTGTTTCTGTGCTGTTGAAATTAGCTCACAAACAACCAACCACAAAAAGATAAATACATTTTAAATAACACTAATATGAAGATTTGATGTGATAGTCATGATTTTTAGATTTTTATCTTCCCATTATGTTCTTGGGCTGATGAATCACATCATGATGAATATTTGAACATGGATGTGCACACACACACACACGCACACGCAGGTATGCAGGCACGCAAACATGCACGCACACAGACGCAAGCACACACACACAAGCCATCTGTCATGTTTATCAATGCACATTTTCTGCATCACACTCAATTGGTACTGTTTTTCTCTGGGCTCCCATAGAGGAGTGTTTCATTAAAGGCATGCTCTGGAACTTTGGCGACTAGTAAGTATTTTGTAAACCTGCCACGTTGGGCTGGATGTGTCAATGTGTAGTTACATACATGCATAATCTATGAGCAGAATTCATGTCTTACCTCAAATAGCCATGAAATCCCTAGTTTAAAAGTGACTGGTTTCTGGATGCTTCCGGCTCCATTTTACCTATATTTTCCCCCACATAGGCCAGCCCCCTAGAAATTTGAGTTTTAGCTAATGAGCTTCAGCTCCTTGCCATTTGAGTGACATCTAGCAAGATGCCCACACAGCAGAGCAAGAGTGAGAGCAATGACGTGGTGTCCATATCTGCACATATGTGACACATTTCTGGGACCATTTTTGGCTCGTGACCGCTACTTTCAGAACTACTAGCTAAAAAGTATATAAGTACCGGAGAATCTTTAAAATGGAGGGTAAAGATGCAGCTAGGTTATTTGAAATGGCTTTACACACAAGAATGGAGAAGTTTTATTGCCTTACATACAAAGAAAAAATGCAAGAGAATGGCCATGAAATGCAAGAGAATGGCCATAATGTATTATTCCAGCCCAGGTGCAATTTAGATTTTGACCACTAGACGGCATCAGTGTATGTGCAAACTTTTAGACTGATCCAATTAACCATTGCATTTCTGTTCAAAATGCTGTATCAAGATGTCACGTTCCTGACCTTATTTCCTTTGTTTAGTCTTTGTTTAGTTGGTCAGGACGTGAGCTGGGTAGGCATTCTATGTTTTGTGTTTCTATGTTGGGTTTGCTGTTTGGCCTAATATGGTTCTCAATCAGAGGCAGGTGTTTGTCATTGTCTCTGATTGGGAACCATATTAAGGTAGCCTGTTTTCACTGTTTGTTGGTGGGTGATTGTTCCTGTTCGTGCGTTCATGTGTTTTATGTTCTCAGGTTCAGGACTGTAGCTTCGTAGGTTTCGTCTGTTTATTGTTTTTTGTTCGTATTGAAAAAGGTGTTCCAATAAATATGGAAACGTACCACGCTGCGCTTTGGTCCTCCTCTCCTTCACCCGAAAAAAGCCGTTACACAAGACTGCCCAAATGTGCCTAATTTGTTTATTAATAACTTTTCATGTTCAAAATTGTGCACTCTCCTCAAACAATAGCATGTTATTCTTTCACTGTAATAGCTACTGTAAATTGGACAGTGCCGTTAGATTAAGAAGAATTTAACCTTTCTGCCAATATCAGATATGTCTATTACCTGGGAAGTTTTCTTGTTACTTACAACCTCATGCTAATCGCATTAGCCTACGTTAGCTCAACCGTCCCATGGAAGGGACACCGATTCGAAGAAGTTAATTCTACTCATAGATTATGCATCTATAAACTTCACATTGACAAATCCATCCCAACGCGACAGTTTTAAAAATACTTACTAGTCGCCAAAGTTCCGGAGCATGTCTTTAATGAAACAGTCCTCTACGGGAGCCCAGAGAAAAACAGTGCCAGTTGAGTGTGATGCAGAAAATGTGCATTGATGGGGCGGAAGGTAGTCTAGCAGTTAAGAGCGTTGGGCCAGTAACTGAAAGATCGCTGTAGTTCGAATCCCCTAGGTGAAAAAGATGTTTGTGGCCCCTTGAGCAAGGGACTTAACCCTAATTGCCCATGTAAATCCCTCTGGATAAGAGCGTCTGCTGAATGACTGCAATGTAAGGAGACCGGTGTGGCTTAGAGAGGGGGTGGGGTAGCGTGTGACTGAGTGAGACGGCAAGATAGTGAGGAAAAAAAGACGCACTCTGGGAATCTGAATGCTTGAAAGTTACCACACTTCCCCGACTCTCCTCAACTCCCCCTACACACTCCTGGACTTAATGAACCTAAGAGAGAAACACTTACTCTAATGAACCTGCTGGATCTTAAATTGCGGCCAGAGAGCAACAGGGACGTGTGTGGGAGGAGAGGCGTTGAGTATAAGTATATAAAGTGAAGTGGGCGAGACGAGGTGGCTGTAGCCGTTTCTATTTCTATCCCAATAATCTACAATACACTCTTAGGAAAAAAAGGGTTATTTGGCTGTCCCCATAGGAGAACCCTTTGAAAAACACTTTTGGGTTCCATAGAGAACCCTTTCCACAGAGGGTTCTACGTGGATCCCAAAAGGGTTCTACCTGGAACCAAAAAGGGTTCTACCTGGAACCAAAAAGGGTTCGCCTACGGAGACAGTCAAAGAACAATTTTCGAGCCCTTTGTTTTCCTCAGAGGCCCCATCAACATGAACAGTGTGTGTGTATATGTGTGTGCTTGTGCGTGAGTGAGTGAGTGCATGCACGCAGGCGTGCGTCCCTGTGTGCCTGCTTGTATGCGGCCTACCTGCCTGCATGCATGGTTGCGTGTGCATGCAAGAAAGAAAGGCAGAGAGGAGGGAACTGATAGAGCTGATTTATTACACTGTGTCTATCCTTCATCTCAATCCCTTCATCTTCATTTCTTCACCAGAAGAAGAAAGATTCTATTGTTTCTTCTCTGTGGACTTTCAACAACACAGAGACTATACTTTAAGAGAAATACAGCTCCTCGCCTGTCTGAGCACAAACACACTGCACTCCAAACACTTCCCTGTAAGCTTTTCGCAGTTAGCATTGTGTCTGTGTGTGTGTCTGTTTTTCTGTGTGCGTGTGCGTGCGTGTGTGTGTGTGTGACTGAGGCGCTTGACAACTCTTTCATTAGTGACCTCCACAATGGAGGTAAAATAACCATACTAAGCAAACATATGGAATTGTTTTAAGATGTATATGAATAATGAATGGTGCTGGTGTTTGATGCTCCAGCTGTTGAAGCAGCTTTATGTTACAGTCCCTGCTTTAACATCCCTGTGTGTGTGTGTGTGTGTGTGTGTGTGTGTGTGTGTGTGTGTGTGTGTGTGTGTGTGTGTGTGTGTGTGTGTGTGTGTGTGTGTGTGTGTGTGTGTGTGTCATGTGCACGTTAGACAGCAACAATATTTCTCCAAATCCTCCAAACGTCCTTGTAAATAAAAGCAAAAAAAATTTGTCCATTAAAATAACATCAAATTGATCAGAAATACAATGTAGACATTGTTAATGTTGTAAATGACTATTGTAGCTGGAAACGGCAGATTTTTTATGGAATATCTACATACTTGTATAGAGGCCCATTATCAGCAACCGTCACTCCTGTGTTCCAATGGCACGGTGTGTTAGCTAATCCAAGTTTATCATTTTAAAAGGCTAATTTATCAGTAGAAAACCCTTTCGCAATTATGTTAGCACAGCTGAAAAGTGTTGTTCTGATTAAAGAAACAATAAAACTGGTCTTCTTTAGACCAGTTGAGTATCTGGAGCATCAGCATTTGTGGGTTTGATTACAGGCTCAAAATGTCCAGAAACAAAGACCTTTCTTCTGAAACTCATCAGTCTATTCTTGTTCTGAGAAATTAAGGCTATTCCATGCGAGGAATTGCCAAGAAACTGAAGATCTCGTACAACGATGTGTACTACTCCCTTCACAGAACTGCGAAAACTGACCCTAACTAGAATAGAAAGAGGAGTGGGAGGCCCCGGTGTACAACTTAGCAAGAGGACAAGTACATTAGAGTGTTTAGTTTGAGAAACAGACGCCTCACAAGTCCTCAACTGGCAGCTTCATTAAATAGTATGCGCAAAACACCCGTCTCAACATCAACAGTGAAGAGGTGACTCTGGGATGCTGGCCTTCTAGGCAGAGTTGCAAAGAAAAAGCCATATCTCAGACTGGCCAATAAAAAGACAAGTTTAAGATGGGCAAAATAACACAGACTCTGGACAGAGGAAGAACGCTTTTGAGGATCTGAGGACCCATGCCAAATCTTTTCAGTCTCCTGAGGGGGAATAGGTTTTGTCATGCCCTCTTCACGACTGTCTTGGTATGCTTGGATCATGTTAGTTTGTTGGTGATGTGGACGCCAAGGACCTTGAAGCTCTCAACCTGCTCCACTACAGTCCCGTCGATGAGAATGGGGGCGTGATCGGTCCTCGGTCCTTTTCCAGTAGTCCACAATCATCACTGAGTTCCAATCTTCATATTGTCAAGCATGGTGGGTATGCTTGTCATCGGCAAGGACTAGGGAGTTTATGATAAAAATACATTTGAATAGAGCTAAGCACAGGCAAAATCCTAGAGGAAACCTGGTTCAGTCTGCTTTCCAAAAGACACTGGGAGACAAATTCACCTTTCAGCAGGACAATAACCTAAAACACAAGCCAGGGGAGGGGGCTGTTCTAAGTTAACATATCCAATTGTTTTAAGCTGGTCATACCAAGGATCATTTAGCTATTTGATTTTTAATTTTAAGACCCCTTACGATATCAAAACAATATATTAGCCAATAGAAACACATTGAATAACAGATTCACAACATGGAGCAACAGATAGTACCAACATAATCAAAATGAAGTTTGTTCTGAAGTGTCTGTCCTATATCTGAGAGATATAAAAAAGGTCAGGATTTTTTATATTATTTTTTACTAGTATTGATCTCCTTGTTTTAGGCACTAAACTATCTCCATATATGTACTTCCATTCATTTTTTAAACCGGTACGGGGACCTTCAGACGAGTCTTGTGAGGCTTGTTGGCGTCATATGGCTGTCTAGCAATGATCAACAACCAATTTGACAGAGCTTGAATATTTATTTTTAGAGACTTACCCAGAAAGACTCACAGCTGTAATCGCTGCCAAATGTGATTCTATATGTATTGACTCAGGGGGTTGAATACTTATCAATTCAAGATATATTAGTATTACTATATATATATTTATTTTTTTACAAATTGTATAATTTTTGGGGGGAGTATTTGTAGCTCATTGACAAAAAACAACAACTATTAAATAAATAAAAATCCCACTTTGTAACACAACATAATGTGGAAAAAGTCAAGGGAGTTGAATATTTTCTGAAAGCACTGTATTTGAACCCAGGCCTGCTTCACTGACACGGTCTACGTGACCCGGCAAAAGCCAACCGCCAAAACAGGCTCTATAGTGGCTTAAGTACTGGCCATTTACAAATTAGCCTACAGCTAATCATACATTTTAGTGGCATGAAGCTTTACGAAGCTATTAAAACTATCAACAAGGAATCCATTAGGATAATTCACCAGTATGACTCCATGTGCTTTATTACCATGCATAAGGTAATGCTGGCGTCAGTTGGATTGTTTATCATAATTGGTCTAATGACAAGCATACGGATATATATTATTATAAATTTATCATTGACCTTTTTTTTTTACCAAGGAATGTTTATTGAGATTAAGGGGAGGGTATATTTAAAAGTTTACCAGAAAACTACAGGAAACTTGAGGCTTTTATGAAATTTACATAACATGTAACATATATATATATATATATATAATAGACAAAAATATAAATACAACATGCAACAATTTCAATGATTTGACTGAGTTACAGTTCATATAAGGAAACCAGTCAATGGAAATAAATTAATTATGCGATTTCACATGAGTGTGCAGGAGCCCACCCACTGGGGAGCCAGGCCCTCACATGACTGGGGAGAAGCCCACCCACTGGGAAGCCAGGCCCAGCCAATAAGAATGGGTTTTTCCCCACAAAAGGGCTTTATTACAGACAGAAGTTCTACTCACTTTCATCAGCTGTCTGATGATAAACTGAAATTCTCTCTCTCAACACTCGGTGGAAGTCTGATAGACAGCATCATAGCAGACTGAGAAAAAAACAACTGAACAGCTTTGGTGAATGGAGCACTGTTGACTGAATAAATACTATTGAGATTAAAAGCCTAAAAGCTAAAAATCCCATTGTCATACACACATCAAATGGTGTCAATCCCAAAAGCCTAAAAAATAAAAATCCCATTGTCATACACACATCAAATGGTGTCAATCCAAATCAACCCAATGTCCCTTGTCAACGGAATGGAAATCATGACAATGACCATACACTAAAAACTCTCATCTACGCCTTAAACTGCTATGTTAGAGAGTAGAGACATGCATGGACTCGGAATATTCTATGAGCCGCAGCTGACAGTGGCCAAATACCCATACTTGTGTCCTAAATAGTAGGCTGTTTGAGTATGCGTGGGGGAAAAAAACGTTTTATAGTATGTGACATTTAGAAAATCTAGTAAACTTTAAATGCCAGGATGTAATATTCATTTCGGCCTTGACAGCAGCTGATAATCAGCTGTCAATTAGATATGGGGATGCACTACCGAAATGAACCAATAGTTGGAAACATCGCAATCGCACATGATGCATTCTCGGTATGCGAAAATAGAACGTTTTATAGTATTTGAATATATCGAGTATGCTGTATATGCAGTACGTTATACTCATTTTGGCTTTTCATCTAGTAGAATTCGCTGCACACTTTTCTGGAATTTCACAGCCACAGTGCATTGGAAGAGGAGGGCTGTGAGTTCTGATAGATAGACCTCTTCAAGTAAACAACAAAACATCTTGGAAGATGGTGAATAGCAAAGCTTCTGATCGACTATTCCATCATACATATTTGAAAATAGATTTGCAGCCTACTGCCTGCCGTGCATTTAACTAGCTATATGCTTTAGTAGCTAGGACTAGAAGTTGTAACTGAACAGTAACATTAGCTACTTGGTTACTTGCTGTTGAGCGACAACTTCATATTTAACATTAGCCTAGCTAGTTAGCGAGTTTCATTGCACATAGGGTTGTAATCGTTACTCCAAAAGTTGCAAATCGATCTGTTTTGCAATGAAAACTAGAATTTCCATTGGACAGATTCAGGTAGGTCCCTCCCTGTTTGCTGAACCTGTCCAATAGAAATGCTCGTTTTTGTTACAAAACGGAACACTCTGCAACTGTTAGGAGTATACACCCCTATTATGATGACCGTAATGGTAAGATGCACTCACTACTGTTTCACCTTGGCACTCCAGTTTGATAAAGTATGAGTCAGTCTAGCTACAGAAAGTTCGCACAGCAATAGCTTGGTTCATGTTTGGTTAATGTTGTACTTCGTCTTATGTATTTTTCCAGGATCTACGTGAAAGAGTGTGAGCTGGAGGGGGTTAAAAAGAAGTGGGAGAACCTTAGGCTTAAACAAAAAATACACTACAGCTGTGGGCTCCTCTCCCTCCCACAAAGGTCCAGATGTGGAGGCAGCAGAATGTATTCTATTTATAGCTATTAATTTATTCATTTTCTACTGTTTTTGGTGAGTTCCTTTTTTTCTCACCAAAAGTAGATTTCTGTTTTCTCAATGAAAAGTGTTTCTTGTTGTAATAAAAAAGTGTTTACCGGTACATCTACTGTTGGTGTGTTTTACTTTCAACATAAAAATGCACTCGCACATCTGAGCTATCTTGTTGCAGGTGCATGGTAACAATTAGATACGTTAAAATAGACCTGTACACTGCTCTTGCTAGCATCACTTTTT
Source organism: Salvelinus alpinus (assembly GCF_045679555.1). Lineage (NCBI taxonomy): Eukaryota > Metazoa > Chordata > Actinopteri > Salmoniformes > Salmonidae > Salvelinus > Salvelinus alpinus. The sequence continues at coordinate 5,970,564 of NC_092097.1, forward strand.
TATTTAAGCTTACTTGTCGGCCTCTTGGCCTTCATCAGAGCTTTTTTGCTCTACTAAACTAAATAAACCATCTGTGGTATAATAATTGGCGTTTTCTATAGCGCTTTTCATAATTTTAAGCGCATCAAAAGTATAAAAAACTAATAATAGCAATACACGATCACAAGTAGCCTAGCTATAGTTGGCTAGGTCAACCACTAGAGGCCAAGTCTGAGTGCATGGATCCTCTAAAGATGGAGAGGGACAGTTCATGGCTTGATCAGAGGAAAGTGGTCAGGGAGATGGTTGATGAAGATGGAATTTGGTAACGATCTTGTAGAGGGCTAATCTGGGAACCAGCCTGATTCGTGTAGCCACTGGACTCCTTCACAGTGTACAGTCGTGGCCAAAAGTTTTGAGAATGATACAAATATTAATTTCCACAAAGTTTGTTGCTTCAGTGTCTTTAGATATTTTTGTCAGATATTACTGAAGTATAATTACAAGCATTTCATAAGTGTCAAAGGCTTTTATTGACAATTACATGAAGTTGATGCAAAGAGTCAATATTTGCAGTGTTGACCCTTCTTTTTCAAGACCTCTGCAATCCGCCCTGGCATGCTGTCAATTAACTTCTGGGCCACATCCTGACTGATGGCAGCCTATTCTTGCATAATCAATGCTTGGAGTTTGTCAGAATTTGTGGGTTTTGTTTTGTCCACCCGCCTCTTGATGATTGACCACAAGTTCTCAATGGGATTAAGGTCTGGGGAGTTTCCTGGCCATGGACTCAATATCATTGTTTTGTTCCCCGAGCCACTTGGTTATCACTTTTGCCTTATGGCAAGGTGCTCCATCATGCTGGAAAAGGCATTGTTCATCACCAAACTGTTCCTGGATGGTTGGGAGAAGTTGCTCTCGGAGGATGTGTTGGTACCATTCTTTATTCATGGCTGTGTTCTTAGGCAAAATTGTGAGTGAGCTCACTCCCTTGGCTGAGAAGCAACCCCACACATGAATGGTCTCAGGATGCTTTACTGTTTACACAGGACTGATGGTAGCGCTCACCTTCTCTTCTCCGGACAAGCTTTTTTCCCGGATGCCCCAAACAATCGGAAAGGGGATTCATCAGAGAAAACGACTTTACCCCAGTCCTCAGCAGTCCAATCCCTGTTTCTTTTGCAGAATATCAGTCTGTCCCTGATGTTTTTCCTGGATAGAAGTGGCTTCTTTGCTGCCCTTCTTGACACCAGGCCATCCTCCAAAGTCTTCGCCTCACTGTGCATGCAGATGCACTCACAACTGCCTGCTGCCATTCCTGAGCAAGCTTTGTACTGGTGGTGCCCCGATCCCGCAGCTGAATCAACTTTAGGAGACGGTCCTGGCGCTTGCTCGACTTTCTTGGGCGCCCTGAAGCCTTCTTCACAACAATTGAACCGCTCTCCTTGAAGTTCTTGATGATACGATAAATGGTTGATTTAGGTGCAATCATACTGGCAGCAATATCCTTGCCTGTGAAGCCCTTTTTGTGCAAAGCAATGATGACGGCACGTGTTTCCTTGCAGGTAACCATGTTTGACAGAGGAAGAACAATGATTCCAAGCACCACCCTCCTTTTGAAGCTTCCAGTCTGTTATTCGAACTCAATCAGCATGACAGAGTGATCTCCAGCCTTGTCCTCGTCAACACTCATACCTGTGTTAACGAGAGAATCACTGACATGATGTCAGCTGGTCCTTTTGTGGCAGGGCTGAAATGCAGTGGAAATGTTTTTGGGGGATTCAGTTCATTTGAATGGCAAAGAGGGACTTTGCAATACATTTCAAATCATCTGATCACTCTTCATAACAATCTGGAGTATATGCAAATTGCCATCATACAAACTGAGGCAGCAGACTTTGTGAAAATTAATATTTGTGTCATTCTCAACTTTTGGCCACGACTGTATGGCACCCACTTGGGTGATGGCTCAGCAGCTCTAGATGCCAGAAAGCTTGCCACACAGTTCAGAGTAGTAGCCAGTCATCCTCATTACGTCTTCTCTGCCTCGGCACTGCATCTCCCATTCCGCTCAAGTTTCAGGTGACTCTTCAGTTGATAGGCGTAGGCCTATGGTACACAAGCTTATTCCAAATACAGAGTAAAAAGTAGCTAGAATTTGGAACTAATTGCAAGTCAGTAACTTAGGCATCACTCTAGAGCTCCGATGTCTCCGACCTGAAGGTAACGGACGTCACGATTTTTCCCAGTCTTAGCTCGTTTTGTTTCTGAATTCCCAGTTGTCTTGAACACACCAAAAGTAAGACGTTTTGGCTGTGGTATAATGCATATTTTTTTACTAAACAGTATGTGCTAAATAGTACACAGTGTGCAGTTTAAGTAGCAAGCAGGCCAGATTTCGTCCTATATAAACACCAAGTAAATAGCAGCAATAAGAGACAACACCAGAGTGGCGAAATCTGGATCCTGAGATTCCCTATGCAAAAATACTTTAGTGATATTTTTGGATACTGCATCCACATATTCTCTGATGTGGTGACTGAGTGTTATGCCCTAAATCGGAGGACAGGATGACAGTTTGATGGCTAGGGATCTGCCATAGACTTGCATCTGTAGTTCTATTCCACTACTATGTGCACAGAGCAGTGGAGGCTGCTGGGGGTAGGATGGCTCAGAATAATAGCTGGAATCGAGTAAATGGAATGGTATAAAACGCGCGGTTTTCATGTGTTTGATACCATTCAATTCCTTCCATTACACTGTACTCCAGACATTATTATGAGCCGTCTTCCGGTGGCACAGGTGGCTCAGCTAACGTTCTGCCATGTTAGCACCAAACATTCAACCACCACTCTAGAATGTGATCTATGTTCTATCTGGAATGTCATGGAACATTTGGTGCCAACATGGTGGTCATAACAATTCTACATGTGCAGTTAAACAGAGTTTTGCCCATATAATTAGAACACGAGAATGGACATGGACCTTATGATGGGATAAAGGTCAAGGAGTTGGGGGCAATTCCATGGTAATGGAATTACGCTGAGACTCAGATTTTTCAGTTGATATATACCAAACAAAAACCATCGATTTCAACGTTAAACAAACCATAGAACTCTATCCACAAAGACTAGTTTTAACAATTTCCACAGAAAATGGTACAAAAACCCATTTACAGGAACAACTGTGTCGATACAAACTTTGACATCGGTGGTTTTTGTTGGACCCATCTCATCCAAAAAGTTGACTCAAGTTTGCCAAAAAGCACCTGGAAGCACCTGGATGATCATCAAGACTCTTTGAAGAATGTTCTATGGACAGATTAGTTAAAAGTATAACTTTTTGGACGACATGGGTCCCATTATACCTGGCAAAAACCAAACACTACATTCCACAGTAAGAACCTGATACCAACGGTCAAGTATGGTGGTAATAGTGTGATGGTTTGTGGATGCTTTGCTGCCGCAGGACCTGGACAACTTGCCTTAATAGAAGAAACCATGAGTTCTGCTCTGTATCAGAGAATTCTACAGGAGAATGTCAGGCCATCCGTCTGTGAGCTGAAGCACAGCTGGGTCATGCAGCAAGACAATAATCCAAAACACACAATCAAATCTACATGAAAATGGCTAAAAAATAAACACATTTTAAGTTTTGGAATGGCCTAGTCCAGACCTAATTCCAATTGAGATGATGTGGCAGAACTTGAAGCAAGCAGTTCATGCTTGAAAACACAAATGTCACTGAGTTATAGACTTTCGGCATTGAAGAGTGGGCCAAAATTTCTCCACAGCGATGTGAGAGACTGATCAACAACTACAGGAAGTGTTTGGTTGGAGTCATTGCAGCTAAAGGTGGAAGGGGGCAATTACTTTTTGCATAACTTTGTTTATGAAATAAATGAAGTAAGTATGTCATTGTTGTGTTATTTGTTCACTCAGGTTCCGTTTATCTAATATTAGGTTTCGGTTGAAAATCTGATAATTCAGTATTAGAAATATGCAAAAGTAGAGAAAATTAGAAAGGGGGTAAATACTTTTTCACGGCACTGTAGATTTATATTCTGGACCCTGGTCCGGAAGCTAAATTCTTGCAATTCTATCCATTTTGCTATGGGGTTTTGTACTGTGTATTTAAATACTGTATTCTCGACATAGCTCATTCTATTATTTCTACCACTGTACATTGCGTTTTAGTTACATTGCTTATACATACCACATATTCATTTATATACTGGATTCTTGACATATCTCACTCTACCATATCTACTGCTGTACATATCATTCTTAGTATATCTTGTGTAAATTCATCCGGCTTACATGTAGAGATTGCATTTTACTGTTACAGTGCTATTTGAGTTCATTGGATTTTTTCGGACATTTTAATATTTCTTGTTTTACTATACTTTTTTTGCGGTTGTTGATTTATTTCTGTACTGGTTGACATTTTACTGCTTTGTTAGGAGCTCGTGCCATACGCATTTCCCTGCACCTGCTATAACTGCAACAACATCTAAACAGCGTGTGCCACCAATAAACTTTTATTTGATTTGCCATACTTTTATTTTCCTGCATCAGTAAAATCCGGATTATGCATCTACTGCCATTCATTCCCATTAAACAGTCCTATTGATTTTGAATGCTGTATCTTCTAAGGCCAAAAGTTCACATCCAGAGTATATTCCAACCCTAGCTGGCCAGCTGTATGCACAGTAGGCTCTCCACTAGTGGGTGCATAACATGAATATGTATACAAAGGTCACTGTTTATCTGACCTCTCAGCTCTAGCATACTGTGTAAGAAATACATCTGCTGGTCAAAAACAGCTAATGGATTCAACCAGGCTGATGTTCTGCTCGGGCCTGAATGCCACTGAGATTATGTTCACAGCGGAGGAGGGATATTATCAAGGCATGATTTCGCATTTGAATCGCAATGAAAACAAATCGATCTGGAAAAGGTGTGCACACCTCGCCAAACATATTCATTGTTTGGTGAGCTGCCTCTCCCTACCCAAAAAGACCTCATGTTCTCACTTCAGTATTCAATCTTTGTCCAGGCAGGGAAAAACGTCTATGTGTGAAGTGAAGGTAGACCTGCTATGTCGCAACTGCGCCAGTTGAAACCGAAAGTGAAACTCGAAACTCAACGGTTAAATTTAGGCATTCATTCCTAGTGATTAAGGTAAGGGTTAAGGTTTGGGTTAAGGTTGAAACAGAAATCATTTCTAATAAAAACGTGTCTAGCACTGGGATTGAATTCCCGATCCTCGGAGCCGCAGTTTAAGCTTTTCCTCTATCCCCATCCACAACACCCTCCTAGCAAGCCGCAAGCCTACGAGATGATAAAAGGTGCTCACGTTGCCCCTAGTGGACAGTAGGAAACCTATTGAAATTGCATGCATGCACAAGGGGACATGGGCAAACATCTAATACTGCAGTGGATCTGGTATGACCTGGCTGCCCTACCTCCTCTTCTCCCTCTCCCTGCCTCTGCTCGCCTCTCTAGCTCTGCACTGTCTGAATAAAATCACAAACCATATGTGCTTCTCAATTAGATCCCAATCGATGGCCTCAGCCACGGCCACACTAGTATCATCCAGACAGCAATTTACAGGATATGATCTGATTGTGAGTTATGAGATCAGCTCGACTCTCACCCCTAAATACACAGAAAAAGAAACCACACAAAGTTGATTGATTGTCGCCCGGGGGAGACACACCACAGTTCTGAAATCAGAATGTAGAAGGCACACAGCAGCATCTAGACGCAGAAATAAGAGTTCTTTAATATTCCGCCCCTAGTCCTCAATCACTCCTGGGATTAATGTCAGCAGAGAGAATGTTTGGAGGACAGAGGAGGGGGAGAGGGAGGAGAGAGTAGGGGATGAAGGGCTTTGCACGCTGCTGAGTAGATGGAGAGGGTGATACGGAGGGAAGGAAGGGAAGGAGGAGGGTAATGGTGTGGGAGAAGAGAGGAGGATGGAGGAAGGGAAGAGAGAGAGAAGAAATAGGGTGGAGGAGTAAGGAAACAAGTTGTGAGGAGAGAGGGACGGATGAGGAGAAAGGAGCATAATAGAGGAGGATAAAGGCAGTAACGGAATGAGGGATGGCATTGCCCCCCTGCAGACCTCTAGCATTAGACTCGAGGTCGGTCTTCCCAGGGTGGATGAGCGTTGGTCTTCCCAGGGTGGATGAGCGTCGGTCTTCCCAGGATGGATGAGCGTCGGTCTTCCCAGGGTGGATGAGCGTCGGTCTTCCCAGGGTGGATGTGGGATCGATGGCGGAGCTGGATCATTTTCTCAGAGAACCCTTAATTATTCATAAGTTTCTCTCTGGGGTGGTCCGCTGTCAGGAGCCAGCCACCACATATGCACACACACACACGCACATGCAAATATACACACACGCACACACACCAGTTACCGGCCGACAACCACAGAGGGAATCTCGGAACTGACTATCATGGAACGTGTCACAGAGACCCATGTTCCAGCACACAGAGGAGCTATTTACATTTACATTTAAGTCATTTAGCAGACGCTCTTATCCAGAGCGACTTACAAATTGGTGCATTCACCTTATGATATCCAGTGGAACAACCACTTTACAATAGTGCATCTAACTCTTTTAAGGGGGGGGGGGGGTTAGAAGGATTACTTTATCCTATCCTAGGTATTCCTTAAAGAGGTGGGGTTTCAGGTGTCTCCGGAAGGTGGTGATTGACTCCGCTGACCTGGCGTCGTGAGGGAGTTTGTTCCACCATTGGGGTGCCAGAGCAGCGAACAGTTTTGACTGGGCTGAGCGGGAACTGTACTTCCTCAGAGGTAGGGAGGCGAGCAGGCCAGAGGTGGATGAACGCAGTGCCCTTGTTTGGGTGTAGGGCCTGATCAGAGCCTGAAGGTACGGAGGTGCCGTTCCCCTCACAGCTCCGTAGGCAAGCACCATGGTCTTGTAGCGGATGCGAGCTTCAACTGGAAGCCAGTGGAGAGAGCGGAGGAGCGGGGTGACGTGAGAGAACTTGGGAAAGTTGAACACCAGACGGGCTGCGGCTATGATTAATTATGTTTGCTTAGCGTTGATAAGAAGCTCTTTGTACCAGGGCAGTTTGTACCTGTTCTTTCTTCCAAAGGGAATATAATAAAATGAACAGTGGAATAAAATAAAAGTTTGGAGGGAGAAAAACAAAATTGATTATTTATGGAGAATAAGAGTTCCCTGTTGTATTTTACATTTGGTGTTTTATTCCCTCGCCTTCACTCCCCTCAAAGATGTAAAAGCAGTAGATTAATTGTATACCTATACAGTTACACCAAGCCACTGCTTTTAATCTTTGCGGGGATCCGAACGAGTGCACAGGCGACAAGGGGTGCGAATTGGGATTGTGCTCCTGTCATCCTAGTAGTACCGTAGCACATGCACGCAGTCTTCCCATTTCTAGTTAGTCATCAACCATCGTTGAAGCTGACAGCTACTTCTCAGATAAATAACGATGTTGCTTGTTGTTTGATTTAGCTAGTTAGTTGTCATGACTTTGAGCAAAGCTGCCACTATGCTCTGAATTACCAGGAATCAATGATTATTTTACGAGTGGTCCCAACGATCGTCTGTCACCTTATAATGGATGAAGAGATGAGAGAGCATTTTCAACGAGGAGCTAGCAAGGTATGTTAAGCTAGCTTGCTAGCTCATTAAGTACACCGTGCATTAGCGAGACTTTAAAAACCATCAGGCCTTCACTACCTGCCTCTACTTTGTATTTGTTCAAGGTAGGCTTTAGCCAGTGTTGTTGGAGTGACAGTACTATTGAAGACAAGTCTGAAGACAAGCAGCTATAGCTAATGTTAGCCTAAATGTTTCACTGACTATTTCACCAGCCGTGGTATTTTTCATCCCTGTATTCCACAAAACGTGTTAGCTAGCTAACAAGAATGTCATTATTATTATTTTTTTTACATTTGGGTCTCCATGACAATTGACTTTATTTTGGGCCAAAATAAATAAGACTGCTAATGCACTGAAACATGTTTTTTCCCCTCAGGGTAAGATGGTGAAGGGAATAGGCTAGCTCATGGATCTAGTGGTCAGCGCCGGATCCAATAAGGTCGTCGCCATGGAGCACTCGGCTAAGGCAAGAATGAAGATCAACTGTAGTAGTTTGTGTTTGTGTGTGTTAGAGATCTCTTTGTGTTTGTTTGTCAGACAGAGAGTCAAATTCATTAATATCAATATTAATTAAATCCTTCTTGCCAACTGTAATCCGGGCCATCAACAATAGCAGGTCACAGTCAACACACGACACTACCCAATCACTTTATATGCTTTTGCACACTAGTACTGTACTCTTTTATTTGCCTCTACAGTTATATTTAGGTTTCGTGCGATTGTCTTCTAGTTTTGTGAGTATTTGCATTGTTTTTACTTTGCCTGTGTGAAAAACTAATTTAATCTAATCTCTCAGCAGATGAGATTGTTCCTCCTGGCCATAGAGACGTAGGCAAATCGTTCCACTACCCGTACCTGCAAGCTGAATTTTCATGCCATCCAGTGTTGTCACATCAAACAGATATTTTTTTAATGTTTTTCTTTTTAAAGGATGTGTTATTGACGGTTCATAATTGCATTGAAATGTTCATTATTTTGGCTACAATTCAAATATATGAATCTATTATTGTACAGGATGATCATTTGTTCTAGTAATGATTATTTAATGCAAACAATACCAGCAGATGCTCTTTTGAAACAGTCAAGCTGAGTGTTAGTGTTTTTCTGATGCCCCTCAATGGAATTTTCGCATGCTGTTTCCTCCTTTTTTTATTTTTTAGCTGAAGTCAACTTTAAAAGCTCATAACTCGGGTTCTGATGAAGATATCTCAGTGATTTGGGACAGCTTGTAATTTTCAGAACTATACAAATTGTTAATGTCTCCTTGCCAGGAGTGGGTGTAATCACTCTGAAATATTTGACCTGGGATAAGGTTATTGGGGTCCATGCATGTTCCCGGGTGGTCTTTTTGAACTAGCCTTTGATATATGACATGTTCTATGTAAAGCTAGCAGTTGGATATTAAATATTAATTATCTAAGAGCAAAGTTATTCGGCAAATCTTTATATCCCCGCCTTACATAAATGGTGACAGCGTCTGGGGAACATAACTTTCCAGTTTCTGTTAGGAATTACGGACTTTATGTGCTGTTTTGTATGACGCCACTACCGACCACAGCACTGAACAAGTTAGCTAGCTACAGTTGAAGTCGGAAGTTTACATACACCTTAGCCAAATACATTTAAACTCAGTTTTTCACAATTCCTGACATTTAATCCTAGTAAAAATTCCCTGTCTTAAGTCAGTTAGGATCACCACTTTATGTTAAGAATGTGAAATGTCAGAATAATAGTAGAGAGAATGATTTACTTCAGCTTTTATTTCTTTCATCACATTCCCAGTGGGTCAGACGTTTACATACACTCAATTAGTATTTGGTAGCATTGCCTTTAAATTGTTTAACTTGGGTCAAATGTTTCGGGTAGCCTTCCACAAGCTTCCCACAACAAGTTGGGTGAATTTTGGCCCATTCCTCCTGACAGAGCTGGAGTAACTGAGTCAGGTTTGTAGGCCTCCTTGCACGCACACTCTGCTTCAGTTCTGCTCCAGAAGTCACTGGCGGCGGGCTTTACATCACTCCAGCCAACGCTTGGCATTGCGCATTGGGATCTTAGGCTTGTGAGCGGCTGCTCCGTCATGGATGGAAACCCATTTCATGAAGCTCCCGACTAACAATTATTGTGCTGACGTTGCTTCCAGAGGCAGTTTGGGACTCAGTAGTGAGTGTTGCAACCCAGGACAGATTTTTACATGCTACACGTTTCACCACTCGGCGGTCCCATTCTGTGAGGTTCAATAACAGCACTTACTGAAGAGCTGCCCCGGTCAACTGTAAGGCCATTCTACTGCCAATGTTTGTTTATAGAGATTGCATGGCTGTGTGCTCGATTTTGGTTGAAATAGCCGAATCCACTCATTTGAAGGGGTGTCCACACACTTTTGTATATATAGTGTATCTTCAACAAACACAAAAGGGATTACGGACACACTGAGCTAATGAAACATCATATCCGGACGGGAGACATAGCATTGATTCGACAGCCTGCTTACAGGACTTCACCTACTGTACGTGCAATGACTGACGAGAATGTTGATCAGTTGCTTGAATATTATCTGATCGAACCAAGTCACAGCCCCCTGGTCTTCTCCAGCGGTTATGGTCAAAAAGAAAGAAGGAAGCTACAGATTCTGTGTTGATTACAGAAATATTCATGCTTTAATATGTGACTCCCATCCCCTGCCTCGAGTGGATGACACTCTAGAGTCGCTCGGAAACACGTGTTTTCAGTACGGTTGATCTATCCAGTGGTTACTGGCAGGTTCCCATGGCTTCTACAGACAGGGAAAAGACGTCGTTTAACGCAAGAAGCGGCCTCTGGTATAAATTCATGCCGGTTGTCACGGTAACCACTGCCTAGTTTACCTGGATGAAGTCATCGTGTTCAGCAGGAACTTTGAAGAACACCATCAGCACCTGAACAAAGTTTTCCAGAGATTCAGGTCAGCAGGTTTGAAGCTGAAGCCATCAAAATGCACCTTTGTTCAGAGCAAAGTGACATTTCTAGGCCATGTTGTGTCTGCCCAGGACTTGAGACCAGATCCCAGAAATGTGGAGCATGTGAAAAATTGGCCTGTCCCATCCTCTCCCACAAAAGTCAGAGCATTTGTGGGTCTGTGATCATACTACAGGAAGGTTCTAATTAATAAGAAACTTTGCCCAAAATGCAGCCCACAAACAAGGACATTCCTTTTGAGTGGTCAAGGGGAGCAGCTTTCAAATACTTGACAGACCCTCTCAGATCCATCGTACAGTAATTATTTTCAGAGCTCTTCCTCATTCCCTGTGATGCATTCAAGCTGGCAGTTGGTGCTGTTCTCAGTTCAGTCAAGTGCAGAATGGCAGAGAAACATCACCTATGCTTGTCACATGTTCAACCCGTCTGAGTCAAACTGGTCCACATATGACAAGGAACTCATCCAATATTTCAGACATTATCTGGGCTGCAATCCGTTCAAGGTCACAACTGATCACAAACCACTCGTGGCACTCAGGAAGATCCCACTGGACAATGACCCCACAGGGTGGAGAGCACGATGGGCACTGGAACCCCATGTTTACAACTACATGGTCGAACACAGGGAAGGAAGAAAATATATCAATGCTGACTCGTTGATCCGTTGCCCAGCTCGAGCAACGGAAGATGACCCCTCTACGCGGCTAACACTCCGCCTCTGCTACAAAAGCGTCGACCAAATCAGACACAGGAAAAGCCCAGTCAGGTTCTGCAGCTGTGCAATATTCTCCTGCCAAGCTTGACCAAACGTCACCACACTCACCTGATTCAGTTACTGGAGAGCAACCATCCCCACCTGAGGATGACCTACCGCATTTAGATAGCCTCCGAGCTGCCCAACACGCTGATCCAGTACTACAGGAAGTGTTCCACTGGCTCGAACTGGATCAGATGAGGCCAATGGGGAGACCACCTCAAAACCCCCCTGCAGCACTTTGGAAATTGTGGTAGGAGTACCCCAAGCTTCTCATCCACAACAGTCTCTTGTGTAGAGAAGTCCTCCTTCCTCCAGGTGATACCAGGTTATGATTCCAGATGCACTGATCCTTGAAACCCTTGCCCACCTACATGGACACCCTCTGTTGGTATATGGGCCCAGCGACAACACTTGAGCGGGCTAGGAAGCTCTGTTACTGGCTATTCATGAACAAAGATATTGGCCACTTTTGTCAGTGTTGCCTCTCATGTCAATCTAGCCACTCCCCAACGCTTAACTCGAAAGCTCCCCTCCAGCAAAAAATTGCTTTACGCCCATTTCACAAGGTGACTACAGATTTTGCATAGTTGAACCCCACTACTGGTGGAAAAATATACAATTTGGTCATAATGGACTATTTCACAAAATATGACAATCTCTATGCTACCCTAAACCAAACAGCACCGACTGTAGCTAAATATCCACGAGGGAACTGTTTTCAAACTATTTTAAGTTGGTGATCTGGTTTTCATGACAGATCCAGGCAAGCTGCACTGGTAACTAGCACCACGTTGGTAGGGCCCCTGCAAAATCCTACATCAGTTCGACACAGATTGACAGCCTGGTGTCACATACAAGGTACTGGACTTGAAAACTGGACTTGAAATCACCTCAAACTACCCCAAAAGTTATCCATCATTCTATGATGACGTTGCAAAGAATCCCCCACCCAATAGGCAGCCACAAGTGTCAGCAGGGTTTTGTACCTTCAGCCAAGTCCCATACCCCCCACTCACTGCCCTCTCAGGGGTATTTTGATTCAGTCACCCACTATCTCATGAAAATGGTTTGAGACAGGCAGCCCCACTGTCAGCAACTCCTGTGAGAGCACTCCGACAGGGTCCCCTCAGGGCATATACAGAAGCCACAGCAGCTGATGGACTCTGATTTCCAGATAGATTTTTGAGAAAAAAAGGAGAGAAGAACTTTAAGAAAAGAAAATGAGTGACACAACAAAAAAACATCTCCCTGTCTGGTAAAAAAATATATAGTGCTTGGACTCTCTTGGACTATCACAGGAGTAGCTGACAGTGGGCCGTCCTGTCTCAAACCATGTCCATGAGATAGTGGGCAACGGAATGACTAGAACATGCAAACACAGAACACTTTCAGATCAATCATATAAACAGATTAGAGATTTACTTTCCCAAATTGGTTTTGCACAATCTCCTATCCCTTCTTATTTTTATAATTTCTATTCTGTTTATCTGAACGTGTTCTGTGTTTACATATTGTAGTCACAGTGTAGTAAGGATGTGGATTACTGTCATGTTTTATCCCCTAACAACTAACATGTTCTTCTCATGCTTTACGGTTCTTTTACTTCTAAGTCATTTTTTTTTACAGGGATGTATGTAGAAAGTGATGTATTGTTAATGTCTCCTCGCCAGGAGTGGGCGTACTCACTCTATGGAATACTTTACCTGGGAAAAGGTTATAGGGGTTCATGCATGTTCCCAGGTGGTCTTTTAAAATGTTTTTATTACATTCTTCTTCTATTTTACCCCCCTTTTTGATCTTGTCTCATCGCTGCAACTCCCCAACGGGCTCGGGAGAGGCAAAGGTGGAGTCATGCGTCCTCTGAAACATGACCCGCCTAACCGCGCTCCTTAACACCCTCCAAGTTTAACCCGGGAAGCCAGCCACACCAATGTGTCAGAGGAAACACCGTTCAACTGGCCTTTGATGCATGACATGTTCTATGTGAATATTAATTTGTTTTAGGAAACTAGGCATATGTCGCGGGTCACGACTTCACACGAGTCATTTGAATATAATCCTTTTTTTTTTATCATAATGCGTTTTTTGGCAGAAATGCCTTCTGGAACATGTGAACTTTAATGTGTCTCAACAACAAACTTGTATGCCATCTGTAAATACAAACAACATTGTTAAGTTATGAGCCTAGAAAAGAAAAAGCCAGCAACCTTCCTGCTAGCCATGATTGGCTAAGATAATGAGTAGGCTGGACATGCCAAAAGATGAGTTCAGATTGGTCTGCCATATAGCACACTTCTGTCTATTTGAGCTGGTGAATATGTGTAGGTAATCCTGTCTAATGCTGCTTTAAAATATATATATTGCTTAGTAGAACTGCATAAGTGGAATTAGAGTATGACAGCTAAGGAGATGGAGAAAACACCTGTCTCCGGATTACATCTTCAAACTAAGTGCAACCATGGCATCCGTGACAGGGAGAAGCATCCAACCATGATGTATATGGGTAAGATAGTCTAGCTAGCTACATTTTCAGATATTACACGTTTCTAATTTTGACAAAATCGTTTTCATGTCAAGTTAAAGTGGGCTGATAGCTAGGTAGCTAACGTTAGCTGTCTGGCTCGCTAGCTATTGTTACGTGTATGATCTTATTATTCATATCTCAGAGCCATTTGCTTGGCTAGTTATAGCCTAATGTTAGCTAGCTAACATTGAACCTGGTTGGTTAGCTAGCTGCAGATTCATGCAGGGTAGTAATGTCATGAGTTGGGATTATGGTTCATTGTTTAACTAGCTAGCTAGCTACATGTCTTAACAAAAGACTCCACTATGCAAGTGTCCATTTTAATAGAATGTCACTGCAACAACTGTTAGCCAGTTAGCTTGGGTGCTTGACTGCTGCTGTTAGGACAGAACACTTGGATCAACCCTTAAAGAGATTGGTGGAGCTAAAGCTTAAGATGGTGTGAACGATGCTGAATGGGTTTAGACAAAGAAGAGCTTTCCAGTAGGTACCAAAACATTCAAAAGCCATTTTCTCAACAGTAAGGTTACAAGTTGATCAACTTTCAAAGCATAATTACTTTCCCATCGTTCCTCAAATGCAGTGTTTGATATACCATTTTGTAGCTCTGTGTCTCTGCTTTTATCCAATGTAAAAAAAAAAAAGACCATTTCAAATTTTGCTACATAAGACCGAATCAAGGTGGTCGGTCACATTTATTCTCAAACTAACGAAAGGTTTTCACAACCAGAACTTTAAATGTACTCGGAGGCTTCTCTGACTCATCCAGATCCTAATGGGAGAAAGGCTTTCACACAGAGACAGAACTTTGACTGACTGTAGTCTTCTACACTTAACTCCTCCTCACATCAAAGAGCTAACGCATAGTTCAACTCCTCCTCTACCACTGGCCTCTGCCTGCATGGCAATGACTAACTCTGATTAACTCTCTCAAAGACACCAGCCATACTGTAGATTATCACACACACACATTTGCAACAACTAGGGATTTTTGGGGGAGAAAAAGCAACGTTGCTTTTCAACAGACATTGGGAGACAAATTCACCTTTCAGCAGGACAATAACCTAAAACACAAATATACACTGGAGTTGCTTACCAAGGCGACATTGAATGTTCCTCAGTGGCCTAGTTACAGTTTTGACTTAAATCAGCTTGAACATCTATGGCAAGACTTGAAAATGTCTGTCTAGCAAGGATCAACAACCAACCTGACAGAGCAAAAATAATTTTAAAAGGAATAATGTGTAAATATTGTACAATCCAGGTGTGCAGAGCTCTTAGAGACTTACCCAGAAAGACTCACAGCTGTAATCACTGCCAAAGGTGATTCTAACATGTACTGACTTTTCAATAAATTTGCTAAAATTTCAACAACAAAAAAATAACTAATTATGGGCTATTGTGTGTAGACGAGTGATAAAAAATATATTTCATCCATTTTGAATTCAGGCTGTAACTCAACAAAATGTGGAATAAGTCAAGGGGTGTGAATACTCACTGAAGGCACTGTATATTCCATTTATTGACAAGGCCATATTTCTGTACGTGGGTTTCTCTGCAACAGACTACAATTAGTTATCTGGTGTGCATAGTCATGCATAATGACGCTAAGAATGAAATGATGCTGAGAAAAAAAGATGAACGAAAACTCATCGTCATAAAAGGCCACGATACATTGGCAATTTCTGTGGCAATATCACAGAGCAATGTTGCTGGCAGTGGTGTGTATTCATGGATGCCAAGGGAAGCCAGGCTTCCCCCCAAAATTGACTAAGAATTGATTTTATAAAAATAAAAAAATGTATCTTTCGTCTCAGATTTTTTCATAATTTTCCATCAATTTGCGAGAGGCTGAATGAATCTCATAGGATAATGCATCCGAGTGAGCAAGACAGCACCCCTGTCTCTGTGTGTGTAGGCCATCAATCAGATCCTGTGTGGTCCAAACGAGTATGACATTGTTGCCACCCGTAATATTGAATGCAAGGGAAGCCAGCGAGCTTTTGATAAAAAAAAGTTTTTTTTAAATTGCCAATTCCCATTGAAGTAAACAGAGAACACAACTGTGAATGGTCCTGGCACACCAAAAAAAAAAAAAAAAAAAAAAAGAGTAGAGGGAAGCCAGCTTGGATTTTGGCTATCAAATCGCATTGAGAGAATATATCATTGACAGAAATAAATTGAATTGTTGCATCTTGTACTGTTCTTTTCCTCCAGTGGCTAGCTAGCTAGCTAAAATGGGCTCGTTCCTAAATTAACCATGGATGGAGATAGGGATTTGGAAGTTCAATATGTAGCTAGACGTAGAAGGCTAATGTTAACTAGCTAACATTGCCCATGAATGGAATATAGCCTAGCGAGCAAGCATTTTAGCCACAAAATAAAAGCGTCTACTGTATGACAGAGTGATACCCCGTTTTGTCAACACGAAAGAGGAGAATGGCATTAGCGTTTCTCTTCAAGTAGGGTGAGCCAACATGTTTTTCTACTTGCTTGAGCGTGCACGCACACACACGCACACTGAAATCAGAACCATTGACAGCCACATCATATTTAGCTAACGTTGATTGGACTAAATTGTTTTTGGTATCTTTTAGTTATCACTGTATTAGACTAACCAGAGGTGATTTGATGATGTTGAAATTGAAAATGTGCTGGAATAGTGGAGGCAGCTCCTGTTTTCTTTGCGACTTGTGGTAACTCTCTGTGGTTCTAAATCAATAGTTGTTTAGTGGTCCAAAAATGTCAGAGACATGAACTTGCTTGACCATGCTGTAGGTTATGTAACTGTCTGTTACATGCAATATGCTTTGTGGACTTAAACAGACAGAGGTTGCTATTTGGTTTTGTGATGAAACAAAGGTGTGGTTGAATTTATTCTGCCACTGTGACTTCTTATTGTCTCGGCCTTTAGGCCTATATATCACAGTCGCAAGGCATATGAATGAACAGTTTATAGAGCAAATTACGCAATTATCACAACACAGGTTGTGATATGGCTTCTTTTTGGGCTTCCCCAGTGATTTTACCCCCGCACGGCTACTGGTTGCTGGTAACGGAGAGAGGGGTATGAGACACTGGAGCAACGATGATCAATGAGCAAGATGCACATGAATAATAGATTTCATACATTTATTTAAAACATTATTTCCCAATTTATTTACAAATCTCCTATAGCTTGTTATTTACCGCCAGTTAACAGCCACATCTGTGCTGAAATTCATAAGCTAACAAACAAGGTGGTACTGTCCCTGGTCTGTCCAGCCATTCACCCTGCTGCCAGTCAAGTCAATGGCAATGCAGACATGACGATAACGAGATTCAGCAAACTTCTAACTCCATAATCATAAGCTAGAAAGATGTGAATGCGGGAAATGAAATGTAATTAGCTAGCTAATTTAACCAGTTTGTCCCATTGACTTTGCATTCCCTCTGGTTGGCATGTGCCATACCATGGATATTTTAGTAAGTTAAACATGACAAACTGAACACAGTATCACGATCATATATTGTAGTGAGTAAACATTTGCGACTTGAAGGGCCAACATTTCACTCCAAAACAGAAATGGATTTTCTCTAAAACGGTCACCACGTTTTCCAAAACATTTTAGAACGCCAGACTTGATCACATGACCAATATCTGTGCTCTGAGACACACACCACTGCCTGTCAGAGATGCATGTACACCAGTGGAGGCTCCTCAGAGGAGGAAGGTGAGAGTCATCCTCAGTGAATTTCATTTAAAAAAATGTTTATATAACAGTATATATATATTTTTTTAAGTTATCCTTTTTAGATAAAACTATACTAAATACAATCACGTCACCAAATAATTGATTATAACACACTATTTTGAAATGAAGGTCTACAGTAGCCTCAACAGCAGCATGGTGCAGCAGGAAGACAGCTAGCTTCTGTCCTCCTCTGGCTACATTGACTTCAATACAAAAACCTAGGAGGCTCATGGTTCTCACCCCTTTCCATAGACTTATTGTACACAGTAATTATGACAACTCCGGAGGACGGTTCTCCAACCTATCAGAGCTCTGGCAGCATGAACTGTCATGCTGTCCACCCAATCAAAGGATCGGAGAATGAATCTACAGCAGTACTGAAAGCATAAGCTACAACTAGCTAGCACTGCAGTGCATAAAATGTGGTGAGTAGTTGACTCAAAGAGAGAGAAAGACAATAGTTGAACAGTTTGAACAAATTAATTTCTTCCAAAATGAAGTAGAAGCAAGAGAAAGATAGACAGATATTGTAAAAAAAAAAGGCCCTTTCAGTTTAACTTACTTAGCTAGTAAATGCAGCTTGCTAGTTTAGCCTACTCAAACACCCTGCTCAAAGAGAGGGATGCTATGTTAGCTAGCTGGCTATGACTATCAAATGCAACACTGGAACTCTTCCAAGTCAAGGTAAGCTTTTGGTTTGACTAATTTATTGCCGCCTGAGCCCGCCGGTGTAAGTGCTAAACTGCTTACTGACTGTACACTGTAACATTACTGCATGATTGTAGCGGGTTTACTAACAAGTTTACTAACAAGTTCTATTAGTTATGTTGACTATGACTTTACTTTAGCTAATACGGTGACAACAATGTAGGCTATGTGTAGCGGTTTGGAAAGGTATTTTCGTGTGCTGTGATGTGTTGTGCATTGAAGTCCACAAGCAAAGGGAAAACGTGAGATGAGGAGAGCGCATAAATGCAAGAAGGAAAAAACATGGCTGCTATGAAAGTGAACACGTGATCAGGGGTGTATTAATTCCACAGATTCTATTGAAAAATGTTTCTTAAATGGAAGCAAACAGAACAAAACGGGGACATACCTGAATTTGTCCAATATAAACTCTTGTTTGCAACTGTTGGACTAATGATTACACCCTATATCAGCTAGATGCAAGCAGGAGTGTGCAAGGTGGTATTGAATGTGTCACTGTCTGTCCGTGTCACCTCAAATTTTTTACTCGACCTGTAAACTTTCATTCATAGGCTAGGTTGTAGCAACCTCATGATGGGTATAGGGGAAATTTGAATATCATGTAGTAGCCCAAACCTATCGCTGTTAAATTGAACTGGGCGAATGGAATATGAATGATAGTCATCCAATATGCTGTAATAGAAATAAGGCCATGTTCATGAAAAAAAAAATCATCCTCCCTCATCTTAAACGGCACCGACCGCAACTGAGTGTACAAAATATTAAGGACATCTGCTCTTTCCATGACATAGGTCAATACAGGTGAAATCTATGATCCCTTATTGATGTCACTTCTTAAATCCACTTCAATCAGTGTAGATGAAGGGGAGGAGACAGGTTAAGGGATCTGCCCCTTCTGATTCAATATTTGCCTAAAATGACATACCCAAATCTAACTGCCTGTAGCTCAGGACCAGAAGCAAGGATATGCATATTCTTAATACCATTTGAAAGGAAACACTTTGCAGTTTGTGGAAATGTGAAATTAATGTTGGAGAATATAACACATTAGATCTGGTAAAAAATAATAATACAAAGAAAAAAACAACTGTTTTTTTGTACCATCATCTTTGAAATGCAAGAGAAAGGCCATAATGTATTATTCCAGCCCAGGCGTAATTTAGATTTTGCACACTATATGGCAGCAGTGTATGTGCAATGTTTTAGACTGATCCAATGAACCATTGCATTTCTGTAAAAAAATTATGTATCAAGACTGCCCAAATGTGCCTATTTGGTTTGTTAATAACTTTTCAAAGTTCATAACTGTGCACTCTCCTCAAACAATAGCATGGTATTCTTTCATTGTAATAGCTACTGTAAATTGGACAGTGCAATTAGATTAACAAGAATTTAAGCTTTCTGCCAATATCAGATATGTCTATGTTCTGAGAAATGTTCTTGTTACTTACAACGTCATGCTAAGTAACTCAACCGTCCCGTGGGTGGGACACCAATCTGTAGAGATCCTTAAGATTAAAGAAGGATTTTCAAGCCTTTGAGACATGGATTGTGTATGTGCCATTCAGAGAGTGAATGGGCAACCCCAAAAAATAAAGTGCCTTTGAACGAGGTATGGTAGTAGGTGTCAGGCGCACCGGTTTGTGTCAAGAACTGCACCGGTTCTGGGTTTTTCAACAGTTTCCTGTGTGTATCAAGAATGGTCCACCACCCAAAAGGACATCCACCCAACTTGACACAACTGTGGGAAGCATTGGAGTCAACTTGGGCCAGCATTCCTTCGGAACAAGTTCGACACCTTGTAGAGTTCACTTTGTAGAGCACATCGACACCCAGCGTAACAGTGTCTTTACGACAGAAGGCAACTTTCATTTGTGGCTTCACACATCAGCACATTTTCTCACTAGACAGCTGTCCACCCAGTTAGCTCCAGAACTGGCTGAGTCTGACATGGAAATAGACTGACTAAAACAGATCTTGTCAGTCTTGTCTATTGCACCTCTAACATCCCCCCCCCCCCCCCCTACATAAATATAACTTCCTTCCTGCCTGTTGTCATTTTGAGAAACCTCTCTCTCTGTCCTGGGGCGTGTTATGACATTTTGACCAGGCTGCTATTTTTCTCCTTTCTGTCACAAAAATCAATCTCTTTTCGTCTTTTTCCTTCCCCCTTCCTCCCTCGACTCTGGAGTGGAAATGTGTTGCAGGTTGGAACATGGAGCGAGGCAGAGCTTTGTGTTGGTGACCTACAGTATCTCAGAGCTTTGTGTTAGTGGAACACTGTGTTTTTGACCTGACTAGTCTCTGGGTTCCGGGCTGTTGTGGTTGGAACACAGTGTGTTTGTGACCTGACTAGTCTCTGGATTCTGGGCTGTTGTGGTTGGAACACAGTGTGTTTTTGACCTGACTAGTCTCTGGATTCTGGGATGTTGTGGTTGGAACACAGTGTGTTTGTGACCTGACTAGTCTCTGGGTTCCGGGCTGTTGTGGTTGGAACACAGTGTGTTTGTGACCTGGCTAATCTCTGGGTTCCGGGCTGTTGTAGTTGGAACACAGTGGAGCCATACTTGCGAACATTAGAAAAAGCTTCAGTTTAAACTGAACCTCTGTCTCATAATGCGCATCAGCCAATTACAATCGTTGACGTAGTGGCAGGTGATCAAACGCTATATGTTAGGTGTTCCAATCAGATAACCTGGCAAAATTAACCTGCACAGCTGGCTGTGATTATATCCGGTTCAAATTCCATAACAGCCAATTAAAATGCCGTAATTGGACGTGATCCAACACTTGTTCATGAAAGCATACTTTCAGAAGTCCAACGGCAAGTTCTGATAATCAAAGCAACTAGATCACATGCGTATGACTGACTGGTATTTTCGCTCACAGAGTAGAGCACCTACCTCCTCATAATTGTGGCAAGGGTTTGAGTTTTTCCCCCTTTGAAATGTAGAATAACATGTATTGTTTTAGTGTGCTGAGAAGGAAGTGCAGCCAACCGTTTGAATATGAAGATTAAGAATGAATTTAATAAGGCGCTACATCTTTCTCCAGCCTTACAGACAAACACACTGCTGTGGCCTAATAGTCATATTGCATAGGCTATACTACACGGATGTGTACGCCTAAATGTAGGCCTACAACTTTCTACATGCATTTTTATAATAATTTACTTTGTCACATATGCGTGAGGACCAATAGTGGTAGTTTTTTCCTCAAATAAAAACCTTTGCCCTGAGGGGAGACGAAATCGGCGACATCATATCTCGACGTCTCTGGGCTTAACGCCTTCGTGGATCACACCACCAATTAGCGATAGCAGTAAGGGGTAAATGACAGCCATGTGACATGACCACGAGCGTCTTCGACTTAAAAATGCTGTACGCATATAAAATTACATGTTGTATAATCACCCTACATCTTTATTGCTGTGAAAGCACAATGAATGTGTGTGAAACGGAAAAATGGGTGAATTTGTCATATACGTGAAAAGGTGCCTTTTGAATTTAGTATCTAGAAGCCTAGTCAAGGATGAGTCATACAATATTAATGGGACACTACACTTTACAGACCTAGAATTTTGAGTTTTAAAATATCCCTCTGGAGGCCCAATCTACCTATATTTTAAGAAATTGCCATTGGTTGGTGGAAATAAAGTAAGGGATACGTGATAGGCTGATTGCGTAATTTGTTACAGGAAGTAATCACTGTCAGCTGGTGAAGTACCATAGGGTTAACGTGTGCTAGGTTATCTGATGGGAAAAGCTACAATGTAGCGTTCTATCACGCGCAACTACACCAACAATTGTAAATGGCTGATGTGCATTTTGAGACGTAGGTCCAGGTTAAAGAAACTTCTTCTAATGTTCGCAAGTATGGGCCCCACAGTGTTTGTGACCTGAGGTCTCTGGGTTCTGTTCTGGGCTTTAGAGTGCAGCTGTTTCCTATCGGAGACTGACCTGAGGACAGTAGAACCCGTGTATGACAAGGAGTTTAGGGACTGACAGTTGTGGAGATGATACAAGCTTCTTCCTAGCCTGTTCTCAGATCTGTTTTCCAATTCCAATCACATCTTGGACCAGGTTAGCGTCTTCCATACAGTCCTGCCAAATGCGGATGGAACTGAACAGCTGTGTTTGAGATTATT
Organism: Salvelinus alpinus; assembly: GCF_045679555.1. Classification (NCBI taxonomy): domain Eukaryota; kingdom Metazoa; phylum Chordata; class Actinopteri; order Salmoniformes; family Salmonidae; genus Salvelinus; species Salvelinus alpinus. Next base: position 5,993,031 of record NC_092097.1, read on the forward strand.
ACCACGTCTGTCTGCTGGCTTTCTCGCTTAACATATTCTCTACACTCTAAATATTAATATTGAATATTCATGCACTTCATAAACGTCCACAGTCAATGCATCCATCTATCCCTCCATAGCGTAAAAACGTACAGTAAGTATACAGCAGCCAAGGACACACACCCTTTTTGAAGGTGAGTGGGAGTTACCGTAGCTACATTATGTCTAGTCTCCGGGATTTAATACCTCATGATGTGCTGCTGTCCAATCTGCCCCAGATCAGTGACGAACCATCAGATATAGGATGTGCCCAAAATGGCACCCTATTCCCTATATAGTGCACTACTTTACAGTAGAAAGTAGTGCACTGTAAAAGGAATGGGAACTCAACCATCAGATACAGATAGAGAGTGTCTGGTTTCATATGAAACCATGCATACAACTTTATGGTAATTTAAAGTGGAGACGCAGGGATTTATATCTAAATATATTGAATACAGTATAGTGGAGATGTTACTGTGTTGATGGTACCAACCCAGAAGTCTGTCTCTCTCTCTCTCTCTCTCTCTCTCTCTACCTCTCTCTCTACCTCTCTCTCTACCTCTCTCTCTACCTCTCTCTAGATCTCCCTCATCTCTTAGATGTAAAGTAACTCAAATATATGTGTTTCTCAGTTTCATGACCAGTTTACCTCATATCACAGTGTGAAACTCTGAGGGCTCCAAATATTGTAGTAACAGTAGTAACAGATTACAGAAGCAGCACTTCCTATTTGTCTCTGTCACACTGTACTACTAGCTATGTTATTTGCGGTTAGTTTTTTTTACCCAAGATTCTATTTGTTTTGTCATTTTTACAAGTACAATATCCATTTCAATAAATATATTCAGTTCATATAAAAAGTACCCATGTGCTACACTGTACTACGTTCTCAAGAAGAGCGGTCATTCAACAAAAACACAGGAAGTGCAGCATGATGTAATCATGTGATGGGGTTTTCCTCTCACTACTTTGATCTACAGTATTTCACCTTGCCATAACTCACCCTGTCTGACCCCTGATCTCTAACCGTCCATCACAACTTGCCTAGCCTAGTCACCTGGGACTTGACTCTAAATGACCCAACCATTCATCAACCAGTTACAATGGTTGACCAATTAAGACTATTTAATTGTACTTACAGTGCCTTCAGAAAGTAGTCAGACCAACTTGACTTTTTCCACATTTTGTTACGTAATAGCCTTATTCTAAAATGGATTAAATATAATTGTAATTCTACACACAATACCCCATAACGATAAACCGAAAACAGGTTTTTATCAATTTGAGCAAATATATATGAAATAAAAAAACAGAAATACCTTATTTACATAATTATTCAGACCCTTTGCTATGAGGCTCGAAATTGAGCTCAGGTGCATCCTGTTTCCATTGATCATGTTTCTACAACTTGATTGGAGTCAACCTGTGCTAAATTAAATTGATTGTACATGATTTGGAAAAATCACACACCTGTCTATACAAGGTCCCACAGTTGACACAGCATGTCGGAGCAAAAACCAGGCCATGAGGTCGAAGGACAGGATTGTGTCGAGGCACAGATCTGGGGAAGGGTACCAAAACATTTCTGCAGCATTGAAGGTCCCCAAGAACACAGTGGCCTGCATCATTCTTAAATGGAAGAAGTTTGGAACCACCAAGACTCTTCGTAGAGCTGGCCGCCTTGCCAAACTGAGCAATCGGGGGAGAAGGGCCTTGGTCAGGGAGGTGACCAAGAACCTGAAGGTCACTCTAGAGTTCCTCTGTGGAGATGGGAGAACCTTCCAGAAGGACAACTATTTCTGCAGCACTCCACTAATCAGGCTTTTACGGTAGAATGGTCAGACTGAAGCCACTACTCAGTAAAAGGCACATGACAGCCTGCTTGGAGTTTGCCAAAAGGCACCTAAAGACTCTCAGACCATGAGAAACAAGATTCTCTGGTCTGATGAAACCAATATTGAACTCTTTGGGCTGAATGCCAAGCGTCACGTCTGGAGGAAACCTGGCACCATCTCTACAGTGAAGCGTGGTGGCAGCATCATGCTGTGGGGATGTTTTTCAGCGGCAGGGACTGGGAGACTAGTCAGGATCGAGACAAAGTTGAACGGAGTAAAGTACAGAGAGATCCTTGATGAAGAGCGCTCCAGAGCACTCAGGACCTCAGACTGGGGCGAAGGTTCACCTTCCAACATGACAGTGACCCTAAGCACACAGCCAAGACAACGCAGGAGTGGCTTCGGGACAAGTCTCTGAATGTCCTTGAGTGGCCCCGCCAGAGCCCGGACTTGAACCCGATTGAACATCTTTGGAAAGACCTGAACATAGCTGTGCAGCAGCGTTCCCCAGCCAAGAGTGTGCAAAGCTGTCATCAAGGCAAAAGGGTGGCTACTTTGAAGAATCTCAAATATAAAATAAAATATTGGTTACTACATGATTCCATACGTGTTATTTCATAGTGTTGATGTCTTCACTATTATTCTACAAATGTAGAAAATAATACAATAAAGTAAAACCCTTGAATGAGTAGGTGTGTGTCCAAACTTTTGACTGGTACTGTATGTGATGTAAAAAATAACACTCAGGAGGCTATCCAACCTTTACTCACAACAACTGTCTTCTGCAAAGATACATTCCTGTATATAAATATTATAGGATGTTCTAAAATCAACATTCTATATTCCATCCCACATGTACCACCCATTATGATAACCAGACATTTTCAACAGGCCCGGTAGTTTACTCCCTTTGGTAGTCTCTGACAGTATGTATGAGCACTGAATGGTTATGATTACTGTCTCTGTGTGTGTGTGTGTGTGTGTGTGTGTGTGTGTGTGTGTGTGTGTGTGTGTCTCTGTGTGTGTGTCTCTCTGTGTGTGTGTGTGTGTGTGTGTGTGTGTGTGTGTGTGTGTGTGTGTGTGTGTGTGTGTGTGTGTGTGTGTGTGTGTGTGTGTGTGTGTGTGTGTGTGTGTGTGTGTGTGTGTGTGTGTGTGTGTGTGTGTGTGTGTGTGTGTGTGTGTGTGTGTGTGTGTGTGTGTGTGTGTGTGTGGTGGCAGGGGAGAGAATGTACTGTTACAATATAGATTAGAACCCTGCCAGTAATACAACCTGAATGTATTTTATTCATTGCCATTTCATTCACAGCCTTAGCAAAAGCCATTAAGATAGATTTGTAATGCCTTGAAATATTAAACGGTTGGATGTGGACGTACTTGAGAAGTGTGACAGATTGATGTATAATGTCTGTATAGTTTTGGAAGGCCAGGTTGATGCAATGTGTCATTCGGTGTAACAGACATGGCGAAATTCTATTCAAAGATGAATTGTTTTGCACCATAAAATGGCAGTTGACAACTTTACCCCCATAGGAGAGGTCAAGTGTCATGAGAGCCCCATCAATGCCATCTACACCACTTCCAGGTGTGACAATATTATACCACAGACACACGCACACTAGTAATAGGCGGGTTGACCCACAACCGCAGTCCCCGTGGTTATATCTGTGGGGCAGGTGTTATGTGTGACGACTATGTTATGTGTGACGATTGTGAGGCGCTATACAAATTAGAGAGTCGCAAGACTGGGACTTCAAATATGGCACATCAAGGAAACTCTAGCCTGTTCAGATGGGTTAAATCGAATAATGACCTAACTGAAATCTGGACACTGACTGTAGGTCTATAACCTTTTCACATAGCCTAATATTATATGAACTATTATAAATTAAGCTTTTCTTGCAGTAGAACGATAAACCCCTTGTACATTTCGACTCGGGAACAGTAGTGGAGAATACTACTTGCCAATGTTTAATCATTAATTTACAAACTTGATGAACTCAGAGCGAGGATCTCCTTCCAGAGGAACATCAGATCCGGCAATATACTCCATTTTTCTGAGTCTTGGCTTTCTTCCAACACCCAGATGGATTATATACAACCGGAGGGATTTAACAATTTTTCGAGCGGATAGGAAGCGGGCTCCTATCTTGCAAGTTTCTGCTCCGCCGACTTGGAATACTTGGTCATAAAATGTCTTCCTTTTTAACTTCCGAAAGAGTTCACCGGGATTATCGCCATGGCTGTGTACATCCCGCACCAAGCCGACAGCAAAAAGGCCCTGAACAAACTGGAGACTGGATTCCCGGAGGCAGCATTCATTGTTGTGGGGGGTTTAAACAAAAGTAATTTGAGATCCGTGCTCCCAAATTATTACCAACACATTGACTGTCTAACTCTCGGAAATTCTACTCTTGACCACTGCTACACGCCTTTTAAACACAGGTATAAGGCCCTCTCGCGTCCTCCTTTCGGAAAATCCGACCATGACTCCATCTTGATTCTCCCTGCCTACAAACAAAGACTCAAGAGGGAAGCTCTGGTGATCAGGTCTGTACAGCGTTGGTCCGACCAATCAGAATTCCCACTCCAAGATTGGAATATGTTTCGGGTTGTCTCTGGAGATAATGTCAATGAATATGTTGACTCAGTCACCGGATTCATCAAAAAATGCATAGATGACATGATACCGATTGTATATTTCAAAACGTACCCGAATCAAAAAAATGTGGATTGATAGCAGCCTTTGGGAAAACTGAAAGATAGAGATGCTGCTTATATACAGGGCAAGGTGACTGGGGACAATAGTTTGTTTAAACAGTACAAATATGACTTACGCAGATTGATCAAGATGGTGAAACACGTATAGAGACGAAGTGGAGGAGAAATCCAGAGGGTTGGACACAAGGCGTATGTGGCATGGGCTACTAACATTCACAGATTACAAAAAGAAAGCCAGCCACATCACGGTCACAAATGCCACCCTACCAGACGAGCTAAACACCTTTATCTCAATATTCAAGCACAATGACCCTGAGCTGCCAAGGAGAGCCCCCGATGACAACGTGGGCTACACACTGACAGTTTCCACTGAGGACGTATCTATGTCATTCAAACGTGTTAACCCTCACAAGGCTGTTGCCTCAAATGGCATCTCTAGCCGTGCTCTCAGAGCATGTGTAGACCAGCTGGCTGTTGTGTTCTGACATTTTCAATCTCTCTCTAGCTCAGGCCTCTATACCCACCTGCTTCCAGATGTCCACTATCATCCCTGTACCCAAGAAAGGGAAAGTAACTGAACTGAATGACTACCGACCAGTAGTACTAACTTCCGTCATCATGAAATGGTTTGAGAGGCTAGTCAAAGATCATATAACCTCCTCCTTCCCCGACACACTCGACCCTCTCCAATTCGCCTACCGCCCTGACAGATCCACGGACAACACAATCGCCATTGCACTGCACACTGCCCTTACCCACCTGGACAAAAGGAATGCATACAGTATGTGAGAATGCTGGTCATCAACTACAGCTCAGCCTTCAATACCATAGGGCCCTATAAGCTCATAGACAAAGCTCACAGCCCTGGGTCTGAACTCCTCCCTATGTAACTGGGTCCTAGACTTCCTGACGGGCCGCCCCCAGATGGTGAAGGTAGGCAACATAAAATGAGCATAAAAGAAGCATCCATTACAAAATACAAATCCCAACATAAAAACATGGTAGTGAAAAATGGGTTGACGAAATATGAGAAGTGGATGCTATCCATTTCCTATTTATTTTATTTTCATTACCATTTCAGAACATTATATCCTCAACATGGGGGCCCCACAAGGGTGCATCCTCAGTCCGCTCCTGTATTATCTGTATACCCACGACTGCATGGCCTCACACAGTTCCAACTCCATCATCAAGTTCGCTGACACATGACAGTAGTAGACCTGATCACCAACAACGATGAGACAGCCCACAGGGAGGATGTAGACCCTCTGACGGCGTGCTGCCAGGTAAACAACCTCTCCCTCAACGTTAGCAAAACAAAGGAGCTGATTGTGGACTTCATGATGAACCAGGCTGGACACGACCCCATCCTCATCAACGGGGCACCGTGGAGACAGTCAATATCTTCAAATTCCTCGGCGTACACATCTCAGAGAAGCTGAAATGGTCTAATTACATGGACATCATAGTGAAGAAGGCATGACAGCGACTCTTTAACCTCAGTATGCTAAAGAACTTCCCTCACTGTGTTCTACTGGAGCACCATAGAGAGCATACTGTCGAGCTACATCAAAGCCTGGTACAGCAGGCTGTGATGTACCGCGGACCTCAAGGCTCTTCAGAGATTGATACGTGCAGCCGAACGCACCATTTGGGTGCCCTACAGGACACCTACATCACCAGGTGTCGCAAGAAGGCCAAGAAGATCATCATGGACCCCAGCCACCCTAGCCATGCCTTGTTCTCCCCGCTTCAATCACTCAGATGCGCCAGTGCAGGAACATCATAGCAAAAACTGAAAGACTGGCCAATAGTTTCTACCCTCAGACCATCAGGCAGCTGAATAGCCACCACTAATCAGCTACCTGCTCCCCCCTCCCACCGCTATTCCCTCCCATGGACATATCCACCAGAGCTGTTGCCAGAGAATTTAATGTTCATTTCTCTACAATAAGCCGCCTCCAATGTATTTCTAGAGAATTTGGCAGTACGTCCAACCAGCCTCACAAGAGTGCACAACAACAACAACAACATTTTATCACGACAACTGGTCTGATACATTCACCTCTGCAGGTAAATAATGTACTTACATTCAGTAATCGTGCTCTGATTTGTCAACCTGAGGGTCCCAGAGATAAAATGTAGCATAGTTTTGTTTGATAAAATCTATTTGTATATTCAAATATAGGAGCTAGGTTCTACAGTTTGAACCCCTACTGTCTCTGGCTCGACACCCACCCCTCCCGGCCATCTAGTCGTGTGAAAGTTAGTTTATAAGCTAATGATCCATCATGTACGACATTCCTGGGAGTGTGTAAACTTACATTTTGTATTACCATATAATTTTTGTATGTTCCCTATAGATATGTACTTGAAAATGTATCAATTAACCAATTTGCCACATTTGGGCAGACTTGATACAAAATACTGTGCAGTATTGCAATGCTTCCCTGAATCAATCTGAAACTTTGCACACACACACACACACTACAAAATATAAATTGCGCCCAAACTGCAATATTATATTATGGCCTTTCTCTTGCATTTCAAAGATGATGGAACAAATAAATAAATAGAAAACGCATGTTTTTTTCATTGTATTATCTTTTACCAGATCTAATGTGTTATATTCACCTACATTATTTTCACATTTCCACAAACTTCAAAGTGTTTCCTTTCAAATGGTATCAAGAATATGCATATCCTTGCTTCAGGTCCTGAGCTATGTCATTTTAGGCGAAATTTTGGAAAAAAGGGTCCAATCCGTAAGAGGTTGCATAGTTTGAAGCGTTCATCGATTTATGATATTATTCTGGTGAGCAAGAGTTAATTTAGTCTTCTATGGCAGTAATGACAGAAGAGAAGCTGCATGTACCTAATTATAGACAAGTTCACTAGCAAAACGCCTACCAAAATGTCAGAAATCAAAACACCTAAATTAGGCTTTAAAAAATGTATCCTGCACCCCCTGTCAGAAACTCGTTCTGACGTCTCTGACTGCAGCCTACAGAGCATTTTCAATCGACTCATTTGTGGGTTAAGGTCGGGTGCGGGCCTCAGACATTCATTTTATCACATATAGTCTGGTTGTTGTGGATGGGTTATTAGCAATTACGCGGCGGGTGAACAAACAGCTGACCCGCGCATCACTAACACACACACACACACACACACACACACATTTTCCCATATCCTCATCTTTCTGGAACACTCTCTGAAAGCCAATGGAATCAAACCGCTCGAAAGAGATGAGTCACCTCAGCAGTACAATGGGACAAGGAAAGGTGGCACTGCATCTGAATCAAATTACAGCGTTTAGCTGTATGATCGAGCCAAAATTGCACATCCTCAAGCATAATGAGACCCAATTGCACCCCCTCTACCTCTCTTTGTTAAACATAGGTGTTAAGAAGCACTCAGCCAAATGGATTAAGTCTTGATTTAGTCAGTGGACTCACTCCATTTGGCTGAGTGCTTCTTAACACCTACATTTAACAAAAGAGAGTTATGGAGAGGTAGAGGGGCCGCCCACCCACACTTGAAAGAGTGTGTTTTTAAGTGTGACGATATCCCACTGGGCACAGACATCAATTCAACATATATTCCACGTTGGTTTAATGTAAATTTAAGGAAATGGTGTGGAAACAACATTGTTTCAACCAGCGTGTGCCCAGTGGGGTGCAATTTGGTCTTATTCTGCTTGATGTTGCGCAATTTTGACTCAATCCTTCAACTAAATGCTGCAATTTGATTTAGTCAGTGGACTCACTCCATAAGTGAGGTAAATCCACATTGAATTTACCCGGCTTATCTCCATCACTGCTGACACTCACGATGTACCGGTGGGTCGGTAGGAAATAGAGGCGGCAGGCTTCACATTCATGCTCAGCACAGCAGCTGGTTTCAGTTCATGTTCAAGGTTTATTAGTCGTATGTACAGGATGTGCGTGGTATACGTCGTTCAACAAAATGCTTACTTGTAGATTCCTTTGTCGACAATGCAACGACAATATGAAATGATACGAAATAAGAATACAAACAAAGTAAATAGCAGTAGAATAGAATAAACATTTTAGCATAAGTATAATACAGGAAGGCACAATTTATGGTCCAATATTTACACATGTATTGGGGAAGGGGGGGGTGGGAGGCAAGTGTATTAATTGAGCAGTATAATAGGAGTCTGGCAGCAGCAGTTGTGATGCGTGTGTGTGTAGCATGAATGTATATGTGTGTGTGTGTATGTCTGTGTGGGTGTGTGCATATGTGTTAAGGTATGGACAATCAAAGCAGGTGGTCAGTCCAGTACAAGTGTTCAGCAGTCTGATGGCTTGTACATACCAACAGGCTCAGAGACAGTTTCTATCAGAACTCATGCTCTGATACCATCTGCCCAACAGTAAGGGAGAGAACAGCTTGTGGCTAGGGTGTGTAGGGTCCTTGATACAGCCTTCGTCGGGCACTGTTTCGAGTAGATGTCCTGGATGGGTGGGAGCACATGATGTACTGGGCCATCTTTACCACAAGCTGGAGGGCCTTGCGGTCGAGGACTGAGCAATTCCCGTACCAGGCCGTGATGCAGCCGATCAGGACTCTCGATGGTGCAACAGTAGTATTTGTTTTTTGCAGACAAATGAGTCGTAACCCCGTCCTTGTGGATATTACTGCACTATGTGGGTATTACTGCACTTGCTACAAACAACGGAAAAGTACAATAACACTCACCCACTCGCTCGACTGCCAAAACCAAACGAACACGAGAAGGAGATGCAGTTTTACATATGAATTTATATGGTTTCTTCTTTGTGGATGTACAGTTGAAATCGGAAGTTTACATACACTTAGGTTGGAGTCATTAAAACTCGTTTTTCAACCACTCCACAAATTTCTTGTTAACAAACTAGTTTTGGCAAGGCGGTTAGGACATCTACTTGTGCATGACACAAGTAATTTTTCCAACAATTGTTTACAGACAGATTATTTCACTTAATTCACTGCATCACAATTCCAGTGGGTCAAGTTGAACGTGCCTTTAAACAGCTTGGAAGATTCCAGAAAACGACGTCATGGCTTTAGAAGCTTCTGATAGGCTTATTGACATCATTTGGAGTCAATTGGAGGTGTACCTGTGGATGTATTTCAAGGCCTACCTTCAAACTCAGTGCCTCTTTGCTTGACATCATGGGAAAATCAAAAGAAATCAGCCAAGACTTCAGAAAAATAATTGTAGACCTCCACAAGTTTGGTTCATCCTTCATGCCTGAAGGTACCACGTTCATCTGTACAAACAATAATACGCAAGTATAAACACCATGGGACCACGCAGCCGTCATACTGCGCAGAAAGGAGACGCGTTCTGTCTCCTGGAGATGAACGTACTTTGGTGTGAAATGTGCAAATCAATCCCAGAACAACAGCAAAAGGACCTTGTGAAGATGCTGGAGGAAACAAGTACAAAAGTATCTATATCCACAGTAAAACGAGTCCTATATCGACATAACCTGAAAGGCCGCTCAGCAAGGAAGAAGCCACTGCTCCAAAACCGCCACAAAAAAGCCAGACTACGGTTTGCAACTGCACAAAGATCATACATTTTGGAGAAATGTGCTCAGGTCTGACGAGACAAAAATAGAACTGTTTGGCCGTACTGACCATTGTTATGTTTGGAGGAAAAGGGGGGAGGCTTGCAAGCCGAAGAACACCATCCCAACCGTGAAGCACGGAGGTGGCAGCATCATGTTGTGGGGGTGCTTTGCTGCAGAAGGGACTGGTGCACTTCACAAAATAGATGGCATCATGAGTTAGGAAAATGATGGGGATATATTGAAGCAACATCTCAAGACATCAGTCAGGAAGTTAAAGCTTGGTCTTCCAAATGGACAATGACCCAAAGCATACTTCCAAAGTTGTGGCAAAATGGCTTAAGGACAACAAAGTCAAGGTATTGGAGTGGCCATCACAAAGCCTTGACCTCAATCCCATAGAAAATCTGTGGGCAGAACTGAAAAAGTTTGTGTGAGCAAGGAGACCTACAAAACTGACTCAGTTACACAAGCTCTGTCAGGAGGAATGGCCCAAGAGCTTGTGGAAGGCTACCCGAAACGTTTGACCCAAGCTAAACAATTTAAAGGCAATGCTACCAAATACTAATTGAGTGTATGTAAACTTGTGATGAAAGAAATAAAAAATGTGATGAAAGAAATAAAAGATGAAATAAATAATTCTCTCTACTATTATTCTGACATTTCACATTCTTAAAATACAGTGGTGATCCTAACTGACCTAAGACAGGGAATTTTTACTCTAACTAATGTCAGGAATTGTGAAAAACTGAGTTTAAATGTATTTGGCTAAGGTGTATGTAAACTTCCGACTTCAACTGTACATAGTAGCTCCCCAGCGCCAACACTTGGTTTGGAATGTAATTACATTCTAGCATGGCTAGTAGCTAACGTTAGCCAGCTGGGACCAGCTAGGTAGCACCGGTTCTCCATATGACGTTGAGAAATATAATAGTGCACTGTAGGTAGTTCCGAAGACATCCGGAAATAAGTTCATATGTAAAAACTGTCAAATATAACTATGTTTGTAGTTATAGATAACCACATTGTGACTACAACTAAGTTACTAAGTCTTTCACCAAACTGTGTTGTTACTTTAGTGAGTAAAAACTCTCGCATCCTACCCTTTAAAAATAGGAAATCTGAGGAAAACGCTTCCGAAATTCTATCAACATCTCCTGTGCTACGTGCGCATCAAGCACTTTTCACAATTGCTCCTTTCCCTTCCGGGGTGGCTACTAGGCCCTCCCCCACCCACCTTCAGCAAATCAGATCACGCCTCCACATTGCTGCCCCCCCCCCCCTCCCCTCTTATAGGCAGAAACTTAAAATGGAAGTACCTGTGGTAAGGACTGTTCAGTTCAACGTTGGCCTAACCAATCAGAAATCTATGCTTCAAGATTGCTTTGTTCACGTGGACTGGGAAGTGTTTTGGGTTGCCTCTGAGAATAGTATTGGCCTATACACTGACTCGGTGGCTGAGTTCATCAGGAAGTGCATAGAGGATTTTGTTCCCACTGTGATGATTGGAACTTATCCAAACCTAAAACTGTGGACAGATGGCGGCGTTCGCACACAAAACTGAAAGCGCGAAGCACCGTATTTAACCACAACAAGGTGACTGTGAACATGGATGTGTACAAACAGACCAGCTACAGTGCATTCTGAAAGTATTCAGACCCCTTGACTTTTTCCACATTTTGTTACGTTACAGCCTTATTCTAAAATGTATTAAATCGGTTTTTTCTCTCATCAATCTACACACAATACCCCATGATGAAAACAAGTTTTTTGAATTTTTTCCAAATGTATAAAAATAAACAAAATGAAGGAGCTGATCGTGAACTTCAGGAGGCAGCAGAGAGTGCATGCTCCCATCATCAGGGCAGCAGTGGAGAGGGTGAAAAGCGTCAAGTTCCTCTGCGTGCAAATCACTGACGACCTGAAATGGTCCATTCACACAGACAGTGTGGTGAAGAAGGTACAACAGCACCTCTTCAATCTCAGGGGGCAGAAGAAAAATCCCACAAACTTCTACAGATGTTTTATTGAGAGCATCCTGTCGGAATGCATCACAACCTAGTACGGCAATTGCACCGACCGCAACCGCAGGGCTCTCCAGAGGGTGGTGGTGGGGTCAGCCTAATGCATCACCGGGGGCACACTGCTTGCCCTCCAGGACATCTACAGCACCTGGGGTCACAGGAAGGCCAAGAAGATAATCAAGGACCTCAGTCACCCGAGCCACGGTGCAGGTGCATTAAAGCTGGGACCGAGAGACTGAAAAACAACTTCTATCTCAAGGCCATCAGACTGTTAATTGTCACCACTAGCCGGCCTCCGCCCTGTACACTGCTCTGAACCATAGTCACTGTTACTAGCCGGCTATCACCCAGTACTCTACCCTGCAACTTAGAGACTGCTGCCCTATGTACTGTACATAGTTATTGAACACTAATCACTTTAATAATGTTTACGTACTGGTTTGCCCACTTCATATGTATATACTGTATTCTAGTCATCATATATAACTACTGCTGTACACACACTTTATATACATATTTATATTCCGGACTGATTTCTCGTTCTCATATTTCTTAATTTCTTAATTTTTATTTTATGGATTTGTGTGTTTTGTTGTGTATTGTTAGATATCACTGTACTGTTGACGCTAGAAACATAAGCATTTTGTTGCACCTGCAATAATATCTGCAAAATATGTGTACTGTACACAACCAATAAAATGTCATTTGATTTTGACACACACACACTGCAAAGTGGACTTAAGCAGACTCTCGAATCACTTAAAGACTCACAGACTCACATTCACACATACCGTGCACTGCGGGTGCATCAAAGTGCACGTATTCCTGCAACCTGTACTCTACACTGGAGCATCATTCACCACCATCAACAACAAAATAAATAGCCAATACATGGTGACACAGTGGAGCCAGCCGATCTATGAAAAGTGATTAATCCAGCTAGGTCCTGGAGAGCGGCTGGATGGAAAGTGGCACTGTAGCACAATGATAATTACATAACAAACAAAGAGCACACGTCTGTGTAGTTGACACTTTATTTTCAATCCAAGTGTAACTTTCCTCAATGAAAGAATTGATCCCTAATGAAAAAAAAAAAAGCTGATGTGAAAAAGATAACAGCATTTGCGATACTGACATCTCAGCTGTAACTTCCTATCCTGTATTATTCAGCCACAGCCTACCTTAGTCGAATGCAGATAGCAGTCCCACCCAAAACCCCCCCACTCTCAGTGAGTCCCCCGTATCCATTAGCCTACATGTCTACACGGAGTACACCAAACATTAGGAACACCTTCCTAATATTGAATTGACTATGTGATGCTGCTACAGCGTGCTTGCTAATGATCTCAGTTGATTAATGGTTAACCGAACTATCTTGCACTGACGCTATGCACAATCACAAGACTGTACACTGAGTGGACAAAACATTAAGGACACCTTCCTAATACTGAGTTGCACATACCCCATTCAAAGGTACTTCAATATGTGGTCTTGCTCATTCACCCTCGGAATGCCACACATCCATGTCTCAACTGTCTCAAGGCGTAACAATCCTTATTGAGCGTGTCTCCTCCCCTTCATCTACACGGATTGAAGTGGATTTAACAAGTGACATCAATAAGGGATCATATCTTTCACCTGGATTCACCTGGCCAGTCATGGAAAGAGCAGGTGTTCTTAATGTTTTGTATACTCGTTGTATATCTACGATCCATAGGCTATCTGTCCTCGCCATAACGCGCGGCCAGTCGTCGGGACTCAACGGCAGTTGAAGACTACTTGCTGAGTGGTGTGTTACCAAATGTAAAACTAACGGTATGTTCTCTAAAGGCGTTGCCAAACATCACAGCGTACACGAAAAGCCTTGGGATATTCCTACACGTGGACGTCCACAACTGACCACGGACTACTGCGGTTAAGAATAGCACAGCTTTGGAACAATATTGGAAGAATTTAGAACTGAAGATCAAAGACTCCCGGTCCACTCGGGGTTAACAACTTACCTGCATGAGACGGTGATCTCTACTTTAGTAGCGGGAATGTTCCCGGTGATCGGGTCGAACTCATAAACCGAGGCCATGTCCCCCAGTTTGTCCATGACGTCCCCCTCCATGGGCGCAAGCCCATGGGCGAGCGCGCGGGGCGACTCGGGAGCGATCCGTGACTCGCACAGCCTGGCCCCAGTCGAGCGCGTGTTGGGTGGTGATTGTGTCGTGTCCCCCCTCCCGGTGGGTCGCGAGGACAGGTCGGAGATCAGATCACACGCCAGCCCCCCGCGATGAGACCGGGAGAGCCAGCCAGAGAGAGAGAGAGAGATAGAGAGACAGCCAGAGAGAGAGAGAGACGGAGAGAGAGAGAGACGGAGAGAGAGAGAGAGAGAGAGAGAGAGAGAGAGAGAGAGAGAGAGAGAGAGAGAGAGAGAGAGAGGTATTCAGGGAAACCGGACACCAACAGCCTTTCTCTGAAGAAGCGCACTTAGCAAACTGTCCAAAGATAGTGCAGTTTTGGCTGGAGAGATCATGAAAGCGACGTGCCGCTCTACCGCGCTAGCTAAAGCTGTTGCCTCACCGCTGACAGGTAGAGCATCGTAGGGGAGTAGCCTGCTGACCTGCTCTTTGCGCGTCAAGCAGAGCTCTACTCCAACGGCTGGCTGATGAGCTCAGACTGCGCAGACCAGAGACTGAAGAGAGAGAAAGCGGTTTCTACACTACACTACTGCTCTGTACTCCACCTCCCTTCCCTTCTCCCTTCCTCCCACAAGTTATTCCACGCGGGCGTTCCCAGACCAGCCCATGCCCGCCTCTTAGCCAGATGCGTAGCCTACAGCTGGCCAGCTCTGGGTTTGCTGCTGTCACAGTTCCAAGTGTAATAATGAGATGGACAGCCGTTTTGACACATGGGTGTGGGTGGGATAATATTACTTCTTTCAGCAAGAAGAAACTAAATCTGTTATTTTCTGTGAGAAAATAATTTTGCAGCGCTGCTAGAAATTTAAAAAAATGTAGGCTACCAAAATTATAATTCCATTATTTCCAACTCTAAAGGAAACCTGAATCCGACATGGATGTATTAGGCCTATGCAGTTATCGACACGTCTGCTCTTTTAGATATCGATCCATTGATTAATTTAGTCAGTTGTTGCTGTTACATAACTATATGTGTGAGAGAGAAAGAAAAAGAAAGAAAAAGCGCGAGAGAGAGAGAGAGAGAGAGAATGTACAGAGCTACATTGAAAGTGTGTCACGTTTCAGCACCACATTGGTGGACAGCTCCCAAGTCGTCGGCGCGGCTTGTGCTGCTTTCATAGAGCGACCCGCTTTTATAGAGCGATCCACTATTTACCCCCACAATTTTTCTGTGGAAGACAGTGAACACAAAGTGAATCTCGAGACTAGAAGCCACACAGGATAGTGATGCTTTTTCATCTGTAAAAGTTGCCCTCCACCTCAATGCTCCCAGTTCTTACTAAGGGTCTGGCTCCCAGAAATCAATTTACACCCCAACATGGGCTCACGCTGGTCTCTCTACAACAGGAACTAGGCTGACAGTGACAACCCAACCTCTCTCTCAGATGCACTCAGACACACACAACCCTGCTCCTTCTCACACAAACACAAATACAAAGATAGCGTCACTTAACCCCTCTCCTTTCACTCTCTCTCTCTCACGGCACAGCACGGCACACACACACACACACACACACCACTTTCCCTGGTAGAAGAGTCATGCCTGTAAAGGGCATGGTAGTTATGGTGGCTGGGGTTGGTGGGTGCAGGCTAAGGGTGGGTGGTGTTAACGCAGATGTGTCCAATAAGGGGGTTGGCATGGCCTGGCAAAGATAGAGGAAGAGGAGGAGGAGTGAGACCGTGCCATTTGTAATAGTGACAGCCTTCGTCACAATTGTCACTGGCCCTGTGATAACAATGGCACACAGTAAACTGGGCAGCTCGTCCTGTGCCCGCCTCTAGTCAACCTTCTTTAATAATAATAAATAAATACGACTAAGCTAACATATGGAATTGTTTTAAGGTAGTCATACCATGGATCATTTAGCTATTTGATTTAGAATTTTAGGACCCCTTTAGGTCTCCATTTCTTAATAATTAGTTTTACTTGATAAATTATTAAATTTAGCCTTTACTACTATAGCCCACAGAAACGCATTGAGTAGCTCATTCATAAATAGAAAAAAAAGAGAGTAAAAATAAATAAATCATAAGGAATAAGGTTTTGAAGTCTCTGTCCTGAGAGACCGGCCCACTTAACATCACCAGCTGTCATCATAGGCAGCTCTATGGTGAGAAACATCTCGGTCCCCAAGGCAAAAACCCTGTGCTACACAGGAGCACGAGCACAGGACATCACAAGGCTGCTTCCGACTGTTCTATGACAGATGCCGGGAGCTGACACTGTTGTAGTCCATGTGGGGTCAAACGACATCAAGAGGGCTAGCTCAGAACATCTGAAAATGCATTTTAAAGAACTGATTTTAGCATGAAAAGACTCCAAAAAACAGCCAATCATTTCAGGTCCAGTGCCATCGTTGGGCCGCGGGTGTGAAAGATTCAGCAGACTGCTGGCATTACACATCTGGCTAAAATATTACTGTAGCTCTGCTGGAGTTACTTTTATAGATGACTTTGCCACCTTCTGGAAACAGAAGATACTTTACAGGAATGACGGAGTCCATTCAAATCATCTTGGCTCCTGGACTCTGTCCATGCATTTCAAGGCTGCGTTGAAACAATGATTTATCAATGACCCAAGACCAGCTCAGTTAATCCCTACCATTGTGACAATGAGTCGTCATAATGCTGTATCAAATGCACATTATCCTAGGGCCGTTGGCAGACACAATGTAAGTAACTTAATTTATGTCCCTCTAATTTCCCTGAATACTTTTGTTAAACCAACAACTATTGGATGCAGTAATCATGAGCCTATGAACCAGAGTTATACTGTTAGCACTGAGGCGGTGTGCCTTACTAGGAAGACTACTTTGTGCAGCTCACCCTGCACTATCAAGTCTACTTCTGATAAGCTTCCCAGTAAAGCATTAAAAACAATCAAGCAAGCCTCCCGGGTGGCGCAGTGGTCTAGGGCACTGCATCGCAGTGCTATGCTGCGCCACCAGAGTCTGGGTTCGCGCCCAGGCTCTGTCGCAGCCGGCCGCGACCGGGAGGTCCGTGGGGCGACGCACAATTGGCTTAGCGTCGTCCGGGTTAGGGAGGGTTTGGCCGGTAGGGATATCCTTGTCTCATCGCGCTCCAGCGACTCCTGTGGCGGGCCGGGCGCAGTGCGCGCTAACTGAGGGGGGCGGGTGCACGGTGTTTCCTCCGACACATTGGTGCGGCTGGCTTCCGGGTTGGAGGCGCGCTGTGTTAAGAAGCAGTGCGGCTGGTTGGGTTGTGCTTCGGAGGACGCATGACTTTCGACCTTCGTCTCTCCCGAGCCCGTACGGGAGTTGTAGCGATGAGGCAAGATAGTAATTACTAGCGATTGGATACCACGAAAAATTGGGGAGAAAAGGGGATAAAAAAAAAAAAAAAAAAAAAAAACAAAAACAATCAAGCAACCCAGACAAGTGCTAAAAATAGCCCATATGAACACATGCAGCCTGAGAAACAAGGTTCATGAAGTCAATAACTTGCTTGTAACAGACATTCATATTCTGACTATCTCTGAAACTCACATAGATCATACCTTTGATGATACAGTGGTAGCAATACATGGTTATAACATCTACCGAAAATACATAAATGCCAACAGGGGCGGTGTTGCTGTCTATATAAAGAACCACATTCCTGTAAAGCTTAGAGACGATCTAATGTTAAATACTGTTGAAGTAATATGGCTACAGGTTCACTTGCTTCACCTAAAACCCATTATTGTGGGAAGCTGCTATAGACCACCAAGTGTTAACAGTCAGTATCCGAATAATATGTGTGAAATGCTTGATAATGTATGTGATATTAAGAAATCATGTGACTACGCTAAATAAAAAATAAACTATACTATGAAACAAAGATAAATTATATAAAGAATGATAGTAAAAAGCTTTGGGGCACCTTAAATGAAATTTTTGGGGAAAAAGCCAACTCGGCTCCATCATTCATTGAATCAGATGGCTCATTCATCACAAAACCCACTGATATTGCCAACTACTTTAAATACTTTTTTCATTGGCAAGATAAACAAACTTAGGGATGACATGCCAGCAACTACACATCCAAGTATATCTGACCAAATTATGAAAGACAAGAATTGTACTTTTTAATTCCATAAAGTCAGTGTGGAAGACGTGAAAAAATTATTGTTGTCTATCAACAATGACAAGCCACCGGGGTCTGACGATCTGGATGGAAAATGACTGAGGATAATAGCAGACGATATTGACACTCCTATTTGCCACATTTTCAATTTAAGCCTACTAGAAAGTGTGAGCCTTCAGGCCTGGAGGGAAGCTAAAGTTATTCCACTACCCAAGAATAGTAAAGCCCCCTTTACTGGCTCAAATAGCCAACCAATCAGCCTGTTACCAACCCTTAGTAAACTTCTGGAAAAAATTGTGTTTGACCAGATACAATGCAATTTCACAGTAAACAAATTGACAACAGACTTTCAGCACGCATATAGAGAATGACACTTAACAAGCACTTACACAAATGACTGATGATTGGCTGAGAGAAATATTGTGGGGGCTGTCTTGTTAGACTTCAGTGCAGCTTTTGACATTATCGATCATATTCTGCTGCTGGAAAAACTGATGTGTTATGGCTTTACACCCCCTGATATAATGTGGATAAAGAGTTACTTGTCTAACAGAACACAGAGGGTGTTCTTTAATGGAAGCCTCTCATACATAATCCAGATAGAATCAGGAATCCCCAGGGTAGCTGTTTAGTCCCCTTGCTTTTTTCAATCTTTACTAACGACATGCCACTGGTTTTGAGTAAGGCCAGTGTGTCTATGTATGCGGATGACTCAACACTATACATGTCAGCTATTACAACGACTGAAATGACTGCAACACTTAACAAAGAGCTGCAGTTAGTTTCAGAATGGGTAGCAAGGAATAAGTTAGTCCTAAATATTTCCAAAACTAAAAGCATTGAATTTGGGACAAATCATTCACTAAAGCCTAAACCTCAACTACATCTCGAAATGAATAATGTGGAAATTGAGCAAGTTGAGGTGACTAAACTGCTTGGAGTTACCCTGGATTGTAAACTGTCATGGTCAAAACATATTGATTCAAAAGTAGCTAAGATGGGGAGAAGTCTGTCCATAATAAAGCACTGCTCTGCCATCTTAACAACACTATCAACAAGGCAGGTCCTACAGGCCCTGGTTTTGTCGCACCTGGACTACTGTTCAGTAGTGTGGTCAGGTGCCACAAAAAAGGACTTGGGAAAATTGCAGTTGGCTCAGAACGGGGCAGCCCGGCTGTCCTTCGGATGTACACAGAGAGCTAACATTAATAATATGCATGTCAATCTCTCATGGCTCAAAGTGGAAGAGAGATTGTCTTCATCACTACTTGTTTTTGTAAGAGGTGTTGACAAGCTGAATGTACCGAGCTGTCTGTTTAAAATACTAGCACACAGCTTGGACATCCATGCATACCCCACAAGACATGCCACCAGAGGTCTCTTCGCAATCCCCAAGTCCAGAACAAACTATGGGAGGCGCACAGTACTACATAGAGCCATGACTACATGGAACTCTATTCCACATCAAGTAACTGATGCAACCAGTAGAATCAGATTCGAAAAGCAGGTAAAAATACACCTTATGGAACAGTGGGACTGTGAAGTAACACAAACATAGGCACAGACACATGCATACACACACACGATAACATACGCACTATACCAACACGTACACATGGATTTTGTGTTGTAGATATGTGGTAGTGGAGTATAAGCCTGATGGTACACACTTAGTGTGTTGTGAATTCTGTAATGAATGTATTGTAATGTTTTTATAACTGTATAACTCCCTTATTGTCACGTTCTGACCTTAGTTCCTTTGTTTTGTCTTTTGTTTTAGTATGGTCAGGGCGTGAGTTGGGTGGGCTGTCTATGTTAGTTTTTCTATGATTTTCTATTTCTGTGTTTGGCCTGATATGGTTCTCAATCAGAGGCAGCTGTCAATCGTTGTCCCTTATTGGGAACCTTATTTAGGTAGCCTGTTTTCTGTTGGGTTTTGTGGGTGGTTGTTTTCAGTCTTTGTGTGTCTGCACCAGACAGAACTGTTTCGGTTTTCACTTTGTTGTTTTGTATTTGAAGTGTTCAGTTTTGGATTATTATTAAATAAGATGAACACTAACCACGCTGCGCTTTGGTCCTCACCTTCTTCCACCGACGACAACCGTTACACTTGTGGGGATCCTAGCTCAAAACGGAGAACACCATCATGTCCGTGAGAGTCTCCCCTTTCCATAGAGTGGTATATCTATAGACCATACAGTTCGGACGCTACATATGTTATTGTTAGAAGACCGATTTTTGGGATGTCTCATGGTCTGACAAACACAGCTGTAGCTCGGCCACCTTCCACCGCAGATGCAGAAAGCCAACAGGCGGATGCAGTGGATTGAGACGTAGCCCGGGCAAACATTTATTTATCTTTCTTTCTTTCTTTCTTGGATCTGAATGTCACCAAGACCAAAGGCCTAATCATAGATTTTAGGAAGCAACCATCAGCTCCAAAGGCAATCACCATCGGTGACCAGAGCATAAAACAAGTGGAGAAGTATAAGTACTTCGGTACAATAGTTGATAGTAAGCGGAACGTTTAGAGCCAACAGTGGGCGAGTGTTATTATCTAAATGTCAACCCAGACTGTTTTCCCTGCTAAACTTAGAAGGCTGATGAGTCAATCAATCTGTTTAATATTCCTTATACAGATATTTTATGAAGCCTGTCTTAACATTTCGTGTAGTTGCCTGGTTTGGCTCCATCCCACGGACAAGTCAGATTACCCGAGAGAGTTGTGCAGATCAGTGGTAAGATTGTAGAGAGAAAGCAAAAAGGCTCTCCAAGACATTTACAAAGACCACACATGTGGATCTTACACATCATCCACCGAACAGGAATATAATATGTTTCGAATATGTTCCTAAAAACTTCTACATTCATGTGGATGCTACCATGATTACAGATCATTCAGAATGAATTGTGAATAATGATGAGTGTGAAAGTTACAGACGGTCAAAGATCATACCTAGAGCTGTTATGGTGACCATACTGCCACGCCGGTGGTCACGAGTCATGACGGCAGTCAAATTCCACGTGACCGTTTAGTCACGGTAATTAGGCTTCTCCTGCTGCTGGTGATTAGTAGCCCACCAAACTAGCTAACTGCCTGGTACTCAGCACTCTATTGTCCCCCTAATCACTCTGACATCAATGCAAATGTGATCGAAAATATAATCAAACACTTCATGAGAGCCCATGAGCTCATGTTGTGCAACATTTCTATAGGCTATGCAATTGCGTGAGAAAACAGAGTGATGGCCTCTATTAAAAACAGGAGGATCCCATCAGCTTTCTATAGACAAGGCCTACTATATTTATTTCTCACCTTTCCTAATATTAAGCACATTGCTTCGCTTTACAACAGGAGTATAGCCTACCTGGCTGACATGAAAATGAACCATGGGAAAAGCGTGCTCCATTCGCAATTTTTTTATAATTTTTTTTTTCCATGCCCCTGTACCGATGACAGATGCATGATAATGGTCCATTCTAAATCAAAACTAATATCCCACATATATTATTTATTATACAGTACCAGTCAAAAGTTTGGACACACCTACTCATTCAAGGGTTTTTCTTTATTTATAATATGTTCTACATTAATAAAGAATAATAGTGAAGACGTAAAAACTATTAAATAACACACATGGAATCATGTAGTAACCAATATTTTTTTTAACAAATCAAAATTTGAGAAAATGCCAAGAGTGTGCAAAGCTGTCATCAAGGCAAAGGGTGGCTACTTTAACGAATTTGTTTAACACTTTTTTGGTTACTACATGATTCCATATGTGTTATTTCATAGTTTTGATTTTGGAACATTTGCGCTTATAACCTACCGTGCCGTAAGCACATTTGTCACGTTCTGACCTTTATTTCCTTTGTTTTGTCTTTATTTAGTATGGTTAGGGCGTGAGTTGGGGTGGGCATGTCTATGTTTGTATTTCTATGTTTTCCTATTTCTGTGTTTGGCCTGATATGGTTCTCAATCAGACGCAGGTGTTTTGTGTTGTCTCTGATTGGGAACCATATTTAGGTAGCCTGTTTTGTGTTGGGTTTTGTGGGTGGTTGTCTTCAGTCTTTGTGTGTCTGCACCAGACAGAACTGTTTCGGTTTTCACATTTGTTGTTTTTTGTATTTGTAGCGTTCATGTTTTCATTAAACATTATGGACAATTACCACGCTGCGCATTGGTCCTCCGATCCTTCTAAATTATCCTCCTCAGACGAGGAAGACGACAGCCGTTACAACATTGCTGCGTTTATAATGTGAAAAAATTGCCTAATAGTTTATCAACATTTTAAGCTAAACAAAGAGCCTCATTGCTTTTAACCAATAAAATAGATACTTTTTTTTTTTTTTTACTATGGGGGGTAGTAGATTGACATACAATAGGCGGGTGCTTTTGCTGTTTGTTAGGCCTACTCATCTTGTTGGCTGGTGAAAAGTAGGCTAAATGTGGACAGATCTAACATCATCCATATGCGCCTCAGAATTCGACAAGAGGGACACGCGCAGTTGCACCCCGGTGTGTCTGTCTTCATTCACTTGTAGCCTACTTCTTAGCTGAAATGCCTGTGAGAAGGACCCGATCACGTGACGGGCACTGGCTTCATCTGAGAGTGCCATGTGAGTGAGAGGTGCTTCGGAGCACTGCAGCCAGGAGAAGGGAGAAGGGAATTATAATTAGCATATTATATTCATCCCAAGGTTACAATGGTGACTTTGGCCGCAAAAGGCATGGATTATTTAGGGGGCATATCGAGGCCTAGTGAGAATATTATCAAGTGCTTGTCAAATTGTGAATGAGAGAGTGATGAAGTGTGTGCAAATTTTTTCTAAACATCATTAGAGTCCCATCATGCAGCCTTAGAATGTATTAAACATCAAAACATATAGCCCAACGTTTGTATCACAACTAAAGTTGCATAAATAATTCTAAATGAAACATATAGGATTACTAGTTTCTTTGTTAACCGCTCAACACACTTCCTTTGAAATCATTTGGAGAAAACATCCTTTCTATTTTATTAAGCTATGTTCAATTGTATTCTTCATACTAGAAAATAATTTAAAAAAGAATGCCACAAAATTCTAAGCAAATCTTGTCTGCTAAATGAACTAGTGTAACCCACAGCCATAGCCACATCAGGGCCTAACATAAGAACAACTCAGAGTATACAATTCTGTTCTTCTGAAATAGACTACATTTTCTTCATATCATGTTTCTTTAGACCTGTCTAATATAAATAATGGATTTATTGTGATGTTGTATGCTATATTACATGGATTTATTAGACTTTTTAAAATGTAGATGTTCCAAAGGTCTGCATCAGTGGCTTGTAGGCTGTGTGGATGCCAGGAGATGCTAAATGTGTTTATGCTAATTAACGGTCAATTACCGTGAGACCGGCAGTTATTTGCTTGACAATCACCGGCTGACAAAATTGAATGACCCCCACAGCCCTAATCATACCCCCAAGACATGCTAACCTTCCCTGTTATTGGTAAAGGTGAGAGGTTAGCATGTCTTGGGGGTATGATCTTTGACCCTCTGTAACTTTCTCACTCATCATTATTCACGATTCATTCAGGATTATCAGTAATCATGGTAGCATCCACATTAATGTATAAGTGTCAATAATTTCAGACCCCCACTGTACACTTCAG
This sequence comes from Salvelinus alpinus, assembly GCF_045679555.1. Lineage (NCBI taxonomy): Eukaryota > Metazoa > Chordata > Actinopteri > Salmoniformes > Salmonidae > Salvelinus > Salvelinus alpinus. Next base: position 6,017,144 of record NC_092097.1, read on the forward strand.
AAATGGACTGCACTGTTCCCATGAAACACAGGGTACCCCCAGGAATTGTAGTCTGTACCCCTGGCCTACGATGCATAGGACCCAAAGGGAGACTGCACGTGAGCCACTTCTCCCTGTGAGGAGCAAGGGAACTCACCTGTTCCCTGAGGGAACAGGGAGCCCTGAAACAGTGGTGGGGAACGGTGGCTTTTCATACTCCATGACCCTCCCAGAAGCCTCAGCGGTACACATGAGGGTCCGGATGGAACGGTCAGCAAGGTGGCTTAACTCTGATAACTTCTCCTGGTCAACAGTGCAACCACCTTCGGCCAGGGAGTTTGAACAGCTCCTTAGCCTGTATTGCCATGTAGACAGAGAAGAGGGCAGCTGCATTAACGGAGCGCCCCACCTGAGCTGTAGATCGGTAGATCCAGTCATGCACGGCCGCTATGCGCACATCTAGCAGGGTCAACGAGAGCCAGTGTGGTCCACGCTGAGGCAGGTAACGCAGAACTCATGGGAATCAGACTGGGACAAGTTAATGGCCGAAATTGCCAAGACAAGCTGCCTAGGCTTGCGCTGCTTTCTCTCCCCCTTGGCCGGTACCTTAGTTGACATTGTTTCGACTAAGGTATGGATGGAATTACCAAGGGAAGGCTAGCTAGCTACTCCACATGCTGCTAACTAGATAGAGAAGTCTGGCGAGACACGGGGTAACAATAGCTGGAAGCCAGGTAGGCAGAATGCTTTATTTACCAGGGGAGTGGGAGATAAAGACAGTCTTTATACATTCAGGGTAGTGAAAGTACAGTAGCGCTAGAAGGGATGCTAGCTTATTAGGTAGCCATCACCACCTGAGTGACGATAGCTAGCTAACAACAGAGGTCAGATCTTAATTTGACCCGTTTCGTCCCAGGTGGAAAATAAGACTGCAGCAGGAGGATTTTAATATCTGAAGAAATATTTAGAATCGCCGCCAGGGAGCAGATGTTTTGGGAAAATGCAGTACCGTACCTATATTGTACCTTAGACTGCAGGTCCACTGGACACCAGTTCAAGTAGCCTATATAGGGTACGTGCAGGCTACAGCATCTTGTGTTAATTCTTATGTGGATTATAATAAAATGGGCCTATTTGTAGGGTTCGATTTATTTTGTGTTAATCTGGACCGCCACACTCCTTAAAAAATATCTTTAAGAAATAATAAATCATTGGCCAAACACTGTAACAATTACAGTAGATTGTGAGCGCACGTCCAACATAAAACATGATTATAAATAATACAAGGTAGGCTAAAAGTATTCATTGGACATTCACAGACCTAGCAAGCAACACTAGATGCTGTGGTAACAGATTCCACCATTGAAAGAGAAAAACAAAGAAATAGAAAAACCCGAGATTCTGAGATTTAGGTCTGAGATTTTGAGATGGAAATTAAAAATGTCAGAGGACGTTTAAGCCTTGAATGCATTGCAAGTTTTCCCTTTCCCTTTTGATTCATGCACTGAACGAGTTCCACACTCGGATCATTCATTTTAAAATGTATTTAGATAGCCTATAGCCTACATTAGGCCCGCAAGTTAATTGCATTTATTGAAATGTTTTCAAGAAGTTTACACATCAAAGAAAAGCTGACGATAAGCAGCGCTGCTAACATGCTAACTTTACTCTGTCAAGAGAAGCCGAAGTTAGCAGAATTCCTGAAAATAGAAAAGAAGCTACTCAACGCCCTGTTGTGGAGTGGTAACCCACACCGAAGGGAACTGTTGGGTAGAGAGGTACGTTTTCTGAAGAAAGCTGCCAAACGGGTTCACAAGCAAATAGACTCGTGAAAAGGAGTAGAATGAGCAAACCAGAGCATTGAGCGGTGCTCACACCCTCAAAGCTCTGATTGGCCCGCTAGGCGTGATTGAATAAGGCTTAAGCGAATACATGCACGAACCTGTGTCCCATAGTGAGATGTTGAACCGACTTGCCTGAAAGAGAACCTCATTACAACAACCCAATGTAGCCTACTCTGCAAAACACTGTCAGGGTGAAGGTTGAAAAAACGTCTTCTGTAAAGTATATTTTGACCAAAATAAGCATTTTAATCCTTTATAAATTGATAATGTCTTGTCAGTAGAGCTGTGTGCTGTGAGACACAGACGGCCTTGCCCCCTTTAGATACTACCGGAGTTGGTTAATGCACTGATGATCAAAGGTCCAACATTCCATCTCCACAGGACACACCCTTACAGAGTGTCTGACTCTCTGCGGGAGAGTGAGTGTGCGTGACGGAGGACCAAAAGGCATGTGTGTGTGTGTGTGTGTGTGTGTGTGTGTGTGTGTGTGTGTGTGTGTGTGTGTGACTACAAAACCCTCTGTTCACCTGTAAAACATATTCTTCTTCCAAGAGGAGTGTGTTGTTGTTGTTGTATATCCTAATCGTGTCTGCACATTTACTTCAGTCTGCATACCCCCGTGTGTTTATACGTGTGTACTCAAGATCAACACACTACTCTCTCCTTCGAACAAGTGTGTTTTAACACATCTATTCAAGGCAGCTCTCTCTATCTACCTCGGACAACGTCATGGTGGAATTGGCATTCTACCCGGCTGTGGAGTTGATCTATTTCTGCGGTGTGCTGAGTGCCAGTCAGGAGGACCGGGTGGAGCTGGCAGAGGGCGCCAGCGTCAACGTCTTCTGTCTGTTCGTCCTGGCACAGCCTCACTGCCTGTTGGTGGGACACTACACAGGCATGCTCATATATCTCATCACAGCCCTGGTGTCTTGCAGCTTCCTGCCATGGAAAGAAACAGGAAATACAGCTGTCACGGGCCAGGAGGGGAGTGGAGAGACGGAAGGAAGGAAAGGTGGAAGGAAAGCAGGAGAAGAAGAATAAAATGTAAAACTGGGTAAGATAAGGTGTGCAGCAGTAGAGATCACGAACTTGTTGTCAGAGTAGGAGCAAACATGAACAACTCTCATCTCAAAATAAGGATGAATAGTTGTTCAGTTTTAAATCAAATCAAATTGTATTGGTCGCATACACACGGTTAGGTTAGCAGATGTTATTGCGAGTGTAGCGAAATGCTTGTGCTTCTAGTTCCAACAGTGCAGCAATATCTAACAAGTAATATCTAACAATTCCACAACAAATACTTAATACACACAAATCTAAGTAAAGGAATGGAATATAAATATATAAATATATGGATGAGCAATGACAGAGCGGCATAGGCTAAGATGCAATAGATAGTATAGAATACAGTATATACATATGAGATGAGTAATGCAAGATATGTAAAAAAAGAAAAAGAAAAATGGCATTATTAAAGTGACCAGTGTTCCATTTATTAAAGTGGCCAATGATTTCAAGTCTGTATGTAGGCAGCAGCCTCTCTGTGTTAGTGATGGCTGTTTAACAGTCTGATGGCCTTGAGATAGAAGTTGTGGTTCAGTCTCTTGGTCCCAGATTTGGGACCTCGCCTTCTGGATGGTAGCGGGGTGAACAGGCAGTGGCTCGGGTGGTTGTTGTCCTTGATGATAATTGTGGCCTTCCTGTGACAACAGGTGGTGTAGGTGTCCTGGAGGGAAGGTAGTTTGCACCCAATGATGCGTTGTGCAGACCGCACCACCCTCTGGAGAGCCCTGCGGATTAGGGCTGTGCAGTTGCCGTACCAGGCGGTGGTAGAGCCCAACAGGATGCTCTCAATTGTAAATCTGTAAAAGTTTGTGAGGTTTTTAGGTGACAAGCCAAATTTCTTCAGCCTCCTGAGGTTGAAGAGGCGCTGTTGCGCCTTTTTCACCACACTGTCTGTGTGGGTGGACCATTTCAGTTTGTCAGGGATATGTACGCCGAGGAACTTAAAACGTTCTACCTTCTCCACTGCTGTCCCGTCAATGTGGACAGGGGGTGCTCCCTCTGCGGTTTTCTGAAGTCCACGATCATCTCTTTTGTTTTGTTGACGTTGAGTGAGAGGTTATTTTCCTGACACCACACTCCGAGAGCCCTCACCTCCTCCCTGTAGGCTGTCTCGTCGTTGTTGGTAATCAAGCCTACTACTGTTGTGCCATCTGCAAACTTGAGGATTGAGTTGGAGGCATGCATGGCCACGCAGTCATGGGTGAACAGGGAGTACAGGAGGGTGCTGAGCACGCACTCTTGTGGGGCTCCAGTGTTGAGGGTCAGCGAAGTGGAGATGTTGTTTCCTACTTTCACCACCTGGGGGGGCGGCCCATCAGGAAGTCTAGGACCCAGTTGCACAGGGCGGGGTTGAGACCCAGGGCCTCAAGCTTAATGATGAGCTTGGATTGTACAGTACTATGGTGTTGAATGCTGAGCTATAGTCAATGAACAGCATTCTTACATAGGTATTCATCTTGTCCAGATGGGATAGGGCAGTGTACAGTGTGATGGCGATTGCATCGTCTGTGGACCTATTGGGGCGGTAATCAAATTGAATTGGGTCTAGGGTGACAGGTAAGGTGGAGGTGATATGATCTCTGACTAGTCTCTTAAAGCACTTCATGATGACAGAAGTGAGTTCTACGGGGTGATAGTAATTTAGTTCAGTTACCTTTGCATTCTTGGGTACAGGAACAATGGTGGCCATCTTGAAGCATGTGGGGACAGCAGACTGGGATTGGGAGAGATTGAATATGTCCGTAAACACACCAGCCAGCTGGTCTGAGCATGCTCTGAGGACGCGGCTAGGGATGCCGTTTGGGCCGGCAGCCTTGCGAGCGTTAACACGTTTAGATGTCTTACTCACGTCGGCCACGGAGAAGGAGAGCCCACAGTCCTTGTTAGCGGGCCGCGTCGGTGGCACTGTATTATCCTCAAAGCGGGCAAAGAAGGTGTTTAGTTTGTCTGGAAGCAAGATGTCGATGTCCGTGACGTGGCTGGTTTTCCTTTTCTAGTCTGTGATTGTCTGTAGACCCTGCCACATCTGTCTCGTGTCTGAGCTGATGAATTGCGACTCCTCTTTGTCTCTATACTGACATTTCGCTTGTTTTATTGCCTTGCGGAGGGAATAACTACACTGTTTGTATTCGGCCATATTCCCAGTCACCTTTCCATGGTTAAATGCTGTGGTTCTTGCTTCAGTTTTGCGTGAATACCGCCATCTATCCACGGTTTCTGGTTAGGGTAGGTTTTAATAGTCACAGTGGGTACAACATCTCCTATACAGTTCCTTATAAACCCTCTCACCGAATCAGCGTATACGTCGATGATATTCGCTGAGGCTATCCGGAACATATCCCAGTCCAGGTGATCAAAACAATCTTGAAGCGTGGATTCCGATTGGTCAGACCAGTGTTGAATAGTCCTTAGCTCAGGTATTTCCAGTTTGAGTTTCTGTCTATAGGAAGGGAGGAGCAAAATGAAGTCGTGGTCAGATTTGCCAAAATTAGGGCGGGGGAGGGCCTTGTATGTATCGCGGAAGTTTGAGTAACAGTGGTCCAGTGTTTTTCCAACGTGAGTGCTACAGTCGATATGCTGATAGAATTTAGGTAGTATTGTTTTCAAATTTGCTTTGTTAAAATCCACAGCTACAATAAATGCAGCCTCAGAATATATGGTTTCCAGTTTGCATTAAGTCCAGTGAAGTTCTTTGAGGGCCATCCTGGTATCGACTTGAGGGGGTATATGCACGGCTGTGACAATAACCGAAGAGAATTCTCTTGGGAGATAATACGGTCAGCATTTGCTTGTGAGGAATTCTAGCTCAGGTGAACAAAAGGATTTGAGTTCCTGTATGTTGTTACAATTACACCATGAGTCGTTAATCATGAAACATACACACCTGCCCTTCTTCCCAGAGAGATGTTTATTCCTGTTGGCACGATACACTGAGAATCCAGGTGGCTGTACCGACTCGAGACCCGAGAGAGCCATGTTTCCGTGAAACAGAGTATGTTATATTCCCTGATGTTTCTCTGGAAAGCAACCCTTGCCCTGATTTCGTCTACCTTGTTATCTAGGGACTGGACATTAGCGAGTAATATACTCTGAAGAGGTGGGTGGTGTCCGCTCCTCCAAAGTCTGACCAGAAGACCGCTCCGTCTCCCTCTTCTCCAGCTTCGTTGTTTTGGGTCAACCTGTAAAATCAGTTAAAATGCCCTGGGTGGTGCGGACAAAGGATCTGCTTCGGGAAAGTCGGATTCCTGGTCGAAGTGCTTGTTGACGTCGCTCTGATATCCAATAGTTTTTCCCAGCTGTATGTAATAACACTTAAGATTTTCTGGGCTAACAACGTAAGAAATAAAAAAATATATTTAAAAAAAATACTGCAAAGTTTCCTAAGGACTAGAAGCAAGGCACCCTCTCTGTCGGCGCCATTTAACTTCAGTGTAATTGCAGTGGACTTTGCTGCAATTCTGCTAAGACAGAGACACTATAGCTAGTATTGCAAGGCTGCTGTAAGACAGAGAGGGTATTGTGTGTTCTAGTCATATAATTAGGAATTAGAACTCTTGGTATATTGGTATGTACCTCAGAGTGTCTATGACGCTTCAGCCAAATATGAAACATGCTATAATTGAGAGGCTGCCACAAACACACACACACACAGTACAATGATTGGTTGGCTGCCACAGCCTTGATGAGGCTCAAAGGGACCTTGATGGCAGGCAAATAGAGGCTGTGAGAAATAGAGAGAGAGATAAAGAGTGATTTTCAGTATGGTATATTTTCAATCACTTGCTTTGGCTCAATATACTGTCTGTGACTCAACTGTATCAAATAGAAGAATAACTAAAAACCCTTGAATGAGTAGGTGTGTCCAAACTTTTGACTGGTACAGTCAGGGTTTTTCTTTATTTTTACTATTAATCTACATTGTAGAATAATAGTGAAGACATCAAAACTATGAAATAACAAATATGGAATCATATAGTTACCACAAAAGTGTTAAACAAATAAAAATACATTTTATATTTGAGATTCTTCAAAGTAGCTACCCTTTGCCTTGAGAGCTTTGCACACTCTAGGCATTGCCTCATTAATTTACACACAATACCCCATAATGACAAGGGAAAAACAGATTTTTTGAAATCTTTGCAAATTTATAAAAAAAAAAACTGAAATATGACATTTACATATTCTAAAAAATACAATGCATTCGGAATGTATTCAGACCCCTTGACCTTTTCCATATTTTGTTACGTTACAGCCCTGTTCTAAAATGGATACAATTGTATTTGATCAATCTACACACAATACCCCATAATGCCAAGCAAAACTGTTTTTAATATAAAAACTGAAATATCACATTTACATAAGTCTTCAGACCCTTTACGCAGAAGTTTGTTGAAGCACCTTTGGCAGCGATTACATCATGGAGTCTTGAGTATGATGCTACAAGCTTGGCACACCTGTATTTGGGGAGTTTCTCCCATTCTTCTCTGCAGATCCTCTCAAGCTCTGTCAGGTTGGATGGGGAGCGTCTCTGCACAGCTATTTTCAGGTCTCTCCTGAAATGTTCAAATCGGGTTAATGTCCGGGCTCTGGCTGGGCCACTCAAGGACATTCAAAGACTTGTCCCAAAGCCCCTTCTGTGTTGTCTTGGTTGTGTGCTTAGGGTTGTTGTCCTGTTGGAAGGTGAACCTTCGCCCCAGTCTGAGGTCCCGAGTACTCTGGAGCAGGTTTTCATCAAGGATCTCTGTACTTTGCTCATTTCATCTTTCCCTCGATCCTGACTAGTCTCTCAGTCCCTGCCGCTGAAAAACATCCCCACAGCATGATGCTGCCACCACCATGCTTCACCGTAGGGATGGTATTGGCCAGGTGATAAGCAGTGCCTCTTGGCGTTCAGGCCAAAGAGTTCAATCTTGGTTTCATCAGACCAGATAATCTTGTTTCTCATGGTCTAAGAGTCCTTTAGGTTCCTTTTGGCAAACTCCAAGCGGGCTTTTACTGAGGAGTGGCTTCCATCTGGCCACTCTACCATAAAGGCCTGATTGGTGGAGTGCTGCAGAGATGGTTGTCCTTCTTGAAGGTTCTCCCATCTCCACAGAGGAACGCTGGAGCTCTGTCAGAGTGACCATTGGGTTCTTGATCATCTCAATTCAATTGAATTTGCTTTATTGGCATGACGTAACAATGTACATATTGCCAAAGCTTGTTTTGGATATTTACAATATGAAAATAGTGATAATCAAAATTGTCAACGGGACAACAGTAACAACAATAACCAAGGGTCAAAAGAACCATACAAAGAACAATAACAATAAGCATACAGTAGAGGACATGTGCAGGTTGATTGGTCTGTCAGACACTGTCCCTCAACTTATGGCAGGCAGCAATGTAGTGCGCTGCCAACCCACAGCTCTCTGCGTCCTCCCCCAACAGTCATTTAGTCATTTTAGAAACCTTGAATAAGCGTTTCAAATTTGGGGAAATGACACTAATTGTTTTATATTTTTCACATTTTGTCAGGAAATGCAGCTCCGTCTCAGGTTCTGCTGTTGTGCAGTGGTTGCACAGCCTTTCCTCTACAGGGAGCCAGGTTTTCCTGTGTCTACCCTTCTCAATGGCAAGGCTGTGCTCACTGAGCCTGTACTTTGTCAAGGTTTATCTAAGGTTTTGATCAGTAACCATGGTCAAATAGTTAGCCACGGTGTACTGTCGATTTAGGGCCAGATAGCACTGCATTTTGCTTTGTGTTTGTGCTTCCCAATAAGCAATGTAGTTTTGTTTTGACTGTGTTGTAATTTTGGTTTATTCTGATTGATTGGATGTTCTGGTCCTGAGGCTTCAGTGTGTTAGTAGAACAGGTTTGTGAACTCAGCCCCAGGACCAGCTGGTTGAGGGGACTTTTCTTTGCTCAGCTCTTGGCATTGCAGGGCTTGGTAATGATATGAGAGGGGATCACTGTATTTTAGATGTTTCCAAAACATAATTGCTCTTTTTTGAGTTTTTATTATTAGTGGATATTGGCCTAATTCTGCCCTGCATGCATTGTTTGTAGTTTTCCTCTGGACATGTAGGATAATCTTACAGAACTCTGTATGCAGGGTTTCAATGGGGTGTTTGTCCCATTTGATGAAATCTTGTTTTGCAAGTGGACCCCACACCTCGCTGCCATAAAGTGCAATTGGTTCAATGACATATTCAATTAGTTTTAGCCAAATTTTAGGTATTTCAATTTGAATTAGCTTTTTAATGGCGTAGAATGCCCTGCGTGCTTTCTCTCTCAGTTCATTCACTGCCTCATTAAGGTGTCCAGTTGAGCTTATTTTTAAACCTAAGTAATTGTAGTGTGTGCAGTACTCTATATATTTTGTACCAATTGAGAACTTTGGTCTAATTCCCTGAGATCTGGATCTTCTCTGGAAAATCATTATTTTAGTATTTTTGGGGTATACTGCCAGGGCCCAGGTCTGGCAGTACTGCTCTAGCAGGTCCAGGCTCTGTTGCATCTCCCTGACTAAGGCCCTTCTCCCCGATTGGTCATTTTGGCCCAAGCGGCCAGCTCTAGGAATAGTCTTGGTGGATCCAAACTTTTTCCATTTACTGTGTACTTGGGGACCTTCAATGCTGCAGACATTTTGTGGTTCCCTTCACTAGATCTGTGCCTCGACACAATCCTGTCTCGTAGCTCTATAGACAATTATTTCGACCTCATGGCTTGGTTTTTGCTCTGACGTGTACTGTCAACTTATGGGACCACATGTGGGTGCCTTTCCAAATCATGTCCAATCAATTGAATGTACCACAGGTGGACTCCAATCTCCAGGATGATCAATGGAAACAGGAAGCACCGGAGTTCAATTTAAAGTCTCATAGCAAACGGTCTGAATACTTATAGTAAGGTATCTGTTTTTTATTTTTAATACATTTGCAAACATTTCTAAAAACCTGTTTTCGCCTTGGTCATTAGGGGGTATTGCGTGCAGTTTGATGAGTGAACAAAAATATTTGATCCATTTAAAATAAGGCCGTAACGTAACAAAATGTTGAAAAAGTAAAGGGGTCTGAATACTTTCCGAATGCACTGGAAGTATTTAAAAATACAAATACTTAAATAAGCATGTATTTGAACCAAGGTCTGATCATTATGACTGCATGAAGATAACGTCTGATCCTCAGTACTTCAAACATGAAATCAAGTTTTCACAGTGCCGTAAAAGAGTTCACTTTTGACCTTTTCTGCTCAACAGTTAATTCACCGGTATCCTTCTATTTGGCTCATTGTGTGAACACACAATGTGTAAACCACACGCATACAGAGTAATTAAGCCAAAATTCAAAGAGAGGAAGTACTGTAGGACACGCCCATGTTATTCTGCGGATATGCTCGGCCTTTGTTCTCTCCTAAACCCATGCAGATGTACGGTATGTGTCTATAAGACTGACTGTGTTTGATGATGTATTAAAGTCCCTCTGTGAACTCCCACTGTCCTTCTGCTCTCTATCAATCTTTATCTGCCATGGTTTCTCTCCCTCTGTCTCTTTAGACTCTCTCTCGCGCTCTTTCTCGCTTTCTGCCTTTCGCTCCCTCTCTCTTTCACTCTGTCATTCCTTTTTCTCCCACACCCTGCCCTCCATCTCTCTGGTTGTCCATGTGGCTTACAGGACTAATCATTACAGTGGTGGTAGTGGTGGTTGTACAGAGAGTTCCCGTGGTTCTCTCTCTCTTTCGTCTCTCTATTTCTATTTCTCTCTCGCTGTATAGTTCCCTTCTGCTTTCAAATGAACTCCGTCCACTCCACCACAGAGTACCGCCTGTCTCCTCTCAAGGCTAAGGTGTCTCCAGTACTATTTCAGTTCTCCATCTTCCATTCCATCAACCCTGCTCTCCACCCCCTGTTCTATTACTCTCCCTTGTAACCCTCTCTATCCTCCTCTACCCCCCTTTCAACTCATCATTTAGTTATACCACCCTGTATCTCTATCTCTCTATCCCCTTTTCTATTCCGTATTCCATCCCATTATCCCCCTCTCTCTCTCTTTTTTTTACATCCCCCTTTCTGCATCATAAAACTATCAGTCTTTATCATCCATCGCCAAACCCCTCAGACCCAGGGGGGGAGGACAGGACAGGAAGTCAGCTGAGAGAGAAAGGCACTCAGAGCTTTCTGACTACTTCCAACAAGCTACCTCCTGCTGTTACCTGCTCAAAAAAGGGCAACACTTCCAGAGAGAATTGGGATGTATAGCCTACTAGTCAATGACCAATGCGATGTTCAAGGTCGCCAAGGGTTTACTCGGTTACAGTGCTATTTGAATGTATTACTGATGGAAGGGAAGATAGACAAAGAGGGAGTGTGTGTGTGTGTCTGTTTGTGGGGGCATCTGAAACAGTATAAAGTGGTTTCCTCCTACTCTCCTGCTGTAATGGCTGCCGTACATCACTGCGACAGACCCTCCAGTGGAGCACCCTCGACAAGCTCTACCCAAACCAGTTAACGGTCACAATCTGCACAGGAAATGAAGATGCACGAGGGGGATGTGATTTCTGCTGCCGCCGCTGCCTCCAAGATGCGACTGCGGAGTGATGGGAGAGGAGAAGAGAGAGAGAGCGAGCGTTCAAACACCATCTTTCCCTTCTAAAGAGTTCTCTCTCTCTCTATGTTGTGTTGGTCCAGAGGGATACAGTAATAGTGTTCTCATCCACCCACATCTGTTGTATCTCACCGCAGAGCTGCTCTGTTTCCACAAACTCTTGACAGCTGACTGCATGAAAAGACAAGTCATTCAACTGAAGTCCAATTGAAGTTTACTTCAAAAAGACAACTTTCAAGACTGAAGATTCGAGTACTTTTGAGACCACTGATTTTATTCTTTGACGTTTTTTTTTTATTTCATTGAAGGAACGATTTATTGATCCATCATGAAATAATACACCTACTTACAGTTTTTAAATGTCAAGGTATTTTACATGGTATTTGGTCACATGCACATTGTAAGAAAAAAGAAACACAATATTATCTGTACAAACACTTACAGTAGTCTGTAGGGGGAGGAGCCTGTGAAATAAAAAAGGCACCTGGTATGACATTTGACCCTGGTTCACAGATACCACCAGAGACATGTTACCGCCCACTTTGCCTGTGAAACAGAAATAGAGAGAAACCGAGCTGACAATAGACGCCATCACTCTGTGTGACCTCTATGGTATGCACTTCTGAGCAGCCACTCAAAATATGACACATATCAGCTCGGTCAGTGTTTGATTAGGCCGAGATATCAGAACATATTAGAACTTTCTTACAATGGATCTTTAGTAGACAAAGGTGTTTCCCAGAGCCTTCGTTAGCAACGTGGCTCCTAAAAATCTTTGCACATCTGCAGTACGAGTGATCCAGGCCACTCGTAGAGCTGCCAAAGTGCATCGCCAGACTCTTTATTGCCCTTCCGCGTCACTTTATTCACAGACCATTTCTGCTAAAAAAATATTGAATCAAGATGTTTAGGCAATCTGTCACAGACTGTGACTGCAGATGACTTCGGAATGAATTTGACTGCAAATACAAAAGTGGCCGAAGTATTTGCAATGGTTACTAACAAGTTGAGGATAAAGTGATGCTTCAACTTAAAACCGAGAAACTACAATAAACCATACATAGGTCTACATATACTATTAAAATCATATTGATATACATTTCATGTTCCGTCAATTGAGTTCTATTTTGCGACTAGGATACTGTCTGTAATTTTTTAATCTGTAATTTTGTGCATTATTTTGGGGAGATTTTGCTGTGTCTATAGCCTATTTGCAGACATAATTGGTAATATCTGTCGAGGAGCTGAATCCTTCATCAGTATAGTGGAATAATTATCATGTCGAGGTAAGATTTGAACGGAGAAAGCTGACCCGAGAGCAGTGCTGCTTTTCTTTCGATCCTATCAGTATCGACACGTGGTCTAACAACATACTCTCTACTTGCTCGTTTGGGAAACACATCTTTAAAAAGTTGGTTTGTAAATAACGATGCATCTGGTACCATCATCGTAATGCTTAAGTTACGTCGCAACTGGGAAACGAGGCCCATCTCTGTCAGCGTTTGATTAGGCCATAAACGCTCTGAGCGCACAGCGCAGCAGCCTGGGTAGTAGATATCAAGTGAGGTGAAAGGTTCAGTACGTCGCAGATAGAAATCGAACAAATAGAGCTGACAAAACCAATCCCATACCAGACAGACATTCATATCCGTTCTACATTTAAGTCATTTTAGCAGACGCTAAATACACGTGGATCTGAATCTGAATGCTCTGTAACGTTGACGCCTTTTGAACGCCGCTGGAGCAAGCCTGAGACCGGTTACAGCTTTTCTACAGAGCACGTAGAGGACACGTCAAGGATCTCTGTACCAATTCTATTTCTATGTGCAGTGGGCCTGAAAGCAGAGGCAAGCGGCAGAGACATGGAGCCTACGTGGTGCTGATAGGCCGAGTGGTTCATTTTCTAATTAGGTGAAAGGTTAAGCTCGGGTAGACATACAGACGGTCATATCTGCACACTGGGTAGGAAAGTCAGTCGTCTTTTTGTCGGGGCGTCGGATAACCAGGAAGTCAATAACTGTGCCCAAATCTCCCCTCCGATAGACAGTATTATACACCTGTATACAGGTGATTCAGCCATCAGAGAGGTACCGACGGAGACGAGAGAAGAAGCCTAGGAATCTATAGCGAGTGGACATGGCTGTCAGACATGCTCGGTCAGTAGCAGCACTTCCAACTGGAGAGGAGAGGGCTTCTAATTTGGCTGTGTGGTTAACCCTTTGAGACTAGGAGGTGAGAATTTTGATTGTTCTCATCGGCGTCCTGTTCCGGAATTAAAACAGCACCTTTGTGATGTCATCAATTAGAACGTTCGGTAACACTTTATTTCGGATAGGCCATCTTGTAGATGATCAGTAACATTTCAACCAACTATCTAGTAGCCCTAACCCTTAACCTAACCCAAAATGAACCCTTACCCTTATTCTAAACTTAACCCTAGCAAGCAGTTGCCGGTCAAAAGATTATTTGTTGATGGTATGACCACAGATGGACTACCCGCACTATCCAAATAAAGTGTGACTGAACATTCGGTTGGCATATTAATTCTGCTCATGGTTCTGAGGCGTCCTCCTCTCCTACCATCACTACCGCTAGGATCACGCAGCTCTGTTCTACAGCAAATGCACAAGCAAGGGCACCTTTAAAAGCCCCTTTAAGTACTACAGAGCTTCCTCGAACAGCTACTGCGAAACACACTGAGCGAAGGAGTAGAAAGGCTGATCCCGGAACAGTCAGCAGAGTAGAGCGCCACATAGTTAGCTAGCTATAGGTGATTGGCACAGCTGTGGGTGTTCAACATCCTTCATGCTAAGCCTGGTCCTCCAAGGGCCACGATAGAGGATTTGGAAAATACAATATTAAAAGGGAGTCGACAACAACAAAAAATGCATGATAGTTTGACGTTATTAAAGAAGTCGTAAAAGTCGAGAGAGATTACATAGATATTCCTCTATGACAAAGGAACATCGATTGTACCTTAAACACATTTAAATGGCTTTAAAAACAAGGCGTTATGGGCTACATACAGAGACTATAAAACTGGATCTGTGTCTAGTATAAACTCCCTCTACCTTCAACTCAAACCTAAACCTCGGCTCAGAATAACATGATTGCGTCATCTCATGTCTTACGTTTCTCTTTATCAAACTATTTACATCATGTTAGCAGCATCAACATGTCTTGTAAGAGAGACACCATCGATTCAGTCTTCAAAGACAGCTCTACACAGACAGTATTTGAGATTCTCATTGCAGTAGATTTCATTTGGGATACTTTTCTTTCGCTATATTGGACCACCGATCCCTTCCTCTAACGTAATCCATTTGATCACAGCACAGTACACACGTTTACCAGATAAAGTGCACTCAATAACAACGAGATATATTCACAGGAGAAGAAATGCTGTGAGTTACACATGGCTCAGTCGCTCACTAGGCATCTAAAAGACATTTCCGAACATCAGGGAGGAGTGTGAGAATTTCACAATTTCTTCTGGAATGTTCTATGTTGTGACATCGTCAGCGGGAATTGATTTGAATGTCCCCTTCTAAAAGGCTTAGGAGGGAAGATTCTCTGATCACCGGTGCCTGGAGATAGTGGTTAGCCACATGAGTGAGTGTGTGTGTGTGTGTGTGTATGTGTGTGTGTGTGTGTGCGCGTGCGTGGGAGGGCAAGAAGACAAATATGTTTAACTTAGCAGACAGCAAATCTCAGAGCTGAAGGATGCCAAGCACTGCCAGGCAAGATGGATAACCTAAAAGCATGTGTGTGTGTGTGTGAAGCCAGGCGTCGCCCCCACACTACCCCAATGGCACACACACAGCAGGGAAGGGTTCCTTCTTTAAAACTACTGAACGGAAGAAATAAAGATCTGGTAAATAATGCGTCCCAAATGGCACCCTATTCCCTATATAGTGCACTGCTTTTTGACGAGGGCCCATAGGACTCTGGTCAAATGTAGTGCACCATGTAGGGAATAGGGTGCCAATAGGGACACAGCGCTCTTCTCCTGTCCTGACCTACTTAAATCAGACTTTTGCCCACCATGCAGCATAACTCATCACCACCTGCTAACACAGCAGCCAATTAGCCTGGCTAGCATTACCATCCCTCCCACCACTGTCTCTGTGGCGCAGAACTAGAGCTATATTGGTGTCTGCAGTTACAGTTATCATCAGTTCAGACCTGGCCTCAAACACTATTTGAAATTCCAAATACTCTATCTGTGTTTGATTGAGCTTGCCTGGCATCATGGGCCACGTCTGGCAAATCCAGGCAGGCTAGAACAAATGCTGATGAATATTTGAAAGATTTCAAATAGTATTCAGAACCAGTGGAGGCCGCTGAGGAGAGAGCGGCTCCTCATAATGGCTGGATCGGTACGACTGGAATGGCATCAAACCATGTGTTTGATGTATTTGATACCATTCCACTTATTCCGCTCCAGGCATTACCATAAGCCAGTCGCCCACAATCACAGGGCCACCGACCTCCTGTGATTCAAATCCAGTTTTGCAGAAGTTACAACAGCTAATAAGCTCAGAATGGACTGGCACAGCATACCAGACTCACAGGGTAAGACGAGAGGAGAGGTTGAGATGGTGATTCTCAGGGTGCTTATTGAAGTGTTGAGCGCCTCAGTGAGAGAGAGAGAGGGGGCGAGTCCCAACTGGCACGCTAATCCCTGGTCAAAAGTAGTGCACTTCATAGGAAGTAGGGTGCCATTTGGGACGCAGCCAGTCTCGGGCTGCATAAAGACAGGAGAGATAATGATCTGGAACTTTGGCACCTGTGGAGCTACCGCTGTCTGGTGGGGTTGGTGTGTCTGTGTGAGTGTGAATAATGCTATTATTCCTGCACTCCCACCCTGATAAGACAGCAGTGTGTGTGTGTGTGTGTGTGTGTGTGTATGTTCCTCCAGGACTGGTGTTAGTAGTGATGTTATTATTGCTAGGCTCTCTCAGTGCAGACTCAGCAGCCTGCAGCCAAGGTAGAGGCCACAGAAAACCCATCCATAGAGACGAGGAGACAGGGAATCACAAAGGGCTGAAATGAACTCTCAACAAACTGTCCAGTGGTTTCAACATACATACTGTATGTATACTGAACAACTCACTCTGTCAGCCCCCTTTGCTATAAATGAATTCCAGTTGGTTCATCTCAGCCAGTAGACAGTCAAACACAGACAGCCCTGAAGATAGAAACATCGTCTTTAGTTGGCTCAGAAATGGTGTTCTCCGAGGGTTAGTTCACTTCTGGGAGACCTTGTTTTCATTGAATGAGTAATAAATAGGAGAGTAGATGAATCAGTCAGTAGCTGTGTCTGTGAACATCCCATGGACATTCTGCTTGCTGTCCTCACACAGCCATCATCTGGCACAATAAAGGTTTTTATCTTGTCCAAATCCCATCACACCTCAATTGCACTTACAGTTGGATTGGCAGTAAAAACAAGAAAAAGGTAAAAACTCTCAAGCTTCCCGTTTTGCCTTTCAGTTCAAGACACACTCCTCATAAGGATCTTTCCGGAGGAGACTGAACTTTGCGACGACGCGCCATTCACACTTTGGTCGTCCCGGTTATGGTTGGTAGCCATGACGTCCTGCCGCGTCACACCTGATTGGTTGAGGTGGTTGAAGTGAGAGGGTCAGAGGTTGAAGGCCCTCGGTAAAGATGGCCGCCGATAATGATGTCACAATGACGCTCCGACCGAACGTCACCTCTTCTTCCCCACCTTTGCTGACCAGATCTTCACCGTCATATCACTGGAAAGAGAGAGAGGGAGAGAGAGACAGAGGGATGGCGGGGTAGAGAGATCGAGAGAGACAGAGAAATAGAGTGGGGGTGGGGAGATGAAGGGGGAGAAAAAGAGAGAGGGGACCAGGGGGACACAGAGAATGAGAGCGGGAGAAACATTGAGAGGGAAGGAGAGCAGAAGGAGAAGACCAAGAGAGATAGGGAGAGACCGAGGAATACAAGGGGGGAGGAAAAGAACAAGAGCAAGAGGCGGAGAGAGAGGAGAGAGGGAGAAGAAAAGAGGGACTCAATTGCCAGCATCTTCAAACAGTTCCATTGTGACTCCCACACAGCACCAGAGAGACAAGACATCAAAACCTACAGTTCACAGAAAGATGACACACACACACACACACACACACACACACACACACACACACACACACACACACACACACACACACACACACACACACACACACACACACACACACACACACACACACACACACACACACACACACACACACACACACACACACACACACACAAATGCTACCCCCTACTCCTTCACCAATTACGGAGCACAAAGGAATCAGCTCCAAAATAGACATCAAACATCGTCCTCCTCTGTGGCACACAACCTCCCCTCAAGATAGAGCAAACACCACAACCCTCATCCCTCGGTCTCTGTCCCTCGTTATGTCTTCCTCTATAATTCTCTATTTTTCTCTCCCCTCTCTCAAACACCATATGTCCCCTCCCTCTCCGTCCCTCTGTCCCATCTCCCTCCTATTCATCTCTTCCCGCCCCCCTATCTCTGATCAACAGAGCTCCAATTGAAGTTTGTAAAATACTATAATTGCATTAGGAAGTTAAGAAGAGAATCAACGTATCTTCTCTGCTGTTCTGTTCTCTTTTCCCTGTTAAGAAACTCACAGCTCAGTTGACAATTTACTCTTAATCTCCTCTCCATTCATGACCTGCCGAGCACTACCTCCTAACTGCTGTCATAATACCCAGGATAACACTCCCTCTCCCTCCTCAATCCCTCCTAACATCAGGCTGCTAGCTGGGCTCACTGAAGTGTGTTGCAGAGACACCGTGTTACTGTAGCATTAGTGGGAAAAAGTAGGATGATTGACATGGATGATGTTGGCGAGGAAGGGTGTGTGTGTGTGTGTGTGTGTGTGTGTGTGTGTGTGTGTGTGTGTGTGTGTGTGTGTGTGTGTGTGTGTGTGTGTGTATGCACGCGCTCGTGTGTGTTTGTGTCTGCTTGTGTGTGTGTGCACATGCATCTGTATGTGTGTGTACTGTAGGTAGGACCCAATTAAAATAATAATTATTGTTAGTGTTACGTGCACTCTTACAAATAAAGGTGCAAGTTGGAACCAAATAAGATTATTGAGAGCGATGCCATAGGGGAACCATTTTAGGGTCTATGAAGAACCATAAATTGGGATGGTTCTTTGAAGAACCATATAAAAATCCAAAACCAGAATGGTTCGTCCTTCCAGGCCAGGAAAGTCCTGGTGTAGGGCTATAAGCCTTATTTGCATTTTTCCCAGGTCACCTTTAGAGTATTTACCAGTAACACACATGACTGTGTTTGCTATTGACAGAGACATGGTTGTTGCATTTATACATTTTCAGCCCTATGGACTGCACCAAGTGAGATCCTAAGCGAATACGTGATCATAAAAAAAAAAATATTTAACACAATATCATACGTAGTTCATAAGGCCTTATTTTGAGGGCCTAGTTTTACCCTAATATAGGGGCCTGAAACTCATACACATCACTTTGACCCAAAACCACACCCATCATTTTAACAAATTTCCCAGCATGCTCTATTGCAGGCAGATTTTTAGATCTATGTTTGTGCATGTACATTGAGCGATTACTCTAATGCTACACAAAGATAAATAACATACGATTTTCTAAATTAATTCAAATCAGTTGGTTAGATTTTTTGCACCTGTTACTGAAATGTTTGTTCCAGTTTAAATGCAGGTCAGGGGTAAGCAACTAGATTCGGCCGTGGGCCGATTTTTGTCAGAGTGGATGGTGTAGGGGCCGGAAATTAATTTGAGTACTTATTTAACACTGCAAAATGACCACAACTAAGCCCAAAAAGAGATTAGATTTAAAATATGCCATATAGCATACGCTTTTATCCAAAGCAACTTAGTCGTGCATGCATACATTATACGTATTGGTGGTCCTGAGAATCTATCCCACTATCAGGACCATGCTCTACCAACTGAGCTACAGAGGACCAACTGTTGGATATTAAAAAAAAAAAATAAGTTCATCCCTTGATTACATTGAGACACGATAACATAATGTCGTTGCCGACCCCTGCCTTAGGTAGTTTCCTCATAATGTGACTTGCAGGTAGGCATGAAAAATGTTGGTAACTTCCCTAAAATTCCCAGGTTCTCCAGAAATCCTGGTTGAAGGTTTCCTAGAAACAGAACCAGGAAATCCAAAATCCTTTCAAAGAGGATTTTTGGAAAATCTGTGAATTTTGGTAGAGTCACCGGAATTTTGCAGGCCTGACATGGTATGAGGTATGAACTGGGCTACAATTATGCACTTATAAATAAAAAGGTACAAAGGATGACCTTACAAGGTACCATTATAGTGACAAGTGTTTGTACCCCTTTAGGACAAATCAAAACCTATTTTTCTGAAAGTGCAATACAATGGCCTGAAACTCCTGGTTTACAGGCCAAATCAGGCCTGCAAGTCACATTATACTGGCTTGCAAAGTGATGTGTAATTCCTATTGGAAGTCAGCCAGAGTTAGGATATACAACAGTTAGGCTATTTATTCACCTGCAACCTGCTACCTGCATTCAGAATGAGTGCCTGGGTTAGGAACATTGTAAAGAGACTACCTAAGGCATTTAAACTGGAACAAACATTTCAGTAATGGGTGTAACAAAGTAAGTATTGGATTAGAAATGTATGTTGTTTATCTTTGTGTAGCATGAGATTAATCAATCAAGCAATGTACATGCACAAACATAAATATTCTAAAAAAATACAATGCATTCCGAATGTATTCAGACCCCTTGACTTTTTCCACATTTTGTTACGTTACAGCCCTGTTCTAAAATGGATACAATTGTATTTTCCCATCAATCTACACACAATACCCCATAATGCCAAGCAAAAACTGTTTTTTATATCAAAACTGAAATATCACATTTACATAAGTCTTTACGCAGAAGTTTGTTGAAGCACCTTTGGCAGCGATTACAACCTTGAGTCTTCTTGGGTATGACGCTACAAGCTTGGCACACCTGTATTTGGGGAGTTTCTCCCATTCTTCTCTGCATAACTTCTCATATCCTGTCAGGTTGAATGGGGAGCATCGCTGCACAGCTATTTTCAGGTCTCTCCATAAATGTTCAAGGACATTCAGAGACTTGTCCCGTGTGCTCAGGGTCGTTGTCCTGTTGGAAGGTGAACCTTCACCCTAATATGAGGTCCTGAGCTCTCTGAAGCAGGTTTTCATCAAATATCTCTCTGTACTTTGCTCCGTTCATACTTCCCTCAATCCTGGCTAGTCTCCCAGTCCCTGCCGCTGAAAAACATCCCCACAGCATGATGCTGCAACCACCATGCTCCACCATAGGGATGGCGCCAGGTTTCCTCCAGACGTGACACTTGGCATTCAGGCCAAAGAGTTCAATCTTGGTTTCATCAGACCAGATAATCTTGTTTCTCATGGTCTGAGAGTCTTTAGGTGCCATTTGGAAAACTCCAAGCAGGCTGTCATGTGCCTTTTACTGAGGAGTGGCTTCCGTCTGGCCACTCTACCATAAATGCCTGATTAGTGGAGTGCTGCAGAAATAGTTGTCCTTCTGGAAGGTTCTCCCATCTCCACAGAGGAACTCTAGAGCTCTGTCAGAGTGACCATCGGGTTCTTGGTCACCTCCCTGACCAAAGCCCTTCTCCCCCAATTGCTTAGTTTGGTTGGTCGGCCAGCTCTAGGGGGAGTCTTGGTGGTTCCAAACTTCTTCCATTTAAGAATTATGGAGGCCACTGTGTTCTTGGGAACCTTCAATGCTACATAATTGTTTTGGTACACTTCCACAGATCTGTGCCTCGACACAATCCTGTTTCACAGCTCTACGGACAATTCCATCTACCTCATGGCTTGGTTTTTGCTCTGACATGCACTGTCAGCTGTGGGACGTTATCATATCATATATACAGTGGGGTGATCATTTTGACCCCACGGGGTGAGATCTTGCGTGGAGCCCCAGATCGAGGGAGAGTATCAGTGGTCTTGTATGTCTTCCATTTCCTAATAATTGCTCCCACAGTTGATTTCTTCAAACCAAGCTGCTTACCTATTGCAGATTCAGTCTTCCCAGCCTGGTGCAGGTCTACAATTTTGTTTCTGGTGTCCTTTGACAGCTCTTTGGTCTTGGCCATAGTGGAGTTTGGAGTGTGACTGTTTGAGGTTGTGGACAGGTGTCTTTTATACTGATAACAAGTTCAAACAGGTGCCATTAATACAGGTAACGAGTGGAGGACAGAGGAGCCTCTTAAAGAAGAAGTTACAGGTCTGTGAGAGCCAGAAATCTTGCTTGTTTGTAGGTGACCAAATACTTATTTTCCACCAGAATTTGCAAATAAATTCATAAAAAATCCTACAATGTGATTTTCTGGATTTTTTTCTTCTCATTTTGTCTGTCATAGTTGAAGTGTACCTATGATGAAAATTACAGGCCTCTCTCATCTTTTTAAGTGGGAGAACCTGCACAATTGGTGGCTGACTAAATACTTTTTTGCCCCACTGTATATGCGAGAAGGTATTATATATACAATTATATATACAAGCAAAGTGATCACGCTGTTTTCATGTGGTTTCTTAAACGGAAGCAACCGGAATGAAACGGGGATTAAAACACCTAAATATGTCCAACAGAAATTCACATTTGCAACTGTTGGACTAATGATTACTCCCTAGATCAGCTAGATGCAGGCAAGAGTGTGCAAGGCGGTATTGAATGTGTCACTGTCTGTCACCTTGAGTACTCAAAATTCTCTACGTTGGAAACTTCCATTCATCGGCTAGGTTGTAGCAACCTCATAATGGATACAGGGAAAATATGAGTATCATGTAGTAGCCTGAACCTTTCGATGTTAAATTGAACTGGGTGAATGGAATATGAATGATAGTCATCCAATATGCTGTAATAGAAATAAGGCCATCTTCATGAAAAAAATAAAAATCCTCCCTCATCTTAAACGGCACCGACCGCCACTGGAGAAAGGGCATTAGCGAGATGAAGAGAGGGAGAGGAAGAGAGAGGGAGAAAATAAATAAAAAAGACCAAGAGAAAGAGGGCCCTAGAGAGATGAAGACAGGGGACGGAGAGAAGAAAATAAATCAGAAAGAGAAAGCAACGCGAATGAGTGAAAGTACCAGAGGAGAGCGGAAGCGGGGTTGTGAGTCGGAGTGAAGGCTCATGGGAGGCTTGTGGCACGACCCTTGATAGCCAGAACCCGTCGAGGTAGACAGGGGGTCAGACCTGGGACATAACTCCATAACTTCACCCTGCAGTCACTGTGGCAGGGCAGGATGAGGAGGAGAGGGGAGGAGAAGCAGACAAAATACAGAAGGTGAAAGAGAGAGAGAGAGAGAGAGAGAGAGGTAGGAGAAGGAAGAGAGGGGAAAAGGAGAGGTTAAAGCGGGTTAGTACAAGATGAAGATAAGGTACTAGTTTAGCAAAGTTGTATTCAGATGTATCAGGAAGGGCATTAAGCATGAAAAGTGAAAGGCGTTGGTGAAAAGAGGTAGGTATAGGGAGGACAGAGATCATTGGGCGTGCGAAGCAGATCCATGCAAACCCCTCTCGATCTACAATCCTAGTGATGTAGTACGTGTACTTCACCGCCGTACCATATGGTCCCGTCAGTCTGCTAAAGTTTTCCATGCAATGCTGGGAAGAGGAAAGACACACTGCACATGCCAATGATACGCCTGGTCGCATGCATCGAGCTGAGCTCTACCAAGCAAGTGACTAGTTGTGTACGGCTGAGTGATATCAGAAAGATTTATCCTTGACAAGGACATTGAATGCCTCATGCACCAGTCAATGTTTCTGTGTTGCAGTCAACAACATTCTCTTGTTAGTCATAGCATCTTCTCAGAAAGAATGTACTGTCCTAGAGTAACTTGTTCTAATTGCTTTGCTGCAATAAGGTATATCATTAAATGTGACAAACTCTCTAGCAGGGTGATGCCAAACACCGAGTACTATTAACAGTCATCTAACAATAACCCATGTAATGAAATACATTAGTGAAAGACGCCCCTGATAGTGCAGTTACATCCACCGAAAGCCCCCCAACTACCTTATTTACTTAACCCTTCCAGTGCCGTAACGTCATACCTGGATATGAAGTGAAAAATACATCTCGGAGAAAGGTTATAACAAGTGAGAATATGGTTATAATCACGTTTTAGTCATGTTTTACCTGGAAGCGGTGAAGATGTGCCGTGAGTTGGTGCAGATGGCATTGATGGGGCTCTCATGACCCTTGACCTCTCCTATGGGGGTGAAGTTGTCAACGTTCCACACCTTCAGCATGCCCCCCCGACAGGCACTCAGCAGCATGGGGCGCCCTGGAACATATGCCAGCGCACACACCCAGTCCTTATGGGCGTTGGGGATTTGCTGTGGGGGGGGGGGGGAGGGGGGGGTTCAGTTTAGTTTAAATATACAATTTAACCGACACACAGTCACAGAAGTAGTGTTTGAAGTTCCAACGTTGACTGCGTATCAGTGTACATGATCCTCTACGGCTAAACTGGGCACAGATATCCTTTCCACAGAGGTATACTGTGGGTGTTTGACTAAGATTACCCACCATTCAAGAGGATTTAAAAAGCATTACCGGATACTTACATGAACGCACGCACGCCTACACGGGCACACACCAGACCTGGGTTTAAATACTATTTAGGGTACTTCGATTACTTTCGAAGACAATGTTGGAAGTAAGTATTTTGATTAACACAGGTAGTTGAATATGGGAAAGCATTTGGAAATACACTCAGAAAATATTGTCATGCATTTAAAAAAAATACTCAAATACACAGGCAAGTGTATATTCCAATACAAATATTTAAATAATCCAATGCATTTGAACCTAAGTCTGTTCGGGTCATTGAAATAACGTTTTTCCAATAAAAGTAGTTGATTCGGGAAACATTATTTGAAAATACTGAAATACACCGAAGTTATTTCAATAAACAAACGATCAAAGTAAAGTATTCCCTAACCCTACTCAGTAGCTATCGATATACTTGTCCACCCTGCTCTACAATGTTGACTACTCTCTCATGGCAAATAAAAAAATTGGATGACACAGTACTAACTTGTCCCTCAGAGCTAACACTTTGGCTGCATCATATTCCTTGTATAGTGCACTACTATGGACCCTGGCCCTAGTAGGGTATCGATTTGGGTTGTAGCCCTTTGAGCTGAGCCGGTAAAGACATGGCCTATATTTACAAAAGGCAGCTTTTTACCTCACAGGATTCACTCCTGCCACTATAGGCTGACCACATTGTAGACCGATACCCATTAATCAACCTTCATGCACTGTAGTAGTACGTTCCCTTTTCCCAAATACCGTCAGTATTGCTATCAATGACATTCAATTATCGCTGCCACACGGTGCCGTGACACACGCACAGTCCCCCTCCCTCCCTCCCTCCCTCTACACTCATAGAAAAAAAGGCTATTCTGTGGAAAGGGTTCTACATGGAACCCGAAATGGTTCTACCTAGAACCAAAAAAGGTTCCTTCAAAGGGTTCTCCTATGGGGACGGCGGAAGAACCCTTTTAGGTTCTAGATGGCACCTTTTTTCCCCCCCTAAGAGCGTACCTGTGTGAGTTCTTGGTTCTCCAGGTCCCACTTCTTGATGCCGTTGTCTCGTGACGCGCTGAACAGAACGTCTCCCTGGATGGCCAGACACTCGATGCCGTCATAGTGCGGAGGCTCAAAGTTGTGGGCGGGGCCTAAATTACCCAGCATGCCCTCTGCCACATCAAACACCTGACAGAAAAACAGGACAGCAGACAGAAAACATGGCCAAACAGCAGACAAACATGGTTGCACACTCCCAACAGGAATCCACAACAGGAAGTATGCCAGTTCACACCTCAAGAGAAGGGTAGATAATCAGGATGTAGCCTGCGTAACGGGGTACAATGGAAATGCTTGTGTGTGTGTGTGTGTGTGTGTGTGTGTGTGTGTGTGTGTGTGTGTGTGTGTGTGTGTGTGTGTGTAGCCGTGTGTCCAGTACCTTGACATAGTGGTCCTTGGAGCCAGTGATGACCTGGTCTTTGCCCAGTAGAGACTGACCTACAGTGAGACACATCACTGAGCCTATGTGACCTGTCAGCTTCCCTAATGCCATCATCCTAGAGAAAGGAAGGGCAGAGGGAGAGAGAGAGAGAAGGGAGAGAGAGAGAGAAAGGGGAGGGAGAAAGAGAAAAAGACAGCGAGAGAGAGGAGAGTTTTTTTATTGCTAGAAAACTTTTATTAGGCACAGCTAATGTACGTACATACAAAGCTAAATCAACGGCAAAAGTAAAAATACATTGCTGCATAGCAGTGGTTACAATGCTAAAAACCAGTCCTTCTGTTACCTGTTGAGGTCCCAGGTGCGTACGGTGTTACCAGCAGCAGCGTAGAGGACAGAGCCAGAGGGGTTGAGAGCTATCTGGTTGATCTGGTATTCACCCTGTGCCACCGTGATGGTACGGGTGGTGGTGCCCACACACGCATCCCCCGATACCACCTGGCCTGAAGACCTGGATAGGGAGAGAGAGGGGACAGAGAGAGAGAGAAAGAGAGAGAGAGAGATGTGGGGGTGGGGGGGTAGAGAGCGAGAGAAAAAGAGAGAGATCTTGAGATTGAGTTTTGGTAAACATGTAAACATTGGTTCATTCAGCTTGGCCGTGAACATGTCTGGACTGTTACAGAGTAGCACTGGATGAGGGTGGTTAAGGTGAGCTATGATTGGTGGAAAGACACACAGCGAGCCACTCACGTGAGGGTGCGGACACACTTGGCAGAGTCTCGTATGTCCCAGACCTTGATGTAGGAGGTGGAGACAGAGAACACTAGGCAGGAGGAAGAGCAGTATTTGACTGAGACCACGTTATTGGGGTGCCCTTTCAGCGTGACGATTTCCTGTCCCGTCACCAGGTTCCACATCTTACATGTCCGGTCTGATGAGAAACAAGAGAGAGAGAAGAGACGGGTCAAAAACACGAACATCTAAAACTGGCAGCCCATGAGTCCATGAGGTTAACATGATAGCTTTAACCAATTTATGTTCGTTTCCAAAGACAAAAAGACATGGTCCTAGTTAGAACATTGTTGTTGTACCTTTGGATCCAGTGAAGAGCAGTTCATCGGTAGCATCCACACAGAGGACAGGTTTAGAGTGTCCCTCTGCTATGGCTGAACACTGGAGGGGCGCCGTCCGTCCCCCCTTCACTCCCCCCGTGAGAGTGATCGCACCCCTGAGGGAGACACACACACACCGTCACACACACACACACACACACAGACCACTAACCCCGCACAGATACAGAACATCTCATACACACAAGTACGCAAACACACACTTGATCAAATAGGAAAAGACAGGCTCCACACCTCCATGATGGAACACAGAACACACACAAAGGCGCAACGCACACACTTAGAAACTCCAGCCAGGTCTAAAAGGAGCACAGCTCTATCATGCCCCCTGCTGGAGATAAACAGGTATAACCACTCCCTCCCTCTCTGTACACACCCGTTCCTCTCCATCCCTCTCTTTTGTGGAAGCTCAATTAGGGAGCCTGGTCTAAAACCATCCATCTCCTGGCTGGCAGCGAGAAGAAAAAACTCACCCTCAGAAATAATGAGCCTCACCCTCCCTCTTTCTCTCTATCCCTCTCTCTCTTTAGTCTAGCTCTTTCTCTCCATCCCTCTCTCTCTCTTTAGTCTAGCTCTTTCTCTCTATCCCTCTCTCTCTTTAGTCTAGCTCTGTCTCTCCATCCCGCCCTCTCTCTCTTTAGTCTAGCTCTGTCTCTCCATCCCTCCCTCTCTCTCTTTAGTGTAGCTCTTTCTCTCCATCCCTCTCTCTCTCTTTAGTCTAGCTCTGTCTCTCCATCCCTCCCTCTCTCTCTTTAGTCTAGCTCTGTCTCTCCATCCCTCCCTCTCTCTCTTTAGTCTAGCTCTTTCTCTCCATCCCTCTCTCTCTCTTTAGTCTAGCTCTTTCTCTCCATCCCTCTCTCTCTTTAGTCTAGCTCTTTCTCTCCATCCCTCTCTCTCTTTAGTCTAGCTCTTTCTCTCTATCCCCCTCTCTCTTTAGTCTAGCTCTGTCTCTCCATCCCTCTCTCTCTTTAGTCTAGCTCTTTCTCTCCATCCCTCTCTCTCTTTAGTCTAGCTATTTCTCTCCATCCCTCTCTCTCTTTAGTCTAGCTCTGTCTCTCCATCCCTCTCTCTCTTTAGTCTAGCTCTTTCTCTCCATCCCTCTCTCTCTTTAGTCTAGCTCTTTCTCTCCATCCCTCTCTCTCTCTTTAGTCTAGCTCTTTCTCTCCATCCCTCTCTCTCTTTAGTCTAGCTCTTTCTCTCCATCCCTCTCTCTCTTTAGTCTAGCTCTTTCTCTCCATCCCTCCCTCTCTTTAGTCTAGCTATTTCTCTCCATCCCTCTCTCTCTTTAGTCTAGCTCTTTCTCTCCATCCCTCTCTCTCTTTAGTCTAGCTCTTTCTTGCCATTCCTCCCTCTCTCTCGACCCCTATCCCTCTTTTTCTTTCCTTCATCATCCCGCTCTCTACCTCTGACCCCCCCCCCTCTCTCTATCCCTCCACATCTCCCTCTTTCTCTCCTTCTCTCCCTTTATTCCTTTTTCTCCCTCTTTAATTTCTCGCTGCCAGGACAAGAGTCCCAAAGCACTCGGGGGGGGGGGAGCCGGCCAAGTGAGACACAGGGATGGATGGAAAGAGAGAGAGAGAGGGAACTAGAGAGAGAGAGAGCGACAGGAGTGAGTGGGGATAAAGGGACCAGTGATTAAAGGCAAAACTGGGACAGATCTGTCTCCCTGGACCCCTCAAACACACACACACACACACACACACACACACACACACACACACACACACACACACACACACACACACACACACACACACACACACACACACACACACACACACACACACACACACACACACACACACACACACACACACACACACACACACACACACACGTCCTCTTCCCTTTGTCCCATAGGGCTATATGTTCCACTCCCTATGTATAGTGGTGGCGTGATTTGTGCTGGTAAAGCAGGTGAACAGCATGTCACGGCTGCTAGACCAGCCTAGGCCAATCACAGTGAGGCGAGAAAGAGAAGCCGCATGCATGTCACAGCTATAGTCTCACAAACGCAAATGAATTGAAACACAAAACAAACCCCCCCAAAAATACAAATTCTACAGAAACACAGTGCAGTTCATTTAAATGATGATAGAGAATGGCGGCGGTTCACGGCGCCAAAGAGGAAGCAGAAGTCAACGACAGCCCGGCAACAGCCAACTCAAAAAAACAACAACATCAACTTGTGGCATCTACAGTACATGCAGCATCTCCACCAATCAAGAGTGAGCTAGCTCGTGGTCCTTGCCCTTGCCCCTTTTGAGCCAATCCCAGTTCAGGCGAAGGCAGAGGCTTCTGGGACAGGTCAGTGAGTGAGAGAATGGGGGGGGGGGGGGGACTGTTACATCAGACCCCCTCTCCTTCTCTGTCTGTGGCCTAGATCCATTCCAAATGGACTGTGAGTGGTTGATTGGAACCAGGCCTTTGTCTTGTCACAGAGGAGGGAGGGGGTAAAGTAGGATGGAGGTTAGGTGTGACAGGGCTAATATATCGACCCAATTCCAAATCAAATCTGTTGGTTTGGAACTGGACACTGGGTTTATGGATAAGAGGGAGTGGGCTGTCTTCTGAATGAACCTTATGTCCAGGGAGAGCAGGGGAACTTTCACAAGTTAGCCAACAGGCTCTGAGAGAGTCTTTCTATCTCTATCCCCATTGGTTAGATAGCTGCGTGGACTCTCTACCCAATCAATCAATCAGTGTCTTTTTCTGATCTCTCATCCCAAGGAGAGAACAGAGGACCTGACAATCAAAAGCCTTTCGAAACAGGGGCCTTACGTTAGTTTTCCCATTTCTGCTATCCTGAAATAATATAATGTAATGGAAGGTATTGCAGTGCATGTTATTGCCTGTGTGTTGTGTGGTTCTGAACATTCCAAACCTGGCTTTCCCCATATATAATGAGATAGGAAGGAGATCAGTCTATGATAACGCCATTTATCTACGTAGAAATGTGATGAAAACCAGAGAGGTGTAATACGACTGTCAGTACGATGATTAGAGCTGTGATAAGTGAGATTGATCTATAAATGTATATTTCTTTATCTCTACAATCTCTTACGTACGTTAGATCATCAGAGAGAGAGAGAGAGAGAGAGAGAGAGTTGACGGCGACAACCGGCTAAGTACAGCCTAGAGGGTTTGCAGGCTCGAAATATCCACACACCTCTTTTCCTTCCTTCCTCTCTCCCGTCGTCTACTTGTATTATTGGAGACTTTTACCCTTTACAGACAGACTTTACGAATTGTCGCCTTTAAAATTCAAAATTAAAAAATTGGGCAGTGTGTTTAAGAACCCAATTCAAACAGTCCCATTTTTACCATTCTTCTTTACCACATATATACTTTTTTTTTTACAGGCAGCATATACCGTAGTCTGTCTGTAAAGGGTATTATACACATGTTGTGCGCAGCCGGCAATTTTGATCCTGTTGTTGTGTTCTGTTCACATATATTTGACAATATGACAATATTTTAAGTTGACCATAATTCTGTTACGCAATTTCTGATACATCACATGCATTACTTTTATTTTCTTTCATAATTAAAAATCTGGATTTTGCTTCTACTGCCTTTCATTCCAATTAGACTGGTTCGGGTTTTCTCGCAGACCAACACGCCTGCCATTTTCACCCCATTCTGGAACTTTGAATGTTTATGAGACAGCCCCTCTTGTAATTTAATAGGATCTTTATGCGTCAAAAATGGACTGTCTTGTTTTTTTCACATTCGCAACCGTAAGCCTTTTTAAGCTCGCCGTTCCTTGTAAATAATGACGAATCAAACGTTGGCTACAGTCAAACTCCAGGCTGCTGACGTCGTTTTTGTGTGTAATGTAACGTGTAGAATGTTTAAGATTTAATGCGTGCCAAAGCCGGTAAAATGAGAGGCGATCTTTATACTGAGGGGATTGGCGCGACTTTTAAAACACATTAGCGCTATTATGACTAAAAGTACAGGCTTTGTTGCCGGCAATAGAAAAGTCGGCGTCATTCTGAAGTTGACGGGTTTTCATCCTGGTTTGAAATAGGTAGGTTATTACAGGTTAAAATAGCTGTGCGGCTCAGGGCAGCTGGGTGGTCCCATAACAAATCAAGGGCACTGCAATAACCACTGAACATATCAACTAGAGCACCCCCACAAGGGTTAAATTATTCATCGTTGGTGCAGCGCACTGTTTTAGGGCAATTCCAAGTGTCCGTATGTCATTCTGAACTTTCTGAAAGGGTTATAAAAACAGTGATTGCAATTCCACTTTTACAGTCTGGGGAAAGAGAGTTTAAACAGTAGCTCTACACAGCGGTCAGATCAGATCGTTGTTTTTAGCCATCCATGAGAGTAAATGTCATTCCTGTTAATCTGTTCTGTTGTACAGTTATCACATTTTTAGGTTGAACATTGACATTTATGTAGCTTCAGGCTTACAGAAGTATGAGTTACATAAAACGGCTATTTTGGGATAGATACCACCTTATTATAATATGTAATAAGTCATCTTAATATTCTACAAGAATGTGTAAAACGCAAAAAAAAATGTAAAAGGAACATGGTGAACAGGAATGGCATTTACTCTCACGGGTGGACAATAAGATCTCTGAAAGCCACACCCCTAAAAGCCATGACTCGTGAAAATAACCTAAGGATAACCATTGCAAAAGGCAGGTTAACCTTTATTCTCATGAACTGAGCGATTTCCGCTAGATTGGCCAGCTGCAAAGTTAACATTGGTTATAATTTAAGATTAGGGTTAAGGTGCCCACATGCTTCCCATCCGAAACAGTTTGTACATATATTCTAACATTATTTTGTGGCATTTTGTTCGTTTTGTCCTTCGTAAGGTTTTTTTCCAGCTGTTTTCTGCACCAAACATTTTTCGGGGGCAAGCCGAAGTTCGGAATCCGAAGTCTACGCCACTTCGTCGGCGATGTTCACTGGTTAGATAGTTGTGTGGACTGTCTGAGATTCTTCAATGAAGTGTTTGTCGTCATTCAAACATAGACAACTTATTTTAATGCACATTCTTCACTTGAGAAATACTGCGCCAAACACGTATAAATTGCGCAACTAAGATCTCCGTGTCAAAAAACGTACAAATTCAGACTATTTTGAGCAAGTGTATACTGGCAATGTCGTCTCAATATTGACAAACAGTACTCTTTACACCTTTTTCTTGTTTTTCAAGCAAAGGTCTTTTAAGGGTGTTTGTGAGCACACTTGTTCAATTCGGCTAGGTGCCAGCGCCAGCCTAACCAAAGCATGTGGAAGCCTTTAGGCATTAGGGTTAGCAATGTGGTTAAGGTTTAGGTTTAGGCTTAAAATCTGATTTCATGACTTTGTGACTGTGCCAGCTAGTGACCACTCTGCAGAGCTGCCTCCAGAACAAGATTAATGACCCAAAAAACGCTAACCTACTTCAAAAAGACCCAACTGCTAGGTCAACCCAGCAGGAAGATAAAAAAAATACCCAACTGATGGTTAAATTCACCCATGTTTGGGTAATCCTAACAACACAACATGTTGGGTTAGTCACGGAACCCAACGGGCTGGGTCAAAATAACCCAGTATGTGTGCTATCCAATGTTTACCCAGTGCTGGGTTACCAAAAAACCCAAATTGGGATGTTTTTAACACATCATATTTAAAGATGGTAACAAGGTCTATTTATGTGCCGTCAATGCTTTATAGATGCTATCCTCTCAAAATCATTATCCTCTGTAGCCTTAGCTTGAATGAATGTAACTGCCCTCACCCAAAAGGGTTATCATTTAACCCAAGCTCTCCAGATTAAAAAGGTTCATTCAGATCCCATGAGTAGTGGGGAGGAGCAACACAGAAATAGAACACCACACAGGTGGAAGGGGATTGGAGGAAGGTGGGGGGGGACCGATGAGGTCAAAGCATGCTCCACATCGACTCTGCCCACCCCAGAAAAGGAGGAGTGGCCAGCTGAGTGACTGGCCAAACAGGCAAGAGAAGAGACAGAATGACAGAGACAGACAGATATCTCTACCTGAGCACCTCCGAGAGAGAGGAGTCGCTGTCATCCGACCTGAAGACAGAACAGGAGCACGGTTAGGAGCAGGACAGGAAAGGAAAGGAGGTTAGGAGCAACGTTAACAGAGTTAGGAGCAGGGACAGGAGAGGAGAAGACAGGAGTGAGGTTAGGAGCAGGAGAGGAGAGGAGAGGAGATGAGCAGGAGAGGAGAGGAGAGGAGAGGAGGATAGAAGTTGAGCTCTATGGCTAGAGGAGGAAGGGTTATACAGGTAAGGTTAAGATGCAGGTTAGGGTTAGGCTTGCGGATAGGGGTGGGTAAGGGTATACAGCGATTTGCCACCTAGACTATGGCTAGCCTGAGTGACAGCCTGTTTCAGAATGTGACAAGACAAAGTAGTAGAGATGGCATGGCACTCACACTAGTCCACTAGCCCACGGCGGGGTTAGGATTAGGGTGGGGGAGATGAAAACGTTGCTACAATAGGAGGGATTAGCAGTTTGGGTCTGGATTAAAGAAGGAAGGGATACCTACAGTACAGTAAGGGATAAAACAGAAGTGCAATTAGAGAGGGAGGGGTTACTGGGATAACCAGGAAGTAAAGGAGGAGGGAGGGGCAGGCCAGAGAGAGGGGATTGCGTTATCAGCAGGGAGAAGGCAGTTGATTGGAGGACAGGGTTGTCATTCAGACTGGACGTCACAGGTGAACCCACCACTCTTGGCTGTCTCTGTGGGAAAGATCTGCTCTGGCGTACCGCCTATTCCCGGAGTTGTAAACTAGGGAAAACACTGCAAGCGCTGCAATAAAAGGCAGACTTGCCTAGTTAAATAAAGGTTAAATCAAATTTTAAAAGGGCCCTGGTCAAAAGTAGTGCACTATAAAGGGAATAGGGTGCCATTTGGACGCACAATATAAATATTTTATTGCTCATTTCGCAGGATTGTTACTATGAGAGAGCAGGCTTTGTAATGCCAGTTGGACATTAAGAATGTCTGTAGGGAGCAAAGCTGTTGGAAGGCAACATAACAAAACATTCATAAATTCAGCCATAGTATTTGATTTGTAATACTGTAAGAGGTTTATGGGGTATGGTTATTAGTGGCCAGCATATTGATTCAAGTGCAAATGTGCAACTGTACTCCATAACAAAATCAGGCTGTCTGCAACGTTGGCATCCTTCCATCTCTGAGAAAGGATTTTAAGAAGGTTTGTGTGTTATGGGTTTGAAATCAGACGACTCCTATTCAGATTCAGAACCTCACTTTTCCTGGAGATTTATGTCCAGCTGTTAAACAGACCTGCTTGTTTTTGTAGAAACTACTACACCATATGGATGTTTTGTACCAGACCATACAGATGTCATTGTTTTGTGAGGACAGGGGCAGATCAGGAAAATTGAGGAATATTCCTAATGACGAAGATATCAGTAGTGCAATAAGATACAGTTGAAGTCGGAAGTTTACATACACTTGGAGTCATAAAAACTTGTTTTTCAACCACAATACACATTTCTTGTTAACAAACTATAGTTTTGGGAAGTTGGTTAGGACATCTACTTTGTGCATGACACAAGTAATTTTTCCAACAATTGTTTACAGACAGATTATTTCACTTATAATTCACTGTATCACAATTCCAGTGGGTCAGACGTTTACATACACTAAGTTGACTGTGCCTTTAAACAACTTGGAAAATTCCAGAAAATTATGTCATGGCTTTAGAAGCTTCGGATAGGCTAATTGACATCATTTGAGTCAATTGGAGGTGTACCTGTGGATGTATTTCAAGGCCTACCTTCTAACTCAGTGCCTCTTTGCTTGACTTCGTGGGAATATCAAAAGAAATCAGCCAAGACCTCAGAAAAAAAAATTGTAGACCCCCACAAGTCTGGTTCATCATTGGGAGAAATTTCCAAATGCCTGAAGGTACCACATTCATCTGTACAAACAATAGCATGCAAGTATAAACACCATGGGACCACGCAGTTGTCATACCGCTCAGGAAGGAGACGCGTTCTGTCTCCTAGAGATGAACGTACTTTTATGCGAAAAAGTGAAAATCAATCCCGGAAAAACAGCAAAGGACCTTGTGAAGATGCTGGAGGAAACAGGTACAAAAGCATCTATATCCACAGTAAAACAAGTCCTATACCGACATAACCTGAAAGGCCGCTGAGCAAGGAAGAAGCCACTGCTCCAAAACCGCCATAAAAAAGCCAGACTATGGTTTTTCACATGGGGACAAAGATCATACTTTTTGGAGAAATATCCTCTGGTCTGATGAAACTAAAATAGAACTGTTTGGAGGGAAAAGGGGGAGGCTTGCAAGCCGAAGAACACCATCCCAACCGTGAAGCACGGGGGTGGCAGCATCATGTTGTGGGGGTGCTTTGCTGCAGGAGGGACTGATGCACTTCACAAAATAGATGGCATCATGAGGGAGGAAAATTATGTGGATATATTGAAGCAACATCTCAAGACATCAGTCAGGAAGTTAAAGCTTGGTCGCAAATGGGTCTTCCAAATGGACAATGACCCCAAGCATACTTCCAAAGTTGTGGCAAAATGGCTTAAGGACAACAAAGTCAAGGTATTAGAGTGGCCATCACAAAGCTCTGACCTCAATCCTATAGAAAATGTGTGGGCAGAACTGAAAAAGCGTGTGCGTGCAAGGAGGCCTACAAACCTGACTCAGTTAAACAAGCTCTGTCAGGAAGAATGGGCCAAAATTCACCCAACTTATTGTGGGAAGCTTGTGGAAGGCTCAAGTTAAACAATTTAAAGGCAATGCTACCAAATACTAATTGAGTGTATGTAAACTTCTGACCCACTGGGAATGTGATGAAAGAAATAAAAGCTGAAATAAATCCTTCTTTCAACTATTATTCTGACATTTCACATTCTTAAAATAAAGTGGTGATCCTAACTGACCAAAAACAGGGAATTTTTTCTAGGATTAAATGTCAGGAATTGTGAAAAACTGAGTTGAAATGTATTTGGCTAAGGTGTATGTAAACTTCTGACGTCAAACTTATGTGAAGAGGAAGACTTTGGATAAATTAATAAACATAAGTAAACCCAAAGCAAAGTGAACCCACTCAGTGTGCAAAGAAACGTAATAACATGGATTGATTCGTGTCAAAGCATACCAGATGGATGTAAAACTGTTCCAAAAACATGTCGATGTGAAAACCATGCTCAACATCATACGCCATTGAAAAACAATGACCTGTCACTAAAACTCACGATAAACCCAACGTTCCAGCCCACACCTCATCTTCTACTGTCAAACACTACGGGCCAAATCAGATCAACCTCCCAGTCTCAGCAAACATCAAACCAATTATCTAACAATAACCCATGTAATGTCACACATTTGTGAAATATGCCCCTGAATGTGCGGCTACAAGCCTAAAACTGTATCCTATCCACCACCCTCAACTCAAATCAGAACAAAATGGCTGCCTGCTGACAACATCCCAAAGAGGAATCTAACAAGTTCCTCTGTGCTCAATGAACTACTCCTGGGTGTAGATCATGAGAATCCACAGTCGTCATCAGGCAGCCGCAGACCAACCGCCCTAGTACACACGCGCACAAATGTGCACGCACACATACACTCTTATTACCCACCACTTGCTACACCGGGTCAATAAATTCAACAACCTAGCAGGATTAATAAAGATGTGAAATTACACAAACAATTTAGAGGCTGAGAATTAACAGATGCCATTTCCAGGGCTGAGAATTAGAATTGATTGGGAAAATAAAGGAACACTACACTGTAAAGGGGTTGCCGGGAATTTGACAGTAACTTACAGGCAGCTCAGTGGCAAGTAAAATTCTCCATTTCATATTACAGCACACGTACTATAATATCAATACGGTATCAAAGCAAGTACTGTGTACAATACCAGAACATTTCATGTATTATACTGTAAAAGCAAATGCTACCGTAATCGTAATGAATTAATAAATTAATGGATGAATGACATTTATTAAGGGGAGGGGTTTTGGATTTCACAATATTTTATTGGTGCAAGCAGGTTGGCTGCTAGATAAAGTGTTTACACATCACCAAATATTCATTAATATGCTGTATTTTATAATCACTTGCACTTCTAGACAAAGGCTTCCAAACTGGCAGTGACTACAGACCTTAATGGTCATGGTGAAATGCTCAACCATTTAAGACTTGCTGCCACTCCAATCTGTCCCCTATACATTTGAAGTATTTTACTGTTGATAATATTCCAAATTACAGTAGAATTTAGTTTTCTGTTACAGTGTAGAGGAAAATGGAATTTGCTCTTCAGGCTCATTTTTTTCTAGGAGGAAAAAGCCTAACACTTAGATTGAACAAATCGAGTATATATTTGAATTATTTTCGTAACAGCACTCTCAACATCATATATTTTAGTCATGTAGCAGACACTCTTACAGTATACAAAACACCTTACAATCAATGATGTACGTCGACTTCCACAGCTGACTCGAGACTGCCTGAGACTTATGAAATCAAAAGACATAGGGTGAGTTCCAAATGGCACCCTATTCACTATATTGAGGCGTCTCGAACTGACAGTGTGCGTGTGTGTTTACTTACTTGTCCAGTGCGGAGCCTTGGCTCTGGTTGCTGGTGAGCCTTGAAAAGACATTGCGGTCGTTTCTGGTTCTGAGAGGGGGGGAGGATGGGGGAGTTTGCCCATCAGCATTTCTGTGAGAGAGCGATAGGTGAGAAGGGTGCGGGGGAGAGGGGAGGGGGGGGGGGGGGTGGAGAGATGCGGGAAATGATGAGAACAGCTTGTTTTCCAGTTTTTTACTTTGTGTCTCATATTCAACAGATTAAATAAATCTGACTTGATCAATCAATCAATGTGCATTTCACATGGGTCACAACACACTTTACATAATTAAAAAGGAATACAATAATGCAGGAACACTGGTAAAGGGATTTGTGGAGAGACATTCAACTAAACAATGTATTGGTTAGTGATTAGTTGAGGGAGAGAGTTAGCTACCTGTAAGACTGGCCTCGGTCATAAGACTTCCTCCTTGTTAGAGGGGAGGTGTCACCCCCCCGAGACTGCCGAGGACTGATAAACACACACAGAGCGAGAGAGAGCAAGAGATAGAGCGAAAATAAGCATTAGCATACAGTGGCAGATTGTTAGAATTAGCATGTGACACTGCCATGTATAGCCATAGCATGCTAGCATTGGCAAGTATTGCGACCATAGAAATAGATTCCCTAGATGGTTGACAAGTGGCGCTGTTCTGAAGCCACCATCTGCCATATTGGAACTCCTCATCAGGAACAGTGCACCATAGCCTAAGACTCACAAGGTGTGTCCCCGGACAGGCAGGCTGGTGGTCCTGGACACCCTGTCTCTAAAGATGGGGAGAGTGAGGCTCAGGCCACCTGAGCCACCGTTCTCCTGGATGTCTGTTAGGGAGGCCAGGGACTTGGTGATGTTCTTAGTGGACGGGTCTAACGCGGGACCCAGGTACTCTGCCGATACCGCTTTCATCTGGGCTGACAGACGGGGCTCAGTCTGGGGAGAGGCGGAAAGAGTAGGAAGAAAGATGTCCAATTACGCATTCAATAGAGCAAACTGTACCTTGGGATCACAAGTGGTTGGTGGAACCTTCATTCGGGAGGACGGGCTGCTGGGTAATGGCTGGAGTGGAATGAGTGGAACGGTATCAAAACACATCGAACACACGGTTTCCATGTTCGATACCGTTCCATTCGCTCCGTTCCAGCCATTATTATTAGCCATCCTCCCACTGCTTGGGACAGAGTAGTTTAGTTATCTTGGGGTTCTGTGAAGGCAACTATCATAGCCATAATGACGCATGTGCAGAGGCTGCCATCTCCTGGCAGCTGAGTACAACTACGGGTATGATTTCACTGACAACAACCTCTACTTTGTTCAGGCAACGGAATCTACTCCAGTGCTGTAACCGTATCCACAAACATGTCATGCGAGTCAGTATGAAATAAACAACAGAAAATAACCACCGAGGAGAGGAGGCAGACGCCATGTAGCCTACACCTGAAACACATGTTCACCTACCTGAACCTTTAGCTTGAAGTCATCCTGGCTAGCTGACGACTTCATCTGAGACACACTGAAGAGAGAGAGAGGACAAGAAATGTAAACACACACGGAAAATGAGTGACGATGGGTACGTGATGTGGGCCTCATTTATAAAACGTTGCGAGTGAACAAAATACGCTCCAGAACATGCGTGCGCCAGTTGTCACGCAAAAGTTGGCAATTTCTAAAGAGCTGAACTTGACTTGAGAACGTGCTTATCCTCCCACAAACTGTAGACCACGCGTACACACGGTTTCTAGTCGTTGGAAGGACTGCGTCAAACACATAGCATTTTCTTTACGGTAATGTACAAAATACATCAACATTTTCCCGTCCATTGAATTTCTTCACACAGTGTAATTTACGGTAATTTACTGTATTCCGTTTATACAGTATGAATGAAGTCTGTTGATTATACAGTAATTTACCATGACAATTACAAGATTGTTTTTAACAGTGTAGGAAATAGGTTCCAGTGTCTTTTGTTAAACAATTGATATAAACACTACTTTTTAAAACTTTCTTCCGTTTCATAGTTTGTGTTTGTTGTTTTATATTGTGTTTCAGTTGAATTATAACTTGGTTTTATAATGTACAATTACTTGTTGAAGAAAATAAAGTAAAAAATCTCTCTCTCCCTTTAACTCTCTCTCTCAGGACCACCTCAACCAAAGTGAATGCAAACATTACTGCATTCAAACGACCTGTTAACAGGTCTACAACAATTTGAAAGGGTCAGATGAAGCAAATGTAACTGCAAAAGAAGACATTTGATCAAGTTCACCATTGCTATTTCCTTTAGATACTGTCTTGGCCTAATTCCAATACTTCCAAAGTGTACAGCAAATATGGGCGTTATTGTCACCATAAAAGGTGAATTATGGGTGTTTTCAGGCGGAGTTATGATGCTTGTTCACACGCGCACTAACGTCAGGTCTGATTCAGAACGGGAAATATGCATATGTATGGTGTGGGCCAAGTTTATAAATCTCTATATATTTCTGTGCGTGCACAGTCTTTTCAGAAATGGCTCACGTAGACATTTAGTGTTATATTTACGCAACGGCTATAAATGAGGCCCCAGAAGCGGATCGTGTAGTCTTACCTGCCGTCAGAGGCCTGGCTAAACTCTGAAGGCTCCTCGTCGGTACTGACATAACCATTCTCTGTGAACACAGATAGAAACATGAAGAAACAGTGAGTGAGTGAGTGAGTGAGTGAGTGAGTGAGTGAGTGAGTGAGTGAGTGAGTGAGTGAGTGAGTGAGTGAGTGAGTGAGTGAGTGAGTGAGTGAGTGAGTGGGTGAGTGAGTGAGTATGCTAGGTGCGTGTCCTCACCCTGCTGTACGTTGTGGATGAGTGCCTGCAGCTCGGGGATACACTCAGCCTTTTCTCTCAGCGCGTCCAGGATGATGTGGTTGTGGGCAGAGCCAATCATATCTGTCTGTCTCAGCTGGCCCTCCAACAGTCGGATCTGAGACTCCTTTTGAGCCACCTGTAAACCCTACACACACACAGACAGACACGGGCACACGCAAAATAGTTACTAACACCATAACTACAAGTGATCTGAGCTTCCTGCAGTCCCTGGAAAGACCACCAGAGGGAGGCATATATCAACTATATATATCAACTACACAGTTATTAAAACTACTTCTGGCTAACCTTGTTTAACGCAGAACTTAAATCGAGCAGCTGACCAATTACGTGAGACTTTAGTTCTGGGTCCATACATGTTAAGAGAAGAAATCAGGAAATACTAGAACGAGGAGCGGAACCAGAATGAGGAGCTCCACCCCTCTCTCTTTTGCAAGTTACCAAGTTTTGCAAGAATGTCCCCTCCCCTTCAAAATCAAAAGATGCTAACACCTGCGAAATAGTGATTTGTCCAAATAACCAGTGACGGAAAAACCAAACACCGGAACTAATGCTGCTCGTTATACTACGCATCCCAGTCGGTCCCGACTGATTCTCTCAGTTTACACTCAGAATCTTTCCACGAGAGACAAACTACTGGCCAACCCTCCCTGAAACGGGTGTCCATTTGCACAACATTTGCCAAAAGAATTGTAAACTGATGAGGAGCTGATAGGGACTATTTCCAAGTTGAGAACGTTCAGTAGACATTAGTTTGGAGTCTGTGTTATGGTATATCTGGACTATAAACTATGAACTACTGTAGCCACCAGATGGTCCTGGGTCGTGGCCCATGTTAGTTACCTTGTCAATGGAGGCCTTGAGGAAGTGGTCCAGGAGGTGTCGGGCCTCAGCCAGAGAGCAGGAGCTGATGACCACTGAGGTGTCCACCGAGTCCAGCTCATCCTGCAGGAAACACCCAGTCTTCAGTAGGCCGCACAGAGCTCCGCACACCAGAACTAGGACATTTTACACTAATGTGTGTGCGTGTGTTCTCACCTTGGTCTCCTCTATCTGAACGATGGTCGCCTGGCAGTCTGACAGGCTGTCGTTGATGTAGTCGATGTTTGCATTCAGAACCTCAATGTCCTCGTTCATTTCCTGGACTAGGCGGTCCTCCCCGTCAGGCCCCTCCCCCTCAGCCATAAGCACCTGCCTTTTACGCAACAGCGCCTCCTGCTGCACAGACAGCTCCTCTCGCTTCTGTCTCACACACGTGGAAGAGAGGGAAAAAAACATGTTAGCCAGATCATTAACAGACAGGAATGATGCATGTTTTAAGTAAGTAAACGAAGTCAGTAATAATGAGTTTGCAAGTGCATCACAATGCACTAAAAGTTCAGAGGAAGTCTCACTAGAGTGCAAAGGAAGTGACATCACAGTACCTTGATGAGTCGGTCCATGTCGGCCTCTACGTTGGTGATGGTCATCCTCTGCATGACGATGTCCAGGATCCTCCTCTCTAGAGTCTGCCACTTCTGACGGGCCGCCTTGGAGAAACTACTGCTGCCCACTAGAACACCCTTGCGCTGCTGGACACGCGTCCTACTGCTGCACAGAGAGAGAAAGATACAGTTCAGGATGCTACAATACAGATCGACTGTCAATGATATCACAGCTGTATCAATCCTTAGTGCTGCTGCTGGAGTAGGGGACGAGAGAGGTGGGGAGCAAGGGGGAGGAAGGAAGGGGGAGAGGGGGGAAGAGAGGGAGAAGGTAGAGGAGCGAGGGAAAGAGGGGGATAGGTAGAGGTGGGGGAAGAAAGGAGAGAGTAGGAGGGAAGGAGAGGGAGGAGAGAGATTATCAGACTAAGAAAGTCACTCCTGTCAATTCATTTTGAAGATAATTCGATAAATGGCTTTGTAAAATTGAATAAAACTTTATTGAAGCTGACGAAAGCCTTGGCTAAGTAAATGTCAACAGAGTCATACCTAATCTGAATCTGACCTTGCAGGCTCTCACACACAAAAAAAAACACATACAAACACACTCACAAGTCTCACACCGACACTCTCACACACACATCATTTCTCTGACCTGGCGATGCATCAAAAACATGTACACACACCAGATACAAAACACACCAGTACCTGCTCTGCATTTGACCTGACAATCTACGGCACACACCCTCCCTGCCATGACTTACCCAACAACCTGTGTCCCGTTGGTGGTAATCCCCTCGCTCTCTCCCAGGTAGCCATTCATCTTGGTGTTCCACTGTCTCACTATGTTAGACACTTTGGTTGAGGTGGTCCTGAGAGAGAGAGAGTTAAAGGGAGAGTCAGAGAGAGAAAGAGATATTTTTTTACTTTATTTTCTTCAAGTAAGTGTACATTATAAAACCAAGTTATAATTCAACTGAAACACAATATAAAACAACAAACACAAACTATGAAACAGAAGAAAGTTTTTAAAAAGTAGTGTTTATATCAACTGTTTAACAAAACACACTGGAACCTATTTCCCACACTGTTAAAAACAATCTTGTAATTGTCGTGGTAAATTACTGTATAATCAACAGACTTCATTCATACTGTATAAACTGAATACAGTAGATTACCATAAATTATATTGTGGGAAGAAATTCAATGGACGGGAAATATTTGATGTATTTTGGACATTACCGTAAAAAAATGCTACATAAAACACAGTAGCAGTTCACTTACTGTATTTGCGAATATAAAAAGTAGAAAGCGACACTAAAAGCAAACGGGCAACCAAATCAAAGCACATACTCTGAAGCAAGATACTTTTTTTTTTGCTAATTATTATAATAAATGTCATATTTTGTTCTTAGTTAATTGGTACCTGTTTGGTTATTTTATCTGCATTGCTTTGTTTGTAGTCCTTCATTTATATTATAAATATACAGTCAGAAAGGCACATCATACAAATAAATCATTTTCACTTAGTGAAGGCCACAGAACTGAAAATGAAGGAAGCCAACAACCATGTCTCTGTCACTAACAAACACAGTCATGGGTGGAAAGAATTGTGACCGTTCCTGCTGCAAAAACAATGTCCTATCTCGGAGCTCGAGTAAATGACATTACTAAGCTGCTCCCGAATGTACTACACCAGGACATGGAAATCAATTCTATCGTAGTCCATGTGGGTTTTAATGACATTATGAATGGCAACTCTGAACAGTTGAAACTGGATTTTAAATAGCTGATTGACTCTCTGCTAGACACTAATAGAAGACCCATCATATCTGTCCCTGTGTCCTCTCTGAATAGTGGCATTGAACGCTTTAGCAGGATTGTTTCCCTTCACAACTGGCTACCTGATTATTGCAGCTCAATGGGTGTAACTGTTGTTGACAATTTCAATACCTTTTGGAAACAAAACATCTTTTATAAGGATGGAATACAACCCAAATCATTTGTGTTCCTGAACCATTATAAGGCTGCGTTGAGACAATGACTTATCAATGACCCAGACCGAGCTCAGTTAATCCCTACCATTGTGACACTGAGTTGTCATAATGCTTCAGCAAATGTACATTATACCAGTGGCGTTGGTAGACATGTAAATGTAAGTAACTTAATTTATGTCCCTCTAACTGCCCTGAATGCCTCTGCTGATCCTACAGCTATTGTATACAGTAATCATGTGCCTACGAACCAGATTTCTACTATTAGCACTGAGGCAGTGTGCCCTAGGAGGAAGTCCACAGTCTGCAGCCAACCCTGCACTAACATAAACAATAACATGAGCATATCTACTTCTACTAAGCTTCCCAGTAAAGAATGAAAATGAAAACAAGGAAGCACCCCAGAAGAAAAGTGCTCAAAATATCCCACGTAAACATATGTAGCTTAAGGAACAAGGTTCATGAAATCAATCATTTGCTAGTAACAGATGACATTCGTATTCTGACTATCTCTGAAACTCACTTGGATAATATCTTTGATGATACAGTGGTAGCAATACAAGGTTGTAACATTTATAGAAAATACAGAAAATGCCAATGGTGGAGGTGTTGCTGTTTATATTCAGAACCACATTCCTGTAAATCTTAGAGAGGATCTCATGTTAAATATGGTTGAAGTAATATGGCTACAGGTCCATCTGCCTCACCTAAATCCCATTCTGGTGGGAAGCTGCTATAGAACACCAAGTGCTAACAGACAGTATCTGGATAATATGTGTGAAATGCTTGATAATGTATGTGATATCAACAGAGACTTTATTTTCTGGGTGATTTAAATATTGACTGGCTTTCATCAAGCTGCCCGCTCAAGAAAAAGCTTCAAACTGTAACCAGTGCCTGCAACCTGGTTCAGGTTAATAGTCAACCTACCAGGGTAGTTACAAACAGCACAGGAATAAAATCAACATGTATTGATCACATCTTTACTAATGCTGCAGAAATT
The DNA here is from genome assembly GCF_045679555.1 of Salvelinus alpinus. NCBI lineage: Eukaryota > Metazoa > Chordata > Actinopteri > Salmoniformes > Salmonidae > Salvelinus > Salvelinus alpinus. Next base: position 6,061,718 of record NC_092097.1, read on the forward strand.
AGCTTGAAAGCAGTATCCAGATCCATAGGATGTAGTGATCATAATATAGTAGCCATATGTAGGAAAACCAAAGTTCCAAAGGCTGGGCCTAATATAGTGTATAAGAGGTCATACAATAAGTTGTAGTGATTCCTATGTTGTTGATGTAAAGAATATTTGTTGGTCCGTGGTGTGTAATGAGGAGCAAACAGACGCTGCACTTGACACATTTATGACTTTTTTTAAATTTTATCTTATTTTAATTAACCTTTATTTAACTAGGCAAGTCAGTTAAGAACAAATTCTTATTTACAATGACGGCCTACCCCGGTCCAAACCCAGACGACGCTGGGCCAATTGTGTGCCGCCCTATGGGACTCCCAATCACAGCCAGATGTGATGCAACCTGGATTCGAACCAGGTACTGCAGTGAAGCCTCTTGCACTAAAATGCAGTGTCTTAGACCATTGCTTATTCAATTTACTAATAAGCATGCACATATTAAGAAAATGACTGTTAAATCCCTGTGGATTGAAGAGGAATTGAAAAAAAGACTCAAATAAGGCTTTACAGTAAGAGTATTTGTTACCGTAAAATGACTACAGTAGCATTATTGGTACTGTAAATCAATTACGGTAACAGTATTAGTATACCGTAAAATAGTATACCATAAAAATACTAACAGTAGACTGTAAAATATGGTACAGTAACATAGAGTTGTTGTTTTTTTACAGTAAGTTAGTTGAAAAATAACAGGACATTTTTACAGTGTATGTTAACACTATAGAGAACGGGGTGCCATTTGGGATACAACCTCTGTATAGCGGCACTACGTACCGGTTGGACTCTGGTTCAGAGGAGGTGGTGCTGGCAGACAGTTCTGCTCCGGAGTCAAGGGGCTGGAGTCGTCTAGCCATACGTCCAGACATGGGTTTAGCCAACCGTCGTAAGGCTGTCACCTCCTGGCTCTTTCTCCTCAATACCAGCTCCTGCTGACGCTTCTGACTCTCCAACGAACGAATCTGGTACTGATAGGGGAGAGGTCAGTCAATATATGGGTGATTCTGTATGTTAATAACCATACATTTCTCAATGTCAGTAATCTGGAAATGGGTAACAGATAGAGAGAGATACACTAACAATACAATACGAAAATGTAGATCCGAGGGCAGCCTAAGGATTAGAGAAGCAGACTAATAGCTGAAAAGTTGCTGGTTCAAATCCCAGGCCGGTTGATAACAAAGTTGGAGATCAACTGCTAACCAGAAGAGTGATGGCTTTAGAAACTGCAGTCTACTGGGGGTTATCATGTGAAGCAGGTACTTTCTTTCATCACAAAAACACACACACATACTTCCTGTCGTCGCTGCTCCTTCTTGAGCTGAGCGATCTCTCTGTTCCTCGTGGCTTCCATCATCCTCCTCCTTAGCTGCTCCTCCTTCATCTGCTTCATCAGTGCCACCTGGGGACCGGAGAACACACTGCACTTAGCTGGAGAGTACCATCAGTGCCGGAGCGTTATCGAGGGGCAAGGTCTCAATGTTGACCCGGATCTTCAACGTCAGCGTTTCCTAGCTTTGACTCCTTTGTCTCACTTATTGGGTAGGGGCCGGGCAAAGGTCTCAACATTGCATATAATAGAAATGCATATAATAGAAAAGCCTATAGAGCTAACATCCTTCCCTGCTCCACCTCCTCCTCCTCCTCTCCTCCTTACCTTGGCTCTCTTCATCTCGTTGACCTCCTGCTGTAGTTTCTTCAGTTCCTGTTCATAGCGTCCTTGGTTCTTCAGTAGCCTCGTGTGTTCCTTCTGTGCTGCCTGTAGTTTCAGCAGGTCTCTGTTCATCTCCTTCAGCCTCTTCTCGTACTCGGATTTGATCCTGCTAGCCTTCTCCTCTGTGTAGTTCTCCATCGACACTGGAGGAGGAGAGAGGGAAGGAAGATAGATAGATAGATAGATAGAAGAGAGAAGGAGATGAAAGAGAGAGTGTGTGTTTGAAAGCGGCACAATCGAGACCGAGAGCAGCGCGTCTATTCAGCATCTATGAGTCGCTCCACTCACTGAGGGGGATCCTGTGTGCCTACATTACCCATAGTTCTACTCACAGAGGTTGTGCAGTACTCTGTCTCTCTCAAGCTGTGTGTCTCTGATCTTGTTCTGGAGCAGGACGAGTTTCTCTTCATACTGTAGTTTGAGCTGCAGCAGTCTCTTCTGACTGTTCTCCAGCTCATCTATCAACTTCTGCTTGATCTCAATCTCACTCGTCAAGTCTGCCAGGTCCACCTGGAAATTAGCTGCAGGGGGTTAGAGGGCAGAGAGCAAAGAGAGGTCAAGGGTCAAGAGGTGCACAATTGGCTTAGCGTCGTCCGGGTTAGGGAGGGTTTGGCCGGTAGGGATATCCTTGTCTCATCGCGCTCCAGCGACTCCTGTGGCGGGCCGGGCGCAGTGCGCGCTAACCGAGGGGGCGGGTGCACGGTGTTTCCTCCGACACATTGGTGCGACTGGCTTCCGGGTTGGAGGCGCGCTGTGTTAAAGAAGCAGTGCGGCTAGGTTGGGTTGTGCTTCGGAGGACGCATGACTTTCGACCTTCGTCTCTCCCGAGCCCGTACGGGAGTTGTAGCGATGAGACAAGATAGTAATTACTAGCGATTGGATACCACGAAAATTGGGGAGAAAAGGGGAGAAAAATTTAAAAAAAAAAAAATTAAAAAAAAAAAAAAAAAAGGGTCAAGAGGTGAACACTGTGGCTCTAAGACACACATGTTACAGTAGAGTGAGGCAGTAGAACATTTCAAATCAACTCCTAGCCTTAATGTTAATTAGGTACTCCTTGTAGATCTCAAAGGATTGGATAGATAAGCAATATGGTGAAAGTACCATACAGCCAAACAGAGGACAAAATTGTACTTTCACCATATTGCTGATGCGCATCAATCCTGTCAAAGCGACAGTACACAACGCCAATAGGTTGAATTGGAATGGAGACATTTCTGCCACTGCCATTGTTGTCATCCACTAACCTTTCTCATCAGAGTCCGAGTCGGAGTCCACCAGACTCTCATCACTGTCAAACTCCTCTTCGTCCCTCCCCTCTTCCTCCTCTTCCTCGTCACACCCGCTCTCCTCCTCCTGCAGAGGTGACATCACATCCTCTGTGTAGTTGTCATCCGTGTCCATCTGACCGTTTTCTCCATTATGTCCGTTCTCATGAGAATGAAGCTTTACTCGTTTCTTCAACTCTTTCTCTTTCTCTGGGCTGCAAGTAGAACATATTGACCCAGCATCAGAGTAGGACACACACACACAGAGTAGAGAGAGAAGGCACAGCTCATAACAGCTGTGACCCAATAAGCAGTTTGTTATTTATTTACCATATTAATCTATTACTAATATTGATTACACACCCTTAATTTATTTGGGACTCTTCCAAAAATATATATATATATTTATTTTTTTATCTGCCATTGTGTTTTGGGACTGTTGCCAAGTGAACATGGAGAGCTCAGATATTAGCACACCTCACTCTCCCTTTCCTGATCTCCCTCTATCCATCCATCTCTCTCTCTCTCTCTCCCTCCCTCTCTCTCTCCTTCCTCCCTCCCTCCCTCCCTCCCTCCCTCCCTCCCTCCCTCCCTCCCTCCCTCCCTCCCTCCCTCCAGTGGCAGTGAGAGCTGCTTGTCACTGTGTGATCATTACCACACTACCTTCCTTGCCCCACAGTGTAACCCCTCTTCCTCTCCTCTCACCTCATCCTCCTCTGTCTCCTCTCCTTCTTCTTCAGCCTCTCGATGTCCGTCTTGGCTCGGCGAATCACGTCCGTCATCTCCGCCTCCATGGAAATGGAAGGGGAGGAGCCTAAGGGGTGTGGCCCTGGGGTGGAGCTATGAGAGGAGGAGGTGGTGAACGGGGAGCGGGAGGAGAGACGGGTTACACTGCGACGAAGACACTCGTTCATCGACTCGCTCTCCAGGAGCTTAGATCTGGGGGGGTGTAGAGAGAACAAGAAGACAAACAGATGTCATTAGTCAAACTTAACTCTTACGGTATACAGAACATAATCTGAAAGTTCCTCAAACTACAACAAAATAAAATTCCATTAACAGTACAGTAACGGCAAAACACAGTGAGCTGCAACTCCGTGAACTGCTTTCCCCCCACTCTAAAGCTCATTACAGACTCTTACCTGAGCTCCTCGATCTCTCTGATGTAGTTCTGTATCAGAGCACCAATCTCCTCATTGCCCTCACCTAGAGGTCAAAAGGTCAGAGTCAGGTCACCGTGAGGTCACATTGAGACATAAGAGATGAACACTTCTTAACTACATGATATGGTCTGTGTCTGAAAGCCGTTTCAGCTGTCAAATCCTAGTCTCCTCAATTCCTCTCAAAGCTCATTGGAGGAGAAGGTCTAAGGGATGGATGGACCTTGGATCCTCTCCTCCAATGCGCCGAGAGGGACGTGTAGGAATTGATGAAACAAGGAAGGAGAGAAAAAGGATTTAATAGCTATCAATGTTTTCAGACAGCCACAATCTTCAACAATCAGCCAACCCCATTGGAGAGTGGGTGCGTCGTCTCTCTCGGTCTTACCTGACTTGGCCAGCAGCGTGCTGACCTCGTTGGCGAGGAGCGTGGTGACCCGCGTGTTGAGGTGGTCGATGGTCTCCTGCATGGCTTTGACTCGCATGCGTAGCGTGTCGCTCTCTCTCTGTAACATCGAGTTCTCCTGGAACAGATCACTGAAGCCCTCCGAGCCGTCCTCACCCATCACGCGCTTACCCTGGGGAGGGGGACAATACACATACAGGAATATTTTATATCCTCCAATGAACATACAGAACAATGACATTTCATTCAATCAACAAAGAGAATATTGATTTTATATATCACTTGTTGGTAAAAATTCCCATTTTCCATTTTATTTCTTTACATACTGGTTAACACCTCAGCCAATAAATGAGACAACATTATTTCAGCCAATCACATGCTCCATTACTCTCCAAATCCGATCGAATCTTTCCTATAACTCAACAAGGTCAACCAATGGTTATGCACCATTAACTCTCTCTGAATCACATTATTGTTCTAAACCATCCCTTGCTTCCTGTAATCTTCTAGGCCAAAGGTTAAAGTTGATTAACATGAGGGAAGGGATATTTTTCCATCCCTCCTTCCCTTTTTCTCTCCCAAGTCCCTACATCCCTTCCTCTCTCCATTGGTCCCTCCTCCCACTTCTCCATCCTCCAACCTCTCCGCCTTCCTATCTCTATCCATTTCCCTTCTTCTCTCCCTTTATCCATCGCTCACTGACTCCATCCCTCCCTCATTCTCTCTACCCCCCCTTACCCCATCCATCCCTCCCATCCCAAACCTCTATTCCTCCTGCTATCCCTCCATCTCTCCTCACCGCTTTATACTCCATAAGTTCCATTTGTAGCCTGGCGACCTCAGCCCTCAGGGCAGACATCTGCTGGCTGGTCTTGTCTTGGTTCACCACCACCTTGTTCTTGATGTTCCTGGCTCTGTTGGCATACTTCAGTGTGTTCAGGGTCTCCATGAAGTCCCGGTCCGACGGACTCACACACGCGATCATCAACGTACGGCTGGAGAGAGGAAAGGAATACGACATGTTATAGAGACTTACTAGTGTGTTATAGAGACCTACGTGTGTGTGTGTGTGTGTGTGTGTGTGTGTGTGTGTGTGTGTGTGTGTGTGTGTGTGTGTGTGTGTGTGTGTGTGTGTGTGTGTGTGTGTGTGTGTGTGCACACGCGTGTGCATGTACAGTACCAGTCAAAAGTTTGGACACCACACCTACTCATTCAAGGGTTTTTCTTTATTTTTACTATTTTCTACATTGTAGAATAATAGTGAAGACATCAAAACTATGAAATAACACATGGAATCATGTAGTAACCAAAAAAAGTGTTAAACAAATCAAAATATATTTTATATTTGAGATTCTTCAAAGTAGCCAACCTTGATGACAGCTTTGCACTTGATGACAGCTGCCTTGATGACAGCTTTGCACACTCTTGGCATTCTCTCAACCAGCTTCATGAGGTAGTCACCTGGAATGCATTTCAATTAAAAAGGTGTGCCTTGTTAAAAGTTAATTTGTGGAATTTCTTTCCTTCTTGATGCATTTGAGCCAATCAGTTGTGTTGTGACAAGGTAGGGGTGGTATACAGAAGAACTTTGAAAGTTTCTTCAAGTGCAGTCTCAAACACCATCAAGTGCTGTGATGAAACTGGCTCTCATGAGGACCGCCAAAGGAAAGAAAGACACAAAGTTACCTATGCTGCAGAGGATAAGTTCCTTACCAGCCTCAGAAATTGCAGCCCACATTAATGGTTCAGAGTTGAAGTAACAGAAACACGAGCAATGGACATTAGACCGGTGGAAATCTGTCCTTTGCCCTGATGAATCCAAATTTGAGATTTTTGGTTACAACCACCGTGCCTTTGTGAGACGCAGAGTAGGTGAACGGATGATCTCCGCATGTGTGGTTCCCCCCGTGAAGCATGGAGGAGGAGGTGTGATGTTGTGGGGGTGCTTCGCTGGTGACATTGTCAGTGATTTATTTAGAATTCAAGGAACACTTAACCAGCATTCTGAATCGTACGCCATCCCATCTGGTTTGCGCTTAGTGGGACTATCATTTGTTTTTAAACAGGACAATGACCCAAAACACCTTCAGGCTGTGTAAGGGCTATTTGACCAAGAATGAGAGTGATGGAGTGCTGCATCAGATGACCTTGCCTCCACAAACACCTGACCTCAACCCAATTGAGATGGTGAAGGAAAAGCAGCCAACAAGTGCTCAGCATATGTGGGAACTCCTTCAAGACTGTTGGAAAAGCATTCCAGATGAAGCTGGTTGAGAGAATGCCAAGAGTGTGCAAAGCTGTCATCAAGGGTGGCTACTTTGAAGAATCTAAAATAGAAAACATATTTTGATTTATTTAACACTTTTTTGGTTACTACATGATTCCGTATGTGTTATTTCATTGTTTTGATGTCTTCATCATTATTCTACAATGTATAAAATAATCAAATAAAGAAAAACCCTTGAATGAGTAGGTATGTCCAAACTTTTGACTGGTACTGTACGAGTGTGTGTGTGATGGTATGCATGTTACCTGTTTCCTCCCAATGAGTCCTGTAGTAGGCGCGTTAGTTTAGAGTCTCTGTAGGGAACATGTCCTCCTTTCTTAGCCTGGTCCCCCAGAGCACTGATCACATTCCCCAAAGCCAGCTAGAACACATACTCATAACCATCATTATCATGTTTCTCAGCACCAATTAAAACACACACATAACATCATCGCACACACACACACACACACACACACACACACACACACACACACACACACACACACACACACACACACACACACACACACACACACACACACACACACACACACACACACACACACACACACACACACACACACACACACACACACACACACACACACACACACACACACACACACACTCAGGGCCAGATTAATGAAGGGGCCCACATGGGGACAGAGAGGCAAAACAAATATTATTTAAAAACATATCCAGTCACAGGAGCCCACTCTCAATGTTCAAAATACACCATAGAGCACGATTTAGGCACAGAGGATCAATAGTTTCAAAATAATTACTGGATTAAAGAGATACTTCAGGATTTTGACAATGGTGCTCTCAATGGTGTAGCTGTAGAACGTTTTGAGGATCTGAGGGCCCATGACAAATTTTCTTAGTGTCCTGAGGGGGAAGAGTCGTTTTCATGCCCTCTTCACAGCTGTGTTGGTGTGTTTGGACCACGATAGATCCTTAGTGATGTGGACACCAAGAAACTTGATCGTCGGTGATCAAGCCTACCACTGTAGTGTCGTTGGCAAACTTAATGATGGGTGTTGGAGTCATGCGCGGCCACGCAGTCGTGGGTAAACAGGGAGTACAGGAGGGGACTAAGCACACACCCCTGCATGGGCCCCCGTGTTGAGGCTCAGCGTGGCAGATGTGTTGCTGTCTACCTACACCAACACCTGTCTACCTACACCACCCGTCAAGAAGTCCAGGATCCAGTTGCAGGGGAAGGTGTTCAGTCCCAGGGTCCTTAGCTTAGTGATGAGCTTGGAGGGCACTATGGTGTTGAACGCTGAGCTGTAGTCAAGGAACAGCATTCTGACGTAGGTGTTCCTATTGTCTGAGTGAGAAAGGGCAGTGTGGAGTACAATAGAGATTGCGTCATCTGTGGATCTGTTGGGGCGGTATACGAATTGGAGTGGGTGCAGGGTGTCTGGGATGATGGTGCTGATGTGAGCCATGACCAGCTTTTCTAAGCATTTCATCAAATCAAATCAAATGTTATTGGTCACAAACACATGGTTAGCAGATGTTAATGTGAGTGTAGCGAAGGGCTTGTGCTTCTAGTTCCGACAGTGCAGTAATATCTAACAAGTAATCTAACAATTTCCCAACAACTACCTAATACACACACATCTAAAGGGGTGAATGACAATATGTACATATAAGTACATGGATGAGCGATGGCCGAGCGGCATAGGCAAGGTGCAGTAGATGGTATAAAATACAGTATTCACATGTGATATGAGTAATGTAAGATATGTAAAGATTATTAAAGTGGCATTATTTAAAGTGGCATTGTTTAAAATGACTAGTGATCCATTTATTTTATTTCACCTTTGTTTAACCAGGTAGGCCAGTTGAGAACAAGTTCTCATTTACAACTGCGACCTGGCCAAGATAAAGCAAAGCAGTGCGACAAAAACAACAACACAGAGTTACGCATAAACAAAAGTACAGTCAATAACACAAAAGAAAACATAGAAAGACCTATGTACAGTGTTTAAATGTAGAAGTGCAGGGAGGTCGGCAATAAATAGGCCATAGAGGCGAAAACAATTACAATTTAGCATTAATACTGGCGTGATATACAGTTGAAGTCGGAAGTTTAAATACACTTAGGTTGGAGTCATTGAAACTAGTTTTTCAACCACTCCACATTTCTTGTTAACAAACTACAGTTTTGGCAAGTCGGTTAGGACATCTACTTTGTGCATGACAAGTAATTTTCCAACAATTGTTTACAGACAGATTATTTCACTTATTATTCACTGTATCACGGTTCCTATGGGTCAGAAGTTTACAAACACTAAGTTGACTGTGCCTTTAAACAGCTTGGAAAATTCCAGAAAATGATGTCATGGCTTTAGAAGCTTCTGAAAAGCTAATTGAAATCCTTTGAGTCAATTGGAGGTGTACCTGTGGATGTATTTCAAGGTCTACCTTCAAACTCAGTGCCTCTTTGCTTTACTTCATAGGAAAATCAAAAGAAATCAGCCAAGACCTCAGAAAAATAATTGTAGGCCTCAATAAGTCTGGTTCATCCTTGGGAGCAATTTCCAAAAGCCTGAAGGTACCACGTTCATCTGTACAAACAATAATACACAAGTATAAACACCATGGGACCATGCAGCCGTCATACCGAGCAGGAAGGAGACGTGTTGTGTCTCCGAGAGATGAACATACTTTGGTGCGAAAAGTGCAAATCAATCCCAGAACAACAGCAAAGGACCTTGTGAAGACGCCGGAGGAAACAGGTACAAAAGTATCCACAGTGGGGCAAAAAAGTATTTAGTCAGCCACCAATTGTGCAAGTTCTCCCACTTAAAAAGATGAGAGGCCTGTAATTTTCATCATAGGTACACTTCAACTATGACAGACAAAATGAGGGTAAAAAATTCCAGAAAATCACATTGTAGGATTTTTAATGAATTTATTTGCAAATTATGGTGGAAAATAAGTATTTGGTCAATAACAAAAGTTTATCTCAATACTTTGTTATATACCCTTTGTTGGCAATGACAGAGGTCAAACGTTTTCTGTAAGTCTTCACAAGGTTTTCACACACTGTTGCTGGTATTTTGGCCCATTCCTCCATGCAGATCTCCTCTAGAGCAGTGATGTTTTGGGGCTGTTGCTGGGCAACACGGACTTTCAACTCACTCCAAAGATTTTCTATGGGGTTGAGATCTGGAGACTGGCTAGGCCACTCCAGGACCTTGAAATGCTTCTTACGAAGCCACTCCTTCGTTGCCCGGGCGGTGTGTTTGGGATCATTGTCATGCTGAAAGACCCAGCCACGTTTCATCTTCAATGCCCTTGCTGATGGAAGGAGGTTTTCACTCAAAATCTCACAATACATGGCCCCATTCATTCTTTCCTTTACACGGATCAGTCGTCCTGGTCCCTTAGCAGAAAAACAGCCCCAAAGCATGATGTTTCCACCCCCATGCTTCACAGTAGGTATGGTGTTCTTTGGATGCAACTCAGCATTCTTTGTCCTCCAAACACGATGAGTTGAGTTTTTACCAAAAAGTTATATTTTGGTTTCATCTGACCATATGACATTCTCCCAATCTTCTTCTGGATCATCCAAATGCTCTCTAGCAAACTTCAGACGGGCCTGGACATGTACTGACACGTCTGGCACTGCAGGATTTGAGTCCCTGGCGGTGTAGTGTGTTACTGATGGTAGGCTTTGTTACTTTGGTCCCAGCTCTCTGCAGGTCATTCACTAGGTCCCCCCGTGTGGTTCTGGGATTTTTGCTCACCGCTCTTGTGATCATTTTGACCCCACGGGGTGAGATCTTGCGTGGAGCCCCAGATCGAGGGAGATTATCAGTGGTCTTGTATGTCTTCCATTTCCTAATAATTGCTCCCACAGTTGATTTCTTCAAACCAAGCTGCTTACCTATTGCAGATTCAGTCTTCCCAGCCTGGTGCAGGTCTACAATTTTGTTTCTGGTGTCCTTTGACAGCTCTTTGGTCTTGGCCATAGTGGAGTTTGGAGTGTGACTGTTTGAGGTTGTGGACAGGTGTCTTTTATACTGATAACAAGTTCAAACAGGTGCCATTAATACAGGTAACGAGTGGAGGACAGAGGAGCCTCTTAAAGAAGAAGTTACAGGTCTGTAAGAGCCAGAAATCTTGCTTGTTTGTAGGTGACCAAATACTTATTTTCCAACATAATTTGCAAATAAATTCATTAAAAATCCTAAAATGTGATTTTCTGGATTTTTTTTCTCATTTTGTCTGTCATAGTTGAAGTGTACCTATGATGAAAATTACAGGCCTCTCTCATCTTTTTAAGTGGGAGAATTTGCACAATTGGTGGCTGACTAAATACTTTTTTGCCCCACTGTATATCCACAGTAAAATGAGTCCTATATCGACATAACCTGAAAGGCCGCTCAGCAAGGAATTAGCCACTGCTCCAAAACCGCCATAGAAAAGCCAGACTACGGTTTGCAACTGCACATGGAGACAAAGATCATAATTTTTGGAGAAATGTCCTCTGGGCTGATGAAAAAAGAAAATTGAACTGTTTGGCCATAATGACCATGGAGGCAAAAAGGGGAGGCTTGCAAGCTGAAGAACACCATCCCAACCGTGAAGCACGGTGGTGACAGCATCATGTTGTGGGGGTGATTTGCTGCAGGAGAGACTGGTGCACATCACAAAATAGATGGCATCATGAGGTAGGAAAATTACGTGGATGAATTGAAGCAACATCTCAAGACATCAGTCAGGAAGTTAAAGCTTGGTCGCAAACGGGTCTTCCAAATGGACAATGACCCCAAGCATACTTCCAAAGTTGTGGCAAAATGGCTTTAGGACAACGAAGTCAATATATTGGAGTGTCCATCACAAAGCCCTGACCTCAATCCTATAGAAAATGTGTGGGCAGAACTGAAAAAGTGTGTGCGAGCAAGGAGGCCTACAAACCTGATTCAGTTACACCAGCTCTGTCCGTAGGAATGTGACAAAATTCACCCAACCTATTGTGGGAAGCTTGTGGTAGGCTACCCGAAACGTTTGACCCAAGTTAAACAACTTAAAGGCAATGCTACCAAATACTAATTGAATGTATGTAAACTTCTGACCCACTGGGAATGTGATGAAAGAAATAAAAGCTGAAATAATTCACTCTACTGTTATTCTGTCATTTCACATTCTTAAAATAAAGTGATAATCCTAACTGACCTAAAACAGGGAATTTTTACCTGGATTAAATGGCGGGGCTTTACCTAGCAAAGACTTAAGGATGACCTGGAGCCAGTGGGTTTGGCGACGGATATGTAGTGAGGGCCAGCCAACGAGAGCATACAGGTCGCAGTGGTGGGTAGTCTATGGGGCTTTGGTGATAAAACGGATGCCACTGTGATAGACTACATCCAGTTTGCTGAGTAGTGTTGGGGGCTATTTTGTAAATGACATCGCCGAAGTCAAGGATCGGTAGGATAGTCAGTTTTACGAGGGTATGTTGGCGGCATGAGTGAAGGAGCCTTTGTTGCGAAATAGGAAGCCGATTCTAGATTTAACTTTGGATTGGAGATCCTTAACGTGAGTCTGGAAGGAGAGTTTACAGTCTAACCAGACACCTAGGTATTTGTAGTTGCCCACATATTCTAGGTCAGAACCATCCAGGGTAGTGATGCTAGTCGTGCATGCGGGTGCGGGCAGCAATCCGTTGAAGAGCATGCACTAGCATTTAAAAGCAGTTGGAGGCCACGGAAGGAGTGTTGTATGGCATTGAAGCTCGTTTGGAGGTTTGTTAGCACAGTGTCCAAAGAAGGGCCAGATGTATACAGAATGGTGTCGCCTGCGTAGAGGTGGATCAGAGAATCACCAGCAGCAAGAGCGACATCATTGATGTATACAGAGAAAAGAGTCGGCCGGAAAAGAGTCGGCCTGTTTATTAAAGTGTCCTGTGATTGTGTCTCAATACAGTATATACATTTGATATGAGCAATGTAAGATATGTAAACATTATTACAGTGGCATAAAAGAACGCGAAGCAAGGTGACCATCTCTGTCGGCGCCATCTTAAATCATGGCTACAGATGTGAGTGCTATGGGGCGATAGTCAGTTAGACAGGTCACTTTGGCAGTCTTGGGCACAGGGACTATTGTGGTCTGCTTGAAAAGTGTAGCTAATATAGACTGGGTCAGGGATAGGTTGACAATGTCAGTGAAGACACTTGACAGCTGGTCAGCACATGCTCTGAGTATGCGTCCTGGTAGTCCATCAGGCCACGCAGCCTTGTGAATGTTAATCTGTTTAAAGGTCTAACTCACATCAGCTACGGAGAGCGTGATCACACAGTCGTCCGGAACAGCTGGTGCTCTCACGCATTGTTCAGTTTTGCTTGCCTTGAAGCGAGCATAGAAGGCATTTAGCTCGTCTGGTAGGCTCTAGTCACTAAGCAGCTCAGGGCTGGGCTTCCCTTTGTAATCCGTGATAGTTTGCAAGCCCTACCACATCCGACGAGAGTCAGAGCTGGTATTGTAGGATTCGATCTTAGTCCTGTATTGATGCTTTGCCTGTTTGATGATTTGTCAGAGGGCGTTGTGGGATTTCTTATAAGCGTATGGGTTAGTGTCCCGCTCCTTGGAAGTGGCAGCACGCACACACACACACACACAAACACACTCCTCACCAGTCCACAGTTGATGGATATGCCCTCCCGTGCCCGTTCTCCCGTTGCTCCGGTGCGTTTGAGTCTCTCTGATCCAGCTAGGTCCACAAAGTGAAACTTGGCCATCAGAGTCTCATACTCGGGCTTGGTAATAGACCCTCCATCTCCGCCAACACCATTCACCTCTCCGTTCACCTCCCCAATCACACCCCCATGTACACCTCCGTTCACCTCCCCAATCACACCTCCATTTACACCTCCGTTCACCTCCCCATTCTCCTGGAGAGAGAGAGACAGATAGAGAGACAACAATTAGTGAACAATTATCAACAAACACTTCATTCAAACTTTTAAATGATTTGTATTACTGTCATTACTTGACTTGTCACTCTGTCTGATACGTTCGTCTTTCTCCTCTTCACTCCTCTTTTACCCTCTTCTACCTTTATTTATTCTCTTTGCGTCTCTCCCTCAGGCAATACATCTACAGTGCCTATAGAAAGTCTACACTACCTTTAAAAATGTGCACCTTTTGTTGCCTTATAGTCTGGAATTAAAATTCATTAAAATAGTTTTTTTCCCCCATTGATCTACACATCCTACTCCACAACTTCCAAGTCCAGGTTTTCTTTAGAAAATCAAAACAGAAATATCTTGGTTGGATAAGTGTCCAACTCCCTTGTAATAGTAATCCTAAATTAGCTCAGGTGTAGTGAATTGCAAAGCAAAAACTCAACCTTGAGCACAAAGGAGCTTTCAAAGGAAATCCGGGACCAAGTTCTGGAAAGGCACAGATCAGGGGATAGGTATAAAAAGATTTCAAAGGCCTTGAATATCCCTTAGAGCACAGTCAAGACAATTGTTAAGAAGTGGAAAGGGTATGGCACCACCAATACCCTGCCTAGCTCAGGCCGTCCCTCCAAACTGGATGACGGAGCAAGTAGGAGACTGATTAGAGAGGTTACCAAGAGTCCAATGGAAACTTTCAAAGAGCTCCAGGCTTTTAAGGCTAAGACTGGTCAAAGTGTGCATGTGACAACAATATCCCAAGCACTCCACAAATGTTGCATGTATGGTAGCGTGGCAAGAAGGAAGCCATTACTCAAGAAAGCCCACCTGGAATCGCATTTGAAGTATGCAAAAAAACTCTTGATTCTGTAGCCATGTGGCAAAAAGTGTAGTGTTCTGACGAAACAGAAAGGTAACTGTTTGACCTGAATGTAAAGCGATACGTTTGGAGCAAACGCAACACATCACCCAAGGAACACTCATCCCTACTGTGAAGCATGGTGGTGGCAGCATCATGTTATGGTGATGTTTCTCACCGTCAGGGAATTAGCAGGATAGAAGGGGAAATGAATGGAGCAATGTACAGAAAGTCCTAGAGGAAAACCTGCTGCACTCTGCAAGAAAGCTGAAACTGGGACAGAATTTCACCTTTCAGCATGACAAAAACCCAATGCACACGGCCAAAGCTACAGTGGAGTGGCTAAGGAATAAAAAGGTAAATGTGACCCGTTTCAGGAAACTCGGTGTATGTCGCAAGTCACAACTTCACAGGAGAGCCGTTTGAACGTAAAAAAAAGTTTTTTGCAAAATGCTTTTTTTTAGCAGAAATGCCTTCTCGAACATGTGAACTTTCATGTGCCTTAATAACAAACTTCTATGCCCTCTGTAAATACGAATAAAGTTGTTCAATTACGAGCATAGTTGGTTAAGCCAAACCTGCTAGCCATGATTGGCTGAGATAATGAGTGGGCTGGACATGCCGAGAGATGATTTTCAGATTTTCAGATTTCAGATTGGTGTAGCATCTTGTGTCTATAAAATGAGCTGCTCGTTATGCGTACATAATCCTTTCTACTGCATTTTTTTCGAAAAATATAAAGTTAGCCATGGAGAACTGCAAATATGTGGCTGCTATTGACAAAGTTCAGTGGGAAAAAGTTGTGATGGACTCCTTTCTGGATGACAATCGTGCCATGCTGGCTCTCTCGGACTCTGAAAAATTAATTCAGACGATGAGGAAATCCCTGATTTAGGTCAAAACATTTTCATTGAAGACATTGTAGAGTCTTCTGATGACAGTGATGGGGAAGAAACGGCGATCAACGTGTATCAACTTGGTGTAACGGTAGTGATGTTTTCTCAGAATGACCTTTCGCATCGCTATCACTGTAAATATAGCATTTTTTTCACAATATTTTTTATTTTATTCATATGGTGTGTAGATACGTAAAAATATATATATATTTAAATGCATGAAACTGAGGCACTGACACAACAAAATGTGAAAAAAAGTTCAAGGGGGTGTAGATTTTCTATAAGCACTGTATCTACCCTCTCTGATCCATAACTCTCCTCTCTCCCTCCAACCCTACCTCAGTTTGTTGACAGACTCTCATCTGACAGAGGTTGATGGTGAAGATGGCGTGAGATCTGGAACTAGATGCGTTCATCTGGGTACTGGCCGTGGTACGAGACAACGCTCCCAGCTTCAGACACTGTAACAGCTGTAATACACAAACTGTTAGTACTGTACACACTAGGGCTGGGCAACACATCACATTTGAATGTATGTTTAAGCGCAATATTCCAAATGACTGTTTCGCAAAAACCTAGTTTTTATTAAATGTTTTGTTTTTCTACGAGCATTTATGTCCACTTGTTGTCATGTTATCTTCTTGATCTCCTTCGCTCCTTCTGCTGTGACTGTGTACCTTCCCGTTTAAACACACACACACACACACACACACACACACACACACACACACACACACACACACACACACACACACACACACACACACACACACACACACACACACACACACACACACACACACACACACACACACACACACACACACACCAAGCCCCTACCACACACACCAACCCGCTCGCAATAACAAAGATGAGAGATCACTTTTTTCCTCTCTGACAGGCAGTTTCAACTCGCTATTTGCATTTGAAGTTTGTCCATATGACCGATTCTGGACCAGCGAAACACATTGAGAAATTATTTTACTGTGGTAGAGAAGTTAACCTTTCTAATGAGACCCTTTTTATGTCTCAACTCCTCAAATTGTGAGCAGAGAAGACACTACAAAAAAAAAAGGAGTATCAATGAACATTGATTCTGGAAAATGTGTGCTCATTTTGTTGCACGCGGCACTATGTACTGCTAGCAGCATTTAAGCCAAAGACTGTTATACTAGCTGTCTAGTCTGCGTTTTATGAATGTGCAATAAGCATAAAACACAATTATATAAGGAATTGACAACTCGTTCTCATTCTGAGAAATAAGTTAGCAAATAGATCCAAGTTAGCTAAACTTGAAATATACAGATTAGCTGGCTACTCACTAGCACGTGGGCTTGTGCTTGAGAGATTGTTTGAGACCTGTGTTCATTTTATATAATGCCTGCTACAAGATTTTTGTCATTATTAGGGAATGTGCATTATGCATGTTTCTGGATAAATTTGTAACAAAACTGGCATTTTCATAGACAGACTTGAAAGCCAGATCAAAAAATAAAAATCAGGTAAAACTATTTTGATAAAATAATTAGTGGGTCTTATGGTTGTGGAAGGCTTATATTTAGCCTAGGTATAATTTCACAAGCACTGAATTCATTAGGTTATTGCTGACTGTTTGAAATGCAGTCTATTTCACCTTTAACTTTACAACAAAGATTATTTTGAGAATATCATTTTTAAAAATCAAGATATACAGTATATCGTGAATCGCCCATATCGTGAACTTGGCCATATCGCCCAGTCATAGCGCACACACACACACTGTTAGCACTGTACACACACACACACACCTCTTCCTCTGAGTTGACAAGTCGTGAGGTGACTCCGGTGGTGTAGATGGAGCCGCTGCCGTCCTCATGGATCTTAATATTAGACTTCCTGCTCTTACAGTCGGGGTCTCTGGCTCCGTCAAACAGATCTAGGATCTCCTCATTGTACAGCTGGAATACACACACACATACATTAAATACACACACACACACACACACACACACACACACACACACACACACACACACACACACACACACACACACACACACACACACACACACACACACACACACACACACAGTAGACAGTGAGCAATGAAGGGGCAAGGATCAAATGGTGTACTACATAACCTCTGACCTTTAGGAAGCAATAAGATTAAAGGTTGTGAGAGGTCAAGAGTCACCTCAGAAGTTCCCACTTCACAGGACACACACACACACACACACACACACATACATTAACCCTGACCAACGTCTTTTTATCATCAGTACTGATAACCCAATGACCGGACAAACAGCCTACAGCTGAACTAATGACAGGCACACTTAACAAGCATGGCTACCACAGCATTCTGCAGCGATACGTCATCCCATCTGGTTTGCGCTTAGTGGGACTATCATTTGTTTTTCAACAGGACAATGACCCAAAACACATCCAGGCTGTGTAAGGGCTATTTGACCAAGGAGGAGAGTGATGGAGTGCCAAATCAGATGACATGGCCTCCACAATCACCCGACCTCAACCCAATTGAGATGGTTTGGGATGAGTTGGACTGCAGATTGAATGAAAAGCAGCCAACAAGTGCTCAGCATATGTGGGAACTCCTTCAAGAATGTTGGAAAAGCATTCCAGGTGACTATCTCATGAAGCTGGTTGAGAGAATGCCAAGAGTGTGCAAAGCTGTCATTAAGTATAAAATATATTTTGATTTGTTTAACACTTTATTGGTTACTACATGATTCCATATGTGTTATTTCATAGTTTCGATGTCTTCACTATGATTCTACAATGTAGAAAATAAAGAAAAACCCTTGAATGAGTCGGTGTGTCCAAACTTTTGACTGGTATTGTACATATACTGTATATCAAATATTACTTCACTACAAGCCAGACACCCGAGTGTGTACCAGGCACCTCTTGCTACAGCCAGTTGATGTCAATGACACATATAAGCTCATGTCTCCCAAACGTCTGTCCATATTCTCATTCTGGGTAATGTCACAGCTAATGACCAACATCAGATCCAGGATCCTGTTTCCTGTTTCAGCTGTCATCACAATGTCACTTCCTGTAGCTTCACCAGGGCTGATCCCTGCATCCCCTTCACATCTGGTTAAAGTTCATATTACCTCACACACACAAAATGAACACAAACATGCACACACTCAATCAATCAAAGGCAAGAACGACAAATGACGTCCCTGGAGGACAATATTTTATTCTGGAGAGCTTTTCATCCCCTCTGAACTGGATGGGTGGCCCAAGTAACTGGGTGTTTCTTGTGTGTCTGTGTGTGGGTGTGCGTGCTTGCATGTGTGTTTATGTGTGTGTGCGCGCGTGTGTCTATCTGTGCGTGCGTCTGTCTGTCTGTGCATGTGCGTGTGTGTCTGTGTGTGCGTGTGTCTGTGTGTGCGTGTGTCTGTGTGTGCGTATGTCTGTTTGTGTGCGTATGTCTGTTTGTGTGCGTATGTCTGTGTGTGTATATGTCTGTGTGTGTATATGTCTGTATGCGTGAGCGTGTATATGTGTGTATGCGTGAGCGTGTATATGTGTGTATGCGTGAGCGTGTCTGTGTGTGTGTGTGTGCGTTCATGTGTCTGTGTGTGTGTGCGTTCATGTGTCCGTGTGTGCGCTCATGTGTCTGTGTGTGCGCTCATGTGTCTGTGTGTGCGCTCATGTGTCTGTGTGTGCGCTCATGTGTCTGTGTGTGCGCTCATGTGTCTGTGTGTGCGCTCATGTGTCTGTCTGTCTGTCTGTCTGTGTGCGTGTTTCTGTGTGTGCATGATACAATATCCCACTCTAGGGGCTACTGCTGCTACTGCGTGTGTTCGAGGGTGCCTGCCTACTGTATGTGTGTGCGTCCTTACCTCTAGGAACTGTGCACTGACTTTAAACTCTGGAGGGTGTGTGCCCTGCTGCTGGGCCTGTGTCTTCCTCTCCTGGATTCCCAGGAACAGCTGACGAATGGCCCGCGGGATGATACCCTGGTCCTTCTCCTGCACGTTCATGTCAAACCCCGTCCCCATGGTATGGGTCTTCCCTGAGCCTGTCTGAAACAGAGACAGAGAGAGAGACACACACACATTATTTATAACACACACACACATCACAATTTGGTCACTTCAAGCCAGTGCATTCAAATCAAATCAATGCTTGTGTTCCGAGCTCCAACATTGCAGTAGAATCTAACAATTCACAACAATACACACATCTAAAAGTAAAAGAATGGAATTAAGTAATACAGTTGAAGTCGGAAGTTTAAAAACACTTAGGTTGGAGTCATTAAAACTCGTTTTTCAACCACTCCACAAATTTCTTGTTAACAAACTATAGTTTTGGCAAGTCGGTTAGGACATCTACTTTGTGCATGAAATCATTTGAGTCAATTGGAGGTGTACCTGTGGATCTATTTCAAGGCCTACCTTCAAACTCAGTGCCTCTTTGCTTGACTTCATGGGAAAATCAAAAGAAATCAGCCAAGACCTCAGAAAAAAATTGGAGACCTCCACAAGTCTGGTTCATCCTTGGGAGCAATTTCCAAACGCCTGAAGGTACCACGTTCATCTATACAAACAATAGTACGCAAGTATAAACACCAACGGACCACGCAGCCGTCATACCACTCAGGAAGGAGACGTGTTCTGTCTCCTAGAGATGAACGTACATTGGTGAGAAACGTGCAAATCAATCCCAGAACAACAGCAAAGGACCTTGTGAAGATGCTGGAGGAAACCGGTACAAAAGTATCTATATCCACAGTAAAACGAGTCCTATATGGACATAACCTGAAAGGCCGCTCAGCAAGGAAGAAGCCACTGCTCCAAAACAGCCATAAGAAAAAAACTGCACATGGGGACAACGATTGTACTTTTTGGGAGAATGTCCTCTGGTCTGATGAAACAAAAATAGAACTGTTTGGCCATAATGACCATCGTTATGTTTGGAGGAAAAAGGGGGAGGCTTGCAAGCCGAAGAACACAATCCCAACTGTGAAGCACGGGGGTGGCAGAATCATGTTGTGGGAGTGCTTTGCTGCAGGAGGGACTGGTGCACTTCACAAAATAGACGGCATCATGAGTTAGGAAAATGATGTGGATATATTGAAGCAACATCTCAAGACATCAGTCAGGATGTTAAAGCTTGGTCGCAAATGGGTCTTCCAAATGGACAATGACCCCAAGCATACTTCCAAAGTTGTGGCAAAATGGCTTAAGGACAACAAAGTCAAGGTATTGGAGTGGCCATCACAAAGCCCCGACCTCAATCCTATAGAAAATTTGTGTGGCAGAACTTAAAAAGTGTGTGGGAGCAAGGAGGCCTACAAACCTGACTCAGTTACACCAGCTCTGTCAGGAAGAATGGGCCAAAATTCAACCACCTTATTGTGGGAAGCTTGTGGAAGGCTCCCCGAAACGTTTGACCCAAGTTAAACAATTTAAAGGCAATGCTACCAAATACTAATTGAGTGTATGTAAACTTCTGACCCACTGGGAAAGTGATGAAAGAAATAAAAGCTTAAATAAATCATTCTCTCAACTATAACCCTGACATTTCACATTCTTAAAATAAAGTGCTGATCCTAACTGACCGAAGACAGGGAATTTTTACTAGGATTAAATGTCAGGAATTGTGAAAAACTGAGTTGAAATGTATTTGGCTAAGGTGTACGTAAACTTCCGACTTCAACTGTACATAAATATTAGGATGATCAAAGTCAGAGTGGCATTGACTAAATACAGTAGAATAAAATGCAGTATATACATATGAGATGAGTAAAGCAGTGTGTTAACATTATTAGAGTGGCCAGTGATTCCATGTCTATGTATACAGAGCAGCAACCTTTAAGGTGCAGGGTTGAGAAGCCGGGTCTAAGTTTAGTACGGGAAAAAACCCACATATCACAGTTATAGACCTTTCTTTGAAATGGCCGCTCTCAGCAGTGTGTGTGTGTGTGCGCGTGTGTGTGTATTTATATTCGTCAAATATGTGTAGTAAGATCTATCTTTCTTCAATATCAGATTTGCAACTTTTCTGTTTACACTATCCTTACTTCAGCCTTGGATGTGGTGGGTCCAAAGCTTTATGTGTGTGAGCAGATATTAGCATACAGTAAACGCCATTGTATATAGACAAACAACACAGGAGCTTCTCATCTTAACCATATTGCACATAAAGTTGCAACAATTCACAAACGTGTGGATATTTTAAACGCCTTTCATTTTCAATATGGCTCACAGAGAAAAAAGGCTGGTATTGTTAAGCTGGTGAATGAGGACCCAAAAGCGACGTAATAGTAACAGAGTCTTTATTCCAGTATTAAACAAATAATGATTCTCCTGGATATAATCAATAGTAAATCCAAAACGGGAAACTGAAATCCTCTCGTCAATAGAGAGGAACGACTGGAGACGCGACCACAGACTGCAGGTCGCTTCGGGAACGCACTGGCCGTAGCTGACATAGACACCTGCTCACACGCAGCATCTGAAGAAGGCAAAGAACACGACAGGGCGAAACAAGGACACAGGAACAGCAAACATCAAACAAGAATCCGACAAGGACAGGAGCGGAAAACAGAGGGAGAAATAGGGACTCTAATCAGAGGGCAAAATAGGGGACAGGTGTGAAAGAGTAAATGAGGTCGTAGGGAGAATGAGAAACAGCTGGGAGCAGGAACGGAACGATAGAGAGAGAGAAAGAGAAAGAACCTAATAAGACCAGCAGAGGGAAGCACAGGGACAAGACATGAAGATCAAAGACAAAACATGACAGTACCCCCCCACTCACCAAGCGCCTCCTGGCGCACTCGAGGAGGAACCCTGGCGGCGACGAAGGAAATCATCAATCAACGAACGGTCCAGCACGTCCCGAGATGGAACCCAACTCCTCTCCTCAGGACCGAAACCCTCCCCATCCACTAAGTACTGTTGACCACGTCCCTGGGAACGCATGTCCATGATCCTCCGTTCCTTGTAAATAGGTGCGCCCTCGACAAGGACGGGAGGGGGGGAGGGAAGACGAACGGGGGCGCGAAGAAAAGGCTTGACACAAGAGACATGGAAGACAGGGTGGACGCGACGAAGATGTCGCGGAAGAAGCAGTCGCACAGCGACAGGATTAACGACCTGAGAGACACGGAACGGACCAATGAACCGCGGAGTCAACTTGCGAGAAGCTGTCGTAAGGGAAAGGTTACGAGTGGAAAGCCACACTCTCTGACCGCGACAATACCTAGGACTCTTAATCCTACGTCTATTGGCGGCTCTCACAGTCCTCCCCGCAGACGAAGGCAGACCGGTAATAAAGTCTAAGGCGATCTGAGACCATGGTCGAGAAGGAATGGGAAGCGGTCTAAGACGACCGGCAGGAGGAGAGTTACCTGACTTAGTCTGCGCGCAGTCCGAACAAGCAGCCACGAAACGACGCGTGTCCCGCTCCTGAGTAGGCCACCAAAACCGCTGGCGAATAGAAGCAAGCGTACCCCGAACGCCGGGGTGGCCAGCTAACTTGGCAGAGTGAGCCCACTGAAGAACAGCCAGACGAGTAGAGACAGGAGCGAACAGAAGGTTCCTAGGACAAGCGCGCGGCGACGCAGTGTGAGTGAGTGCTTGCTTTACCTGTCTCTCAATTCCCCAGACAGTCAACCCGACAACACGCCCTTCAGGGAGAATCCCCTCGGGTTCGGTAGAAACCACAGGAGAACTAAAGAGACGGGATAAAGCATCAGGCTTGGTGTTCTTATTTCCCGGACGATAGGAAATCTCGAACTCGAAACGAGCGAAAAACAACGCCCAACGAGCTTGACGTGCATTAAGTCGTTTGGCAGAACGGATGTACTCAAGGTTCTTATGGTCAGTCCAAACGACAAAAGGAACGGTCGCCCCCTCCAACCACTGTCGCCATTCGCCTAAGGCTAAGCGGATGGCGAGCAGTTCGCGGTTACCCACATCATAGTTGCGTTCCGATGGCGACAAGCGATGAGAAAAGTAAGCGCAAGGATGGACCTTATCGTCAGACTGGAAGCGCTGGGACAGAATGGCTCCCACGCCCACTTCTGAAACGTCAACCTCGACAATGAATTGTTTAGTGACGTCAGGAGTAACAAGGATAGGGGCGGATGTAAAACGCTTCTTGAGGAAATCAAAAGCTCCCTGGGCGGAACCGGACCACTTAAAGCAAGACTTGACAGAAGTCAGAACTGTGAGAGGGGCAGCCACTTGACCGAAATTACGAATGAAACGCCGAAAGAAATTAGCGAAACCGAGAAAGCGCTGTAACTCGACACGTGACTTAGGAACGGGCCAATCGCTGACATCCTGGACCTTAGCGGGATCCATCTGAATGCCTTCAGCAGACAGATAATCCTCGAGAGCCTTACGTTCGGGAGCCGACAGAGAGTATAGTCTACCCCGAGGGGGAGTGGTCCCCGGAAGGAGATCAATACAACAATCATACGACCGGTGAGGAGGAAGGGAGCTGGCTCTGGACCGACTGAAGACCGTGCGCAGATCATGATATTCCTCCGGCACTCCTGTCAAATCACCAGGTTCCTCCTGAGTAGAGGGGACAGAAGACACAGGAGGGATAGCAGACATTAAACACTTCACATGACAAGAAACGTTCCAAGATAGGATAGAATTACTAGACCAATTAATAGAAGGATTATGACATACTAGCCAGGGATGACCCAAAACAACAGGTGTAAAAGGTGAACGAAAAATCAAAAAGGAAATGGTCTCACTGTGGTTACCAGATACTGTGAGGGTTAACGGTAGTGTCTCACATCTGATACTGGGGAGAAGACTACCATCTAAGGCGAACATGGGCGTGGGCTTCCCTAACTGTCTGAGAGGAATGTCATGTTTCCGAGCCCATGCTTCGTCCATAAAACAACCCTCAGCCCCTGAGTCTATCAAGGCACTGCAGGAAGCAGCCGAACCGGTCCAGCGTAGATGGACCGACAAGGTAGTACAGGATCTTGATGGAGAGACCTGAGTAGTAGCGCTCACCAGTAGCCCTCCGCTCACTGATGAGCTCTGGCCCTTTACGGGACATGACATGACAAAATGTCCAGCAGAACCGCAATAGAGGCAAAGGCGGTTGGTGATTCTCCGTTCCCTCTCCTTAGTCGAGATGCGAATACCTCCCAGCTGCATGGGCTCAGTCTCTGAGCCGGTGGGAGGAGATGGTTGAGATGCGGAGAGGGGAAACACCGTTAACGCGAGCTCTCTTTCACGAGCTCGGTGACGAAGATCTACCCGTCGTTCTATGCGGATGGCGAGTGCAATCAAAGAGTCCACGCTGGAAGGAACCTCCCGGGAGAGAATCTCATCCTTAACCTCAGCGTGGAGTCCCTCCAGAAAACGAGCGAGCAACGCCGGCTCGTTCCAGTCACTGGATGCAGCCAGAGTGCGAAACTCTATAGAGTAATCCGTTATGGATCGATCACCTTGACATAGGGAAGCCAGGGCCCTGGAAGCCTCCTTCCCAAAAACTGAACGATCAAAAACCCGTATCATCTCCTCTTTAAAGTTCTGATAAACGTTAGAACACTCAGCCCTAGCCTCCCAGATAGCTGTGCCCCACTCCCGAGCCCGACCAGTAAGGAGTGATATGACGTAAGCGATCCGAGCTCTCTCTCTTGAGTATGTGTTGGGCTGGAGAGAGAACACAATATCACACTGGGTGAGAAAGGAGCGACACTCAGTGGGCTGCCCAGAGTAACATGGTGGGTTATTAACCCTAGGTTCCGGAGACTCGGAAGACCAGGAAGTAGCTGGTGGCACGAGACGAAGACTCTGAAACTGTCCTGACAGGTCGGAGACCTGAGTGGCCAGGGTCTCAACGGCATGACGAGCAGCAGACAATTCCTGCTCGTGTCTGCCGAGCATTGCTCCCTGGAACTTGACGGCAGTGTTGAGAGAATCCGTAGTCGCTGGGTCCATCTTGGTCGGATTCTTCTGTTAAGCTGGTGAATGAGGACCCAAAAGCGACGTAATAGTAACAGAGTCTTTATTCCAGTATTAAACAAATAATGATTCTCCTGGATATAATCAATAGTAAATCCAAAACGGGAAACTGAAATCCTCTCGTCAATAGAGAGGAACGACTGGAGACGCGACCACAGACTGCAGGTCGCTTCGGGAACGCACTGGCCGTAGCTGACATAGACACCTGCTCACACGCAGCATCTGAAGAAGGCAAAGAACACGACAGGGCGAAACAAGGACACAGGAACAGCAAACATCAAACAAGAATCCGACAAGGACAGGAGCGGAAAACAGAGGGAGAAATAGGGACTCTAATCAGAGGGCAAAATAGGGGACAGGTGTGAAAGAGTAAATGAGGTCGTAGGGAGAATGAGAAACAGCTGGGAGCAGGAACGGAACGATAGAGAGAGAGAAAGAGAAAGAACCTAATAAGACCAGCAGAGGGAAGCACAGGGACAAGACATGAAGATCAAAGACAAAACATGACAGGTATTTTGTTTTATTAGGGGGTAGATCCCCTTTAATATTGCGGATAGACCGTAGCTTCCATCAATGTAATTGTCCATATATTATTTTGCAAAAACAAATTATATATATACATAAACTCGGCAAAAAAAAAGAAACGTCCTCTCACTGTCAACTGTGTTAATTTTCAGCAAACTTAACGTGTGTAAATATTTGCATGAACATAACAAGATTCAACAACTGAGACATAAACTGAACAAGTTCCATGTGACTAACAGAAATTGAATAATGTGTCCCTGAACAAAGGGGGGGGTCAAAATCAAAAGTAACAGTCAGTATCTGGTGTGGCCACCAGCTGCATTAAGTACTGCAGTGCATCTCCTCCTCATGGACTGCACCAGATTTGCCAGTTCTTGCTGTGAGATGTTACCCCACTCTATCACCAAGGCACCTGCAAGTCCTCCGGCAATTATGGGTGGAATGGCCCTAGCCCTCACCCTCCGATCCAACAGGTCCCAGACGCGCTCAATGGGATTGAGATCCGGGCTCTTCGCTGGCCATGGCAGAACATTGACATTCCTGTCTTGCTGGAAGTCACGCACAGAACGAGCAGTATGGCTGGTGGCATTGTCATGCTGGAGGGTCATGTCAGGATGAGCCTGCAGGAAGGGTACCACATGAGGGAGGAGGATGTCTTCCCTGTAACAAACAGTGTTGAGATTGCCTGCAATGACAACAAGCTCAGTCCGATGAACACCGCCCCAGACCATGACGGACCCTCCACCTCCAAATCAATCCCGCTCCAGAGTACAGGCCTCGGTGTAACGCTCATTCCTTCGACAGATAAACGCGAATCTGACCATCACCCTTGGTGAGACAAAGCCGCGACTCGACAGTGAAGAGCCTTTTTTGGCAGTCCTGTCTGGTCCAGCGACGGTGGGTTTGTGCCCGTAGGCGACGTTGTTGCCGGTGATGTCTGGTGAAGACCTGCCTTACAACAGGGTTACAAGCCCTCAGTCCAGCCTCTCTCAGCCTATTGCGGACAGTCTGAGCACTGATGGAGGTATTGTACGTTCCTGGTGTAACTCGGGCAGTTGTTGTTGCCATCCTGTACCTGTCCCCGCAGGTGTGATGTTCAGATGTACCGATCCTGTGCAGGTGTGGTTACACGTGGTCTGCCACGATCAGCTGTCCATCCTGTCTCCCTGTAGCGCCGTCACAGTACGGACATTGCAATTTACTGCCCTGGCCACATCTGCAGTCCTCATGCCTCCTTGCAGCATAACTAAGGCACGTTCACGCAGACGAGCAGGGACCCATCTTTATTTTGGTGTTTTTCAGAGTCGGTAGAAAGGCCTCTTTAATGTCGCCTACCGTCTGTAAGCTGTTAGTGTCTTAACGACCGTTCCACAGGTGCATGCTCATTAATTGTTTATGGTTCATTGAACAACCTTGGGAAACTGTGTTTAAACCTTTTACAATGAAGATCTGTGAAGTTATTTGGATTTTTACGAATTATCTTTGAAAGACAGGGTCCTGAAAAAGGGACGTTTCTTTTTTTTGCTGAGTTCACACACACACACACACACACACACACACACACAACACCGTTCAAAAGTTTGGGGTCACTTAGAAATGTCAATGTTTGTCCTTTAAAATAACATCAAATTGATCAGAAATACAGTGTAGACATTGATAATGTTGTAAAGAAATAGTTTTTTTATTTAACCTATATTTAACTAGGCAAGTCAGTTAAGAACAAACTCTTATTTACAATGACGGCCTAGGAACAGTGGGTTAACTGCCTTGTTCAGGGGAAGAACGACAGATATTTACCTTGTCTGCTTGGGGATTCGAACCACCAACCTTTCGGTTACTGGCCCAACGCTCTAACCACTAGGCTACCTGCAAAACACCAGTCTCAACATCAACAGTGAAGAGGCGACTCCGGGATGCTGGCCTTCTAAGCAAAGTTGCAAAGAAAAAGCCATATCTTAGACTGGCCAATAAAAATAAAAGATTAAGATGGGCAAAAGAACACAGACACTGGACAGAGGAACTCTGCCTAGGAGGCCAGCATCCCGGAGTTGCCTCTTCACTGTTGACGTTGAGACTGGTGTTTTGCGGGTACTATTTAATAAAGCTGCCAGTTGAGGACTTGTTAACACTTGTCTGTTTCTCAATCTAGACACTCTAATGTACTTGTCCTCTTGCTCAGTTGTGCACCGGGGCCTCCAACTCCTGGCATAATAGCCTTCATTTCTTAGAACAAGAATAGACTGACGAGTTTCAGAAGAAAGGTCTTTGTTTCTGGACATTTTGAGGCTGTAATTGAACACACAAATGCTGATTCTCCAGATATTCAACTAGTCTAATTAAGGTCAGTTTTATTGCTTCTTTAATCAGAACAACAGTTTTCAGCTGTGCAAACATAATTCCAAAAGAGTTTTCTAATGATCAATTAGCCTTTTAAAATGATAAACGTGGATTAGCTAACACAACGTGCCATTGGAACACAGGAGTGATGGTTGCTGATAATGGGCCTATGTAGATATTGCATAAAAAATTTAAAAACAGACGTTTCCAGCTACAATAACATTAACAATGTCTACACTGTATTTCTGATCAATTTTATGTTATTTTAATGACAGAAAATGTGCATTTCTTTCAAAAACAAGGACATTTCTAAGTGACCCCAAACTTTTGAACGGTAGTGTATATATAAAATATACGTACACACACACATCTTAAAAATAAAAAAATCCTTTATTACCATCCAACCCTACCACCCCTCCTCCAATTAAGGTATTAAGGTACCATCTCTCAAAAAAAGATTTGAATCTAGAGCTGTCTCTTTATACTACAAACGTATATTTCCTGGGACTAGTATGTGTCATCAAAGTAATATAGTGTAAAGAGGCCTGTGTGTATGCACATCTGAGAGTGTGTGTCTGTGTGTGTGTATCTCTCTCTCGTAGTACCTGTCCGTAGGCAAACACCGTAGCGTTGTATCCGTCGAAACAGCCCTCGATGAGTTTGTGGACGCAGGCAGCATAGATCTGCTGCTGGACTGAGTCGATGTCGAACACAAAGTCGTACGTGAAGGCCTTGTCTTTACCCAGCAACATCTGGGGCTCCCCGGGCGTGACCAGCGTACACACGTGACAGCCCTCAATCTTCTCCTTCGCCATCTGGGGACGGATCCTTCAAACACAGGAGAGAAGAGAGACACGAGGTCAACGCGGGGTTAAAACAGTGGTCGTCATGGTCAATCTACGGCTAAAAGTTGAAAACGTTGTTCCATAAGAATCAGGGATTCAAACTGAGGGCCCAAAAAGATGCCACTTTTTTTATTTGCACTGAAACATGAAAAAAAAATCACTGCTAGGGGTAAATGCAGGTTTGAACTAATTCAACAACAATGAATATGATCTACATGATCAGTCTCTGTGTGTAAAATAAAAACTGGGTAATGTGAACCTAACTCACAGCTAAAAAAAATGTAAAGAAAGCAATCCAATGTTATTTGTTGCCTCGACTTTACTGCAAATGACACTCAAGTTTTGAGAGAAATAGCAATACACTCATACTGCAGTTAGCCATGACAGCCTTTATAATAGAACGCTTGTGACCACACACACTAAATATTGCACTTAAAGTAGAAAACATGTTAAAGTAGAAATAGAATGAAACAAACAGGCATTCTATTTTTGCTCTACTATAGTGGCCACTATAGTAGACATCAATCAAGTGCACAAGGCTACGTGCGTGAAAAAATATCTTTCAGAGTAACAAATGTAATAATGCCCCTTCAATCACACACAAGTGTTATAGGAAAGTTCAACATAAAAGCAATATCTTTGGGCTACACTGCACATGGTTACATTGTTACACTTTCTGCCTGGGGACATCTGTTCTACAATGTGCCAGCAGAGCACGATACCTTTGTTAGCATAATTGATCTCTTTCAGGCAGAGAGTACACCTGGCATACCCCCTTTTTACCCGCTGTATTGAACAGTGAGGAAGGGGGAAGTGTGTGGTGTTCCTTTCACCTCTATAGTGGCATCCGGTTTAAGTGTTTGCTCCAAAGTATTGAATCCAGTATTTCTCCAAACCCGCATCACTCGTTCGCTTACAGCCATTTGTGATTCAAAGCCCCCCCCCCCCCCAAAACATGTCTCATCGGATCTACACAAGTCACGTAGGTCACATATTTTGGATTCAAAACAGCGAATTTCGCAGAAAAGGTGACTCGTTTGCATCCCTGAATAATAGAGAACAGGAGAGACACACTGTCAACTAGGGGTTCAAATAATGTCATTCTTCAAATACAGAAGAGGTATGGTCAATGAAATGGTAAGATGTTGGTACTTTGTTATATAAAACACATTTGGGAGCATTCCAATGAGCTATTACTGAGAATGAGCCTAAAAAAAATTGTTGAGGGACTTGAAATGAACTAGATAATGTGGAGTGCAGATCATTAGCTAATCATTGTAGTCTGGTAAAATCCACGACCAAGCAAAATCAGCAGTGTATCTCCCCCACTAACCTCCTAACCCCCCCTCGGGAGGTAATCCCCCCCACACACACAGAAACTCCCCCCTATAGAGATAAGCCCCCCCCCCCCCCCACTGAGACCACACCAGTGTCTCTCTCCCATGTTCTCTCCATATGAGCAGCTGCACACACTCATCAATTCACACATGTGCCTTTACACACACACACACACACAGTCTTGTACAACTAACCTTGTGGGGACACACAATTCAGTCCCATTCAAAATCCTATTTTCCCTAACACGAGCCCGTACACTTACCCTAACCCGAATACCTAACCTCTAACCCTAAAAAAAAACAACCCTAGCTCCTAACACTAATTCTAACCTTAACCCTGAACACAAACAAAAAACAAAGAGACCACACTTATCACCCCATACTATAACCTGAAACATGATAATACAAAAAGAACCATGCCCACCACACACACACACACACACACACACACACACACACACACACACAGACACCGTCCCCCAGTGCTGACTGCAGCAGTTTGTTGAGGCTGAGGGCTCAGAAGACTGGCCTACAGACCTGCATTAGGGAGAGAGGATTACTAAGTACAGTACCAATCAAAGGTTTTTACGAACTAACTACTACTACTACTATTTTACTATTTTCTACATTGTAGAATAATAGTGAAGAGAGTGCAAAGTCATCAAGGCAAAGGGTGGCTACTTTGAAGAATCTCAAATATAAAATCTATTTTGATTTGTTCAACCCTTTTTTGGGTTATTACATGATTCCATATCTGTTATTTCATAGCTGAGATGTCTTCACTATTATTCTACAATGTAGAAAACAGTAAAGAAAAAAAAAAAAAAAACCTGGATTGAGTAGGTGTGTCCAAACGTTTGACTGGTACTGCAGTTGCATTAACAAACATTAAAAATACACGTCACGTTCAAATACACTACCTCCGATATATTTACATGCATTGGCAGGCCTATTAGTAGAACTCTCGAGAAGACAAAGGGGAAGCTGCACAATCAGAGACTGAACAGCACGGCTCTTACGGCCCTGCTGCCATTGAAACCCGTCCTGTGTCTTTCTAGAGTACCTCGTTCTAAAACGGTATCTGGTATAGCTGACTACTTACAAAGTACTGCAAGGATGTAGATGTGTTACGTCGTCACAACGTAGTAGAACGCCAGGAGCGTTGTCGATACAGCTGTGGACGTGAAAGCACTGAGGGTCGCTCGTTCTACTCTCCTTGCTTTCTCTCTCGCTCACGTAATTTTTCCAGCCATCTCTCTCCTTTCATCTCTGTCCCTCTCCTCCTGTTTTTATCTGCCCTTGGAGACACCCATCTGATAATAGTCAGAACATTCTGCGGTGCTTACTGAGCACTCAGCCACAACGGGTTGGATTTGGTTGTAAATTAGAACATTTTTTAATTAACTTCTGAAAGTCAAAGCAGCAGTAGGTCAGAGAACACAACAGACAAGACGCTGGAGAGTTTAGTCACCAGAAGACACCCCCCTATTCTCTCTCTATTCTATCTCTCCTGTATGACTGCATCTCACTCTCTCTGGCTTTATTGGGAAACATGAGAAGGAACACATTTTTATTTTATTTTTTTAATGAAATTAATAGTAAATATTCCACTCAAAAATGATTTTTTTAAAGTTTGACATTTCAAGTGTTGTGCAAATAGTTGTCCTACAAATAGTGGGGGAAGATAAATAAACAGATAAATATTGGTGGTATTTACAATGTTGTTTGTGTTCCACTGGTTGCCCTTTTCTCATGACAACTGGCCACAAATCTTGCTCAGCGTTGTCCAGAGAAACTTATTTTAACTCTCCAGAGGGGCGCCTGGTGAGGTTGATTCACGTTAATGAATTCATCTTGGGAGACGCTTTCGGGAGATGGTGGATATGGAGAACCTCACGGGAAGTGGAAATAAGGATGAATGGACTTTGGTCCGGAAGAATGGAAAAAAATACGCAAAATTGGTGTGGAAAAATGAAAGGAGAAAGCTTTGGGTGAAGTAAAATCAGTGAAGATCATGATAAATTGGCTAGTTTGATTTCTGTTTTTTCTGCAGTTTAACAAAATCTAGTTGATGGATATTACGCATCGTGCTTTGAGCTACGGAGTTATATCTGGAGTCTCGGAGGATGTTGACACTGCTCTACTAACGAAAATTCCAGGAGTGGTTGATGCGCGGAGGATGAATCGACAATGCAGTTTAAGGGCTTGTAAATAAGCATTTCACTAAGGTCTACACCAGTTGTATTCTGCGCATGTGACAAATACAATTTGATTTGATAGTACACATATTCCAGCTGCACTCCTGTTGGAGCGTTTGCAAACCGGCATGTACAATGTTCTTGCTGTAAAAAGTTTGGACATAAGTGTCTGCAGATGGGAGAAGCTGAGATGTGGGATGTGTGGGAAAGACCACTATAAAGGAGATTTCACATATTTAGTACAAGGCCAAGGAGATAAATTATTTAATTATCTGCATCTTTCTGTAGAACTTCATGGAGTACTGTCTCCTGTGGTCCCACCCTTTCAGGCCCCAGAGCCTGAGCAGGGTATTTGAGTGTTTGAAGAACTGAAGGAGTGGGAATGTACATATGTTTGTTAATCATTTTTTTGTAGTGTATGGGGATTCATGTTAATTTTCCCTTCCCTGCAGGGAATGTATTTTTCTTTTGTAAATGTTTTACCTCCGTCCAGTTGGTGGCGACAATACACCTTTTGAGTGTATTAAACCCAGAGAAGAAGTAGGCAACGCGCATTCCCCCGATCTGTGCATGTCCATTGCTTGCAGCAGTGGCGGCTGGTGGGAGGAGCTATAGGAGGACAGGCTCATTGTAATGACTGGAAGGGAATAAATGGAACGGCATCAAGCATACGTTTGACTCCGTTCCAATTAAATGTGCCCATTCCTCCTATAGCTCCTCCCAGCAGCCTCCTCTGGCTTGCAGCTACCACTTCCTGTAGCTGTTAGCGATGACGCTAATGAAAAATCTTCTGGTAGATGGGAAAGGCTATACCAAAAACCTTCTCAATTAAATGTTAACAAAGTAGCCTATGCTTACCTGGCATAATTATATCATCATACTTGCATCAATCCAGGGGGTATTTGTTTTGCAAACTCTACCATCACACGTGCACTACAAAAATACCACTGAGCAACAGTCTCTTGCTACTGTAGGTGCGCACTGGAATTAAAGGGTAACCACCCCAAAATCTACATTTAAACAAAAAAAACAGTACACATTTTCATTGCGGCCCTGGACAAGCACACCTGATTAAACTTGTCAACTAATCATCAAGAGCTCAATAAGTTCAAATGAGGGAAAATGTGTTTGTCCAGGGCAACAACAAAAGACGAGTACTGTAGGGGGTACTGGAACACAAGGGTTGGGGAAAAATGCTCTAGGGCAATGTTGTCTCGTTCTCTCTCCTTTTCTGCCTTCTTTCTGTTTCTCTTATAGACAGATGCAGAGTAGGATTCATGTGAGGGTTGACCCGCAGTAAATCAGATGAAAATGGACCCTGAGTGAACACACACACACACACACACGTTTTGTTCATCTATCCTCGTGGGGACCTAAAATTAATTTCCATTCAATATTTTCCTTAAACCCTAAACCTTACCTTAATTCTAACCCTAAATCCTAACCCTAATCCTTTTACCCTAATTCTAACCCTAGCTCCTAACCCTAATCCCGTACTCTAATTCTAACCCTAACCTTAAACCTAACCCCTAAACTTAAAATAGCCTTCGTCTTCATGGGGACGTGGGAAATGTCCCCACGAGGGAAGAAGAACCAACCCACAATCACACACAAACTCTGATCCCCGGACAGGAAATGCCACACCCATAAATAATCAACACTCAAGCACATCTTACCATGACAGAATGCTCAGGGGTCTAGTAAAACGGACACCCCTTATACAACACACACAAACACACACAGGGCTCAGCTGGACCCGTGTAACAGTGTCAGCTCACACTGCTGCTCCAGTCAAAAGGCCTGATCCATAACAGTGATTACTACTGCAAACATCACACCTTTACAGACACAGACAAACAAGCACACACCCAAAGGGATGCTCTGCAGCTAAAAATAACCTATGATTTAAAAAAATGATTAACTGTGAGAGGGGGGGAGGAGGCAGAGAAAGATAATTCAATCTCTGTCTATCCTATCTGAGTCATGATGTGGATGCCTGATACAGACAAACTAATCCGTCCATCTCTTCATCTAGTGAGTCTATATCCCGCCCCAAGCCAACACCTCTCTGGCACTCAAGAAACTGTATGGGGCCATAAACAAACAAGAAACCGCTCACCCAAAGGCAGTGTTTCTGGTGGGTGGAGACTTTAACGCAGGGAGACTTAAAACCGTCCTACCTCACATCTACCAACACGTCTCCTGTGCTACTAAGGGAGCTAAAACTCTAGACCACTT
This sequence comes from Salvelinus alpinus, assembly GCF_045679555.1. Lineage (NCBI taxonomy): Eukaryota > Metazoa > Chordata > Actinopteri > Salmoniformes > Salmonidae > Salvelinus > Salvelinus alpinus. The sequence continues at coordinate 6,096,688 of NC_092097.1, forward strand.
TTATTCTACTCACAAAAACACATACAAGGCCCTCCCTCATCCCCCTTTTTGCAAATCTGACCACGACTTCTGCTTCCTGTTTAAAAACAAAACAAAAGCTCAAAACAGATGAGTACCAGTGATGCGCTCAATACGGAAGCGGTCAGATGAAGCAGACGCGAAGTTACAAGACTGTTTTGCTAGCACAGACTGGGATGTGTTCCGGGATATATATCTGATAGTATTGAGGAGTTTACCACAACAGTCACGGGCTTCATCAATAAGTGCACAGACGATGTCGTCCCCACAGTGACTATCAGAACGTATCCAAACCAAAAACCATGGATTACAGGCAACATCGCTCTGGGCTAAAGGCAAGAGCTACCGCTTAGGAACGGGACACGGACGAATACAAGAAAGCACGCTACGGGCCCTCAAGAAATTCTACAGCTGCACCATCGAAAGCATCTCGACTGGCTGCATCACCGACGTATTGCTACCAGACACACAAAACACCTTCTTTGCCCGCTTTGAGGACATTACAGTGCAACCGACGCGGCCCGCTAACAAGAACTGCGGGCACCCCTTCTCGTTCTCCGTGGCCGACGTGAGTAAGACATTTAAATGTGTTAACCCTCGCAGGTCTGCTGGCCCAGACGGCATCCCTAGCCGCGTCCTCAGAGCATGCGCAGACCAGCCGGCTGGTGTGTTTAAGGACGTATTCAATCGCCCCAGATCCCAGTCTGCTGTCCCCACATGCTTCAAGATGGCCACCATTGTTCCTGTACCCAAGAAGGCAAAGATAACTGAACTAAATGACTATCGCCTCGTAGCACTCACTTCTGTCATCATGAAGTGCTTTGAGAGACTAGTCAAAGATCATATCACCTCCACTTTACCTGAGTTGGAGGCGTGCATGACCAAGCAGTCATGGGTGAACAGGGAGTACAGGAGGGGTGGGATAGGATCTTTTTGTCCTTCCTGTGACATCGGGTGGTGTAGGTGTCCTGGAGGGCAGGTAGTTGTGGTAAACTCGGCTTGTTACCAAAAACACTCACCGCCTGGTACGGCAACTGCTCCGCCAACAACCGTAAGGCTCTCCAGAGAGTAGTGAGGTCTGCACAACGCATCAGCAGGGGCAAACTACCTGCCCTCCAGGACACCTACACCACCCGATGTCACAGGAAGGACAAAAAGATCATCAAGGACAACAACCACCCGAGCCACTGTCTGTTCACCCCGCTATCATCCGAAGGAGAGGTCAGTACAGGTGCATCAAAGCGGGGACCGAGAGACTGAAAAACAGCTTCTATCTCAAGGCCATCAGACTGTTAAACAGCCATCACTAACATTTAGTGGCTGCTGCCAACATACTAACTCATCTCTAGCCACTTTAATAATGAAAAATGTATGTAATAAATGTATCACTAGCCACTTTAACCTCTCTGGGGTAGGGGGCAGTATTTTCACGTCCGGATGAAAAGCGTGCTCAAAGTAAACTGCCTGTTACTCAGGCCCAGAAGCTAGGATGTGCATATAATTGGTAGATTTGGATAGAAAACACTCTAAAGTTTCTGAAACTGTTAAAAGTATGTATGTGAGTATAACAGAACTGATATGGCAGGCAAAACCCTGAGGACAAACCATCCCAAAAAAAAAGTGTTCAGCCTTCCACTGTTTCCAATGCCTTTCATGTTTATTATGAGGAGAAGTCCTCCCAGATTGCAGTTCCTAGGACTTCCACTAGATGTCAACAGTCTTTAGAAAGAGTTTCAGACTGCTTTTAAGAAAAAATTGCTAGAAGTTGTAGTTTTTCTAAGTGGCTCCAATTTTGGCTGTAGTGTTTCCATGCGCGTGGGTGAAAGCGCGTTCTTTGTTATTTATCTCCGGTAATGAACATACTATACTCTGTCTTAAATTTGATCATTTATTTACGTATTAGGGTACCTGAGGTTTGATTATAAATGTTGTTTGACTTGTTTGGATAAGTTTATTGTTAACGTTTGGGATTCATTTTGTATGCATTTTGAAGGAGGGAAACCGGTGGATTATTGAATGAAGCGCGCCAGATAAACCAAGTTTTTTTGGATATAAAGAAGGACTTTATTGAACAAAAGGACCATTTGTGATGTAACTGGGACCTTTTGGAGTGCCAACAGAAGAAGATCTTCAAAGGTAAGGCATTTATTATATCGCTATTTCTGACTTTCATGTCGCACTTGCCTGGTTGAAAAATGTTTTTCATGTTTTTGTATGCGGGGCGCTGTCCTCAGATAATCGCATGGTGTGCTTTCGACGTAAAGCCTTTTTGAAATCTGACACAGCGGCTGGATTAACAAGAAGTTAAGCTTTATTTTGATGTATAATACTTGTATTTTCATGAATGTTAAATATTTATATTTCTGTCATTTGAAATTTGCGCTCTGCAATTTCACCGGATGTTGGCCAGGTGGGACGCTACCGTCAAATAAAATTTGATTTGATTTGAATGAACATTTTGCTTTCGAAATGATATTTTCCGGATTTGACCATATTAATGACCAAAGGCTCGTATTTCTGTGTTTATTACAATTAAGTCTATGATTTGATATTTGATAGAGCAGTCTGACGTTTGCCAGCAGCTTTTAGCAATGCTTTACACACAGCGCTGTTTACGACTTCAAGCCCATCAACTCATGAGATTAGGCTGGCACTACTAAAGTGCCTATTAGAACATCCAATAGTCAAAGGTATATGAAAAACAAATGGTATAGAGAGAAATAGTCGACACGTCATAATTCCTATAATATCTACAACCTAAAACGAACTTAAACGTGAGCTTTTTTTTAATTACATGGCACATATTGCACTTTTACTTTCTTCTCCAACACTGCATCATTTAAACCAAATTGAGCATGTTTCATTATTTATTTGAGACTAAATATATTTTATTTATGTATTATTTTAAGTTCAAATAAGTGTTCATGCAGTATTGTTGTAACTGTCATTATTACAAATATATATAGAAAAATCGTCCGATATATCGGCATCGTCTTTTTTTGGTCCTAAAATAATCAGTATCGGCGTTGAAAAATCATAATCGGTCGACATCTAGTGTATACAAACCATATACACACACACACACACTCAAGCAGACCGGCACAACAAACACATATACAAACAAATCACAAATCTCACACACACACACTTTCACACTCATAATATGCTGCTGCTACTCTTTTCTTTCTTTCTTTTACTCTTATTATTATCTATCCTGATGCCTAGTCACTTTACCCTGCCTTCAAGTACATATCTACCTCAAATACCTCATTCCCCTGCACATTGATCTGGTACTGGTACTCCCTGTATATAGCTCCACATTGATCTGGTACTGGTACTCCCTGTATATAGCTCCACATTGATCTGGTACTGGTACTCCCTGTATAGAGCTCCACATTGATCTGGTACTGATACTCCCTGTATATAGCTCCACATTGATCTGGTACTGATACTCCCTGTATATAGCTCCACATTGATCTGGTACTGATACTCCCTGTATATAGCTCCACATTGATCTGGTACTGATACTCCCTGTATATAGCTCCACATTGATCTGGTACTGATACTTCCTGTATATAGCTCCATTCTTGTGTATTTTATTCATCTTGTGTTACTATTTTTTCATTTTTAAACTCTGTATTGTTGGGACGGGCTCGTAAGCAAACATTTCACGTTAAAGTTAAATTAACACCAGTTGTATTTGGCGCATGTGACAAAATTTGATTTATATAGAAGAATGTTTAAACAACCACAGAGCCTCAGCACTCCCCAACACCACAGTAGGATGAGGACACACTTCGAAACTGATCCAAGGTCAGTTTTGATTTCCCTCCCTTAATAATTATGGTTGGGATTTGGCAGGTGTTGCCTAAAGGCAACTTCTACACCAAACACCCACCAGTCTGCATTCGTTACCCCAGTGATTTGTTAAACTAAAATCCCAGCAGACACGTTGTCGGAGGGAGTTAGGAACTCATTACAAACTAGCTGTGAGGGGATTCTCCCATCAGTATAATTATCGAAACGCGCACACACACACACACACAGCGTTATCTAAAACCCCTCGAATCCTCTCTAATCCCCCAATCGAGAAGATGAATCATCATAAAGTAATGGGTTTAGGGCTGAGATGAGACGGAAACACTAAACTCCTATAAAACAGTTTGGGCCTTTGCATAAGGACTATGAGTGCAACTGTGTCAGAACGTTCACTCAGTTACTCCTCTGCTCCACCGGGCAGAAGGCAATATGAGGGCAACTGTGAACCATGTGTGTCTTCCATTTGCCATTGTGGTTCAAATCAAATCTACAATTTATCACAACAGGTGTGGACCTTCCAGTGAAATGCTTACTTACGAGCCCCTAACCAACAAGGCAGTTTAAAAAAAACACGGATAAGATGAAGAAATAGAAGGTTCTGCCAGTAGAACTTCTGATCCACCGTGTAGTAATGTCAGCAGGTCACGTCTGTGATAAGTTAAAATGGTGGCCATATAATCACCTCCAGTTGTCCTGATCAGAGAGACATGAGGAGGGTCAACCACATCCTCTACAGGACTGGGCAGGACAAGGTTAACACGCACACACACACCGTGGTAAGCTGTTGTTATATTCACAAACAACATTTATTAAATCAGGGTATTTACCGTAAGTGTGTGTGTGTGTGCGCGGGCGCAATGTCCTGCGCGTCCTCTTTAAAAACAGCCAATGAATCCTAACTACATTGGTATAGAGACTGTCTGTCGGCAACGATGGAACAGGACCAAGCCTAACACAATGGCACAGTGTCGACCACTGGATCAAGCCAGAGTGCACAAGACACAACCAGTGAAGGCTTCAGAGGACAAACGACTGACTGAAAGAAAGAGGGGAGAAAGAGTGAGAGAGAGCGAGTCAAACGAGGGCCACTGGTTTCCTTGGTTCTCTCTTCTGTTGTCGGAACTCCAAACTGTTTAGAGTCAACAGGCAAAGGGTCAGGAAGGTTCTGTTTCCCTAGCAACAGAACACACTCGTGAGGCCCTACGACTGGACAGCCCTGGCCAAATATGCAAATGTCCCAGCCATAGCACAGCCTATCATAACTCAGGTCTGACACGCAAACCCAGACAGCTAGCCAATCACAAGGCGGTATTCAGCGTTTAGCTCAAGGATGCCAAGTCCATCTCAATCGAGCCCAGAGTTGTAGTCAAGTCAGCATTGTGCCAACAGCAGTGTGTGGGGAGTCTGTTTGCCAACAGGAGTGTGTAAGTGTGTGCCAACTTGGCCAACTCGTGTGTGTGTGTGTGTATGCGCGCGTGTGTGTGTGTGTGTGTGTGAATGCTCACTTTAACCCTAGCCATCATAAAAGGAAGCTCATTCACTCTCAATAAGTAAAGAGAGAAGCTAGAATCAGTCTTCATTGAAAACCTTATTTCCATACTGATTTAAGTCTCAAATACGCCCACTTCTGTGAAACAGCGGAAAGAGTAGAATGAAGAGAGAGAGAGAGGAGAGAAGAGAGAAGAGAGAAGACATGCCTGTGTTAATCCTATACCCTTCACCTGTGAACACCTCATAGAAAACTATTTGTCCTCTCCCTTTCCATCTTCTCCTGAGGAGTCCTTGTTTTCTTTTACAGTCAGTCCATCATAGACTGTGACAGGTAAACAACAGTGCTCTTTTCTCCCTTCACCTCCTCTTGCCCACTACTCCCTGTCCTCCTCTCCCTCCCTCTCTTCTCCCCTCTCTCCCTCCCTCTCTGTCTCTCCTCCACTCTCGCTCTCTCCCCCCCGGGGCCAGTAAAAACAGATCAGTAGGTCAGAAGAGGGGTGGAGAAAAAGAGGAGGGGTGGAAGGGAAGAGGAGAGGAAATAGGCCCATTTCCCCTTACAGTATGTGTGATAACAGAAGTAGACTGGACGATCTCTTTCACTCAATATCGGTCTGTGTACACTGGTACAATGCAGTCAGCCTTGGTGTCTTATCACCAGCCAATGCACTAGCTTATATTGTCTACCTGTTAACAGTTGAACAATTAGTAAGTCAACTAGCATAGTGTATCTTCAGTATATTATATGGCCCCTTCTCTTACTGCGCACACAATGACAGACAAACACACATATCGGTTTTCTTTTGTACCCTTGTCCAATGGAAATTACTTCAATGAGGTGAGGAGAGGTGAATGGCAATGAACAGACAATTCCCCACCTCTAGCTTGGCACGGTGTCGGTGTGGCCCACATTAACTTTCACTCGGGCCACAAAAATAGAGGGAGAGCCAGAGGGAGGAAAGGAGAGCGAGAGAGATAAGCTTCATCCACTCTCAAGGCGTCCGCATGCTTCCCAGCCCGAAAACAGTTTGGAAAGGTTTGTGCTGTTCGGGCACACAACATTTTTTTCTTGAGGCAAGCCGAAGTTTTACGCCCCTTCGTCTGTGATTGGTCAACAGTAGGGATTCTTCAATAAAGTCTTTGTTGTCATTCAACGAGAGACGACTTGTTTTTATGCACACTTTTCCATTGAGAAATACTGCGCCAAACATCTTAGTTAGATGTAACATTGCGGGACTAAGATCTCCTCTGCAAAAATATCAAAATTAATGACAGATAGAGAGAGAGAGCGAGAGAGAGAGGGAGAGAGAGAGAGAGAGGCATGCAGTTCCTTTGCATGCAGATAAAGAGAATTTGTATTCTTTATCTGTGGACAACACTGCCTCTTCTCCTCTCGCCTCTCTCTTAGAGGACGTCGCAACTGTAAGCTCTCCTTCACACACACACACACACACACACACACACACACACACACACACACACACACACACACACACACACACACACACACACACACACACACACACACACACACACACACACACACACACACACACACACACACACACACACACACACACACACACACGTGCTGGCAGAGGCACAGAGGGAGGGAGTTAAGAGTCATGTTCCAGGATAGTTAATATCCCCCCAGTGTCATCTTTCTCTCATTAATAACTACTCAGTAGACGGAGAGTTGTGGTGCCTGTCATCCTGTTTTGGCATGGTGCCCATTTGGGACAGTAAGTGTCAGTCTCACTGAGCCAGTAGTGAGCTCTGTCTCCATCTTCACTAATGACAGAGGGAAAAAACGATATCATTTATAGTTGAAGTCAGATGTTTACAGACACTTAGGTTGGAGTCATTAAAACTTGTTTTTCATTCACTCCACAAATTTCTTGTTAACAAACTATAGTTTTGGCAAGTCGGTTAGGACATCTACTTTGTGCATGACACAAGTCATTTTTCCAACAACTGTTTACAGACAGATTATTTCACTGTATCACAATTCCAGTGGTTCAGAAATTTACATACACTAGGTTGACTGTGCCTTAAAACAGCTTGGAAAATTCCAGAAAATGATGTCATGGCTTTAGAAGCTTCTGATAGGCTAATTGACATAATTTGAGTCAATTGGAGATGTACATGTGGATGTATTTCAAGGCCTACCTTCTAACTCAGTGCCTCTTTGCTTGACATCATGGGAAAATCAAAAGATATCAGCCAAAACCTCAGAAAAGAAATTGTAGACCTCCACAAGTCTGGTACATCCTTGGGAACAATTTCCAAAAGCCTGAAGGTACCACGTTCATCTGTACAAACAATAGTACGCAGTTATAAACACCATGGGACCACGCAGCCATCATACCGCTCAGGAAGGAGACGCGTTCTGTCTCCTAGAGATGAACGTACATTGGTGCGAAAAAGTGAAAATCAATCCCAGAACAACAGCAAAGGACATTGTGAAGATGCTGGAGGAAACAGGTACAAAAGTATCTATATCCACAGTAAAACGGGTCCTATATCGACATAACTTGAAAGGCCGCTCAACAAGGAAGAAGCGACTGCTCCAAAACCGCCATAAAAAAGCCAGACTACGGTTTGCAACTGCACATGGGGACAAAAATCGTACTTTTTGTAAAAATGTCCTCTGGTCTGATGAAACAAAAATAGAACTGTTTGGCCACAATGACCATCATTATGTTTGGAGGGAAAAGGGGGAGGCTTGTAAGCCGAAGAACACCATCCCAACCGTAAAGCACATGGGGTGGCAGCATCATGGTGTGGGGGTGCTTTGCTGCAGGAGGGACTGGTGCACTTCACAAAATAGATGGCATCATGAGGGAGGAAAATTATGTGGATATATTGAAGCAACATCTCAAGACATCAGTTAGGATGTTAAAGCTTGGTCGCAAATGGGTCTTCCAAATGGACAATGACCCCAAGCATACTCCAAAGTTGTGGGAAAAATGGCTTAAGGACAACAAAGTCAAGGTATAGGAGTGGCCATCACAAAGCCCTGACCTCAATCCTTTAGAAAATTTGTGGGCAGAACTGAAAAAGTGTGTGCGAGCAAGGAGGCCTACAAACCTGACTCAGTTACACCAGCTCTGTCAGGAGGAATGGGCCAAAATTCACCCAACTTATTGTAGGAAGCTTGTGGAAGGCTACCTGAAACGTTTGACCCAAGTTAAACAATTTAAAGGCAATGCTACGAAATACTAATTGAGTGTATGTAAACTTCTGACCCACTGGGAATGTGATGAAAGAAATAAAAGCTTAAATAAATCATTCTCTCAACTATTATTCTGACATTTCACATTCTTAAAATAAAGTGGTGATCCTAACTGACCTAAGACAGGGAATTTTTACTTGGATTAAATGTCAGGAATTGTGAAAAACTGTATTTGGCTGTATTTAAATGTATTTGGCTAAGGTGTACGTAAACTTCCGACTTCAACTGTACATATCGTATTGCCACTTAAGTATCGTGATAATATCGTATTGTGAGGCCCCCTGGCAATTCCCAGCCCTACTAGTTTAGTCATCATCATTGGGATGGAATCACATTAGGATTAGCCTGAACTGACACCAACAGAACACACACCAAGCAAACACACACACACACAACATGAGTCAGTGCACGCATGTGTGAGATGGAGAGTTCATTCACAGACACCACTCCAGCACTTCATCTCCCCGGGCATTTCAGTACAATGAGCTTTGAATGGATGGGAATACAGTCAAAACAAACCCAAAATCTATTTATTTCATCCGGAGTGATTTACACAATCGTTATAAACAGTTTTTTTACATTTTGAAGTCGACAACCAACCAAAGGAAAGTATTTTCACAGTTTTTGTTGTTATCGTGACTTCCCACCTAGCCCTTTAAATGGTTTAGATTGTAACTTTATTATGAAACTGCACAGAGACCTGCAGTAGTGGCGTACGCCATTTTTTACATTCAGCATCACTCTGTCAAGGGAAATATAGTTGTATTTCTAACAAAGTAATCTACATTATTTCAGGATGTTGTGTATCCCTGGACATAATCAGAATTCATGTAAACATTACCGTTTCGAAAACATAGCTTATCTTTTGGCACAAATTAAGCCGCCTACAAACATCTGTACTGAATTAAATATTACCAGTACCTTTTTAAATCTTTATTTTCCCCAAACACAATTCAACACAATCGCAAATCGCTTTTTTGTCTTTAATCACTTGAAGCATATGTGAAGCAAAGGCTTAACACCTAACAAACACTTTGAACTTTTTAAAAACTCTTAACATAGGCCAGGTCCTGTTGCTACCTCATATCCCAGCAATAATGCCTGTGTTAAAAGCATGTTATCACAGAACACAAAGAGAAGACGTGATAATAAAAGTGAACATGGGATCCTCTGTCTGTGAAAACTGCTTTGTCACACTAGCTTCACCTGATATGGTGGAGTACTTGATAGTCTACTTAGAAACTCTGTAGTGATGCACCTTTTAAAAGTCTCTCTCTCTAAGAAGGAGAATAATAACTGAATTCATTAAGCATCCATCAGATGTTTGGATGAAAAGGCCCGAGAGTTGACTTGTCCCGGTTAGTGGTTCGGGTATTATCATGGTGGGAGCTGAGGGCATATCAGTAACAGTGCGAAGGGATGAAACCGAAGGAGCCTTCAGTAGATAGATCACAATAGAAGCAGGACAGAACACTGACTGGGTGACTATAGAGGTCATTGTAACATTCATACCACACGTGAACAGGAAGGAAGGATGGTTTCAGGTTTGGCAACAACAACAAAAAAAAGCTTTGCTCTTACCCTAAAGTGTAGAAAAGGTCTTGTTCGCCCTGCCTTCTAATCGACATACCCTCAGCCTCAAATGATCCATCTTATCACTCAAACTGTCTATGGTAAACAGATGGACAGACGGAGAGAGACAGACGGTCATAGGGAGCCCCCGTATATCCCATGGAGAAAGCTGGCTACCTCTATTCAACATAGCTCCAGAGAGGCCGGCTAGAGAGACCGGCTAGAACCGCAACAGACAGACCGGCAGCCCAGCTAGCCATGGACAGGACAGGACCTTTATTCATAGAAGTGGAAGTGATAGAATGTTTATATCTGTTCCATTAGAGCATGTAAGAGGGACCACAGCTGGGAGGCGGTGAAGGTTGACAAAGGTCGGTGTGGAGAGGGACGCAAGTGCAGGTAACAGGGTCACAGAGGGACAGGTGCGTGTGGGGGACAGGGATGCAATTGGAAGTTACAAGGGGAGGAGGTGTGGGCACAGAATGTGTTGGGGACACAGGGGTACACATGGGGACAGGTGCAAGAGTCATGTGAGGAAATAGGGGCATAGTAGGGGAGCAGTGGGAGATACAACACGGGGGTACATGCGATAGATAGAAAATGGGGCAGTAGGTCAAGGGAAATGGGACAGTTGGGGGGGGGGGGGGGGGGGGGCAGGATGAGGTCAAATGGCTCTATTGGGCGTTTATTCATATATTACATTTTTTATTTAACCTTTAACTAGGCAAGTCAAGGGGGACATTTTTTTTAAAGAGGGGAGTAGAGAAGAAGAGGGGAGAGTAAGACACAGAGGGGACATTTGGGATGACCATCTGGTACGGGGGAGCACCCTGGAGAGGTGACCTGCTGTCTCGTCTGCCACCATGGCACAATGCTGCCCCGTCTGCCCACTGCACCACAGACCTGCCAACGCCATTATTGGGCCAGTAGTCCCAGTCCATTCTTGGTATAGATCGAGAATATGCAGTGTGATGACACTGGGCTGTGGCTGTGCAAGGCTGCGCTGGCCTGGATAGGTTTGCACTGCTATCAGAGCATTTCGCTATGGAGTCCCCTTCTTAGGGGTTAGGTAGTCTAGGACTTTCTGTCAATATCCATAATATCAGAACTGCTTTATAGCCATACAGTCTGTGTTTTTCTACTGTACTCCACCCATGGCTTTGATTAAATGGACGTTTATTCACACACACACACACACACACCAGTCACTCTGATAGATACATGGCACTGCAATCTACAAAACACTGACTTATGAACCCCACACAAGAACCGATAGACCACACACACACACCAGTCAGTCACTCTGGTAGATTACAGTGCCATGTATCTATCAAAGACTGACTTATGAACCGATACAGTACACACACACACACATTGTCCTGTGGGTCATTGTCCTGTTGAAAAACAAAATGATAGCCCCACTAAGCGCAAACCAGGTGGGATGGCGTATCTCTGCAGAATGCTGTGGTAGCCATGCTGGTTAAGTGTGCCTTGAATTCTAAATAAAATCAGACAGTGTCACCAGCAAAGCACCCCCACACAATCACACCTCCTCCTCCATGCTTCACGGTGGGAACCCCACCTGCGGAGGTCATCCGTTCACCTACTCTGCGTCTCACAAAGACACAGCGTCTGGAATCAAAAATCTCACATTTGGACTCACCAGACAAAAGGACAGATTTCCACTGGTCTAATGTCCATTGCTTGTGTTTCTTGGCACAAGAAAGTCTCCTCTTCTTATTGGTGTCCTTTAGTACCTCTGCAGCAGAGGTAACTCTAGGTCTTCCATTCCTGTGGCGCTCCTCATGAGAGCCAGTTTCATCATTGCACTTGATGGTTTTTGTCTTAAAGTAATGCTTCTTTGCCCTGTTCTTGCCATAACATGGATTTGGTATTTTACCAAATAGGGCTATCTTCTGTATACCACCCCTACATTGCCCAAACGCATTAAGAATGAAGGAAATTCCACAATTCAACTTTTAATAAGGCACACCTGTTAATTGAAATGCATTCCAGGTAACTACCTCTTAAAGCTGGTTGAGAGAATGTCAAGAGTGTGCAAAGCTGACATCAAGGCAAAGGGTTAGCTACATTGAACAATCTCAAATATAAATATATTTTGATTTGCTTAACACTTTTTAGGTTGCTACATGATTCCATATGTGTCATTTCATAGTTTTGATGTCACTATTATCACTATTATTCTACAATGTAGAAATTTGTAAAAATAAAGACCCTGGAATGAGTAGGTGTGTCCAAACTTTTTACTTTTGACACGCACGCACCCACCAAACTTATCTGGCTCTATGGACTGCAGTGAAAGCCACGTGCTTTCTACACGCGTCATGTATGACACAAGGAATGCTTCACACAAACTGACACACACACTCCAGACACCCCAAAATCTTCAGACCCTTTCAGACCCTTCACACAACCGCTAGCTAACTAGTCTCTCAGAGACCACAGCCACAGTCATACGACATCTTAGCGATTAGCGCTGCTCATGCGTCTCACTGTCCCTGTTAGCCGTTAGCACGCCACTGTCACTCTACATACAACACAGTGATTAGCCTGCATCCACCTACACTGGAATCACATAGAAGAGATCATGTGACCTCCCCTAGGAATGCATGAATACACAGGCACGGAATGAGATGGGGCAGTGAGGGTTTGTCACTCTAAAGGACAGACAATAAGACAAGAAAATCAAAGAGAATCGTGCCAAAAAACTAGAGAGAATCCCAGAGCTCAGAATCAGCTAAACCCTCTGGGATAGTGGAGGTCTCTCTCACAGGTCTATGGTGACAGACAGACAGGGATGGGTGGGCCAGGGCAGGTTGGAATGCGGGCTGGGGAGAGTTCACACATACAGTATAGACTGAACAGAAAACAGGATGGGAGGGAAAGGTGTGTCTGGTTATAATCGCTCTCACTCGCTCTACGGGACTGAAAGAGAAGAGACGGAATCACAAAGGAGGACATCATCGATTCACTCCCTCGGTCTCTCCCATTTGCATTATCTATGCTCTCTTCCCCCCCTCTAAGCTCTCTTCCGGCTCTCTCTAAGTAAATGCTCAAACCACTGATCTGGTAATTAGCCAGCTTGACTGTCTGCTAACAGCACTGATTAGGTAGACAGATGTCCAAGTCATCACTATCATATAGAAACCAGTGAAGCTGTGTATACAGCTGTATCCCTCTTCACTCCAACCCTATTAAACCAAGTAGCATCCCAGCATCCAGGGAAGAGGATTTTACTCACATCATTGAGAGAGCTCTATGTGCGTTCCAAAAGCGGACGGCAACAAGCCATAGTTCTATTGTAATGGATTCTAGAACTGCTGGTTCTATTCTAGACAGCTGGTTCTCTCTTTAGTCTCTAGCACTGATTCGATCCATTAGTGTCAAATGACTCGATGGTATACCTGGGCCCATATTCATGAAGCATCTCGTGTAGGAGTGCTAATTTAGGATTTCTGTTTTTTTTTGTCATAATGATTAAGATTACATAGAGATGAGGGACCTGATCCTAGATCAGCACTCCTACTGTGAGACTGACTCTGATTTTGGGCCCTGGTATCCCAGGTGATAAATTCAACACCGGTTTAAAAGAAAGGCAGACAAGCCCCTGAGGAGTGGAAGGAGTAGCCCAACTCTGATCTACTGGTCTGTAGAGCCACAAAGCCACATCAGCAGATTCAGCCAGGATTCTGGGTCAACCCTTACACACACACACACACACACCCTCCTCCGCCCACCCCCCTAGCGTCAGTCTATTACTCCTATAGGGGGAAGTGGGGGAGGGGGAGCAGTGGAGGGAGGGACATTAAATTAGCAATCCTTCCACACAGCAGACGGACAGGAAGACCAAGTCTGAGTCTAAGGCTGGGTCTCAAAAGACATCATATTCCCTGTGTAGTGCAATTACAATCCAGGTGCGCAAAGCTCTTAAGAGTCTTAACCCAGAAAGACTCACAGTTGTAAATCGCAGCCAAATGTGATTGACTCAGGGGTGTGAATACTTACCGTAAAACTTCCATTATTAATAGCCCGGGCTTATATTTGCTTAAAATCACTGAACACAACAGGCGTTTATTTCCTTAATGCACACATCATTTGCATAGTTAATCGTTTCATTCCAACATTTTAATACATGTATGTATTTCCTGCACAAATGTGGTATCATTTACACACTGTATCATGTTCATTTTGTCTAAGTATGCCTCTATTTAAAATAAAATACATTAAAAAAATTCCTTGACAGAATAATTACTCTCCTCTTTGACTGGCTATTTTTGTTAGTTCGATCTGAGGGTGGCCTGTATTCCAGAAGTTGTTGACTGTTTTTGTGCTTGCCAGTTAGCTAGCAGTTCTCAGCTGTTAGCAGTCAAGGGCTAGCAGTTTCTTACTGGCGGCAAAAACATTTGAGTCATTACTGAATTATTTAAATGTAACAAATCAAACATTAACCCCCGAAACAATTCATGGTAATTCATGGTTACCTCGTAAACAATTCATTTATAACCAGCGTTTATTTTAAACAGCCGTTAATTTGCTGAAATATGTGCCGTTGTCCGGCTATTAAAAAGGGACAGGCGGCTATTTGAGACTCTGCAATTTAATTGAAGAGTTACACTATCTAAATGAGATATGTGTCGTTGTGTGTGTGTGTGTTTGTATAACAGACGGCATATCGCTAAGATAGATGGAACACACACAGAGATCATACATTGCCCTATAAACTGTATGCCCTATAATGATCAGTGAATGTGAACAGTTATGTACAGTACATTCGGAAACTATTCAGACCTCTTGACTTTTTCCACATTTTGTTACGTTACTGCCTTGTTCTAAAATTGATTAAATAGTTTTTGTCATCAATCTACACACAATACCCCATAATGACAAAGCAAAAACGTATGTTTAATTTATTTTAGCAAATTAAATATCACATTTACATAAGTATTCAGACCCTTTACTCAGTACTTTGTTGAAGATACTTTGGCAGCGATTACAGCCGCAAGTCTTCTTGGGAATGACGCTACAAGCTTGGCACACCTGTATTTGGGGAGTTTCTTTCATTCTTCTCTGCAGATCCTCTCAAGCTCTGTCAGGTTGGATGGGGAGCGTTGCTGCACAGCTATTTTCAGGGGTCCAGAGCTGTTCGATCAGGTTCAAGTCCGGTCTGAGCGGTCTGGAGCAGGTTTTCATCAAGGATCTGTACTTTGCTCCGTTCATCTTTCCCTCAATCCTGACTAGTCTCCCAGTCCCTGCCGCTGAAAAACATCCCCACAGCATGATGATGCCACCACCATGCTTCACCGTACGGATGGTGCCAGGTTTCCTCCAGACGTGACGCTTGGCATTCAGGCCAAAGAGTTCAATCTTGGTTTCATCAAACCAGAGAATCTTGTTTGATATGGTCTGAGTCCGTTATGTGCCTTTTGGCAAATTTTAAAGCGGTCTGTCATGTGCCTTTTACTGAGGAGTGGCTTCTGTCTGGCCACTACAAGTGCTGCAGAGATGGTTGTCCTTCTGGAAGGTGCTCCCATCTCCACAGAGGAACTGGAGCTCTGTCAGAGTGACCATCGGGCTCTTGGTCACCTCCCTGATCAAGTCTCTTCTCCCCCGATTGCTCAGTTTGGCCGGGTGGCCAGCACTCGGAAGAGTCTTGGTGGTTGCAAACTTCTTCCATTTAAAAATGATGGATCCCACTGTGTTCTTAGGGACCTTCAATGCTGCAGAAATGTTTTGGTACCCTTCCCCAGATCTGTGCCTCGAACACAATCCTGTTTCGGAGCTCTACGGACAATTCCTTCAACCTCATGGCTTAGTTTTTGCTCTGACATGCACTGTCTACTGTGGGACCTTACATAGGTGTGTGCCTTTCCAAATCATGTCCAATCAAATCAATTTACCACACGTAGGCTCCAAGTTGTAGAAACATCAAGGATGATCAATGGAAACGGGATGCACCTGAGCTCAATTCCGAGTCTCATAGCAAAAGGTCTGAATTCTTATGTAAATGTGATTTACATTTTTTATTTGTAATACATTTGCAAAAATGTCTAAAAACCTGTTTTTGCTTAGTCATTATGGTGTATTGTGTGTAGAATGATGAGGGGGGGGAACTATTTAATCAATTTTAGAATAAGGCTGTAATGTAACAAAATGTGGAAAAGGTCAAGGGGTCTGAATACTTTCCGAATGCACTGTATATCTACGATTGGCCTCGTTAAAACTACCCATTGCCCTCATTGACTGGCTTCCATAACACACATACACACACACAAAGAGAGATACACACCGACACAAACGCTCACATACATAGACACACACACACACAGACGTGGCTGGAGGGCTGGTTGGCTGAGCAAGAGAACATCTCTAACACACGCAATCACACGTATCTGCCTGAAAGCCCATCTGTGCGATAGTCACACACACAGTAGTGTTGGTGCAGCTGTCTAGCCTGCAGTGACCCTCCGTAGTTTGAACTCCGCTTGTCCGTCTGCCTCTCCAGGGGGTAGAGTAAGTGCTAGCCTTCCTGTATATGTGCTTGTCTGGAGATTTAGCGTAGCCTCCCTCCCGGGTCAGTGGCTAAAGCTTCATCGAACAGCACACACACACACACCTCCAAATTCAGCCCCTCAGCTTAAAATACTCACTGTCACACTCATCCGAACAGACATACACAAACGTCACAGTCCGTCATAGCAAATGTGATGTCACATGCGCGCCGAATACAACAGGTATTACCTTACAGTGAAATGCTTACTTACAAGCCCTTTTTCTGACACCACCTAGTATATAGGTTCTGGATGGCAGAAACCTTAGCCCCAGTGATGTACTGGGCCATATGCACTACCCTCTGTAGAGCCTTACGGTCAGATGCTGAGCAGTTGCCATACCAGGCGGTGATGCAACCGGTCAGGATGCTCTCGATGGTGCAGCTGTAGAACTTTTTGAGGATCTGGGGACCCATGCCAAATTTTCAGTCTCCTGAGGTGGAAAAGCTGTTGTAGACTGTCATGGTTTATTTGAACCATGATAGTTTGTTGGTGACCAAAAGTTGAAACTCTCGACCCGCTCCACTACAGCCACGTCGACGTGAATGGGGGCCTGTTCGGCCCTCCTTTTCCCATAGTCCACAATCAGCTCCTTTTCTTGCTCACGTTGAAGGAGAGGTTGTTGTCCTGGCACCACACTGCCAGGTCTCTGACCTCCTCCCTATAGGCTGTCTCATCGTTGTCAGTGATCAGGTCTACAGCTGTTGTGTCGTCAAAAAAAGTAATGATGGTGTTGGGAGTTATGCTTCGCACACAGTCGTGGGTGAACAGGGAGTACATGAGGGGACTAAGCACACACCCTTGAGGGGCCACAGTGTTGAGGATCAGCGTGGCAGATGTGTTGTTGCTTACCCTTACCACCTGGGGGCGGGCCGTCAGGAAGTCCAGATCCAGTTGCAGAGGAAGGTGTTTAGTCCAAAGGTCCTTAGCTTAGTGATGAGCTTTGTGGGCACTACGTTGTTGAACGCTGAGCTGTAGTCAATGAACAATATTCTCACATAGGTGTTCCTTTTGTCCAGGTGGGAAAGGGCAGTGTGGAGTTTGATTGAAATTGCGTCATCTGTGGATCTTTTCAAAGCACTTCATGGCTACCGACATGAGTGCTACGGGGCGGTAGTCATTTAGACAAGTTACCTTCGCTTTCTTGGGCACAGGGACTATGGTGGTCTGCTTGAAACATGTAGGTATTACAGACTCGGTCAGGGAGAGGTTGAAAATGTCAGTGAAGTAACTTTCCAGTTGGTCAGCGCATACTCGGAGTACACGTCCTGAAAATCCGTCTGGCCCCGCAGCCTTGTGAATGTTGACCTGTTTAAAGGTCTTGCTCACATCGGCTACGGAGAGCGTGATCACACAGTCGTCCGGAACAGCTGGTACTCTCATTCATGCTTCAGTGTCGCTTGCCTCGAAGCGAGCATAAAAGGCATTTAGCTCGTCTGGTAGGCTCGCATCACTGGGCAGCTCGCGGCTGGGTTTCCTTTTGTAGTCCATAATAGTTTGAAAGACCTCCCACATGTGACGAGCATCCGAGCTGGTGTAGTAGGATTCAATCTTAGTCCAATCTTACTCCTTTATTTGATGGTTCGTCTGAGTGCATAGCGGGATTTCATATAAGCGTCCGGATTAATGTCCCGCTCCTAGAAAGCAGCAACTCTAGCCTTTATCTTGGTGCAGATGTTTCCTGTAATCCATGGCTTCTGGTTGGGATATGTAGATACAGTCACGTTGTCGATGCACTTATTAATGAAGCCGGTGACTGAGGTGGTATACTCCTCAATGCCGTTGGATGAATCCCGGAACATATTCCAGTTTGTGCTAGAAAAATTGTCCTCCAGCGTACCATCTGCGTCATCTGACCACTTCCGTATTAAAGCGAGTCACTGGTAATTCCTGCTTTAGTTTTTCTTGTAAGCAGGAATCAGGAGGATATAATTATGGTCAGATTTGCCAAATGGAGGGTGAGGGAGAGCTTTGTATGCATCTCTGTGTGTGGAGTAACCGCTTCTGGGTGAGCATTTTCTTGTTTTCTTATGGCCTTATACAGCTCGTTGAGTACGTTCTGTTTGTGGTGGTAAATAGACGGCTACTAAAAATATAGATGAGAACTCTCTTTGTAGATAGTGTGGTCTACAGCTTATCATGAGGTACTCTACCTCAGGCGAGTAATGCCTCAAGACTTCCTTAATATTAGACATCGCGCACCAGCTGTTATTGACAAATAGACACACACCCCCACCTTACCAGACGTAGCTGTTCTGTCCTGCCGATGCACGGAAAACCCAGTCAACTGTATATATTATCCGTGTCGTCGTTCAGCCACGACTCGGTGAAACATAAGATATTAGTTTGTCATGTCCCGTTGGTAGGATAGTCTCGAACGGAGATCGTCCAGTTTATTCTCCACTGATTGCACGTGGGCCAATAGAACAGATGGTAGAGGCGAGTTATCCATTCGCCGACGAATTCTCACAAGGCACCTCGATCTCTGCCCCCTGTATTTCCGTCTTTTCTTCTCATAAAATAAAAAATCTTTGTCCAGGTCGAGTTGAGTAATCGCTGTTCTGATGTCCAGAAGCTCTTTTTGGTCATAAGAGACTGTAGCAGCAACATTCTGTACAAAATAAGTTTCAAACAATGCAAAAAAATAACACAGTTGGTTAGGAGCCCGTAAAAAGGAAGGCATCCCCTCTGGCGCCACATCAGCATGGAAAGGGGACATATGAGCCATTTCCAAAACAAACAAGAAATTTTAAAACCTACATGTAGGTTTTGGCTACAAGCACCAGTATTGCAGTACTATCTCGGATCTGATGCTGGGTATTAATCCCGAGTGTACTACAATGGCACAGACAGGATTTTCTGCTGAAATCAGTGTTTTTCAAGCTTTGCTATATGATACACAAATCCCTCTCTATCTATTCACACACAATATCTCTGTCAGCTTAATACAAAACAATCTGGGGAAAAAAACGCTGCACACACAAAAACACACCGATACACAATATAAAAAAAAACAAGAAAATTAGCAAATACTCAAACACACAATAACAAAAAAAATGCACACACACACACAAATCCACATGCTCTAGCAACACGTAAGCTACTTAGCGCTGGAGGTGCTTATGGACCAGCTGGCCTCATCCTAACACCAGGGTTGTGCTCAATTCTGAATTTTTGAATTGACTCCCACCCCACAGGATGTAGAATTAGAATTTCAGTTTGAGTGACAGGAACAATAATTGAATTCAGTTCAATTCAAATAAATTCCACTCAGTCATAGAACATGAAAGTTTCATTGGATCTGACAGGTCGCACTTCCAGATACCAAAGAATATTCCACTTTTCTCTGGAAACAATGTTCATATACTCTTTTAACCTCAGTTGGTTAGAATAGCTAATTATATTTCCACCAACCATTTGTTCAGCTTCTTTTTGAAGGATTTAGGGTCAACTTGAGGGTTAAACTGATGCATTCTGGGAAATGCATTCTTCCCCATAACTTAGCATATTCGCATATAGTTTTTATTTTCCTTGATCATTCATTTTAAGAGTTTGTCCTGGAAATCTAATTGTTTCATCAATATTTTATTTGCATTTACAATATATAACATCATGTTTGATGCTTTATGTACAAGTTGGAGATTTGTATAGGCTACACCTAATATATATTTGAAGAGGCATTTGAATTTCATTGAATTCAATTATATTTCATTGAATTCAAATTGCAATTCTGTATCCTGTTTACTACTTCAATTCAAATTCAAGAATTTAAATGGAATTTATGAGGCATTCTCAATTCAATTCTGAATTGAGCACAACCTTGCCTCACACACATTTTGTTAAAAGTGTTTGTTACAGCCAGAGAGACAGCTCATTCAGCCTACTGTCACACTGCTGTCAGACTACAGCTCTACATAAGAAACCAGTAGAAGATTAGAGGGGAGGGAGGAGTGGAGAGAATGGGGGAGGAGGAGGGGATGGAAGGAGAACTAGGGGTCTGCCTATCTGGGCCAGGGTTGAGTTGGGGGAGGAGTTCAGTGAAGTGGAAAAAAATGCAGGCATACATACAGTTATTGCATGTGGTGTGTGTGTGTGTGCGTGCATGTGTGTGTGAAGCTAGGCCAGAGAACAAGGGTGTGTGTGTGTGTGTGTGTGCGTGCATGTGTGTGTGAAGCTAGGCCAGAGAACAAGGGTGTGTGTGTGTGTGTGTGTGTGTGTGTGTGTGTGTGTGTGTGTGTGTGTGTGTGTGTGTGGCCAGGTCCTGCTGGGCCAAAAAAGGCCTGGTCAGTCCGGCGCAGTGCCAGAGTCACCCGCTCGAGCATGAAGGAGAGGTGTGTGTGTGTGTGTGTGTGTGTGTGTGTGTGTGTGTGTGTGTGTGTGTGTGTGTGTGTGTGTGTGTGTGTGTGTGTGTGTGTGTCTTTGAGAGTAAGAGAGAGACAGAGAGACAGAGAGAGAAACAGAAAGTGAGAGGGGGAGATAGGAGAAAGAGAGAGACTGCATTTAAATAAAAGGAGGGTAGGCCATTCAATCCTGTCCTGTACTAGCAGCCATATACCCTGTGAAAGTAACTGCCCCTTACATTTACTTCCGGGTCATGTCCCTTAATCTGTTGAATGCTACCCAACTCAGCTGGTCATTCGTTCTATTGGTTCGGTTGCCAGAGACACAACCCAGTCGTTAAGTTTTTTTGTTCTGTATCTATGGACACGACCCAGTAGTTTGTTCTAAAATGTTCTATTGCCATACTGGTAGGCAATATTCGTATCCTTGCTTGCTAGCTAGCCAAATACGGCTAATTTACAGTTACATCAAATAGTGCAGTCAGAATAACAGTAGCTGTATTTGCATTTGTTTAAGCTGTTTTCTAGTGACATTTATTTGGATACATCCATAACAAATGAGCTAATGAGGTGCGATTTTGCCTGGCATAGAAAATGTGCTCTCTCGTCAGGATATATATATATACAGTGGGGCAAAAAAGTATTTAGTCAGCCACCAATTGTGCAAGTTCGCCCACTTAAAAATATGAGAGAGGCCTGTAATTTTCCTCATAGGTAAACTTCAACTATGACAGACAAAATGAGAGAGAAAAAATCCAGAAAATCACATTGTAGGATTTATTTATTTATTTATTTGCAAATTATGGTGGAAAATAAGTATTTATACAGTTGAAGTCAGAAGTTTACATACACCTTAGCCAAATACATTTAAACTCAGTTTTTCACAATTCCTGACATTTAATCCTAGTAAACATTCCCTGTTTTAGGTCAGTTAGGATCACCACTTTATTTTAAGAATGTGAAATGTCCGAATAATAGTAGAGGTGATTTATTTCAGCTTTTATTTCTTTCATCACATTCCCAGTGGGTCAGAAGTTTACATACACTCAATTAGTATATGGTAGCATTGCCTTTAAATTGTTTAACTTGGGTCAAACGTTTCGGGTAGCCTTCCACAAGCTTCCCACAATAAGTTGGGTGAATTTTGGTCCATTCCTCCTGACAGTGCTGGTGTAACTGAGTCAGGTTTGTAGGCCTCCTTGCTCGCTCATGCTTTTTCAGTTTTTTGTTTCATCAAACCAGAGGACATTTGTCCAAAAAGTACGATCTTTGTCCCCATGTGCAGTTGCAAACCGTAGTCTGGCTATTTTATGGCGGTTTTGGAGCAGTGGCTTCTTCCTTAATTAGCGGCCTTTCAGGTTATGTCGATACAGGACTCGTTCTACTGTGGATATAGATACTTTTGTACCCGTTTCCTCCAGCATCTTCACAAGGTCCTTTGCTGTTGTTCTGGGATTGATGTGCACGTTTCGCACCAAAGTACATTCATCTCTAGGAGACAGAACGCGTCTCCTTCCTGAGCGGTATGGCGGCTACCTGGTCCCATGGTGTTTATACTTGCGTACTATTGTTTGTACAGATGAACGTGGTACCTTCAGGCGTTTGGAAATTGCTGCCAAGGATGAACCAGACTTGTGGAGGTATACAATTTTTTTTTGAGGTCTTGGCTGATTTCTTTTGATTTCCCCATGATGTCAAGCAAAGAGGCACTAAGTTTGAAGGTAGGCCTTGAAATACATCCACAGGTACACCTCCAATTGACTCAAATGATGTAAATTAGCCTAACAGAAGCTTCTAAAGCCATCATTTTCCATAATTTTCCAAGCTGTTTAAAGGCACAGTCAACTTAGTGTATGTAAACTTCTGACCCACTGGAATTGTGATACAGTGAATTATAAGTGAAATAATCTGTTTGTAAACAATTGTTGGAAAAATTACTTGTGTCATGCACAAAGTAGATGTCCTAACCGACTTGCCAAAACTATAGTTTGTTAACAAGAAATTTGTGGAGTGGTAAAAAATGACTCCAACCTAAGTGTATATAAACTTCAGGTGAATGTGTGTATATATATTTAAATATATTTATATATATACATAAAGTTGTATAAAAAAATTAGGCCAGCTGATTCATGATTTTGTCTGGCTGAGAAAACACTGCCTGCCTGTTTCGTCCCGACTCCCGGCACTTTCATTACCATGGGACAGCTGGAGATCGAATTTCAATATTGAAACAATGTTGCAAATGTCGGAGAGACAGACAGCAAGGTTTATACAAATCTCCACTGTTGAAAACTAAATGGTAGTCTAAAAGAAATGTTAGATAATGTCTAGATACTTTTTATAGTGGCTGGCTGGGCTGATGCGCAGTCAGATGGAACCGAGTAAATAGGCATTTTAACGTCATAGATTTAGCTGGAGGTAAATTGTGGAATAGACACTGAATGCACTTTTAACCAATCAGCCTTAAGGATTAGACCCACCCGTTGTATAAAAAAATATATTTGCGTTTGTGGATTAATTTACTTCTGCAAGTTGCCTTTTCTGAAGTATTTGGCTTGAAAACCATTGCGCTACGTTTTTGCCCATTGAAAAACATTCAAAAAGCCTACAAAGTTCAAAAACTACAAGGCTACTTCTTGGTAAATGGCTCGTCACTTTTATAGCATATAACAGAGTGACAGTCAGACACAGTAAAATAGAACAGAGGAGAGTTCTCTGGAAAATCATGAACCCATTTAGTCTCCTGACACTTCTGTGGTTCTAGATTAGACTCTACACCTGAGGCCTGGACGCTCAAGAGGCTACTGTCTTTAATCTCTCTCTAAGTAGGTTCTCTGTCTGGGAGATTCAGAGATTGGGTGCAGCTGCGCGCCTCAAAATGATACACGCAACACATTGACGCTCAATCAATTGGCAGACACACATACAACAATAGCACACATTGGATACAGAAAGCGACACACAAAACACACCAAAAAAAACAAACAGGGAAAAACAGGACTGATGTTTACTTTCTACACTGTCCCTTTTGTGGAGGACACTTCCTTCTTTCTCACTCTTCTATTTTTCCCATTTAAAAAAAATCTGTGACAACCGATCCTTTCTTCCTAACAGGGACTCGCAACCAAGAGAGCAGCAACAGTTACACCAAAGAGGACATCCACAATTGACTCTCTCCCTCCAACCTCCCTGCCCCGCTCTCTGTATATTCTTTAAACACACGGTGCTCACTCTGTATCACTCTCCTCTTAATGTAACATTTATTTAACTAGGCAGGTCAGTTAAGAACAAATGCTTATTTACAATGACGGCCTACCAAAAAGGCAAAAGGCCTCCAGCGAGAATGGGGGCTGGGATTAAAAATAAAAAATATATTTAAAAAGAAATATAGGACAAAACACATATCACGACAAGAGAGACACCACAACACTACATAAAGAGAGACAACACAACATAGCAGCAACACATGACAACACAGCATAGTAGCAACACAACATGGCAGCAGCACAAAGCATGGTACAAACATTATTGGGCACAGACAACAGCACAAAGGGCAAGAAGGTACAGACAACAATTCGTCACACGAAGCAGCCACAACTGTCAGTAAGAGTGTCCATGATTGACTCGTTGAATGAAGAGATTGAGGTTACTGTCCAGTTTGAGTGTTTGTTGCAGCTCGTTCCAGTCACTAGCTGCAGCGAACTGAAAAGAGGAGCGACCCAGGGACGTGTGTGCTTTGGGGACCTTTAACAGAATGTGACAGGCAGAACGGGTGTTGTATGTGGAGGATGAGGGCTGCAGTTGGTATCTCAGATAGGGGGGAGTGAGGCCTGAGAGGGTTTTATAAATAAGCATCAACTTGTGACGTGTATACTGAGATGACCAGTTTACAGAGGAGCATAGAGTGCAGTGATGTGTCCTATAAGGAGCATTGGTGGCAAATCTGATGGCCGAATGATGAAGAACATCTAGCCGCTCGAGAGCACCCTTACCTACCGATCTATAAATTACATCTCCGTAATTTAGCATGTGTAGGATGGTCATCTGAATCAGGGATCGTTTGGCAGCTGGGGTGAAAGAGAAGCAATTACAATAGAGGAAACCATGTCTAGATTTAACCTTTGCTTGCAGCTTTGATATGTGCTGAGAGAAGGACAGTGCACAGTCTAGCCATACTCCCAAGTACATGTATGAGGTGACTACCTCAAGCTCTAAACCTTCAGAGGTAGTAATCACACTGGTGGGAAGAGGGGCATTCTTCTTACCAAACCACATGACCTTTGTTTTGGAGGTGTTCAGAACAAGGTTAAGGGTAGAGAAAGCTTGTTGGGCACTAAGAAAGCTTTGTTGTAGAGCAATTAACACAAAATCCAGGGAGGGACCAGCTGAGTGTAAGACATCTGCATATAAATGGATGAGAGAGCTTCCGACTGCCTGAGCTATGTTGTTGGTGTAAATTGAGAAGAGTGTGGGGTCAGGATCAAGCCTTGGAGTACTCCCTTGGTGACAGGCAGTGGCTGAGACAGCAGATGTTCTGACTTT
The DNA here is from genome assembly GCF_045679555.1 of Salvelinus alpinus. Lineage (NCBI taxonomy): Eukaryota > Metazoa > Chordata > Actinopteri > Salmoniformes > Salmonidae > Salvelinus > Salvelinus alpinus. Next base: position 6,122,271 of record NC_092097.1, read on the forward strand.
ATACACTGCACTCTTTGAGAGAGTTGAACAGAGCACCTCCCCACATTTTCACTCCCCCCGCTCACCTATTCTATTTCCTTCCCTTTATCACCCCCTCTCTCCCTCTTTTCAGGCCAGAGGGACCACAGCACAGACAGTGAATGGCCCTGATGTCATTAACTAGCTGCAGTTCTTTGTGCTGAGCTAGCCAGTCCACAGATAACGATCTTCTGCCCTAAAGAACCACCACCACCACCACCACTACACAGCTGGGTGGAACCTCACACTCATCAACAGGTCATTCAAATGTATACATCCTCTCTACAATATAAGTGATTCTCTTACATTCTGATAAGTGAGTCTACAGTGCATTTGGAAACTATTCAGACCCGTTGACTCTCTCAACATTTAGTTACGTTACTGCCTTGTTCTAAAAATGGATTTAATAGTTTATCCCTCATCTACACACAATACCCCGTAGTGACAAAGCAAAAACATTTTTTTCTTCTCAATTTGAACAAATGTATTTAAAAACAAAACTGAAATATCACATTTACATAATTATTCAGACCCTTTACTCAGTACTTTGTTGAATCACCTTTGGCAGCGATTACAGCCGCGAGTCTTCTTGGGTATGACGCTACAAGCTTGGCACACCTGTATTTGGGGAGTTTCTCCCATTATTCTCTGCATATCCTCTCAAGCTCTGTCAGGTTGGATGGGGAGTGCCGAACAGCTAGTTTCAGGTCTCTCCATAGATGTTCGATCGGGTTCAAGTCCGGGCTCTGGCTGGGTCACTCAAGGACATTCAGAGACTTGTCCCGAAGCCACTCCTGCATTGTCTTGGCTGTGTGCTTAGGGTCGTTGTCCTGTTGGAAGGTGAACCCTCACTCTGGAGCAGATTGTCATCAATGATCTCTCTGTACTTTGCTCCGTTTATCTTTCCCCTCGATCCTGACAAGTCTCCCAGTCCCTGCCACTGAAAAACATCCCCACAGCATGATGCTGCCACCACCATGCTTTACCGTAGGGATGGTGCCAGTTTTCCTCCAGATATGACGCTTGGCTTTCAGCTCAAAGTGTTCACTCTTGGTTTCAACAAACCAAAGAATCTTGTTTCTCGTGTTCTGAGAAACAAGATGGTAAACTCCAAGCGGGCTGTCATGTGCCTTTTACTGAGGAGTGGATTCCGTCTGGCCACTCTACCATAAAGGCCTGATTGGTGGAGTTCTGCATAGATGGTTGTCCTTCTGGAATGTTTTCCCATCTCCACAGAGGAACTCTGGAACTCTGTCAGAGTGACCATCAGATTCTTGATCACCTCCTTGATCAAGGCCCTTCTCCCCCGATTGCTCAGTTTGGCCGGGCGGCCTGCTCTAGGAAGAGTCTTGGTGGTTCCAAACTTCTTCCATTTAAGAATGATGGAGGCCACTGTGTTCTTGGGGACCTTCCATGCTGCAGACATTTCTTGGTAATCTTCCTCAGATCGGTGCCTAGACAATTCTGTCTGGGAGCTCTATGGACAATTCCTCCAACCTCATGGCTTGGTTTTTTCTCTGACATGCACTGTCAACTGTGGGACCTTATATAGACAGGTGTTTCCCTTTCCAAATCATGTCCAATCAATTTAATTTACCACAGGTGCACTCCAATCAAGTTGTAGAAACATCTCAAGGGTGATCAATGGAAACAGGATGCGCCTGAGCTCAATTTTGAGTCTCATAGCAAAGTTTCTGAATACTTATGTAAATAAGGTATTTTTGAAAATTGTATTTATAATACATTTGCAAACATTTCAAAAAACCTGTTGTCGCTTTGTCATTATGGCGTATTGTGTGTAGATTGATTAAATACATGTTTTTCTCATAAATTTTAGAATAAGGCTGTAACATAACAAACTCGGAAAAAGTCAAGGGGTCTGAATACTTTCTGAATGCACCGTATATAAACCGGGTAGTTTGGGCCTTCGATGCTGATTGGCTGAAACAGCATTTCAGTCGTGAGTATATCAGACAATATATGAAGAGATGGAGAACCGCACACTGTCCAAAACTGAGGCTTGAATGCAAAATAAAGATACTTATTAAAACATCATGGTGCCCCAAAATTCATAGTGCAAGAAAGTGCAGAAATGAAAGGTGAAAACAAAACACAACCGTTTCAGACAATATACCATGGGTATGACGCAAAACTACTTGTTTACTGTTATATGTATGTTGGTAACCGGTTTATAATTGCAATAAGGCAAGACACCTCAGGGGTTTGTGCTATATGGCCAATATACCACTGCTAAAGGCTGTATCCAGGCAGTCTGCTTTGCGTCATGCATAAGAACAGCCGTTAGGCGTGGTATATTGGCCATTATAAACTGGGTGGTTCGAGCCCTGAATGCTGACTGGCTGACAACCGTGGTATATCAGAACGTATATCACGGGTATGACAAAACATTTATTTTTACTGCTCTAATTACGTTGGTAACCAGTCTTTTAATAGCAATAAGGCACCTCAGGGGTTTGTGGTATATGGCCATATACCACATATACGCATCGCGCGTCGTGCGTAAGAACAGCCCTTAGGCGTGGTATATTGGCCATATACCACACCCCCTCAGGCCTTATTTCTTAAATATACCACACCACCTCGGACCTTATTGCTCAAATATATCATATATCGTGATCTGAGAGGATACATTCCACATAACCTACTGACACTGAGTCTGTGTAAATCAATGTAAAAGTCAGATCTGAATGTGAGATGGTCTGTAAACTGTATCTTTGAAGAAATTAAATGGCTTTGAAAAAGCCCTCTCTTTTTAGGTAACCTGATTGACTGGGTTGACATCTGATATCAATAGGATGCAAATGATCCAACTGACTCTCAACAGACGGTCTTTCAAAACCTGTGAACATTCAAATAATGCTCTGACTGTGTGCGCACTGTTGCATGCGCTGACAACAGAGAGAGTTGCTCAGCAGCTTCAGAAACAGGAAGAGAACAGGAAGTGTGAGGGAGGCCCACGCGGCCTGACAGGAAGTTATTCTGCAACAGAAACATTGTCTGATGAACCCTAAGGAGTTCATTAACAACTGCACTAACATAACACCTTGAGGGACACACACCAACAGAGAAATAAACACACACACACATATATAGAAACACACACACACGCAGAGAAGCAAACGCAGAAAAATAAACTCACAGACACAAACACCTCCACTACACACTGAAACACACGAGTCATGTGGAATCTACAGGGAGGGGGGATTTGTTATCCAAACTGCTCACGGAGGATATTAAAATCAGACAAATTACCACAGAAGCACAATAATCAACATCTCACACAGTATAGTTTCGGAATTAGCTAGTAAGCCGTCGTCCACAGTCCCTGGGCAGGCTATAAATAGATGAAAACATACTGCATAAAATCAAACATTGACACATCTCCATATTCATAAGCTCCATATTCATCTGATTTGAAATCATAGAAATATAGATAATAGAATGTACATTCCCATTGACCTTGACAGTGGGTGGATCGGCGGCCATCATTGTGGTAGTAATTGGAAGGAAAAATGTCAATTCAATTTAAATGTCAAAGGCGTACCAGCTAAATTGCAGTGCTCTGAAAGGATAGGTCCATTCTATGAACTATATTGAAATGACACCCACCCTGTATTCAAGAGTATGCTGTGTCTCAACAGTTGGCGGGCACAACACACACACCTCAAATTATGTAAATTAGCGTTTAAAACTACAACATATGCAAAAAATAATAATTATGCAGTTTACACGTTTTTTTTGATAATTGATGTTAAAATGTTAAAAGGTTTTTTTAACTATCAAATGCAACTGATAATCTTTTCCAGTGATGAAGACAAGACGTCTCATGGTATAGTAGGGTATGCATTAGACTTGGGCGGTATAATGTATATACCGTATACCAGGGTATTTTTAAATACCCACAGTAGGATTTTCAATAGCTCAAACAATTTTTAGCTTATTTTTTCATGAATGTGAATATATATTGAATATTTTCAAATGAATACCTGCAGTCAACTTGTGCCCTAAAAGACAAAGCAGATCATGTTCCTCATTTCAGCTGTTGCGTCATTTTTTTAACTGTTCCCCAAAGCAGCTGATTGAGCCAGTCACATAGTATGCTTGTTTACAAAGAGCACACGGTGCAAAAGGAAGCTGTCTTGACGTGACGACCCATTGTTGCGCAGCGCAAGCAAGTTACACTTGAAATTCACTACTAATGTTTGCCAGCTAAATATCTTATAACTACTCTGAACAAAAACATAATTGCAACATGTAAAGTGTTGGTCCCATGTTTCATGAGCTGAAATAAAAGATCCCAGAAATGTTCCATACGCACAAAAAAGCATATTTCTCTCAAATTCTGTGCACAAATGTGTATACATCCCTGTTAGTGAGCATTGCTCCTTTGCCAAGATAATGCATCCACTTGACAGGTGTGGTATATCAAGAAGCTGATTAAACAGCAGGATCATTACATAGGTGCACCTTATGCTGGGGACCTGGGGACAATAAAAGGCCAGAGCAATGTGCAGTTTATCACACAGCATAATGCCACAGATGTCTCAAATTTTGAGGATGCGTGTAATTGGCATGCTGACTGCAGGAATGTCTACCAGAGCTGTTCCCAGAGAGTGTAATGTTCATTTCTCTACCATAAGCCTCCTCCAACGTTGTTTTAGAGAATTTGGCAGTACGTCCATCTGGCCTCACACCCGCAGACCATGTGTAACCACACCAGCCCAGGACCTCCACATCCGGCTTCTTCACCTGTGGGATCGTCTGAGACAAGCCACCAGGACAGCTGATGAAACGGTCTCTAAAAAAATCCCTCCCAGAGTTTTTTTGGGGGGGGGAAACTCATGGCCCTGCCTAGTCATGTGAAATCCATAGATTAGGGACTAATGAATTTAAAACTTGTTGAAAATGCTGCATGTTCTGTTTAAATTTTTGTTCAATATATAAGTTTCACTGTCTAAGATGTGCCAAAAAAAAATGTCTCCAGCAATGCATTTGGTTTGCTAACTTGCTATAGCTAAGTCACGAGCTTAAAAAGATAAAGCTTCTTGGTCACAGCAAAGACAGCCAATCCACTCCTGGATCAAGTTCCCTGCTGTCTAATATTTGTTTTGTGAGTGCAGCAAACTTCATGAGCTGGGGTGTCTTTAGTCGTTGTAATTTGTTTAATGTTCGCTTGCACTTGCTAGCATTTAGCTAGCGTCTGCTATGAGAATTCACTAGTACTTTGTTAGCATGCATATTTAAAAATAATAATAATAATAATACATTTGGAAAGAAATACACAAGTATGTGGACACCCCTTCAAATTAGTGGATTCATCTATTTCAGCCACACCCATTGCTGACAGGTGTACAAAATCGAGGACACTGCCATGCAATCTCCATAGGAAACATTATCAGTAGAATGGCCTTACTGAAAGAGCTAGCTCAGTGACTTTCAACGTGGCACCGTCATAGGATGCCACCTTTCCAACAAGTCAGGTCGCCAAATGTCTGCCCTGCTAGAGCTGCCCTGGTCAACTGGAAGTGCTATTATTGTGGAGGTGGAAACGTCTAGGAGCAACAACGGCTCAACCGCGAATTGGTAGGCCGCACAAGCTCAGAACGGGGCCGCCGAGTTCTGAAGTGCGTAGGGCGTATAAATCGTCTGTCCTCGGTTGCAACACCGAGTTCCAAACTTCCTCTGGAAGCAACATCAGCACAAGAACTGCTGGGCGGTAGCTTCATAAAATGGGTTTCCCTGGCCGAGCAGCCGCACACAAGCCTAAGATCGCCATGCGCAATGCCAAGCGTCGGCTGGAGTGGTGTAAAGCTTGCCGCAATTGGACTCTGGAGCAGTGGAAATGCGTTCTCTGGAATGAAGAATCACGCTTTACCATCTGGCAGTCTGACGTACGAATCTGGGTTTGGTGGATGCCAGGAGAACGCCTGCCCCAATGCATAGTGCCCACTGTAAAGTTTGGTGGAGGGGGAATAATGGTCTGGGGCTATTTTTCATGATGTGGGCTAGGCCCCTTAGTTCCAGTGAAGGGACATCTTAATGCTACAGCATACAATGACATTCTAGACAATTCTGTGCTTCCAACTTTGTGGCAACAGTTTGGGGAAGGCCCTTTACTGTTTCAGCATGACAATGCCCCTGTGCACAAAGCGAGGTCCATACAGAAATGGTTTGTCGAGATAGGTGTGGAAGAACTTGACTGGCCTGCACAGAGCCCTAACCTCAACCCCATCGAAACACCTTTGGGATGAAATGGAACGCCGACCTCGAGCCAGGCCTACTTCACTAATGCTCTTGTGGCTGAATGGAAGCAAGTCCCTGCAGCAATGTTCCAACATCTAGTGGAAAGCCTTCCCAGAAGAGTGGAGGCTGTTGTAGCAGCAAAGGGGGACCACCTCTATATTAATGCCCATGATTTTGGAATGAGATGTCCACATACTTTTGGTCATGTAGTGTAGCACCCCCTTGCTAATACCGTATACCCCGTTAAGGTACAGAAACGGTATGAAGGTATGAAAATCTGGATACGGCCCAACCCTAGTATGCATAGTGGGTCAACTTTGAGCACCTCTATCTCCTGAATGTTTTGGCATTCTGATACCAAAAATGTCACTTCTGACCACTTCTACCGTGGTCAAATATGTATGGAACGTTTCGTTGAAATAAAAAGGGAAGCGGTCAAAAAGTGATTGAAATCAAATGGAACGACCTTCTTATTAAAACAGGCAGTGAACAGGGCACCTACAGTACTACTGTAATCCCCCAGGACTAAATAATACTGTTGATTCCTGATCAAATGCTACAGCTTCTGTACTGCCATGAGTCTGCACTTATCGATTAGACTGTAGACCGTGGCATTGCATTTTTCCCTCGTACTAATCCCTGATATTACACAGTAGGGATCCATACTAAATCCAATAGAGCCATGATAGATCAAAATAAGGGTATCCACAATTAAAGCTTTCAACACTCCTGACAGATACGTGGTTAGTGATCAGTGATTACTTCTAGTAACGGCATTCCGTGTTAATGGGTAATAAACCTTGTATTTATATCAGCCAATATAAAATGTGCCAATTGGGCCTGTAGTGTACAGTACTAAGTAAGTCTGCGTTGAGTTAAGGCTTTGCTGTACTTTACTAACGGCGCCGTGCTTTGTTGACTCTGCCATGCTTCGGTTTCTGTAACCCGTCCCTGTTACAGTCAGGAAAGTCTTTCGTTTAGCACCCCCTGACAAATTACTCTCTCTAATGACTAGAGGTCAGAGACCATGTGACCAAGGTGAAGAGGCTGGTGTGTGTGTGTGTGTGTGTGTGTCTGGAGAGGGACCTCTATGAAGATGTTGTTGGTAGATCCGGTGTCCTGTTCGAATACCTGGTAACACTTTCAGTTGCTGTTATACCGGTGTTGTAACACTGTAATTAGCTACACTAGTAACGGCATCGTATTACGTCCTCCCCTGCTTCCCATCCCAGAAAGCGATATAGTTGAACACTTGCTTTCACTTATCCTATTATGTTAGATTGCTCATGCAATCCAGCTTTACTTCAAGGAAGGGTGGAGAGAGGGATGCATTTTATAGGCTACAGTAAGTATCTGGCCTTAAACAGCTCTTTAACAGGAGATAACCATTAGGCCCTGAAGCCTTATGAGGGGACAATGAGGGCAGGGGGCCAGTCTACCGTTATCGTTTTTTGTGGTCGGTTCGGTTAGATTATTTTGGGGAGAATTCTCCATTCAAATGTTGCTTGCGTACAACATACAGCAACATATTTCATCGGAAATGAAGTGAAAACTATTTGAAAGAATAATACAGTGCTAAAGAATAAAAAATCCGCCTAATGCTCGATGAGGCTACTAGTTTGAATAAAAAACGGTGCCTTGATTGTAAACAGACTTCAGCTGGCAGACATGGATGTACCAGCAAACATTTTTGTTGATCTTGTGGAACTGGAGGACTTATCTGCTGGGGGAATTGTCCGTAATCTGTTATCTGCATTAGAGGGTGTAAAGTTTACCGAGGACTTTCTCTCCAAAACCCTCATTGGAATTACGTGTGGTGGTGAGTCTGTCATGCTGGGACGCAAGAGCGGAGTAGGAACAAGGCTCCAGGCCTTCTTCCCTAATATAACTGCTCGGCACACAGGCTTGAGCTCACATTAGGCGATGTGGTAAAAGAGATGGGAGCTATCAATCATTTGAAAATACTTATGGACAAGCTATATGTGCTTTATACCGTATCCAATAAGAAACGAATGGAGCTGAGGGAGTGCATAGAGAGTTTAGACATTTAGCTGTGCTAAAATCGACAGGATCTTGGACACTAGATGGGCGGCATCCGGTTTTAGAACTGTCGAGTCCGTGTGGAAAAAAATTACCCGGCTCGTCACAAGCATTTCACCACAGCGGCTGAGGAGGCCTCCTGCGACTGTGTGATCGGTCAGAGCTAGTGGCCTTACCATGAGCATATCCTCGAATGCGTTTGTCAACAATCTAGGCCTTATGTGTGATGCACATCAAGAACTATCTGACTTGTCACTCGAGCTCCAAAAGAGAGACTGCACAATTACTACTGCACACAGGGCAGTCACCAGGGAAGCGAGGGTGTTCAGTGCAATGGCAGAGCAGCCAGGCTGACACACACACACAACTCAGCCAGACAGGGATTCAGGAAAACTCTTTCTAAGGCGTCAAACTGGATGGTTGAAGACCCAGCGGCAGAGTCCTTAATCAGAGGGAGTTTTTCATAGAGCTTGGCGAGGAACCGTGGAGGCTTGAATGTTCTCTTAAGGAGGACGGACGGTGGACAATACAGGACACAGCCAGGTCATAGAGGAGCTGAAGGTGCTTTGCGCGCAATACTGGCCGGAGGATGTAGGAGCTATGTATGGAGAAACAGAGGTAGAATCTCTCGGCCCGCGGTTTGGCATGACAGTCCACATATGGTCATGCGGACCTACAGGCACTAATGATAATGATAAAGGACACATTCCAGATGGACTTAAAGTGCTGGTGATGGTGGTCAACACTGTCCCCCATCTCCAGTACAGAATGCGAGCGGGGATTTTCTCAAACAAATCTGATTTGCACCTCAACCCTGCGCGCCTCTCTGCATACCTCCACCATTTCAGGGCTACTCTTTCTGAACCTTGTTGGCCCACCCCTGACCCAATTCGACGCGGTCCTCTATGTGAGGTCATGGATTTCTAAAGGACACAGATGTGTCACAGACACCAGGAGCAAAACAAGAAATAGGGAGGAGACGCACAAGGAAATGTCTGCGTTACGGGAGGTTTTGGAAAACTAAGGTGGCACTGTGACGTTAATCTGAATAAGCGCTTCATGTTATCACATAGGCACGAGGCCTGTGTACTATAGTAGGTGTTCTGCTGTAGCCTACATCGATGTATTTCATTGGAAGTATATTCTGATGTCACAATCATTTGACTTGATTATGTTCGTTCTACTGCTACATCGATGTCTTGAAAAGCACACGAAATTCAAGTCTTGTAAGCCCCACAGCTATGTGTGCATATGCATATGGCAGGTGTTCTGCAGTGACGCCTAAAAAAGTTGCTGTACATTGATGTCTTGAAAATTAGGCTATAAGAAATTCAGACTTGTAATCCCCACAGCTATACTAGAGTTTGTGGGCATATTATACATGTTTGGGAAGGTGGCTGTGAGAGAAGCGTGCCAGTATCTCTCACATAACTAGAATGACATTCACTTTCTATGATCTCTCTCCCTCTCTGCTCCGAAAGACACAAGCATCTCTCAAGCGTTGCACTGAATCATTTAACTTAGACTCTATGCTGTAGGCCACCAAAATATTTGATCAACTTCCAAATATTGTTTTGAGAGCGAGAGACAGAGAGAGGCTTTTGGCACGAGTGCGTCGGCCTTCACCAGTGAGTGAGCTGCGCATCATTGTGTGGGTCAGTGAAACCGGAAAGCATTTTTTATGACTACAATTTCCTCCTCACATTGTAGCCCACAACATGTCTCCACACACCTAGGCCTAGGCTATCGATGGATTCAAGACAAGGTCGTTTTTTATTGATATCAGATTTTCAGTTTCGTCCGTGTCAAAGTTGCCTGCCATTTTGATCATTTGTGTGGCATTAACAAAGACTCGGCCAAAGTCTCCAGTCATGTAAAATGACTTACATAGAATTGCATGAAATTATTTTATCAAAGGCCAACATTATTCCCATTTTTTACCCACAAAAAAATGTACCCCATGTATAAAACTTCTGTAAGTGCCTCTATTCTACTGCTCTATGCCACTACACAAATGTGATGAAATGACGCATTCTTCTGTCACGCATTCTTCTCGCTCTTTTCTCCCAGCACTAACCTAACGTAGCAGGTGTAAAAGAAACACACCGGCATACAATGGATTATGGTCGTTGTTGTTAATGACCAGGTTTTCTGCGCTAAACTATGTAGATTTTTTTTCTTGTTGGAAACTACAACTCCCTACTACAGTTTGGGCTTGATCTGATTAATCTCTAGAGAAACTATGCAACGTGTGCGCATTGAGCTCACGGAAGAAGAAAAAAACAGAAGGAAATGGAATTCAAAATAATTGAACCAATGATTTTGGTTAAATCGCTCAGCATAACACACACACACACACAGACGTTCTGACCTGAGGCTAGTTCCCACCAGAGCCAGGCCTGTAAAGCAGCCCCCCTAGAGAGGCTGTCGACCCAGTGAACGGTTCCCAGTGTCAACAGGAAACAGACGCGACACACACATCCTACACAGGACATACGTCCAACAACCAAAACAAACCCTTTTAAAAATGTCTATTTATTCTACACCCCCCTGGCTTCTGTCATTGTATTCTAGGCCACTCACTGTTGTGTCAAGGGCAGACTGTCGATATCGTGGCCTGTAACAGTCTGAATGCAGACCAAAGCGGCAACGAAAAGTTTGGTAGCAGAAAATCATTTCACACAACGCACGTTGCGTCACACAGACTGAAGTCCTTCCGTCTTCAAGAGAGCGAGAGTTGCACCCCTTCTGAAAAAACCTACACTCGATCCCTCCGATGTCAACAACTACAGACCAGTATCCCTTCTTTCTTTTCTCTCCAAAACTCTTGAACGTGCCGTCCTTGGCCAGCTCTCCTGCTATCTCTCTCAGAATGACCTTCTTGATCCAAATCAGTCAGGTTTCAAGACTAGTCATTCAACTGAGACTGCTCTTCTCTGTGTCACGGAGGCGCTCCGCACTGCTAAAGCTAACTCTCTCTCCTCTGCTCTCATCCTTCTAGACCTATCGGCTGCCTTTGATACTGTGAACCATCAGATCCTCCTCTCCACCCTCTCCGAGCTGGGCATCTCCGGCGCGGCCCACGCTTGGATTGCGTCCTACCTGACAGGTCGCTCCTACCAGGTGGCGTGGCGAGAATCTGTCTCCGCACCACGTGCTCTCACCACTGGTGTCCCCCAGGGCTCTGTTCTAGGCCCTCTCCTATTCTCGCTATACACCAAGTCACTTGGCTCTGTCATATCCTCACATGGTCTCTCCTATCATTGCTATGCAGACGACACACAATTAATCTTCTCCTTTCCCCCCTCTGATAACCAGGTGGTGAATCGCATCTCTGCATGTCTGGCAGACATATCAGTGTGGATGACGGATCACCACCTCAAGCTGAACCTCGGCAAGACGGAGCTGCTCTTCCTCCCGGGGAAGGACTGCCCGTTCCATGATCTCGCCATCACGGTTGACAACTCCATTGTGTCCTCCTCCCAGAGTGCTAAGAACCTTGGCGTGATCCTGGACAACACCCTGTCGTTCTCAACTAACATCAAGGCGGTGACCCGTTCCTGTAGGTTCATGCTCTACAACATTCGCAGAGTACGACCCTGCCTCACGCAGGAAGCGGCGCAGGTCCTAATCCAGGCACTTGTCATCTCCCGTCTGGATTACTGCAACTCGCTGTTGGCTGGGCTCCCTGCCTGTGCCATTAAACCCCTACAACTCATCCAGAACGTCCGAACAGCCCGTCTGGTGTTCAACTTTCCCAAGTTCTCTCACGTCACCCCGCTCCTCCGCTCTCTCCACTGGCTTCCAGTTGAAGCTCGCATCCGCTACAAGACCATGGTGCTTGCCTACGGAGCTGTGAGGGGAACGGCACCTCCGTACCTTCAGGCTCTGATCAGGCCCTACACCCAAACAAGGGCACTGCGTTCATCCACCTCTGGCCTGCTCGCCTCCCTACCTCTGAGGAAGTACAGTTCCCGCTCAGCCCAGTCAAAACTGTTCGCTGCTCTGGCACCCCAATGGTGGAACAAACTCCCTCACGACGCCAGGTCAGCGGAGTCAATCACCACCTTCCGGAGACACCTGAAACCCCACCTCTTTAAGGAATACCTAGGATAGGATAAAGTAATCCTTCTAACCCCCCCCCCCCTTAAAAGAGTTAGATGCACTATTGTAAAGTGGTTGTTCCACTGGATATCATAAGGTGAATGCACCAATTTGTAAGTCGCTCTGGATAAGAGCGTCTGCTAAATGACTTAAATGTAAATGTAAATGTAAAAGTCGAAAATTGTAAGCCAATGGCGGTCACCGGTGTGGTAAAACGCTTCTGCGATCATCACAACATACAAAGATCACTCCTGCATGGGAACAGTGAATAAAGTACATCCTTGTATCCCCTTCCCTGTTCATAATAACCTATTCATCACAATAAAGTATACGTATTAATCTATTTCCAGCCTCATCATCACAAGAGGAGCAGAACAGAACATCAGACTATCTCAGCTCCCCCCTGGGCGCTTGGCGGGTAACGTTGTTTAAGAGCACCCAGAGGAGGTGGCTGGCTGCTTGTCTCATCAACTTGATTTAGAGCACTATTGTTGACCAGTGCTCCGATTAAAAGTAGTGCACTGCATAGGGAATAGGGTGCCATTTGGGATGCAGGCCCCCTGTGTCTCTCCTCCATGATTCCTCCGGTTTCGTCCTGTCGTCACAGGAGACATGCAGTCAACAGCCTCTCTCGGTCTTCTTTGTGTCTATTTATAACAAGATTGGCTGTTGACTCAACACCTGCAATGACGGGGGGGGGTGAAAAGAGGAGGGGAGAGGAGGATGGAGAGGGACAAAGAGAGGGGAGAGAGGGGCAAACATGGCCTGCAGATGAAAAACTCAACAACAAACATACCCACACACCCAAAAGCACATGTTCAAAAATGAGCTTGCACACACAGAGAAATACATGAAAAGCACATATGACTTCCCACGCACACAGATTAAACAAAAATAAACACACACACACACACACACACATGGCTTAGACCAAGCCATCAGCAACATAAATCTGTCAACCTCAAGCCAACACCAGCCCTCAAGATGGCATCGACCGCACTGGAAGTGTGTGATCTACTGTTTGGATGCAGGATTCTGGGTCATTGTGTAACAGGCTATCTGTATGCTGGCTGTATGTTCTCTGAATGTTGTTTAGTGAAGGCTTTCCCAGACAGACAGGAAATTAACGGCTTCTCTGTTGTGACACAGACTGTGGAGGGGCGGGGGTATGGGGTCCAGCCTCTAGGTCAGGGTGGTGAATGACCTGACTTTGTTTGGCCATCAACACCCCCCTCCGTCGGCTCCCTCACCAGCGTGCACACGCGCCGGTCAAACCCGTACTTTTCGAAACGCAGACCTTGAACGGAGGTTCCTCTGTTGCAGAACAGAATTCCGATTATAAAATGTGGGAGCGATTACACAGCCATCCATCTACTCTCTGTTATCAGTGGCCCGGCGTTCCCTGGAATAGTCTTCCCCGTCGCTACGAAGACAGTCCATCCCAAATGGCACCCTATTCCCCAATGTAGTGCACTATTTCCTAACCAGGGCCCGTTGAGATAAGGTCAAAAGTAGTGCATTGGGTGTGGTATTTGGGATGCATACCTAGTTCCACGGGAAGTCCTCGAGATCCGTGTGTTTGTTTGTATGCGTCCCTACTTCCTGTCACCACTAACACTGGTGCCACCCATTAGCAACAGAGTAAATACACACATACGCACATTTTGGATCACACACGAAGAAGAGAACAGAGCATGCTTTTAAGATTCCTATTACAACAGTGGCACTATGGTTATTACATACCTCTGTGTGCTTATTTTCGTGTTTGCTACCGAATTAACATTGGTTGGTATTGTTCAACTTCGTGTGCTTACAGTAGGCCTATACCTAGTGCAGGGTAACTAACACTAATTAAGTAAATTGTACTTCCATAGTGACAAAATAATCTGTTGAAAAATGCAGCTTTGAATAGAGAGACAGCCTTGTCTCCTGCTGCTGTGTTGTCAGGTCATGTCAGGCTCCTACTGTGTGTGTCTGAAAGGTGTGAACTATAACTGATACCATTCACCTTCACTCATCCTCACATACCATCCCCTCCCCCGGCCAGTTAAATAAATCAATAGTAGGGCCTCGGCCTTTAACCCCACTTCCTCATTTGTATTTTATTTATTTAACCTTTTGTTTTAACTAGGCAAGTCAGTTAAGAACAAATTCTTATTTACAATGACGGGCCTAGGAACAGTGGGTTAACCGCCTTGTTCAGGGCCAGACCGACAGATTTGAACCTCGTCAGCTCGGGGATTCGATCTACTAAGGCTACCTGCCGCCCCAATACGAACAACAGACGAACAACAATGAAGCAGCAGCATCGCTTTTCTTCTTTTCACTCTTTTTGAAAAGCCTCAGCAAAATGCAGGCTAAACCACTTCCTCTTTTTGACATTGTGACAAAGAGCGCAAAGGAACTAACTGACAGGCTGACTCTAATGCCGGGTTCTGCCCCGTGGTGAGGCGGTGGTGTCGGCCCATTGTCCAACGGTCTCGTGCCGCACCGGGGGGGGGGTCAGAACCTCTAGAAGTCAACCGTAATAATATTGGTAGCCCCATTTTCCCGTGCAGTGGCCCATGTGTGGTTGGTAGGATAAATGGTTACAAGGCTCGTGGCCTATAGCCAGTCAGCTGGATGTGTCCTTTAAAAGGCACCGTATTCTTTACTTATGGACCCTGGTCAAAAGAAGTGCACTATATAGGGAATAGGGTACCATTTGGGATGCATCCAGCTGACTGACTATGGGCTACGAGCCTTGTAACCATTTAGCCCACCAACCACGCATGGGCCACTGCACGGGAAAATGGGAAAATGGAGCCATCGATATTACGGTTGACTTCAAAAAGGCCCCGATTCCGACCGCCTTGCCACGGGGCAAAACCGTCTGGCTGCGACAAGGTTACCACGCGAGCACGCACACACAGAGAAAGAGAAACACGCGCGCGCACATGACTGCAGATATACTATCCAATATACTAGCCCAATTAAGTCAAGCCTTCTCACATTACTAGAGTCATGAAGGCAGTCAAATTCCACGTGACCGTTTTGTCACGGTAATTATGCTTCTCGAAGCTCTGATACTGCCGATTATCATTAGTAGCCTACCAAACTAGCTACCAACTGGTACTCAGCACTCTATTGTCTCCCTAATCCCTCTGACAATGTAAATGTAAAAAATCAACAACAACAAAAAATCTAACACTTCACTTCATGTGGCACAACATTTCTATAGGCTTTGCAATTGCGGGAGAAAACAGAGTGATGGCCGCTAATAAAAAGAGGAGGATCCCATCAGCTTTCTATAGACTAGGCCTACTATATTTATTTCTTAACTTTCCTAAAATTGTGCACATTGTGTATAATTTACAAAATAAGTATAGTCTACCTGGCTGGCATGAAAATAAACCACGGGGAAAAGCGTCCTCCATTCGCTGTTTAAGTGCATAGATGACATATTTTTTCCCGCTGCCCCTGTTTCGATACAGTTGCATGATAATGGTTCATTCTAAATCTAAACAAATGTTACACATATTATTTTGTATAAGTAAAGAGAAGATTCAATCAAGAAGTCTGATGGGTGACAATATTCGCCTATCAATTATATATTAGTCAGTCAGCATGGCTACCACAGCATTATGCTTAATGGGACTATCATTTGTTTTTCAACAGGACAATGACCCAACACACCTCCAGGCTGTGTAAGGGCTATTTGACCAAGAAGGAGATTGATGGAGTGCTGCATCAGATGACCTGGCCGCAACAATCACCCGACCTCAACCCAATTGAGATGGTTTTGGATGAGTTGGACCACTGAGTGAAGGAAAAGCAGCCAACAAGTACTCAGCATATGTGGGAGCATATGTGGGAGCATATGTGGGAACTTCTTCAATACTGTTGGAAAAGCATTCCAGGTGAAGCTGGTTGAGAGAATGCCAAGAGTGTGCAAAGATGTCATCAAGGCAAAGGGTCGCTACTTTGAAGAATCTCAAATATTAAATATATTTTGATTTGTTTAACACTTTTTTGATTAATACATGATTCCATATGTGTTATTTCATCGTGTTGTTGTCTTCACTATTACTCTACACTGTAGAAAATAGTACAAATAAAGAAAAACTCTGGAATGAGTAGGTGTGTCCAAACGTTTGACTAGTACTGTACACCTCGGAATTGGATAAGGACGCGCGCAGTTGCATCCCCGATGAGCCTGCCTTCACTTGTGTGTAGCCTGTGAGAACGACCTGATCACGTGAAGGAGAGCCATGTGAGTGCGAGACGCTTCGGATTGCGCAGCACACTCAGGGAGAAGGGCACAACGCAGCAAGCCCAGGCCGCAAAGGCCATGGATTTTTTAGGGTGCTTTACAGCCACAAAGGGTATGCTACTGTGAAATTCAAGGCATTATCAAGTGCTTGTCAAATTGTGAATGAGAGACTATTGGTGTGTACAGCCTGCGCAAAAACACTAAGCAGAGCTCATGCCTATCAAGCGACTTTTTTCAAATCATCATTAGTCTCATCATGCAGCCTTACAATGTATTACAAATCTAAACATATAGCCCAACATTTGTAGAACAACTAAAGTTACATTAATAACTCTAAATTAAGCATAAATTAAGCATTTTTATTTATTTGTTAACTGATCAACACAGTTAAATCCCTCAAATCGTTTGGAGAAAATATATTTTCAATATTTATATATATATGTGTTAATCTGTATTCTTCATACTATGAAATAATATAAAATAATGCCACGGAATTATAAGCAAATCTTGTCTGCTAAATGAACTAGTTTAGCCCACAGCCATTTGGCATAGCCACATCAGGACCTAGCATAAGGACAACTCAGAGTATGCTATTCTGTTCTTCTGAAATAGACTACATTTTCTTCATATCATGCTTCTTTAGACCTGTCTAAAATAAATCATGGATTTATTGTGAAGGTGTAGGCGATATTACATGGATTTATTAGACTTTTTTTATGTGTGGAAGCCAGGAGATGCTAAATGTGTTTATGTTAATGAACGGTCAATTACCGTGAGACCGACAGTTATTTGCTTGACAATCACCGTCTGACAAAAATTTCACGACCGCCACAGCCCTAGTGGTAATAGCCTACTGTGATATATAATATCCCCTTATGGCACCCCAATTAAACAGCGATGATGTCCAATATTCATCGATAACCTCACAACCCAGCCCCATGCCTTCAGGGTTCGTTCTCAACAAAGGCAGTGAATAAAATGTGAAGGACATGTCATCGCTTTGGGGAACAGTATCTACATCTCTTTGTGCTGCTCGACTCAAAATGCAAAAACACATTTCAGCAAGGTCCAAAGTAAATTTTTTCTAACACTGAGTCATTGAGGGAAAGCAAGTATGTTGTAACGATGATAAGACACCCTATTGCAATAGCAACAACACATGGCATGGAGAGCTCACATGAAGAGAATTTGATATTATTGTGACTGGCAGAAATGCCCAACCTGGTCTCAGAGCATTTCGTATTATTCTGTACGTAAATCTGGGACACTCCATTTAGTATATGTTACGTTTCGTATGGTATGTATTACATTTTGAATGTCCATCACCCATCTCATATGATGTTACAAATTACAATTCAAAATGTGTTACGAATTTTCTAAACGTACAATGTTATGAATTTTCAAAACGTATGATATGTTATGAATTCTAGCTAGGTATCTAACATTAGCTAGCTGGCTACCGTTAGCTAGGCTATGGGGTTAAGGTTAAGGTCAGGGTAAAGTTTAGGAGTTAGGTTAAAGGGTTAAGGGCAGGGTTAGCTAAAAGGGTTAAGGTTAGGGGAAGGGTTAGTTAACACGCCAAGTAGTTGCAATGTAGCAAAAAAGTAGTATGTAGTTGAAAAGTTGCTATTTAGCTAAAATGCTATCAGTGATGATATTCAAATTTGCAACCTTCATTCGCGTTATACACCCACCTGTCCAACCAAACTACTTTTGTTTTTGCATTAAGTAACCGTCTGTCTTATGTAACCATACCAAACGTAACATATCATACGTACTTGAGAGGCCAACTTTACATTTACTATGCTGCGTCTAGTCTATGAGACCAGGCTGCAACGCCCCATGGATATGCTCCCCCGCCAGCACCTGGGCTGAGGACTTTCAGAATCCCACAACACTCATGATTTCAACCAACAGATCATTCAGCCTATCAGCATAATAGCACTGATCTACTTAATCTTCTGCACCTATATGAAGGCATGCTCGCACATGCTTTGCCTTATCTGCTCTGTGTACAGTAGCTAGAAGAACACCACCCATATGTTGCAAAAGCACGCCAAATTCTAACTGTACTAATGCAACTATTGCTGTACTCTACAAATGGACAGCTAAATAGCATCACCAGAGAATGCTTCTATGACTCACATGTGAGCGACTCAATTAATTCATTGCCCGGTAACAGAGACACACAGACACACAATGCGCTCTGCAAAGGTCGGCAGAAATCTTTCAGTGGGCATTCAGGGATCGCGGAGGGGCATACCTCAAAGAGACCTTCACACAGCAGTCGTTTTGGCTCGCCATCCTGTCCTCTGTCTTTCAGTGCTCCCCTCTGTTACAAAAGTATCTGAACTGTGCCAGTCAGAGTCCGTTCAGTGCGTAAAAATCCAGCGTTGCGTCAAACAAAAGCGCATGGAGCGGTACTTCAGGTTAGAAGCTCGGGCCGCGGTGCTGTCATCATAACCTGCCGTGGGTAATCCCGCTACCGTCGGCTTCTGCTTCTGTCCACTCTCACAATCTGCACCTCCGTTCTTCGCACGCGCTTTTCTTCTCCTTTCTTATTTCTTTCGCCGCTGCTACATCCTGTTGTGTATGTGCGAAGTCTACAAACGATTTCGGCGCTCATCCAAAACCACACAGTAACAACCTTCTCTGCCTATTTGTTGTCTGTCTCACATTGAATGTGCACAGCGGAGGCAGAGAGAGCAAACCGTAGGGGGGCGGGTGTAATCGCATTTGATTGACAAGCTCTTAGCCACACATTTCAAATACTCCCGCCCCCGTCCTACCTAATAGGCCAATTAGGGAGCTCAGAGCCTCAGAGTCTCAGAGGCGCCCAATGGGGTGTGTGTGTGTGTGTGTGTGTGTGTGTGTGTGTGTGTGTGTGTGTGTGTGTGTGTGTGTGTGTGTGTGTGTGTGTGTGTGTGTGTGTGTGTGTGTGTGTGTGTGTGTGTGTGTGTGTGTGCGTGTGTGCGTGTGTTAGGTTGTGGGCAGTAGCACAGGGAACATCTGAGGCCCGTTAACCAGTCATAAAGAGAGTCAATGTTCCCATGTCTGAGAGGGAGGTTCAAGGGTCACAGATTTAACATCATGGGGGTCAAAGGTAACATACCAAGTTAGGGATGTAATTGTATGATGACTAGTGCATGGTAAAGTAAAAAAGAGTGAGTGAGTCTATCCACTACAGATAACATATAATAAGCACAGCACAAGCTGGGATAGGCCGGTCGTGACTAGCAGCAGATAGGTAAGGGTTTCAGGAAGAGTGAGTCGATCCACCACTGATAGGCCTATATTGCTTCATCCCGCAACGAGCCAAAATTTCCCATCAACAGAGGCATATCCAATATCTCTATTAACAATACTTGTGATTCGTCAGGTTGAATGTGTCCTTCGCTATCAAATAAGCATTTAAAACACGTTTTTATCTCAGGGTCTACCATTTTCCGCCTGTATAAGTGGGAAATCACGTGTTAATTTACGCTCGTGTAACTGCGTGGTCTAGAATGGACTACAATGGCAGCCCACGTGCAGAAAATGGGAGACCCTGGGTAAAAACTTTTTTAAACACTATTTGATAGCGAAGGACATATTTATTGATAGCGAAGGACAGTATTGTTCCTAGAGACATTGGATGTTGACGGGAAACGTTATTTTGGTGAAACCGCGTAGTTTAGGTTTGGTTGATCAAGGACGCCAGGCTACGGAAGCTTCCACTATTGAGCCATCTGTAAACAATGGCTCGTTGCGCGATGAGTCCGATAGTGACTAATGGCAGATAGATCATGGTTTTGAGTAAAAAGAGTGAGTCTATCCACTACTAGTAAAATAGTAGAAGCAACGTAACTCATTACAAGCATGTAACAAGTTATATTAGACCTATGGATTTGATGTTAAGAGAGTAAAGTTTTATCAACTGGTATTGCAATGGTGTTATGGTAGAATGTGTTTCTGGTGAGGAGGAGCAACCTGCGAAGGAAGTGGCTCAGTGCCGTGTTTCTTTCCTGCTTTCAGTCACAATCTTCAAAAGAGGAAATGTAAGTTCTCTCTTCCGTTTTTTCGCCCCTCTGTTCTCTCCTGCCGATCACCTCCAGGCTATTGTAGCTGTAGTGAATGTTTGGAAGGAATATCAGAATCAAGGACCATCTCTGATCTTTTGTACTGTTGATTTTCTCAATGACGATGTGTTTCAAAAGTGTGATTTCCTCTCTTCTGACTCTGGCTTCGACAAACGTGTTGATTCCTACCGATTTTATGGTTAATCTTGTAGAAAAACGGAACATGTCCTAAATCCTTTCCTCATCCTCCATGGCTCATGTTCAAGGGATCAAATCCCATCGGACAAATTGTAATTTTGTTATTATCTGAGATGAATTAGATGCACGTCACAGAAACAGGGCAGATTTCCAATCCAACATGTTATGAGAGCTGCACAGACAGTATGATCCATCGTTTCAATTCAATTTTCATTGGTTTTCCAAAACGCACAAGAAGACAAATTAGGGTCCACACTTTTGAGTCGTTATAGAATATAATTGAAGACAATGTATGATATCCAGGGCTATATTACAGTACTTTGTAAGATGCTGAAATTCCCCTTTAAAATGTAAAATCAAAACAAGGGGAAGGATCCTCATTCTTATGAGGAGCTTATGTTGGTTGGTTTGCTGATATCTCGGCAAGGTAAGAGCTGGCATGTGTCAGCAATGCATGGGCAGAGGAACGCCCCATGGTTAAAGGTCCAATGCAGTCGTTTTTTATCTCAATATTAAATCATTTCTGCGTAGCAATTAAGTACCTTACTGTGATTGTTTTCAATTCAAATGGTCATAAAGAAACAAAAAAAATAGCTGATTAGCAAAGAGCAATTTCTAAAGCAAGAATTTTGCTGGGAGTGTCTGGGACTGGTCTGAGTGGGGAGGGGGAAACTGAAAACTAGCTGTTATTTGCAGAGAGGTTCGGAACTCTCTTAACTCATTTACTGTCTGGTAATATCACCAGGCAGGCCAAAACGCCATCCCACCAAACAGGCAGACATTTCAGGTGGTCTTTTCAAACAGCTCTTACACTAAAGGGGCATAATCATCATTTTCACAGTGTTATTCCAAATCTGTAACGAGTGCGCTGAGAGTCAGGAAGCAAGTTCAGGGAGTAGGTGTTTTAAGAAATAAAAGAAACAATGAACACGAAACACAAACATCGCACCAACATGAAAACAGAGTCAGTAACACCTGAGGAAAGAACCAAGGGGAGTGACAGATATAGGGAAGATAATCAAGGAGGTGATGGAGTCCAGGTGAGTGTCATGAGACACAGGTGCGCGAAACGATGGTGACAGGTGTGTGGGATAATCAGCAGCCTGATGACCTAGAGGCCGGAGAGGGAGGTGTATACTCAAGGTGTCATAATTTTTTTTTACCCCCCTCCCCAACATTTTAAAGATTTTCACATGACCCTTCCCTTGTTCTGTAAAATATACTGAACAAAAATATAAACGCAACGTGCAACAATTTCAAATATTTTACTGAGTTACAGTTCATATAAGGAAATCAGTCAATTGAAATTAATTAATTAGGCACTAATCTATGGATTTCAAATGACTGGGAATACAGATATGCATCTGTTGGTCACAGATTCCTTAAAAAAGGTAGGGGCTTGGATCAGAAAACCAGTCAGTATCTGGTACGACCACCATTTGCCACAACACATGTCCTTCACATAGAGTTGATCAGGCTGTTGATTGTGGCCTGTGGAATGGTGTCCCACTCATCTTCAATGACTGTGCAAAGTTGCTGGATATTGGCGGGAACTGGAACATGCTGTCCTACACATCGATCCAAGCATCCCAAACATGCTCAATGGGTGACATGTCTGGTGTGTGTGCTGGACATTTTCAGCTTCCAGGAAATGTGTACAGATCCTTTCGACATTGGGCCGTGCATTATCGTGCTGAAACATGATGCGATGGTGGCGGATGAATGACACGACAATGGGCATCAGGATCTTGTCACAGTATCTCTATGCATTTAAATTGCCATCGATAAAATGCAATTGTGTTCGCTGTCCGTAGCTTATGCCTGCCCATACCATCCCCCCACCGCCACCACGGGGCACTTTGTTAACAACGCTGACATCAGCAAACCGCTCGCCTACACAACGCCATACACGCACACGTCTGCCATCTGCCCGGTACAATTGAAACTGAGATTCATCTGTGAAGAGCACACTTCTCCAGCATTCCAGTGGCCATCGAAGGTCAGAATTTGCCCACTGAAGTCAGTTACGGCGCTGAACTGCAGTCCGGTCAAGACCCTGATGAGGACGACAAGCATGCAGATGAGCTTCCCTGAAATGGTTTGACAGTTTGTGCAGAAATTCTTCATTTGTGCAAACCCACAGTTTCACCAGCTGTCCGGGTGGCTGGTATCAAACCATCTCGCAGGTGAAGAAGTCGGATATGAAGAAATCGGATGTGAAGAAGCCGGATGAGAAGAAACCGGATGTGGTGGTCTGCGGTTGTGAGTCCGTTGGACGTACTGCCAAATTCTCTCAAATGATGTTGGAGGCGGCTTATGGTAGACAAATTAACATTAAATTCTCTGGCACAGCTCTGGTGGGCATTCCTGCAGTCAGCATGCACATTGCACACTCCCTGAAAACTTGAGACATCTGTGGCATTGTGTTGTGTGACAAAACTGCACATTTTACAGTGGCCTTTTATTGTCTCCAGCAAAAGGTGCACATGTGTAACGATCATGCTGTTTAATCAGCTTCTTGACATGCCACACCTGTCAGGTGGAAGGATTATCTTGGCAAAGGAGAAATGCTCACTAACAGGGATGTAAACAAATTTGTGCACAGAATTTGAGCGAAATAAGCTTTTTGTGCATACTGTATGGATCATTTTTGGGATCTTTTATTTCAGCTCGTGAAACATGGGACCAACACTTTACATGTTATGTTTATATTTTTGTTCAGTGTAAATTGAACACCCTCCCACCCTCACCTCAAAATAATGTTTACGACCAAAAAGAACAATAACTGCGACCCTGTGTTTGTAAATGTGGATATCGACTTTGCCATCAGCATGCTTTTGTGGGACAGTCGATGCAATGCAGAGCTACGGGCCAGGTTGAGGGTTCGCCGACCACCACAGATAAGCTCACTCTCCCTGCCTGTTTCATTACAGTAAGATCAGAGCCAACTGCACACAACGATCAGCTGGGGGGAAATCATATTTTCAACATTTTGATGCCATATTTATAATTATAATAAATATTTGCAACAAATTTTCCACCAACAGGTTTCTGTGCCAATGCACCACACAACCAATAAACAACGCATACCGACTTCAGGCACTTCAATATCATGTTTTGCGTTTTCAACGCCACAATAAATTGACTGTGTCGATCTCGATTAAAAGAAAATACATCCCTCCCTACCTTGTAGGCTTACCGGGTATCGAAGGCTTGGCTTGATAATCTCCGAATGTCATTCAAGTTTTTGGTGTTTTGAAACACCAACACCATTCATCAATTGGCCGCTGCACAGTTTGGGTTGATTAATTGTTTCAGGGCATTGCATGCATAGGCCTATAGGCTAAGGTGTCCACTGTATGATATTCATATTTCAATATGTACATAGAGCCTATATAAAAGAAGAGAAGTTTAGGCCTAACCCCATAGAGAGAGATATGCCGGTGGCATGCTACGACTCCAACATGCATTTCTTTATGCCACATGGCTATCTGCTATACAGATATAGACGTACAGAATTTGTTCATTTTCGATCTGAATATTTTGTATAAAGATAAGCATTATATTGTTAGATTATAGGAGTAACTCTGGTAGGCCTGAAACAGACTTCCTCACCTCAAGTTCAACTGTCGGAGTCAGTTGGAGCACTAGGGTGCACTGCCTTCATATCATACGCCATATCATACGCCTGCAGTAGCTAAAGCTTAATTATAGTGACACCATACCAAACCTTCACAAACGTTTCTAAACTTTATTAGGGTAATATCAAAAGTTAGTCAAGCCGTTGTTTATGAGGAAAACACAAGCAGAAGAGTGAATGTAAACCAGAGAGTAAAAACGCACTACCTTCCCCTGTGCCCAATAAAAAAAACACACAACCCTCTTCCCCAGCAGATTTTGTTCTGTCGCTAAGCAATTAGAGCCCAAATCCCACCCAATGCTCATTTTTAGGTGCCTTTTGCCTGTCTGGCGTGCTGGGATGTCAGGGTTTGTACATTTGATTGCATCCTATCGGTCATAAGTTGTGTGAACTCCTCCATCCCAAACCCAGCACGACAGCTGAGTTAAATCAAGCAAATCTAAAACATTATGTGATCATATTCATCCAGTGTCCCCCTTGTGCATAACGTTTTTTATTATTGTGTAAAAACTAATGTTACCAGTGAATAGAGTAAGTGAATATCACCTGGTCATACATAGGCCTAATTGTTATCTGTTCATTCTCAAGATTTCATATTGAGCACGTACTATGTTGATTGATTGTTGGAGTTCAATACATGTATTTACATGTGTGTAATGTGCATGTGATGGCTATTTACGGAAGAAAACAATTTATTGACAATAAATCATTGCTATTTCAGCAAACAAAATGAATGATATTCCAAGCCATATGGTCTCAATGCTGTACCTCCTCATGGATTACTGCTAGATAGCATTTAGTGTTGTGTGCATTGCGCTCCACATACCACCCCATTCGTTTCATATGAAGTGTGTGTGACTTCCTAGCTCTGTTAGCAAGCTAATGGTAGCTAGCTACCTAACTAATAAGCAGGTGCACATGATCAATCCTAACCTAACAAAAAAATACTTCTTCAAGCACAAAACTCTTTAGCCAGATGTAAAATATGTAAGGACTTGCTCTAGAAAAAATATTCTGTATGTATTATGCACCTTTATTGATTTAGTTAGAACAATTCTAATGAAAAGGGGGTGGATTACACCGGGAAAAGGGACGCCTTTTTCCCTTTTTCTTGTCACTTCTGTCGGCTCCCCCGCGCGGAGGTTTATGCTATCTGATTGGTATTTGGTATTTTTGGCATTTTATTGGCATTTATTCCCCATTAGCTGTTGCAAAAGTCGCAGCTAGTCTTCCTGGGGTCCACACAGAACATGAAACATGACATAATATAGAACATTAATAGACAAGAACAGCTCAAGGACAGAACTACATACATTTAAAAACGGCACACATACTGTAGTCCACATATCAACACACACACACAAAATATCTATGTCAAACAGGGGAAACTGCCTTGAGGAGTTGCTTTATATGTTTTTTAAACAGGTTTGCTGTTAATTTGAGGAATATGAGATGGGAGTTCCATGCAATAATGGAGCTATATAATTCTGTGCACTTTCTTGAATTAGTTCTGGATTTGGGGACTGTGAAAAGACCCCTGGTGGCATGTCTGGTGGGGTAAGTGTGTGGGTCAGAGCTGTGCGTAAGTTGATTATGCAAACAATTTGGAATTTTCATCACATTTCTTATTAAAAAAACAACATGTTTGATGTGTTTGCTACCATTCCACTTATTCTGCTCCAGCCATTACCACGAGCTCGTCCTCCCCAACTAGGATGCCACCAACCTCCTGTGATAGATGTTATATCCTTATATTGCTACTGCTGTATCATCAAAATAATTATCTTAGTGAGTCTCAGAAACGGCTGATACAGTGCCTTCGGAAAGTATTCAGACCGTTTGACTTTTTCCACATTTTGTTACATTACAGCCTTATTCTAAAATGTCCATCATTCTTAAATGGAAGAAGTTTGGAACCACCAAGACTCTTCCTAGAGCTGGCCGCCCGGCCAAACTGAGCAATCGGGGGAGAAGGGCCTTGGTCAGGGAGGTGACCAAGAACCCGATGGTCACTCTGACAGTGCTCTAGAGTTCCTCTGTGGAGATGGGAGAACCTTCCAGAAGGACAACCATCTCTGCAGCACTCCACCGATCAGGCATTTATGGTAGAGTGACCAGACAGAAGCCACTCCTCAGTAAAAGGCACATGACAGCCCACTTGGAGTTTGCCAAAAGGCACCTAAAGGACTCAGAACATGAGAAACAAGATTCTCTGGTCTGATGAAACCAAGATTGAACTCTTTGGCCGGAATGCCAAGCGTTATGTCTGGAGGAAACCTGGCACCATCCCTACGGTGAAGCAAGGTGGTGGCAGAATCATGGTGTGGGGATGTTTTTCAGCGGCAGGGACTGAGAAACTAGTCAGGATCGAGGGAGCGATGAATGGAGCAAAGTACAGAAAACCTGCTCAGGACCTCAGACTGAGGTAGAGGTCCACCTTACAACAGGACAATGACCCTAAGCACACAGCCAAGACAATGCAGGAGTGGCTTCGAGACAAGTCTATGAATGTCCTTGAGTGGCCTAGCCAGAGCCCAGACTTGAACCCGAACGAACATCTCTGGAGACACCTGAAAATAGCTGTGCAGCAATGCTCCCCATCCAACTTGACAGAGCTTGAGAGGAGAAGAATGGGAGACTCCAAAAATACAGGTGTGCCATGCTTGTAGCATCATTCCCAAAAAGACTTGAGCCTGTAATCGCTGCCAAAGGTGCTTCAACAAAATACTGAGTAAAGGGTCTGAATGCTTATGTAAATGTGATATTTCAGTTATTTATTTATTTTTGCAAAAATATCTAAAAACCTGTTTTTGCTTTCTCATTTTGGGGTATTGTGTGTAGATTGATGAGAGAGAAAAAAACAATCAATCAATTTTAGAATGAGGCTGTAACTTAACAAAATGTGGAAAAAGTCAAGGGGTCTGAATACTTTCCTAAGGCATGCTATTGTCACGCCCTGGCCTTAGTTATCTTTGTTTTCTTTATTATTTTAGTTAGGTCAGGGTGTGACATGGGGGATGTATGTGTTTTGTATTGTCTAGGGTTTTTTGTATGTTTATAGGTGCTGTGGTTTAGTTGGTTAAAGTGTCTAGTCTAGGTGTATGTATGTCTATGGTTGCCTAAATTGGTTCTCAATTAGAGACAGCTGTCTATCGTTGTCTCTGATTGGGAACCATATTTAGGCAGCCATATTCATTAGGTAGTTCGTGGGTGATTGTCTATGTGTAAGTTGCCTGTGTCTGCACTTATTATTTATATAGCTTCACGTTCGTCGGTTTGTTGTTTTTGTTTAGTTTGTAAAGTGTTCTTCGTTTCGTTTCGTCTTAAATAAAGAGAAGATGTATTGTTATCACGCTGTGCCTTGGTCCTCCTCTCTTCTACGTTACGATGAACGTGACAGCTATCTGATGTTAGCAAGTTATTGATTTCATCAACTTTATTTCTAAGGCTACATACAGTATATTAATATAGGCTATTTTCAGCCCTTTCCTGGGTAGCTTCTCAGAGAAAGACATAATATGGAAAAGAACAAACAAAGCAAGAGGAAAAGATAAACAATCAGTTGGTGTGTGCTAGTGTGTGTGTGTGCTGCAGGGTTAAAGCTACAAATCCATGGGCTTGGCTCTCTCATCCCTTCTAGGCTTTTGGGAGGGAGGGTGGGCAATGAGCCTGTCAAATCGGATGTAAGCAATGTCCCCATGCGCTCTGGCAGCTTTCTTGGCCGGGATAAGTTATTTTCCCTTCTGGCTCACAGATTCAGGATAGTCCTTGTTTAAGAAGATGTACGTTCCCCTCAAGTTCTTGGCTCTTTCCAGAACGGCTACCTTGTAATTGAACCTCATTAACTATCGGCCTGGGCCTGTCACCTGGGGCCGGTGGTGGGTTTTTCAGTCCTGTGGGTCAGCTCCAACTAAATCTTCCTGTGGTCCATCTTCAGTTTCCCTCACTTTGTCCTCAGACTCCAACCAGGTCTCATGTGGAGATTCTGCAATTTCGTCTACCACAATGTTGTTCCACCTTGATTGTACCTCGACATAATCAGATTTCTTTGTCCTCATGGATTCACATACAGAACTAATGTCCTCTCAACGACTTTCAGATTGTTGTCATCTTGCCATTGTCCTGTTTAAACTCATCGAGCTGACTCTAGGAGAACTGTAAATTGTTCTTCAGGTCCTGGACCTCTCTGTTCAGGTCGTACATTCTTCTATTAGTTGACTCCACCAGTATTTGGACACAACAGTTGAATCTATTTTCTTGTTGTTGTAACAACTGCTTGTAGAACTATTTTTGTTTGTTTAAAAGATCCTTCACCTGTGATAGAGAGACACCACTGTTTTCAACTGTACTCCCACCAGCTTTGGTGTTTGTCATGCTAGCAACGTAGGCTACACTGTTACTCCAGGCAATTACAGACAGTGCAGGGTGTAGGGAAGATGGAAATAGCAACAAACAGTAGGGATCTAGACATCCACAAGCCTGGGACAATCCGCGGACCCATCCACATGGGCTAACCACGTCAAGGGCTGCATTCAAGCCATCAAGGAAACCCCGCTATCTTGATAGGCAGCTAACAGTGGCAGGTAGGCTAGCTGCTATGCCAAGCAGCTCATCACCAGACCTTCTGTCGACAGGATCCCTGGACAGATAGCAGCGATTCCAGCAACCGATGCCAACCGCGTCGCGGGATCCAAAATCAAAAAGTAGCTAGCTAGTAACCAAACTTTTCCAATAGAACACTCTTTCAGACACTTTCAAAAGCGTTTAAACCAACACACCGAGCGCTGCCTCATTCCACATTCAGGAAGAATGGACTGGATCAAAGTCAAGTTCTCGGCCACTGATGAGCATTGCGATTCTACAAGTAGAAAAGGCTGGTTCACCGGTATCCGGTCATTACACAGCAGAGATGTCTTTTGTTCTAGTAAGAGAAGGAATGGCCCCTTCTACTGTGCTAAGTACCTATCGGCAGTCAGATTTCTCAGTGTGTCTGTACCTTTAGAAGGGTTATTACGGGGCTATTCAACTATATTCTCATGTCGGACAAATTGCGGTTTTTGTGACACTCCCTTCTAACGTGTCCTACGTGGCCTGTGATCATCATAGAGGGGAACAAACGGCACATCCATGTTCCAGAGAGTCTTAGCTTTCAGGAATAGCTTATAGCCAAAATGGTTAAAATGCTGGAGCCAAATTCATAGGAAGAAAATATATTCAATATGCCACATTGGCTTCAGAAACTGCCAGAAGCTTCTGTTTACCACAGAGAGCATGTGATTCAATCAATCAATCAATCAATCAATTTTATTTTATATAGCCCTTCGTACATCAGCTAATATCTCGAAGTGCTGTACAGACACCCAGCCTAAAACCCCAAACAGCTAGTAATGCAGGTGTAGAAGCACGTGGCTAGGAAAAACTCCCTAGAAAGGCCAAAACCTAGGAAGAAACCTAGAGAGGAACCAGGCTATGAGGGGTGGCCAGTCCTCTTCTGGCTGTGCCGGGTGGAGATTATAACAGAACTATGCCAAGATGTTCAAAAATGTTCATAAGTGACAAGCATGGTCAAATAATAATCATGAATAATTTTCAGTTGGCTTTTCATAGCCGATCATCAAGAGTTGAAAAACAACAGGTCTGGGACAGGTGGCGGTTCCATAACCGCAGGCAGAACAGCTGAAACTGGAATAGCAGCAAGGCCAGGCGGACTGGGGACAGCAAGGAGTCACCACGGGCGGCAGTCCCGACGCATGGTCCTAGGGCCCAGGTCCTCCGAGAGAAAGAAAGAGAGAAGGAGAAAATTAGAGAGAGCCAAGATTTTCAAAATTTCCATAAATGACAAGCATGGTCAAATAATAATCAGGAATAAATCTCAGTTGGCTTTTCATAGCCGATCATTAAGAGTTGAAAACAGCAGGTCTGGGACAGGTAGGGGTTCCATAACCGCAGGCAGAACAGTTGAAACTGGAATAGCAGCAAGGCCAGGCGGACTGGGGACAGCAAGGAGTCACCACGGCCGGTAGTCCCGACGTATGGTCCTAGGGCTCAGGTCCTCCGAGAGAAAGAGAGAAGGAGAAAATTAGAGAGAGCCAAGATTTTCAAAATGTTCATAAATGACAAGCATGGTCAAATAATAATCAGGAATAAATCTCAGTTGGCTTTTCATAGCCGATCATTAAGAGTTGAAAACAGCAGGTCTGGGACAGGTAGGGGTTCCGTAACCGCAGGCAGAACAGTTGAAACTGGAATAGCAGCAAGGCCAGGCGGACTGGGGACAGCAAGGTGTCATCATGCCCGGTAGTCCTGACGTATGGTCCTAGGGCTCAGGTTCTCAGAGAGAAAGAGAGAACGAGAGAATTAGAGAGAGCATACTTAAATTCACACAGGACACTGGATAAGACAGGAGAAGTACTCCAGGTAACCAACTGACCCTAGCCCCCCGACACAAACTACTGCAGCATAAATACTGGAGGCTGAGACAGGAGCGGTCAGGAGACACTGTGGCCCCATCCGAAGAAACCCCCGGACAGGGCCAAATAGGAAGGATATAACCCCACCCACTTTGCCAAAGCACAGCCCCCGCACCACTAGAGGGAAATCCTCAACCACCAACTTACAATCCTGAGACAAGGCCGAGTATAGCCCACAAAGGTCTCCACCACAGCACAAACCAAGGGGGGGCGCCAACCCAGACAGGAAGATCACGTCAGTAACTCAACCCACTCAAGTGACGCACCCCTCCTAGGGACGGCATGAAAGAGCACCAGCAAGCCAGTGACTCAGCCCCTGTAACAGGGTTAGAGGCAGAGAATCCCAGTGGAGAGAGGGGAACCGGCCTGGCAGAGACAGCAAGGGCGGTTCGTTGCTCCAGAGCCTTTCCGTTCACCTTCACACTCCTGGGCCAGACTACACTCAATCATATGACCTACTGAAGAGATAAGTCTTCAGTAAAGACTTAAAGGTTGAGACCGAGTCTGCGTCTCTCACATGGGTAGGCAGACTGTTCCATAAAAATGGAGATCTATAGGAGAAAGCCCTGCCTCCCGCTGTTTGCTTAGAAATTCTAGGGACAATTAGGAGGCCTGCGTCTTGTGACCGTAGCGTACGTATTGGTATGTACGGCAGGACCAACTCGGAGAGATAGGTAGGAGCAAGCCCATGTAACGCTTTATAGGTTAACAGTAAAACCTTGAAATCAGCCCTTGCCTTAACAGGAAGCCAGTGTAGGGAAGCTAGCACTGGAGTAATATGATCAAATTTCTTGGTTCTAGTCAGGATTCTAGCAGCCGTATTTAGCACTAACTGAAGTTTATTTAGTGCTATATCCGGGTAGCCGGAAAGTAGAGCATTGCAGTAGTCTAACCTAGAAGTAACAAATGCATGGATTAATTTTTCTGCATCATTTTTGGACAGAAAATTTCTGATTTTTGCAATGTTACGTAGATGGAAAAAAGCTGTCCTTGAAACAGTCTTGATATGTTCGTCAAAAGAGAGATCAGGGTCAAGAGTAACGCCGAGGTCCTTCACAGTTTTATTTGAGACGACTTTACAACCATCAAGATGAATTGTCAGATTTAACAGAAGATCTCTTTGTTTCTTGGGACCTAGAACAAGCATCTCTGTTTTGTCCGAGTTTAAAAGTAGAAAGTTTTCAGCCATCCACTTCCTTATGTCTGAAACACAGGCTTCTAGCGAGGGCAATTTTGGGGCTTCACCATGTTTCATTGAAATGTACAGCTGTGTGTCATCCGCATAGCAGTGAAAGTTAACATTATGTTTTCGAATAACATCCCCAAGAGGTAAAATATATAGTGAAAACAATAGTGGTCCTAAAACGGAACCTTGAGGAACACCGAAATGTACAGTTGATTTGTCAGAGGACAGACCATTCACAGAGACAAACTGATATCTTTCCGACAGGTAAGATCTAAACCAGGCCAGAACTTGTCCGTGTAGACCAATTTGGGTTTCCAGTCTCTCCAAAAGAATGTGGTGATCGATGGTGTCAAAGGCAGCACTAAGGTCTAGTAGCACGAGGACAGATGCAGAGCCTCGGTCTGACGCCATTAAAAGGTCATTTACCACCTTCACAAGTGCAGTCTCAGTGCTATTATGGGGTCTAAAACCAGACTGAAGCATTTCGTATACATTATTTGTCTTCAGAAAGGCAGTGAGTTGCTGCGCAACAGCTTTTTCTAAAATCTTTGAGAGGAATGGAAGATTCGATATAGGCCGATAGTTTTTTATATTTTCCGGGTCAAGGTTTGGCTTTTTCAAGAGAGGCTTTATCACTGCCACTTTTAGTGAGTTTGGTACACATCCGGTGGATAGAGAGCTGTTTATTATGTTCAACATAGGAGGGCCAAGCACAGGAAGCAGCTCCTTCAGCAGTTTAGTAGGAATAGGATCCAGTATGCAGCTTGAAGGTTTAGAGGCCATGATTATTTTCATCATTGTGTCAAGAGATATAGTACTAAAACACTTAAGTGTCTCTCCCGATCCCAGGCCCTCGCAGAGCTGTGCAGATCCAGGACAGCTAAGCCCTGGAGGAATACGCAGATTCAAAGAGGAGTCCGTAATTTGCTTTCTAATGGTCATGATCTTTTCCTCAAAGAAGTTCATGAATTTATTACTGCTGAAGTGAAAGCCATCCTCTCTTGGGGAATGCTGCTTTTTAGTTAGTTTCGCAACAGTATCAAAAAGAAATTTTGGATTGTTCTTATTTTCCTCGATTAAGTTGGAAAAGTAGGATGATCGAGCAGCAGTGAGGGCTCTTCGGTACTGCACGGTACTGTCTTTCCAAGCTAGTCGGAAGACTTCCAGTTTGGTGTGGCGCCATTTCCGTTCCAATTTCCTGGAAGCTTGCTTCAAAGCTCGGGTATTTTCTGTATACCAGGGAGCTAGTTTCTTATGACAAATGTTTTTCGTTTTTAGGGGTGCAACTGCATCTAGGGTATTGCGCAAGGTTAAATTGAGTTCCTCAGTTAGGTGGTTAACTGATTTTTGTCCTCTGACGTCCTTGGGTAGGCAGAAGGAGTCTGGAAGGGCATCAAGGAATTTTTGTGTTGTCTGAGAATTTATAGCACGACTTTTGATGCTCCTTGGTTGGGGTCTGAGCAGATTATTTGTTGCGATTGCAAACGTAATAAAATGGTGGTCCGATAGTCCAGGATTATGTGGAAAAACATTAAGATCTACAACATTTATTCCATGGGACAAAACTAGGTCCAGAGTATGACTGTGGCAGTGAGTAGGTCCAGAGACATGTTGGACAAAACCCACTGAGTCGATAATGGCTCCGAAAGACTTTTGGAGTGGGTCTGTGGACTTCTCCATGTGAATATTAAAATCACCAAAAATTAGAATATGATCTGCTATGACTACAAGGTCTGATAGGAATTCAGGAAACTCAGAGAGGAACGCTGTATATGGCCCAGGAGGCCTGTAAACAGTAGCTATAAAAAGTGATTGAGTAGGCTGCATAGATTTCATGACTAGAAGCTCAAAAGACGAAAACGCCATATTTTTTTTTGTAAATTGAAATTTGCTATCGTAAATGTTAGCAACACCTCCGCCTTTGCGGGATGCACGGGGGATATGGTCACTAGTGTAACCAGGAGGTGAGGCCTCATTTAACACAGTAAATTCATCAGGCTTAAGCCATGTTTCAGTCAGGCCAATCACATCAAGATTATGATCAGTGATTAGTTCATTGACTATGACTGCCTTTGAAGTGAGGGATCTAACATTAAGTAACCCTATTTTGAGATGTGAGGTATCACGATCTCTTTCAATAATGGCAGGAATGGAGGAGGTCTTTATCCTAATAAGATTGCTAAGGCGAACACCGCCATGTTTAGTTTTGCCCAACCTAGGTCGAGGCACAGACACAGTCTCAATGGGTATGGCTGAGCTGACTACACTGACTGTGCTATTGGCAGACTCCACTAAGCTGGCAGGTTGGCTAACAGCCTGCTGCCTGGCCTGCACCCTATTTCATTGTGGGGCTAGAGGAGTTAGAGCCCTATCTATGTTGGTAGATAAGATGAGAGCACCCCTCCAGCTAGGATGGAGTCCGTCACTCCTCAGCAGGTCAGGCTTGGTCCTGTTTGTGGGTGAGTCCCAGAAAGAGGGCCAATTATCTACAAATTCTATCTTTTGGGAGGGGCAGAAAACAGTTTTCAACCAGCGATTGAGTGCTGAGACTCTGCTGTAGAGCTCGTCACTCCCCCTAACTGGGAGGGGGCCAGAGACAATTACTCGATGCCGACACATCTTTCTAGCTGATTTACACGCTGAAGCTATGTTGCACTTGGTGACCTCTGACTGTTTCATCCTAACATCGTTGGTGCCGACGTGGATAACAATATCTCTATACTCTCTACACTCGCCAGATTTAGCTTTAGCCAGCACCATCTTTAGATTAGCCTTAACGTCGGTAGCCCTGCCCCCTGGTAAACAGTGTATGATCGCTGGGTGATTCGCTTTAAGTCTAATACTGCGGGTAATGGAGTCGCCAATGACTAGGGTTTTCAATTTGTCAGAGCTAATGGTGGGAGCCTTCGGCGTCTCAGACCCCGTAACGGGAGGAGTAGAGACAAGAGAAGACTCAGACTCAGACTCCGACTCGCTACATAATGGGGAGAACCGGTTGAAAGTTTCTGTCGGCTGAATGAGCGACACCGGTTGAGCATTCCAACAGCATTTCCCTCCAGAAGCCATGAGAAAGTTGTCCGGCTGCGGGGACTGTGCGGGGGGATTTATACTAACGTTACTATCTGTACTTACTGGTGGCACAGACGCTGTTTCTTCCTTTCCTACACTGAAATTACCCTTGCCTAACGATTGCGTCTGAAGCTGGGCTTGTAGCACAGCTATTCTCGCCGTAAGGCGATCGTTCTCCTGTATATTATGAGTACAGCGACTGCAATTAGAAGACATCATGTTAATGTTACTACTTAGCTTCGGCTGTTGAAGGTGTTGACGAACCATGTCCAGATAAAGCGTCCGGAGTGAAAAAGTTGAATAAGGGAAAAAAGTTGCGATGGAAAAAACTAAAAATATAAACGGTAATTAAAAACAAAAACAAAACAAAAAAACGTAAAGTTGTCAGCTAGCAAAGTAAAGTTGGCAGCAAAACGCACAGCAACAAAACGCACAGCAACACGTCTGCAGATTCAACAGGAAGTGACGCAGATTCTGTTCTCTTCTACCTTTCCTGACTGGCAAAGTACCCGGATGTTGTCTCTGGTTTTGAATGCAGCGATTTGCAGCTATGGGACAAGACTGTAACTACCAATTGGGGAGAAAAAGGGGTAAAAGAAATGTTTTAATAAAAATAGATCCCAGACATTTTCCATATGCACAAAAACTTTATTTCTCTCAAATATTGTGCACACATTTGTTTACATCCCTGTTATGAAGCATTTCCCGGGATCTCCTACAGTTTTGCTTACAAAAAGATATCTGACTTAACGGAGTTAAGTGGCCAAATTAAATTGATAAAGTGTGTTTGTGAGGCAGAGGAACCTGGTTCGAGCTGTTGTACAGACCGTGTACCCTGGGTAGTACCCAGAAAGGGAGGAAGCTTTCCTGGCACAGTGCGGTCCATCGCAGTGGTGCAGTCGAGCCGAATATGTAGTTGCGCTCAGCTCAACAGCTGGAGTCGCTGTGGTGTGAGTTAAGAGATGAGTGAAACAGAATTAAGATCGTATGCTAAAGTTCACTCCACAGCTAGAAGTGTCTCCACTTGCATCAGCTAGCTTTTCGGTGAAGTAACTGGCTAATACTTTATCAAGCAGGCGATCACGAGTGTTTGCGAGGCAGAAGGCCCTGGTTCGATCTGTTGTGCAGACAGTATACCCTGGTTCGTATCCAGAGAGGGAGCAAGCTGTTCTGCTAAGCTGGCACACTGTGGTTTCTAAAATAGAAAAATAACAAATACAGATAACCATATCGTAAAAGCAACAATCAAAGTCTAGGAAGTGTAGGACCTAGCCAATAAAGATGAGTTTTAAAGCGCAACTGAAGGCATTAAACAACTTCTCCGGTAGAAAACGGCCTATGCGCCATCGATATTAGTCAGAAAAATGTATTCTGATGTCAAACTTTGCTACAAAGTGTAAATAGGAGTTTTGTAAGTGAGTTCATCACGACTTTCTTGAGGGTTGGGTTTTGATTTCGACAATACTCACTTTCCCATTAACACGGGATACACAGCTGCGGTGATTGCACTCTATCCAATCCTATCGCAGAACACACAGAGACAGCCAGACTGCCCAGCAACACAGCAGATCGGACTTCGTTTTTTTTTTAAATACTTGAGAAACAGTGCACCAAACACCTTAACTCAGCATTTCCCCAAACTTGGTCATTGGAACCCTAAGGGGTGGACGTTTTGTTTTTTGCCCTAGCATTACACAGCTGATTCAAATAATCAACAACAACAAAATGAAGATTAATTGTCTGATTTCTTGAGTTGTCTTAGATTCATTCTGACTATTTTGGGGAAGTGATACTGGCTTTGTTCCTACGGTGTCTCATGGGGACAAACATTTGTAACCATTGTATCTTACCACTCAATGGTGTAGAGTAGGTCTTTAAAAGTAGAAATATTGAAGAAAACCTAAAAATGCATGAAAACATAACCTTTGGCACAATTCAACAAAACAAAACCAATATGAAAAAAAATGAAACGTAATATTTAATCTAGAAACCTCCTCACCAGAGTAAAAAATTAAAATAAAACCTCATTGAGGGCTTGATGATTCATTAACAAGATGAATCAGGTGTGTTTGTCTGGGGCTACCATCAAAATGTGTACTGCTGAAGCTACTCTAGGACTCAAGTTGGGGAACACAGCGCTATGATATCAAGTTCTAGTAACATACACACATCCACGGAAATGATGCCTGTAACAGTGGAGGGACTGGCTTTGCAACAAAGAGGATGAATTCGGTAGAAGAGGTGCACTACATGGTTAGGAGGTTGACTAAATGCATATAAGAATTGTATTAAAGCTAAAGCTAACTCTCTCTCCTCTGCTCTCATCCTTCTAGACCTATCGGCTGCCTTTGATACTGTGAACCATCAGATCCTCCTCTCCACCCTCTCCGAGCTGGGCATCTCCGGCGCGGCCCACGCTTGGATTGCGTCCTACCTGACAGGTCGCTCCTACCAGGTGGCGTGGCGAGAATCTGTCTCCGCACCACGTGCTCTCACCACTGGTGTCCCCCAGGGCTCTGTTCTAGGCCCTCTCCTATTCTCGCTATACACCAAGTCACTTGGCTCTGTCATATCCTCACATGGTCTCTCCTATCATTGCTATGCAGACGACACACAATTAATCTTCTCCTTTCCCCCCTCTGATAACCAGGTGGTGAATCGCATCTCTGCATGTCTGGCAGACATATCAGTGTGGATGACGGATCACCACCTCAAGCTGAACCTCGGCAAGACGGAGCTGCTCTTCCTCCCGGGGAAGGACTGCCCGTTCCATGATCTCGCCATCACGGTTGACAACTCCATTGTGTCCTCCTCCCAGAGTGCTAAGAACCTTGGCGTGATCCTGGACAACACCCTGTCGTTCTCAACTAACATCAAGGCGGTGACCCGTTCCTGTAGGTTCATGCTCTACAACATTCGCAGAGTACGACCCTGCCTCACGCAGGAAGCGGCGCAGGTCCTAATCCAGGCACTTGTCATCTCCCGTCTGGATTACTGCAACTCGCTGTTGGCTGGGCTCCCTGCCTGTGCCATTAAACCCCTACAACTCATCCAGAACGCCGCAGCCCGTCTGGTGTTCAACTTTCCCAAGTTCTCTCACGTCACCCCGCTCCTCCGCTCTCTCCACTGGCTTCCAGTTGAAGCTCGCATCCGCTACAAGACCATGGTGCTTGCCTACGGAGCTGTGAGGGGAACGGCACCTCCGTACCTTCAGGCTCTGATCAGGCCCTACACCCAAACAAGGGCACTGCGTTCATCCACCTCTGGCCTGCTCGCCTCCCTACCTCTGAGGAAGTACAGTTCCCGCTCAGCCCAGTCAAAACTGTTCGCTGCTCTGGCACCCCAATGGTGGAACAAACTCCCTCACGACGCCAGGTCAGCGGAGTCAATCACCACCTTCCGGAGACACCTGAAACCCCACCTCTTTAAGGAATACCTAGGATAGGATAAAGTAATCCTTCTAACCCCCCCCCCCCTTAAAAGAGTTAGATGCACTATTGTAAAGTGGTTGTTCCACTGGATATCATAAGGTGAATGCACCAATTTGTAAGTCGCTCTGGATAAGAGCGTCTGCTAAAT
Organism: Salvelinus alpinus; assembly: GCF_045679555.1. Classification (NCBI taxonomy): domain Eukaryota; kingdom Metazoa; phylum Chordata; class Actinopteri; order Salmoniformes; family Salmonidae; genus Salvelinus; species Salvelinus alpinus. Next base: position 6,161,149 of record NC_092097.1, read on the forward strand.
GACTTAAATGTAAAATGTAAATGTATTAGTAAATAGCACTTAAAAAAAAAAATATTCACAAATTATAACAAAAAGGAGAAAGGAGAGATACAAAATAACATCAGTATTGTTAAACCCCTCTCCCACCCCACCCGGTGGCACATATACTTTCTGAAAGACAACGCTTAGATGTACTGTAGGCTATTTGACTATTTCAGATCAAGTATTGCGTTTGGGGAGTTAAATCTAAACCCAATATAAAGTGGCTCAGTGAATGGGGTGTGGAATGCACACAGGTGGGTCAGTGTGTCAGACTCAGAGGAGATGCTGTAGAGGGGCAGCAGGCCGGCCTGGCCAGTCCAGAAACACCCTCTACTCTGTAAAACACATTTGGAATGATTTTGGGGAGGCGTAAGTTGTGGATCATTTTTAGGTGCTGTGCATGGTACTTATACTTTGAGGCGTACAATGTCCAAGAAGCAGCGTTCTGTCCTAGCATTATATTGTCACTGGCTTCTTTCCTCTCTATTCCCTTGTAGGCTATGCCTACTGTATATGTACATCGTGTAGACACTCAGCCTCCAAGTAATGTCACTCGTCGATGCCCTCCTTGCACAGCACCTGGTTCTATTTATTAAACCTCTCTTGGGTGCCGGGATAGCGCTGCTCCTTTCTCTGGCGCATCACTTTCCTGTTCCCCTCGGACAGGGACAGGAAACCATTTGCCGTGTTGGCGTCTAGTGTGATTTGCTGTGCTGCCGTCTAGTGTGAGCTCACTGGCATCTGAAAAGTGATTAGATTAGGTAAATATTTGGATGAGAAAAATACATCTCTTCAATTGTCCTCGTGCCCACAAGAAAAAGATTTTGTTTGCAGTCAAGTGTTCTACAGAAACATCACTGTGTTTGTAAAGGTGCTACTACATGTTCATGTTCATGTTCTTTATCAGCCATGACTCATGGTTAATTACTCACATTTCTTCAGCCCTTGTTTGGTCCTGCGCTCTCCTCGGTGGTCCACACTGAGAGACACAAAGTCGGGTTGAATGAAAAGGGGTGACAAGACTCAGAGACTCATTAAAGGTAATATTATTACAATTAGAACTAGCAGCACCCCACCCTTGGTAAATCATTGAAAATGAAAAATTAGATTTATCCAGCCTACAAATATTTTTTTTTTATCTGTTCAGCTTTTTGGTCTCTGATATGCCGCTAATACACACAGCTTTTGAATGGGCACCAATATTATATCATCAAATTCAAATGCAGTCATGAAATATATACAGTACCAGTCAAACGTTTGGAAACACCTACTCATTCAATGGTTACATTGTAGAATAATAGTGAAGACATCAAAACTATGAAATAACACATATGGAATCATGTAGTAACCGAAACAAATCAAAATGTATTATATATTTTACATTTTTCAAAGTAGCCACCCTTTGCCTTGATGACAGCTTTGCACACTCTTGGCATTCTCTCAACCAGCTTCATAAGGTGGTCACCTGGAATGCATTTCAATAAACAGGAATGCCTTGTTAAAAGGTAATTTGTGGAATTTCTTTCCTTCTTAATGTGTTTGAGCCAATCAGTTATGTTGTGAAAAGGTAGGGTATGAATGAGTAGGTATGTCCAAACTTTTGACTGGTACTGTATGTAAAATTATATTTGTATTTACGAATTAATTTACTTCTACCCAATTCCTTTCATGAAGGTTTTCGTTTACGAAAAAGGAAACACAATCGAAAACCTTCCCGAAAGGCATTAACTGCATATTGCTGTATTTGTTACTGCTTTACAAACCTCATTGCCTGAGGCTTACTACCATCACAAACATCATGTGGGCAACTTCGCCCCCAGGTCCTCAAGGCCATTACCGGGTTGTTCCACGAATAGTGCCTTTTGATATTTTAAGTAGAAATTGTGCACAAATACTGCATTTTAGAAGCATGTTGTATTCAATGAAGTGCTCCCTTTTTTCTTTTTGATGAAGGCTGAGTCAATTTTGACGTTAACAAATTCATGAAATGCATATAGAGCAGTGAAGAAGTCCTGATCAAATACGTGTACAAAACAATACACCTTTTGGGGGATACAGTCTATGCTCTAATTCTACAAGTTCTATACACAGGCCAGGGCATGTAGCAGCTTCCATGACACTAATTCCACAGTCTTTCAAGTCCTGTTCTGCGATGAGCACATTTTGACTTTCCAGGTTCTGATATGCTAGCTTTCCCAATTAAATAACGTCTTTGTTTGACATGAAAGCATGTTGTTTGCCCTTTCCATGTGTTGATCCGTGCATCCCAAAACGGACTTGTTTGTATCCTTAAGTAATGCATGTTCATTTCAGTGAGGGATGTAGGCTCTTGTCCTCTCTTTACTTTACTCAGTATATCTTGAAGCACAGTTACTGCCATCCAGCAGAACACCGGTACATGGCACATTATATAGAGGCTCCAGGTTGCTTTAATGTCTGAGATGATGAGGCTGGCCATCTCTGGATCATTTGATTTTAGGGTTAGGGTTAGGGCTAACCCTAACCTCTCCTGAAGTACTCATCCTATGGAGCATCGTCGAATCCTCTGGTCTCTGTAACTCAATCAATACTATCTGGAGGGATCTGATTGGCAGCTACTAGATGGGAGGTTCTCCAGAGGAGAGCATCAGGGAGCAGATGGCCAGTGATGAGGTTTGTAAGAAAAACATCAAGTGCAGCAGACTCTGACACATCAGATATCTGCCTGTGGTCACACTTTATGTGGATAGTCCATCTGTAGATGCTACACAGATGGTCATACTATCAACAAACAATCTGTTGATAAGCAACTGACTATCTGTCGATAAGCAACTGCTTGCTAAGATTACGGTTAGGGTAAGAATTAGAATAAAGGTTAGAGGTAAGGGTTAAGGTTAGCATTAGGGCTCGGGTTGAGTTTGGGGTTAGGATAAGTGTTAGGGTTAGGGTTAAGTTTGGGGTTAGGATAAGTGTTAGGGTTAGGGCTAGTATATAGTTAGTTGCAATGTTTCTGATAGTCTGTAGAGCATCTAAAGATGTTTTATCCAAATAAAGTGTTACCCGAACTCTTTTCATCAAACTCCAGTGGCAGTTGTCCCTCATCCATGCCATCAAGGATGAAAAAAACAACATTGGTTATTTTGATTTTGTTTCTGATGCGAAGGATATCTTCAAAAAGAGCAACAAAAAAGTACAACAGCAAATGTGTTATTTTGGGTGAAATTATTAGTCTCTTTTCCACTGGGATAACAATTTAATTGTACTTTCTCCTTGCTCCAGTCATACAGTGGCACCTGTCTTGATTGTGGCATCACGAGAATGAAAAAGACAGAAATGTACATTTAAAACACCCTTTCAAAAACAGTTTCAAAAACAATCTAGCCCAGGGTTATAGGTTTTCAGAAGACTGATGTGGATTTTCCTCTAACTTGTTATCTTCAGCTTTGCTCCTTCTGATCCTGATAGAGCTGAGCGATTAACCAACAATTCGGTTTTTTTCACGGTTATTAAACAACAGTTCAATTACTTGAATACTATTTCGTTCAGGTATTTCTGATTCCAACATGCAGTTTCTCTAGCGAGAAATCAAATCATTCACGAGAGTGGAACGCTGGCGAAGGGAGTTGTAGTTTTCATTAACCAAATATTCAGCATAGTTCAGCCCAGAAACGTATTAATTAACTACAATAACCATAATCCATTGCGCCTGTTTTTTCCACTTAGAAAGATATTTTTTTACTTTTAGGCTTGCTACGTTAGGTTAGATAGACAGAGACCGCATAGACCACATGAGAGAGGAAAATACACAACACAAAGAAAGAGAGACAGTTCATGAAAGTATGCCTTATCTACTTTGTAAACTAGTAAAATGATCTGCAGCATGCTTAGTCAGCCTAACCTAGCTAAATAGGATGACTAAAGACAGTACAGTATGGGGAGCAGAGAGAACATTGTCTGGCTGTTTGGCTGCTACAGCGTGAGCAGTGATGAGATGATGACTTTTAATTAAGGAATGAAAAAAAATTAAGTCAGCAAATAAAAGATAAGTAATACACACAACTGAAATATTGTATTATTTCATATTCATTTCGTATTTTTCTATTGATGTCTAGCCAATGTGGATATTTTCAAGGTTTGCCTGTTCATTATTTTTGGCTTTGGAATTTCCATAAAAAAGCTCTAAAATCATTTTAATGTCATTATTTCATGAAGCATTTAATATTTAAGAAAATAATCTAAACCGAAATTGAAAATCGTAATTCTTTTTTATTAATCTAGCCAAAATCGTACCGACCTCAAAAAACAAGAATTGCTCAACACTAGATCCTGAAAAACTCCCCAGTCCCTGCCGGTGACAAGCATACCCATAACATGAGGCTGCCACCACAATACTTTAAAATACAGAGGGGCCATACCTTAGAAAAAGTTTTAGTTTAAGCATCAGCCAATTCAAATCGTTGAAGTAGTTGCACGTAGTCAAAGGCTACATATTAGCTGTTCCCATTACATAACTTGGCCCATTTAGCCCTTTGCTATCCTCACCAGGTGGCTGTGATTATATCCGATTATATGCGGGGGGGGGGAGAGGGGGTCTGATCCCAGATCAAGCACTCCTACTCTGAGACGTTTGGTGAATATAAGCCTTGAGTCGCTTGGTTGCAGCAGGGACCAGGAGACCAAGAGGTTGTTTGGGGTCCCGGACGGCTGAAGCATGCATATATACATGCATAGTTTCACAACAGCGCAGGATTCCTGGTAAGATTAACATTCAGTAACAAGGATCAGCCTCAGTCCTCCAGCCTGAGGAACCAAGTTGCTACTGACACAACTGGGACCTGAACACACAAAACAATGAATACACACACATACACTCACATATGCACATACACACTATGGTACACACAGATATGCACACACAGACTGTTCTTATGGACTGTACACACAGATTCCCACACACAGGCAAATACAGACAAACATGGATACACATACTGCACGTACAGACAGATAAACATGCATAACCCCACACAAATATGTACATATATCGTACTTGTTAAGGCACACTCCACATGCACTCAGACACATATGCATGTACACATTCACAGTGCTCTTGACCCAAAGCTGTTTTGATTTTCCCATTGTTCTCTCAGCCACAGCGACAGCAGTGCATGTTAGTGTACGGTCCCCACTTCACGTCAACTGCAGGTGACTACCTAAGTACTTTACACCGACAGGCAGACCATTTCATAACAGTCTGTGTGTTATGAAAGATAATTAAGTGATAATGCCTGAGATGCCGGTGTTTGGAGGATATATTGGCATGGGTGTTGTTAGGCCCGGCCAATACATCCTCCAAACACCGGCTTCGAGGGCTTACCAACATAACGGGTTACCAACATATTCAAATAATGATTTACATATTTTCATTAAAAACATATTCATACTATTTCATCCTTTCTACCCTAGCCGGCTGGTCGCTTGTTCTATCGGTGACATTGCCAGAGATGCGACCCAGTCGATCAGTCTTTTTGTTCTGTGTCTATGGACGCGACCCAGTCGTTCGTTCTAAGTGTTCCATTGCCGTACTGGCTGGCAACGTTCTTATCCCTTGCTTGCTAGCTAGGCAACTACGGCTAACTTACACATTCACATCAAACAGTGCAGCCAGGGGGCCTCCCAAGTGGTGCAGCGGTCTAAGGCACTGCAGTGCTAGAGGCGTCACTACAGACCTGGGTTCGATGTTTCGCAGCCGGCTACAACCAGGAGACCCATGAGGCGGCGCACAATTGGCCCAGCGTCGTCTGGGTTAGGGGAGGGTTTGGCCGGCCTGGATGTCCTTGTCCCATCGCGCTCTAGCAACTCCTTTTGGCGGGCCGAGCGCATGCACGCTGACTTCGGTCGTCAGGTGTACGATGTTTCCTCCGACACATTGGTGTGGCTGGCTTCCGGTTTAAGCGAGCATTGTGTCAAGAAGCAGTGTGGCTTGGCAGGGTCATGTTTTCGGAGGACGCATGGCTCTCAACCTTCGCCTCTCCCTGAGTCCGTACAGGAATTGCAGCGATTGGACAAGACTGTAACTACCAATGAGGGAGAAAAAGGGGTCAAAGGTACACAAAACAATGGTGCTGTCAGAATAACAGCAAAGTAGCTGCATTTGTTCAAACTGTTTTCTAGTGACATTTATTTGGATACATCCAAAATTATGCGCGATTTTGCCTGGCGTAGAAAATGTGTTCTCTCGTCAGGGCACTGTTGTTCAGAGGAGCTAGCCAACAACACAGCTAACATAATCACTTCAAACTGAAGCTGGAAAGACTGCAAACTAGCTGCACTTTGTTTCGTTTTACCTGTTTTCTATTGATAGTACTTTGTATATATCCATATAAATGATGCTGATTCATGATTTCGACTGACTGAGAAAAGCTGCCTGCCTGTCTCATCCCGACTCCCGACACGTTCATTCATTCACTTTGGTTTTAGAAGTTGGGGGCATCATACAGTATATATATTACTTTTTTATCCAGTCAGATAAAGACTTCAAACAGCCTACCGGGCCGCTCAGAGGCGTCCGCATGGTCCTAGAGCAAACCGTTGCCTCGTTTTGTATCATTCCAATTATAAAACTGGGGGGGACAAAAATGCCCTTTCAGAATGTGGGGGGGACATGACCCCGGTGAAAGTTCTGCCACTGCGTTCATTACCATGGGACAGCTGGAGATCGAATTTGAATATTGAAACAAGGTTGCAAATGTCAGAGAGACAGACAGGAAGGTTTATACAAATCTCCACTGTCGAAAACTAAATGTTAGTCTAAAAAAATGTGAGATAATGTCTAGATGCTTTTTATATTGTAGATCAAGTTCATACATTGCCTGGCTGGGCTGATGAGACAGTGGATTGTCCAGTCAGATGGAACAGAGTAAATAGGCATTTTAACATCATAGATTTAGCCGGTGGTTACTTGTGGAATGGACATCGGCTGGAATGCGGTTTTAACCAATCAGCATTCAGGGTTACACCCACCCGTTGTATAAAGTATAACAACAACAGCAAAAGACAGCAGTTTATGTATGTTGCAATTGCAAATACCAATAGCAGTGGAAATTAACAGGGATTTAAACGTTCAATGTTGTAATAATGGCTCGACAATAATGCAATGTGAAGCTGCACTGTATACTCAAAACACCACACTGCATGAGGTTGTTGGCCTGGACTAGATAATAAAGCACCAGCTTCCCATTTATTTTGGTCAGAGACACATTTGCTAAATAGACGATTTACTATAAACCATTAGTATTTACTGTAAACTTCCTGTGACCGAGCTCATTACGGATTTGCCATCCTGTAAAATCAACCTGTGTATCATGAACGCTGTCTGCTGATCAGAGAGCAACCCAGTGGCATCCACCCTGAGAGAGGAGCGGTAGTAAGGAATGCCGCCTCCAGACGTCACACAGAGACACAGTATTCAGTGACTGCATGGAGGCCTAAGCCCTGTCTGTCTGTTACATGGTGACAGGGAGATAGAGGAGCACACACACACACACACACACACAAATACATACACAAACATACACACACACACATACAAAGCCCAACATTTGGGTCTGTTACAGAAGTGACAGAGATGTAGAGAAGAGGAAGAAGCTGTAGCCTAATATGTTCTCATTCGTTGATGTCTCTCCTCCCTCCCCACACAAAGACACACACATAGATACAGCTTCTATTAGTATAGCGTTGAAGTCTCTAAGCCGATTCCCATTCTTTAATAAAACCCTGTTCTCTCCACTTCCTCTCTTTGCCACCATTTGAATTGAGCACGATTGCGTAAGAGTCTTAAGCTCACTGATCGGTTAGGAGGGAGGGAAGGGAGGGAAAAGTAAGACATACTGACACACACACAGCCCTTTAGTTGCACTGCTATATTTGTATACACTGCCGTTACTATCTATAGTCTTTCTCTGTTTTTTATCTATAACCCCCTCTCTGTTCTCAGTAATAGAAGCCCCTCTGTGGTTCTACAGACAAAGGCTTGTACACAGCAGCCAGGATTGTGTGCGTGTGTGTGTGTGTGCCCGCGTGGGTTTGTGTCTGTCATAACGAGGAGGGTAGACCGTCTCAACCCATCCACTGTTCATAGAGAGAGAGGAAGAGAGGAGGTGAAAGGACAATGAGACATAGATATACTGTACACTGGGAGCCAATTATTGTTTTGCAGTGTGTTGGTTTGGCAACAGTGAATCACTCCTGTCATGCCAATAAACCTAGCCTTAATTTGAAGTTGGCAGAGAGAGAGGGACTGAGATAAAAGAAAGAGAAGAATAGAGAGTGAGAGGGGATCAGAAAGAGAAGGAAACAGAGAGAGCAACCAAGCAGAGAATCAGCTGGTTGTGACTTCATCTAAGTCAGACTGTGTGTTTGTGCGTATGCCCTTGGGCCGTGCAGACACAGACAGACAAACCACTCCCAGTCTCCATCCTACTCCTCCCTTCTCTTCATCCACCTTGAGAGAGAGAGAGAGAATTAGCAGAATCGGTCTCTCTTTGTTTGCTTTTTGTTTACAGAACAGTGACACAAAGTCCACTACAGACCCTCACACACACACACAAATCTTCACAACAAACAGTTATTATAGTTATCATTATAGACAGCATCACATTGCCACATGTAGTAGCTGTATGAGTGATTACGGGGTGGACTGTGACTGCACTGCAAGGTCAAGTAAGAACAGTAGTAGTGGCACACAGTAGAGTACAATTACATCCCTCTCTGCCCCCGGGCGCCTGGTGACCCAAACACACTCTGACTCTGTCCCTGCCACAGCTGTGGGTTGCGTGCCTAGACTCCCTGCCTCCCTCTACCCAGGTCTGAGTGCTTCACACTGGGCTGGGAATGGAGCGAGGGTGGAGGGGCGCTAGTCTAGCCTCTGGCTGTCGGGGAGAGAGAGAAGGCTGGCTGGCCCACTGACACTGGCAAGGGGGCTACGGGAGGATAGGAGGACGGGAAGGGAAAGGCGGGGGTGTATGGTTGTGTGAGTGGCAGGGTAGGGGATGGTAACAGCTATAGGTCAAATAAGAACACTAAAATTGCATTTAGACTCCCCTCCCCCATCTCTGACACACACACACACACACACACACACACACACACACACACACACACACACACACACACACACACACACACACACACACACACACACACACACACACACACACACACACACACACACACACGAGAGCCCCGTCCATCAAAGAGCTATAAGTGAAGCCACATGTAGTAGCTGAACGGAGAGGGGAGACAGACAACATAGCGACAGGAGGGTCAGCCCCCCCCCCCCCCACCCACCCAGCTCTATGTGTTGTGATAATTGTGTTGTTTGCTCTATAACTTGTTAATTCATATTCCTTGCGACCGTGATATATAGGCCTAAAGGCCGAGACAATAAGAAGACAGTGGCAGAATAAATTCAACCACACCTTTGTTTTATCACAAAACCGGATAGCAACTTCTGTCCAGTGAAGTCCACAAAGCATATTGCATGTAACAGACAGTTACATGATCTACAAATGTTTCCCACATTTTCGGACCCCTAAACTATTGATTTAGAACCACAGAGTTACCTCAAGTTGCAAAGAAAACAGGAGCTGCCTTCATCATTCCAGCACCATTTCAACTTCAACATTTCAACATCATCATGCTTAGTCTAATATAGTAGATACCAAAAACAGTTGAATCAATGTAAGCTAAATATGATGTGGCTGTCCATGGTTCTGATGTGTGTGTGCACGTTTGTGCAAGTAGAAAAACATGTTGACTCACCCTGCTTGTAGAGAAACGCCTCTCTTTCATGTTGACGAAACGGTCTATCGCTCTGTCATACCGTTCACACTTTTCATTTTTGTTTTCCTGGCTACCTGGCTAAAATGCGTGCTCGCTAGCCTAACCTCCATTCATGGACAACGTTAGCTAGTTAACATTAGTCATCAACATCTAGCTGCATATTGAACTTCCATCCTCTCAGGCCAGGGGCACAACAATGTATGATTTAATGTTTGGATCAGATTTGCCGTTATAATCATTGGCCAGTACAGAGAATTAAGTAAAACCACAAGTCCAAGTCCCTATCTCCATCAATGGATAATTTAGGAAAGGGCCCATTTTAGCTAGCTAGCAACACAACAACACAACGAGATGCAACAATTCAAGTTTTTCTGTCAATGCCGTATGCTCTCAATGGCATTTGATAGGACGCCAAAATACAAGCTGGCTTCCCTTGACACTTTTTTTTGGTGTGCCAGGACCATTCACAGATGAGCTCACTCAGTTTAGCTCAACGCTGATTGGCAAATGTTTTATACTTTTTTATCAAGGGAGGCCAAATGCTCGCTGGCTTCCCTTGCCCTCAATGCTACGGGCGGCAACAATGCTATACTTGTGTGGACCAGACAGCATCAGATAGATGGCCTACATGTAGAGAGACAGAGGGGCGCTGTTTAGTTCGCTCGGATGCTTTCCCCTGTGAGATATATTTAGCCTCTTGCGAATTGAAGGAAAATTACGAAACACGAAAGACAAATTATGTTTGTTGTTTATTTTTTAATTTATCTGTACATTTTATGGGGAAGCCTGGCTTTCCTTGGCATCCGTTAATACATGCCACTGGTAGGATACATCCAGAGGTCTGATCTGATCAACAGATACACCAGTCAGTCATACATCCCACTGGGCTATTCTAGCTACACCTTGGGGGTGTTAGCTGTGGCTGTCATCATCATCTTTGTTACCGCTGTACATTCATTCAGGACACGTTTTCATTTTCAATGGTGACAACAACACATTGACATATTAGTTAAATATGGTGTAATTATCAATAGCTAATTATCAATAATTATCAATGAGAACAGTTTTGGGTGATAGTCGAGTCACATGGTGAAAATAGACAGTTGATGTGCTTTGAATTGGGCGTGGACATCTCTCTCTGCTTTTCTTCAGGGCATCCTGCACCTCGTTTCTATGGAAACATACTCTCTAAAAAGGGCTGAGAGAGAGAGAGAGAGAGAGAGAGAGAGAGAGAGAGAGAGAGAGAGAGAGAGAGAGGAAAAGATCGAGGGGGTGCCTCTTAGGACAGGGTAAACACTAGCCAGCACCCACCCACACCCAGATACACATCCACACAAATGTGCACACACACCCACATGTGCACACACACTCACCCACCCACCCCCAGATACACACACACACATCCACACAACCACACACACGTGTGCACACACACACACGTGTACACACACCCACCCACCCACACCCAGATACACACACCCACACACACACCCACCCACACACTCCCACACACGCACCCTCTCTCTCACACACACGCACACTGCTGGAAGAGAGCAGCATCACCGGATCATAGGACCCTGGTCTGTCTGTCTCTACACCCCAGATCCCAGGACACCAGCAGACCTAGAGCCTTTAGAAATGGCTGCAGAGATGGCTCTGCACAGGCCTAGAGGCTGATCCTCGTCAATAAGCCATAAGACCTGAGAGACAAGAATGACTCTCACTAACTCATCACAGGACACAAGTCATTTAAGTAAGTAAGGTTATGGTAGAGAGCCCAGGGTTTAGACCAGGGTTTAGACAGTCGATGCAGAGAGTGCAGAGGGCTCTGTGACTGTGATGGCAGGGTGTATTGGCCTGCACAACACACACTCACAAGACACAAACACACCTACTCTCTCTCTCCATTATGTGGATGAAAATTGGATTGCTGCTGCTGGATTTGAAATAACTTGATTATAAACAGCCTAACTGTAGTGCTGGGATAAAAATCACTTAATAAAGCTGAGTGCATTGACATGAGGGAGAACACACAGTACACACACACACACACAAACACGTAGCTATCGTTATACACCGAGTATACAAAACATTAAGAACACCTGCTCTTTCCATGACATAGACTGACCAGGTGAATCCAGGTGAAAGCTATGATCCCTTATTGATGTCATCTGTTAAATCCACTTCAATCAGTGTAGATGAAGGGAGGGAGACAGGTTAAAGAAGGATTTCTAAGCCTTGAGACACGGATTGTGTATGTGCCATTCAGAGGGTGAATGGGCAAGACAAAGAAAATGAAGTGCCTTTGAACCGGGTATGGTAGTAGGTGGCAGGCACACCGGTTTGTGTGAAGAACTGTAACGCTGCTGTATTTTTCACACTCAACAGTTTCCCGTGTGTATCAAGAATGGTCCACCACCCAAAGGACATCCTGCCAACTTGACGCAGCTGTAGGAAGCATAGGAGTCAACATGGGCCAGCATCCCTGTGGAACACTTGACGCCTTGTAGAGTCCATGCCCTGACGAATTGAGGCTGTTCTGATGGCAACAAGGGGGAGGTGTTCTTAATGTTCGGTTTGCTCAGTGTATAATGCAAGGATGCACAATGTCCTGCTGTTTTTTACTATCAATTTATGTCAGTGATGGCCCAGAGAGCACACCTGGTTTCCCTGGTTAAATGAATCACTAACTATGACGTACATGAATGCATGGAACCCACAAGGCAGGAACCACTTGGAAAGAACTTCAGAAAATTGCCCAGAACGTGGTCCACTGTTGAGGCCCACTAGAAGCTAAAAAGGTATAAGTTAAGTAAGTCAACACGTACAGGAAATACAAGAAAGACAGGACTTTAAGGGGAAGTTTAGTAAACGGTTAGAGTTCTGCCCATGTACACACACACACTAACCAGGGAAAGATGAACGGTTGGGTTAACAATCAGCCAATGTCCTAAAGTAAAACAATCTAAATACTTAAATGGACCTAAGTCAAAGGACCCTTTCGTCCACACAGCTACAGTGTGTCGTGTTTCTCCATAACTACGTTGCCTTAAGATATGGGGGGGATTAAGATTGAGGGTAACTATGAGTTACCAGGGGTCAAGGTCACCATTCATTCATGTGTTCTCTGCTGTGTAGACCTTCTGTGTGCCTTTCCGTTGTTTATGTATACAGAGTCTCTGTACAGATAAACAATGGAAAAGGCACACAGAAGGTCGACGCATGAAATGATAGTGTATTGTACAATGCACTGATGAAATACCTGGGTTGTATATAACAATATATTCCACTCATTATCTGAATTTCATTGATACACTGTACGCTGAAGAATTTCAAGCAGAGAGTCAGGCGATACTGTATCAGCTGACAAGTCACTTAAAATGGCATACTTTCTGATGATTTGTCCTACGTACAGGGGAGTAGCTAAGGGGTAGCTCGGTCCTTGCAATATACGGTGTACATCTGTGCATATGCTAACAAAATCTTTCTTGGGGATGTTAGGCCTATTCTAGAGGGGGCTTCAGCACTGTGTTGCCCCTCCCTGGATCATCCCATGTCTATATCTATGTACTGTATCAGGATAATGAAACGGTAAGACTGACATATTTCTCAATATGCTCACAACCTGCCATTGGATACAAATTAATGAAAAAATGGTGCATGTCAAGTTATAGTCAAATACTGTATGGAAAATTATATTTACCATCTACTATTCTTTACATTCAGCACATTGAAAAAAAACAGTTTCGACATTTGTATCTTGTATGTTTTGCTATTGGATTAAATGGTAGTTAAAATGACGAAATCTAAGTCTATCATTATCTAATATATTGGTGACTAATCAAAATATTCCCCCGGAAAACGTTGATTTTGTTCGAATGACTCAGGGGTGAAAGATGCGTGAAACCTCAATGAGTGCTTAATCAAAGGTTCTGAACATAAGCTAGACGGCATTACAAGCGTTATCAGTTTAGTTCTGTATTTAAGAGTATTGAAAATATCTTACATCTGAAACATTTGTCATAGTGATTGAAAAAACGGTACTACGACAGCTGTTATAGTTCCCATAGTCTTCTAGTGGGTCTATAAATGTATGCTTCATGGAAAGGATTCGTCTAGTTGTTGTGGTAGAATTAGCCGTGTTCCAATAGTTATCATCATCACATTTAATAATATCATCGCATTTATATTAGTCAGCCCATTTCCTTAACATTAAAATGAATTGACATTTAATGTTTGGCTACCTGCTATTCTAAAAAAAACGATATCACTAGGTTGAATATAGCAATGTATCTTCAACCTCCCCCTATCAATGGAAGCAGATGGTCGTTTCCGTTCATGAAGAGATGCGTGTCGGGTGTTCTATTCATGAGACTTGGCGCCGGCGGAGATGAATGGCGGAGCAGATGAGCGGGAGCGATTTTTTAAATTGATTGATTGATTTACCGGCCCGCCCCTCCCACGAGACCAGCATTGTTCGATTGTCTCGCGCACCGTTAATTTGTTTCAGTACAATAGTCATCAGATTATATCGTGACAGGTGGCAGTTACTATTCTTTACCTATTCTCCTTCAATGTCATGATCATTTAGGCGTTGACTAGTTTTCATGAGAGCATCATCTGGACGTGTCATTCTGAGAGTTGACAGTGATAATGGCAAAATAATACAATATGCAAATTAGGTTTGTAAATACAATTGACATTGCAATTAGGGTAATTGCATGGGCATTAGGTAGGCAGGCCTAATAAACATTGGGGGCAGAAAGATCATCTGTTTCTGTTTTTATGATGGTTAACATTTTAAGAAAAAAAGATGGAGGAAACCTTTGCTATTGTTTACCTTATTACTCACATAGCTGACATCTGTCAACTTATCGATAAATTGTCAGAAAATTGGGCCTAGTGAAGCATTTTAGAGCTTAACCCTTATCCTAGCCTACACATATCAGTGGTAGAATATGCTTTAAAAAATTACCCAAAGCCTCTGATAAAATTCAGGAATAAATCCTTATTTTAGTCAGACTCTTTTCACTTGTGTGGTGATGACCTTGTAAAATCTAATGCTATTTCAATTATAACATTATAGTGACACCTACTGGTGAGCCTCTGTAGCCTACGTCCCTGAGCTAAACTTCAAACATCAAATAACATTACAAACATTAGACATTGTCATGCAGTGTACGTTTCGTTATTTTGTCAAAATGGAGTGGCTTGTTTTCCCATTTATTGTGTCAAAATTGGACATGGAATAACGGAAAATAAATGACATGTATCAAATTTGTAATGTTACTTGTTAAGCACATTTTTACTCCTGAACTTATTTAGGCTTGCCATAACAAAGGGGTTAAATACTTATTGACTTAAGACGTTTCAGCTTTACATTTTTAATGAATTTGTTAAAAAAAAATCATAATTCCACTTTGACATTATGGGTGTATTGGGTGTAGGCCAGTGACACAAAATCTCAATTTAATACATTTAAATGCAGGCTCTAACACAACAAAATGTGGAAAAAGTCAGTAAGTTAAAATAAGCCTTTTTATTGGTATGGGTTTACTTCACCAACATCATTTCCTGCTCACTGCAAGGCAGACGTGAGCTATACTGTTTAGTTGTGAATACGCCTATTGCTGTGACAATTGGCCTACTGTGTAGGATCTTAATTTGATCACCCTATTGTTGAAGGAAATTTCAGGAAATGCAAACGTAGCGTATTCAAGATTTAAAATGCTGTTCAAGTTAGTAATTACCACTTCGAAAAGTCAGACTTCATTTGCCCTAACTAAATATTCATCAACCCTTACAAAAATGAATTAATTATAATCCACACAATAATTCATATTTCCTGTTGCTGCAGGATTATTTTCCTGCTGTGATAAAATGATCAAATTAAGATCCTACATCTGTACATACCCCCTGTGGGGGGTTGATGATCAATGATACGGAACCTGTAATATTACTTGGTTACTGATTCACTCCCCACAAACACATTCTCTCTCACACACACACTGACAGGACCCTTCATACAGTTCAGTCACTCAGCCCTATCAAGTGGACATGATCCTCTCAAAGTCTTGCACTACCGCCTCCTACTACACCCTGATGAGAAGCAATAATCCTGGCCCCGTCGCTGTAAATCTGGTTCTCTCTCTAACCCTGCTGTACCCTACTGTGCTGAGACAATATGCCTCTAGAACAGTTTTACACTATTTTAAATGGAATGTACAACAGTGATTACCTCCCTCTCTCAATTCAAATACAATTCTAAGGGGCTTTATTGACATGGGAAACATATGTTAACATGACCAAAGCAAGTGGATTAACTCAATCTCTCTCTCGGTCTCGCTCTCCCTCGACAATCTGTTTAATTCAATGTTTAAATTCACTTCAAGTGTTGTTTTTACTGAAAGTTGACGTATGCCATTTGTATGGAGGGGTGTGGGTGTGTGGGGAGAGAGTGAATAGATTGGTGTACATGGGTTTGGTTGAAGAACCTCCCTCACCCGTACCGCCCCTCCTCTTGATATGCAATAAAAGTGAATGTAATTGCCGTCTTTAAACATCTATTCACTACTCGCCAAATGGCTGTTTTTAGGCCTGTTTTAAAAGGCAAAGCACTTTGGATGAAGTCTATATTACTATGCTTATATATGTTGGTACTGTATGTACAATAAGGTATCCAATATTCTTAAATCTGACATGGGTTGAAGTTAGTATCATTAATCCTGAATTGTAGTGTATTTACAGAATAACCTGTTGTAAAAAGTAACATCCACTAGATGGCAGTAATGTGCTACCACCTTCAGAGGTCTGATGTGAACATTTTTCTATTCACCCTTCAGGCACTGAGCATGTGTCCAAATTAATGAATTTCCCTGAATTTGCAATGTCAATGTTGCTTTGGTGGTATGACTGGTTGTGATCCAGACACGTGACACGTGACATGCAACGTTCAAGTGTCATAAAGTGGGTAACATGGAGCACCCAAATCCTGTCTGTCACTCACTCCATTAAATATCTCAAACCACCCTTTGCCTTGATGACAGGTCTGCATACTCTTGGCATTCTCTCAACCAGCTTCACCTAGAATGCTTTTCCATCCGTCTTGGAATTCCCACGTAGATGGGGGATTTATCAATAAATGGGTGGGAATCAGAAGTTTACACGTTAAATAAAAATAAAACCCCTGGAAAGGAGGGTCTAAACTGGTGACCATGAGGTACCAAATTTACAATCTGATGCTGCGTTCAAAACAACTGGGAACTCGGAAATCTCTCACTTCCGACTTCAGTGCGTTCAAGACAACTGGGAACTCCAATTTTTTTTTGCTCTGACAGGGAAAAATCGTTTTGACCAGTCATCCAACTCGGGATGTCGACCGCATTTGTCACAATCAAATGTCGACCGCATTATCTACCAAGGGAATTCTCTTCAATCATAATCACAGCCGTATATATTCCCCCCCAAGCAGACACATCGATGGCCCTGAACGAACTTTATCTGACTCTTTGTAAACTGGAAACCACACACCCTGAGGCTGCATTCATCGTAGCTGGGGATTTTAACAAGGCTAATCTAAAAACAAAACTCCCTAAATTCTATCAGCATATCGATTGTGCTACCAGGGCTGGAAAAACCCTAGATCATTGTTATTCTAATTTCCGCAACGCATATAAGGCCCTCCCCCGCACCCCTTTCGGAAAAGCTGACCACGACTCCATTTTGTTGATTCCAGCCTACAAACAGAAACTAAAACAACAAGCTCCCGCGCTCAGGTCTGTTCAACGCTGGTCCGACCAATCTGAATCCACGCTTCAAGACTGCTTCGATCACGCGGATTGGAATATGTTCCGCATTGCGTCCAACAACAATATTGACGAATATGCTGATTCGGTGAGCGAGTTCATTAGGAAGTGCATTGACGATGTCGTACCCACACCAACGATTAAAACATTCCCAAACCAGAAACCGTGGATTGACGGCAGCATTCGCGTGAAACTGAAAGCGCGAACCACTGCTTTTAACCAGGGCAAGGTGACCGGAAGCATGACCGAATACAAACAGTGTAGCTATTCTCTCCGCAAGGCAATCAAACAGGCTAAGTCCCAGTACAGAGACAAAATCGAGTCGCAATTCAACAGCTCAGACACAAGAGGTATGTGGCAGGGTCTACAGTCAATCACGGATTACAAAAAGAAAACCAGCCCCGTCGCGGACCAGGATGTCTTGCTCCCAGACAGGCTAAACAACTTTTTTGCCCGCTTTGAGGACAATACAGTGCCCCTGACACGGCCCCCTACCAAAACCTGCGGGCTCTCCTTCACTGCAGCCGAGGTGAGTAAAACATTTAAACGTGTTAACCCTCGCAAGGCTGCAGGCCCAGACGGCATTCCCAGCCGCGTCCTCAGAGCATGCGCAGACCAGCTGGCTGGTGTGTTTACGGACATATTCAATCAATCCTTATCCCAGTCTGCTGTTCCCACATGCTTCAAGAGGGCCACCATTGTTCCTGTTCCCAAGAAAGCTAAGGTAACTGAGCTAAACGACTACCGCCCCGTAGCACTCACTTCCGTCATCATGAAGTGCTTTGAGAGACTAGTCAAGGACCATATCACCTCCACCCTACCGGACACCCTAGACCCACTCCAATTTGCTTACCGACCCAATAGGTCCACAGACGACGCAATCGCAACCACACTGCACACTGCCCTAACCCATCTGGACAAGAGGAATACCCATGTGAGAATGCTGTTCATCGATTACAGCTCAGCATTTAACACCATAGTACCCTCCAAACTCGTCATCAAGCTCGAGACCCTGGGTCTCGACCCCGCCCTGTGCAACTGGGTCCTGGACTTCCTGACGGGCCGCCCCCAGGTGGTGAGGGTAGGTAACAACATCTCCACCCCGCTGATCCTCAACACTGGGGCCCCACAAGGGTGCGTTCTGAGCCCTCTCCTGTACTCCCTGTTCACCCACGACTGCGTGGCCATGCACGCCTCCAACTCAATCATCAAGTTTGCGGATGACACTACAGTGGTAGGCTTGATTACCAACAACGACGAGACGGCCTACAGGGAGGAGGTGAGGGCCCTCGGAGTGTGGTGTCAGGAAAATAACCTCACACTCAACGTCAACAAAACAAAGGAGATGATTGTGGACTTCAGGAAACAGCAGAGGGAGCACCCCCCTATCCACATCGACGGGTCAGTAGTGGAGAAGGTGGAAAGTTTTAAGTTCCTCGGTGTACACATCACGGACAAACTGAATTGGTCCACCCACACAGACAGCGTTGTGAAGAAGGCGCAGCAGCGCCTCTTCAACCTCAGGAGGCTGAAGAAATTCGGCTTGTCACCAAAAGCACTCACAAACTTCTACAGATGCACAATCGAGAGCATCCTGTCGGGCTGTATCACCGCCTGGTACGGCAACTGCTCCGCCCACAACCGTAAGGCTCTCCAGAGGGTAGTGAGGTCTGCAGAACGCACCACCGGGGGCAAACTACCTGCCCTCCAGGACACCTACACCACCCGATGTCACAGGAAGGCCATAAAGATCATCAAGGACAACAACCACCCAAGCCACTGCCTGTTCACCCCGCTATCATCCAGAAGGCGAGGTCAGTACAGGTGCATCAAAGCAGGGACCGAGAGACTGAAAAACAGCTTCTATCTCAAGGCCATCAGACTGTTAAACAGCCACCACTAACATTTAGCGGCCGCTGCCAACATACTGACTCAACTCCAGCCACTTTAAAAATGGGAATTGATGGAAATTATGTAAAAATGTACCACTAGCCACTTTAAACAATGCCACTTAATATAATGTTTACATACCCTACATTACCCATCTCATATGTATATACTGTACTCTATATCATCTACTGCATCTTGCCATCTTTATGTAATACATGTACCACTAGCCACTTTAAACTATGCCACTTTATGTTTACATACCCTACAGTACTCATCTCATATGTATATACCGTACTCTATACCATCTACTGCATCTTGCCATGCCGTTCTGTACCACCACTCATTCATATATCTTTATGTACATATTCTTTATCCCTTTACACTTGTGTGTGTGTATAAGGTAGTAGTTGTGGAATTGTTAGGTTAGATTACTTGTTGGTTATTACTGCATTGTCGGAACTAGAAGCACAAGCATTTCGCTACACTCGCATTAACATCTGCTAACCATGTGTATGTGACTAATAAAATTTGATTTGATTTGATTTGATTTGATTTGGAATACGGCCTCTTTCTAGAGCTCAGACTTTCCGACCTGAAAACCACTGACATCCTGATTTGACCTAGTATTTTTCAGAGTTCCTAGTTGTCTTGAAAGCACTATAAGTCAGTTGAGTGAACTATCCCTTGTTATAAAATCTTTGGTCTGACAGATGCTTACATGACAACCGGAATGTATTGTATGATGTCAACATCATGGGCTCCCTAGTTGCGCAGTGGTCTAAGGCACTACAGTCCCTGTTTGAATCCAGGCTGTTTCACATCCAGCCGTGATTGGGAGTCCCATAGGGCGGAGCGCAATTGGCCCAGCGTCGTCTGGGTTTGGCCGGGGTAGGCCGTCATTGTAAATAATAATTTGTTCTTAACTGACTTGCCTAGTTAAAAAGGTTCAATTTAAAATTAAAAAACAAACAAACAGGGCACAACCCATAGCCGGCAATTAGCTTAACATTAGCTCATCATAAATCAGTACAACCTCCAAAAAGTATTTTACACACATCTGTGTCCATTACAATCTATGCAAGGATCGGAATGCATGATTTGTCAGCAGAACTTGAAAACATGTGAAAACAGTAAATACATTATGAACCATAAATACGCACGGTGTGCTAGAGTAGAAACAACACAAATACATAAAATAAGCCGCTTACTTTGATAGGAACGCACACATATCCAAAGTCCAATTTGTAAGGAAAACAACAATGAAAGCAATGCGGGCACCCTCCAGAAAATGTGCCGGGGGGGGAAAATTGTGCAAGGCCTGTTCTGATTAGAGATGCGCAATGTCTTCATACTGGATCTGAGGAAACACTGTGGAAGTGCTTGGGCTCTCGTTGAAGAGAGACGTTTGTCTGGCTTAGTAAAGGCTATGCAACTTCTTATGTGAATTAATGAGGTGGAACACACCTCAATTCAAACTGTTAGAAAATAAAACTTGGTATAAAATCATTTTTAATTGACAAGCCTTGGTTTGAGGGCAGCGCGGGTTAACTGTCTTGTTGCATAGCAATCACATTTTGGAACAGTGAGGCGAACAACTACCTCAGGTCTCAGAGCCAGTGTTGTCACCGATTGAAACGCTATTAGCGCGCACCACCGCTAACTAGCTAGCCATTTCACATCGGTTACACTGACATCACACTAAAATTCAAGTGGGGCGACCATTAGAAATATTTGGAACTCACACATGAAAAGGTTAGTTGGCCAAAAGGTACACAGACCGTTATTTATTTTTGTTTTATTCCATGTCCAATGTTGACACAATGAGTAAACAAGTAGATTTCCGATTTTCGTTATTCAAATTCAGAAAACGAAAAAGGAAAAATACAGTTTTGACTCAGAAATCAAAATAACAAAACTTATGCTGACCATGCAGGATACCCATGTGGTACACCATGTAATTTCAATGTCGATTATTGGGTAATATTTGGCTGATATTGATCAATGAGATTACAACCTAAATCCACCCACTCAAAAAGACAGACAAAAGTTAGTTAAATTTCCAATGTGTTATCACTATGCGTTCAACCATCTACATGCACAACCAAATTAAAATGGAAAAACAATGTCAGATTTTTGGTTTAGTTGTCTATCACTGCTCTTACAACCATTTAAAAGCACACTAAAATTCAAGTGGGAATACAATGTCCAATATTTTGTTTATTTTACAATGCATTTGGAAAGTATTCAGACCCCTTCACTTTTTCTACATTTTGTTACCTTAGTCTTATTCTAAAATTGATTAAATAAAATATTTTCCTCATGAATCTACACACAATACCCCATAATAGCAAAGCGAAAACAGGTTGAGCTCAGGAGAATCCTGTTTCCATTCGTCATCCTTGAGCTGTTTCTTCAACTTGGAGTCCACCTGCGGTAAATTCAATTGATTGAACACGATTTGGAAAAGGCACACACCTGTCTATATAAGGTCCCACAGTTGACAGTGCATGTTGACAGTGCAGAGAAAAAAACCAAGCCATGAGGTCAAAGGAATTGTCCATAGAGCGGAGGCAGGATTGTGTCAAGGCACAGACCAGGGGAAGGGTACCAATAAATGTCTGCAGCATTGAAGGTCCCCAAGAACACAGTTTGGAAGTTTGGAACCACCAAGACTCTTCCTAGAGCTGGCCACCCTGGCCAAACTAAGCAATCGAAACAACAGATTTGTCCAGCCTCCAGTTTCCGGATATAAGCAATTATTTACTGTACCAGACAAGGTACTCCAGCAAAGACCAGATACCTACAACTACTTTGTATCTGGGTGGGGCCATGATGTTGAAGTGAAGAAATACACTCCCTGGTCAGTTTATTAGGTACACCCATCCAGTACCAAGTTGGACCCCCTTTTGCCTCCAGAACAGCCTGAATTATCCGGGGAATTGATTCTACAAGTCGGAAATGTTCCACAGGGATGTTGGTCCATGCTGACGCAAGGGCATCACGCAAATTGGACGCCGGTGCCACCAGCCTTTACCGTTGACACCAGGCAGGATGGTTCCATGGACTCATGCTGTGATGCCAAATCCTGACTCTGCCATCAGCATGACACAACCGGAACTGCGATTCGTCGGACCAGGCAATGTTTTACCACTCCTCAATTGTCCAGTGTTGTTGATTGCATGCCCACTGGAGCTGCTTCTTATTGATTTTAGCTGATAGGAGTGGAACCTGATGTGGTCGTCTGCTGCAATAGCCCATCCGTGACAAGGATTGACGAATTGTGCGTTCCGAAATGTCATTCTGCACACCACTGTTGTACTGCACCGATATTTGTCTGTGGTCCGCCTGTTAGCTTGCACTATTCTTTCCATTCTCCTTCAACCTCTCTCACCAACGAGCTGTTTTCGACAACAGCACTGCCGCTTGACCGGATGTTTTTTGTTTGTATTAACCATTCTCTGGACATCCTAGACACTGTCGTGTGTGTGACAGCCTTTTCTGAGATACTGGATCCGGCGTGCCTGGCACCGACAATCATACCACGCTAAAAGTTCTTAGGTCACTCGTTTTTTCCCATTCTAACATTCAATCAAACAGTAACTGAATGCCTCAATGCCTGCTTTATATAGCATGCCATGGCCACGTGACTCACTGTCTGTAGGAGGGATACATTTTTGTGAACGTATACTTAATAAACTGTCCGGTGAGTGTATAATAAAGTTCACGTCGTTGTTGGAAAAGTAAGTGAAACATGAAAGTTATCTTTAGGCTACTTGTTAGCGTTACGTTAGCTAGCTAGCTCGTTGTTTCTGTAGCAAGATAACTAGCCAACGTTATCTTACTTAGCTACTCACCGGATAGATTGCAAAATGATCATGCCCTTCCCACAGACTTGATCTATGTATCTACCTCTCGCATAATTTCCCTTTTTTGTTTTGGTCAGGTGAACCATTCACAGCGAATGTCAAGTCCCTGTATTGAGGATCTGAGTGATCTGTGCACACTGCACTTCTATGGTAGGGTAAGAGCAGTGAATCTGATGAAAGCCTTACAGGCTGATACAAACTCATGCTTTCAATAATTCTATAAAAAAAATGTTTTTATCCAATCGGATAAACACTCCAAACAGCCTACCTGAATGCTCAGAGGCGTCCGCATGGTCTTAAAGCACACAGTTGCAACGTTTTGTATCACATTCCAATGATAAAACTGGGGGGAACAAAATGCAATTTTAGAATGTGAGGGGGACATGTCCCCCTCCGTCCCCAGTGAAAGTTGCGCCCCTGGTAGTAGGTGCCAGGCGCACCAGTTTATGTCAAGAACTGCAACGCTGCTGGGTTTTTCACAATCAACAGTTTCCTGCGTGTATCAAGAATGGTTCCCCACCCAAAGGGCATCCAGCCAACTTGACACAATTGTGGGAAGCATTGGGGTCAACATGTGCCAGCATCCCTGTGGAACGCTTTCTACACCTTATTGAGTCCATGCCCCGACGCAACTCAATATAAGGAAGGTGTTCCTAATGTTTCATATACTCAGTGTATATAGAACCTTTATTAGGGTTCTCTAATCTCGTCTAAATAACCAAAAAGTTCTATATAGAACTCCAAATAACCTTTTTTTTCTAGAGCGTTCAATAGTCTTACTGTAACCTTCCAATAACTTTTACGTTTATTACTGTGGCACTGTCATAACTAGTTGAATAACTAGTGGTCATGGCTGGAAGGGATCTAGCGTTTGTTAAATGATCAGATTTGACTTTTTCTCGCAGGTTAGGATCACTTTTGCAACAGATTAGGAGAATTAACATAGCAGATTATGAGAATTAGGTTAAAGTTAGAAAAAGGATTAGGATTAGGGTTAGCTAAAATGCAACAAAACAAATCTACTTTTGATGTTAACTTGACATGGATCCCTTAGCCATGATCGTGACTAGCTGCCCTCTCTTCTCCCCAGAGCACCCGCGTCCTATGTTTAAACATCTTGTGGCAGAGATGAATCGTGGGAGAGTTGGGAAGAGAGTGAAAGACAGACCCAGAGAGAGATGGAGAGAGAGAAACAGAGAAAGACAGCAGTGCAAATATACTTAGACTTGAGTATTTCAACAACTCTTCTCGTCCGACTTGTTAGGCAATCATATCTACCTATGGGGGAAGGATGGCCAGCCACACAGGAAGGTGATTTGTACTAAGGAGGAGAAGGAGGCCGTGCTGACCAAGATGCGTGCTGGCCAATTCGGAATGAAGCACATGAATGCCAAAATTAAGCTACGCTTCTTCTGACAGGGAATTGTCAAAGTGGACAGCTGGGCAAGTGAAATAACTATTATTCTATTATTTCTGAAATTATTATGATTTCAATTAATGTCATATCAGAGAGCACACAATGTTTCAATATGTCACTTTTCTCTTTAAGATCAGTACCCTGTCTAGCCTGCCAGAAGTTTGAGAGGGTGAAGACTGTGGCGCCGGAGTTGAAGCCCATCAAAGCACATGATCGGTAAGTGTCCCAATTCAAATTTTGCCCTGATAAGTTGTTTAGTAATGGTTTCTTTATTTGACCACAGCAGAGTTCAATATTATTGTGTGTGTGTGTGTGTGTGTGTCCTTACAAATACGAAAATCTGCAGACTGTATGATACGGGTAAGAATAAAGGTATCTTCTCTCTAACACTTTAAATGTTAGGGGTTGGACCTCATCGGACCCTTCACTAAATCCAGGATTGGCAACAGCTGGTGTTTGCCGGCGACCGATCACTTTACCAAGTGGGTGAAGGCAAAGGTCAGTAAAGGAAGAATATGTGCTTAACTCTAAAGTCCCCTTCTGTAACCCATTAAAAAGGGTGCTTGGAACCAAAAATAGATTTTAGTTTTGTATGATACCCATCGAGGACGAGACTAGCGAGGCCACCTCCAAGGCAATAGTGGACTATCTTCAGCACCCACGGTTCTCCTGAGGTCATCTTGAGTGACCGAGGTCATGAATGCTGGAACAAGGTACGGATGCTATAGGTTATATGGTTTGTTTTATTTATTTCATACAATGCGTTTTTCACATGGTACATAAGACATATTTCAATATCTTACATTGTCAATAGATATCACTTTCCTACTGGTAAAGAGTTAGTTTGCGGGGTCACAGGTTAGTCAAGGTAATATGTACATGTAGGTAGAGTTTGTGACTATGCATAGATAATATACAGAGAGTAGCAGCAGCGTAAAAGGGGGGGTGCAATGCCTGGGTAGCGATTTGATTAGCTGTTCAGGAGTCTTATGGCTTGGGAGTGAAAGCTATTAAGCCTTTTGGACCTAGACTTGGCGCTCCCGGTACTGCTTGCCGTGCGGTAGCAGAGAGAACAGTCTATGACTAGGGTGGCTGGATTCTTTGACAATTTTTAGGGCCTTCCTCTGTCACCGCCTGGTATAGAGGTCCTGGATGGCAGGAAACTTGGCACCAGTGATGTACTGGGCCGTATGCACTACCCTCTGTAGTGCCTTGCGATCGGAGATCGAGCAGTTGCCATACCAAGCAGTGATGCAACCAGTCAGGATGCTCTCGATGGTGCAGCTGTAGAACCTTTTGAGGATCTGAGGACCCATGCCAAATCTTTTCAGTCTCCAGAGGGGGAATAGGCTTTGTCGTGCCCTCTTCACGACTGTCTTGCTGTGCTTGGACCATGATAGTTTGTTGATGATGTGGACACCAAAGAACTTGAAGCTCTCAACCTGCTACACTACGATGAGAATGGGGGCGTGCTTGGTCCTCCTTTTCCTGTAGTCCAAAATCATCTCCTTTGTCTTGCTCATGTTGAGGGAGAGGTTGTTATCCTGGCACCACACGGCCAGGTCTCTGACCTTCACCCTATAGGGTGTCTCATCGTTGTCGGTGATCAGGCCTACCACTGTTGTGTCGTCTGCAAACTTAAGGATTGTGTTGGAGTCGTGCCTGGCAATTCAGTCATGAGTGAGCAGGGGAGTACAGGAGGGGACTAAGCACACACCCCTGAGGGTTCCACGTGTTGAGGATCAGCGTGGCAGATGGGTTGTTACCTACCCTTACCACCTGGGGGCGGCCCATCAGGAAGTCCAGGATCCAGTTGACGAGGGAGGTGTTGAGTACCAGGGTCCTTAGCTTAGTGATGAGCTTTGAGGGCACTATGGTGTTGAACGCTGAGCTGTAGTCAATGAATAGCATTCTCACATAGGTGTTCCTTTTGTCCAGGTGGGAAAGGGCAGTGTGGAGTGCAATAGAGATTGGTGTTGATGTGAGCCATGACCAGCCTTGCAAAGCATTTCATGGCTATGGACGTGACTACTACGGGTCAGTAGTCATTCAGGCAGGTTACCTTAGTGTTCTTGGGCACAGGGACTATGATGGTCTGCTTGAAACATGTTGGTATTACAGACTCAGTCAGGGACAAGTTGAAAATGTCAGTGAAGACAGTTGCCAGTTGGTCAGCGCATGCTCGGAGTACACGTCCTGGTAATCCGTCTGCCCCTGCGGCCTTATGAATATTGACCTGTTTAAAGGTCTTACATCTGCTACGGAGAGCATGATCACACAGTCGTCCAGAACAGCTGATGCTTTCATGCATGCTTCAAAGTTGCTTGCCTCGAAGCAAGCATAGAAGTAATTTAGCTTATCTGTTCGGCTCGTGTCACTGGGAAGCTCGCGGCTGTGCTTCTCTTTGTAGTCTAATAGTTTGCAAGCCCTGCCACATCCAACGAGCGTCGGAGCCGGTGTAGTACAATTCAATCTTAGTCCTGTATTGATGCTTTGCATGTTTGATGGTTCGTCTGAGGGTATAGCGGGATTTCTTATAAGCTTCCGGGTTAGAGTCCCGCTCCTTGAAAGCGGCAGCTCTGCACTTTAGCTCAGTGCGAATGTTGCCTGTAATCCATGGCTTCTGGTTGGTGTATGTACGTACAGTCAAACTGTGGGAAGACGTCATCAATGCACTTATTGATGAGGCCAGTGACTGATGTGGTGTACTCCTCAATGCCATCGGAAGAATACCGGAACATATTCCAGTCTGTGCTAGCAAAACAGTTCTGTAGCTCAGCATCTGCGTCATCTGACCACTTCTTTATTGACCGAGTCACTGGTGCTTCCTGCTTTAGTTTTTGCTTGCAAGCAGGAAACAGGAGGATAGAATTATGGTCAGATTTGCCAAATGGAGGGCGGGGGAGAGCTTTGTACGCGTCTCTGTGTGTGGAGTAAAGGTGATCTAGAGGTTTTTCCCTCAGTTTGCACATTTAACATGTGCAACCATGTTAAATGTGTAAATCCTTCACGTCCGACTCGTTCATGAAAAAAGCTTTGTCCAGTACGAGGTGAGTAAATCGCCGTGCTTATATCTAGAAGCTCTTTTCGGGCATGACAGATGATGGCAGAAACATGATGTACAAAGTAATTTACAAATGACGAGAAAAAACACAGAAGAGCACAATTGGTTAGGAGATTGGTTAGGATCTCCTCTGGTGCCATTATCATGAAAAGACATTACCCTGTTAGACTACATTCGCTTGTAAAATAGACTTAACTTTAGGCTATTGACTGTATTGCAAAAGTAATATTGAACGCAACCAAATATCAACATTTGAAGGAGATTTATCTTCTGCTTGCATAGTATAAATTATGAATTTATTGACAAACTGGAATTAAAGCCAGACTAAGTCAGTGGCACAGATGGAACTAAGCAGAAGATATCTGTCCTTCAAATGTTGATAGTGGATATAACGTTGAAGATCTGACTTTGTTTTAAATGTTCAAAATTCAACATATTTTGGTTTGTCTATGTTGAAATTTGGTTATCATGGTGACATAATCCTGTGGTTGACATTTTTGAAAATCAAATGTATTTTCCACGTCACAATACATTGACCATTATGTGCCCAGTGGGCAGGCCTTCGTAGAGGCTATAAAACACACTGACGAAGTGTTGAAAACTCTGCTGCGACACCACTGTTTTCAGATGCCTGAGTAGGGCTGCGTAGCCTATAGCCTACGTTGCCTTTCCTCTGTAGACAACAAAAGGCTCAGTCTCTTCCTCACCAAATTACTCTCACTATCCACGTAAGAGCCCGTTTATCCGTCCATCAATAAATTAAAATAGTCTAGCACTTTCCTCGTTCTTCCAAAGGATCTGTTTCCCACCATCAATTAATCATTCATTGGAATCCTGAGAAACACGGGGAATCACCCAATAGGCTTACCTGCATGCCTCATTTATGAACCAACTACTTCAACAGGTGGTATTCTGACTGGGTGGCCAGCACAACTGTCCCCTCATCAATCTGTTCCGTGTGGGGTCCGTGTTGGTTGATACATTCAGTGTGTGTGTGTGTGTGTGAGAGAGATACTGTATGTCAGTAAGTGACGCCTTCAGCACCGGGAGCTGTCCATGGTTTTGAATTTCCGAGCAGCAGTGTTCATCAGGACAGACGAGGCAGAGTGAGTGTAGAAAGAAGGAACAGAACTTTTTCCCCCCTTTTTTTCCCTCTCTTGACTTGGAAACCATCAAAAAAGTTATCTAGAAATAGTTTCTCCAACCGTCGCCATGCTCCCCGCGCAGGAAGCGGCTAAGATCTACCACACCAACTACGTGCGTAACGCGCGCGCCGTGGGTGTCCTGTGGACCATCTTTACCATCTGCTTCGCCATCTTGGTGATGGTGGTGTTCATACAGGTCAGTAGACAGTTATTTCTTTAACTATTTCTAGATTAACATTGGTGTGTGTTATATCCCGAGGACCACATTGGAAAGAAGTGTGGTCACACTTTATTTGGATAGCATAACCATCTGTATGTGTCTATCAACAAAATCTGTTAAGCAACTGCTTGCTAAGATTAGGGGTAGGTTTAGAATAAGGGTTAAGGTTAGGTCGTGATATCAAATTGGTAGTTACAGTCTTGTCCCATCGCTGCAACTCCCGTACGGATTCGGGTGTGAGCCATGCGTCCTCCCGAAACACGACCCTGACAAGCCGCGCTGCTTCTTGACAGACTGCTTGCTTAACCCAGAAGCCAGCAGCACCAATGTGTCGGAGGAAACACCGTTCAACTGGCGACCTTGTCAGCGTGCATGCGGCCGGTCCGCCACAGGAGTCGCTAGAGCGCGATGGGACAAGAACATCCCGGCCAGGCCAAACTCTCCCCTAACCCGGACGACGCTGGTCCAATTGTGCGCCGCCTCATTGGTCTCCCGGTCACGGCGGGCTGCGACACAGCCAGGTCTCGAACCCGGATCTGTAGGGATGCCTCTAGCACTGCGATGCAGTGCCTTAGACCGCTGCACCACTTGGGAGGCCACCATAAGTGTTTTTAACATTTCCCTGTGTCATCCTCTGGTGTTCTTCTTTTTAAAATGATTTTGTACACAGCCCTCGATGATGCTGTAAGTAACCAAAACCCTTGTGTGCATATTTCTTGTTCTTGATGTCCCTCTTGTCCAGCCCTACTGGATCGGTGACAGCGTCAACACCCCGCAGGCGGGCTACTTTGGCCTGTTCCACTACTGTATCGGGAACGCGCTCACCGGCGAGCTCATCTGCAAAGGGAGCGCGCTGGACTTCGGCTCCATCCCGTCCGGGGCCTTCAAGACAGCCATGTTCTTCGTTGGCATCTCCATGCTGCTGGTGGTGGGCAGCATTGTTTGCTTCAGCCTCTTCTTCTTCTGTAATGCCGGCAGCGTTTACAAGATCTGCGCATGGATGCAGTTGGCCTCCTGTGAGTAGAAGAAGACGCCATACACTAAAACATTTCCTTTAATTTGTACAGTAAATTACTGGCAGCACAGTAGTCAGTAGGTTACTGTACATTTACAATAAATGACTGGCAGCACAAAATCCAGTAAATTACTGTAGATTTATAGGACCTTTACTGAAACACAAATTTACAGCATATTACTGGAACACCAGACTATAGCAACATGCGGTATTTCTAGAATGTATAGGGCATTACTGGCAGCACAGGGGTTAATAAACAGTTTGATTTACAGTGCAGGCATCTAGTGCCAACGATGGGCAGTGTCTGTTACATGTATTTGATCTAGGTATTTCAATATCAGTTCTGTTTTTCACTAGCCTACAATTGAAGACGTTTGAGGGCGGAGATCATTATAATACCCAGCAGTGTGCTTTGCATTTTTACATTTTGGTAATTTAGCAGACGCTCTTGCTACTGTAATTGTAATATTTTACTGTAATTACATGGGATTGGTGTAAATTGCAATTGCTGTAATTTTACAGCAGTGTAGAAGAATGCTATTGATCCCCCTTAATGTGTTGCTCTTTACAGTACTGTAATATAGAAATACAGTAGATTTTTAAAAATTGCTGTACATTTCCAGCAATTTGTTACTGTGTATGATTAGAATAGTGTGTGTTCGGTGCTGTTTACTTGTTTGTAGGCTAAGTATTGAGAGTCTGATTAGTGGTATTGTTCCACTTACAGTAGTAGTCCTTCTCTTCCTTTTCTTCTTCCTCCTCCACCAATCCCACACCTGCGAGTAATGCGACACTGAGGCTTTTCCCCATGGCAACGCAGTCAGTCTATTTGTGCTTGTGGTGAAAACTGTCTTTCATCTACTTCTGAAAAGCAGGCTGCAACATCACTGAGTGAACACCTCCCGGGAAATGAACAAAATTAGTTAAACTGAGTAGTTCAGCACCAAGGACAGCTGCCTAGAGGGAAGAGGAAATCCAGTGTCACCAACTTTGGTCCTGGATAGCTATGTGGTGCAGGCTTTTGTTCTAGCCCAACACTGGCACATTGATTCAACTAATTAAATAAGTTAATGCTGGGCCAGAACAAAACATACCCATAAACTCTCCAGGACCATGAGCAAGTTAAGAGAGCAAGGCAAACTGTTGCCAAATGTAACTCAGGAAGCTGAGTCTGAATTTAAAAAGGGAGAGAGGATATGCTCAGAGAATAGAAAGTGAGTTTGTATGTGCCAGGTTAGAAAGTGAGTGTGTAATGTTTCAGGACAGGTAATGTGATCCCATCACATGTAGCTTAGTGTGCCGAGGTGAGATGAGATGACTGAGCTTAGGGGTGAATTATGGATGAAGTTTATCTAACTCAAGACTGGAGTTGCCAAGCAACTACTGCCGTAACTTTCATTGCTGTGTGGGTCTTGGTCTTGTCCATCTGTCTCTCTGTTCATCTACCTAACTGATTGTTGGTCTGTCCATCTGTCTTGCTCCCACTCCCTCCAGAGTCACCTGTACTACAATTAGCTTTTTAACTGGTCCATCACTTTCTCTCTTTCCCACCCCCTTCCTAGCCACTTGCATGGTGATAGGCTGTATGATCTACCCTGACGGCTGGGACAGTGAGGAGGTGAAGAGGATGTGTGGACAGAGAACAGATAAGTACACCTTGGGTAACTGCACGGTGCGCTGGGCCTACATCCTGGCTATCATCAGCATCATGGACTCCCTCATCCTCTCCTTCCTAGCTTTCTCCCTGGGAAACAGACAGGACCAACTACTGCCTGACAACTTTCAGGTGGACGGGAAAGAAAAAGACAAAGGTATTGAGGGAGAAGAGGAAAGGGGTGAGAGGTAGGGGAGTGGGATGGAGGTACATGGAAAAGTTGAATTATGGAATTATAAAATGTTACCTCAACTCTTCCATCTCCAGACGTCCTATTAAAAAAAAATGGAAATCAAAACAGTGGTGGAGAGAGAGACAAAAAAGAGAGAGAGAAAAGATGAAGTCTATAACATCATTTCTAGCACTGGTGTTGATGTGTGTGAGCAGACTGTTCCCTCCAAGACAAGGCGTTCCTCCAAAGAATGTTCCTCAAACATTAGTCTCCGACTGTTGTCCTTGTCCTCATCCAAATCCTTAGTGCTGGAATCAGGTCACCCAGAGAGTTTATATCATATCACAGAGGGCATAATGAGAAACTGAGACCATTTCAAAACGCACCATTATTAAAAATACATTTAGGCACAGCAACCTCTCGAAACACAATAGACACACACATATAAACACTATTCTTCAGTTAGTGAGAGGAATTAATTGGGAGAGCAGAGAACTTGTGTAGATCTTCAATAAGTGGTGTTGTGACACCACTTTACAGGTCTTGCATGTACCGTTTAGAAACGCAGAGGAAATCTAGTGTAACCAACACAGTGTTTAGCCACGATGTAATACAGCAATTACTGT
Source organism: Salvelinus alpinus (assembly GCF_045679555.1). Classification (NCBI taxonomy): domain Eukaryota; kingdom Metazoa; phylum Chordata; class Actinopteri; order Salmoniformes; family Salmonidae; genus Salvelinus; species Salvelinus alpinus. The sequence continues at coordinate 6,193,863 of NC_092097.1, forward strand.
TATGGTTCATCGCTGCCCTTTAAGATCTCATTAGGAAGTTTCAAACATCCCAACCCACTTAACCACAACTTTCCTCTCTAAGGAAACTTTCCTCTTTAAGGAAACTTTCCTCTCTAAGGAATATTATGAAACTCTTAGTCACGTCCTTTCTTCAGCGTAATATAAAATAAGTACATTAAAAATGTCACCATTTTGTAATACTTTACTTCGAAATATCTGGGTATCTTTTATAGGAATAGGTAATACCTTTCATTAAATAGCCAAAAACAAATTATTCAGTCGACATCCATACCAGTTAAAGACTACAACGATATTGTCGATATGAGTGAAGCGGTCACTGTGTTGAAGCCATTGGACGCTGTTAATCACAGCGCACTACACTTTATTATGGGCAACAGGTTCAGTACGCATCACTGCATTCTGTATCAGAAAGTAGGCTGGCCCTCTTTGAAGGCTCGTAGATTTATGCATTGCACTTTTTCTTGCTTTTTAAAGCCCTCCTGCATAAACTTCAGCCGTACCTTCCTTCGTTGTTAACTTAGACTTCCGAGATAACAGACCTGGTCTAAGGGATGGCGAACTCTGGACATCCCTTCCATCTCTACCGAGTTAGGTATATCTGCTTTTAGGTTTTTTTGCACCTTACTTGTGGAATGATCTCCAAAGCTGTCTAAAAATGGATGAATTGGTGCCTCTAGGGAAATGCAGAGGGCTGATTTGAGGACCATTTGACTGAAGAATGTGTTGTTTTCTATGATTGTGTTTTTCTTTTTTGTGTATTGATGTGAATGTTGATGTGTATACAGGGCTAATATGTGAAAGAGACATTGGTCTCGGTGTGACTTAAATAACCCCTTATACCAGTATGTATTAACAACTGTAACAACCACGTACCACTCCTAGGGATGTGCATATTTTGCCTTTCAAGACGATTCGATACGTATCTAGATACATGGGCTCCGATGCGATACAGGGCGATACGTTTTAGTTTGAAATGAGTTGGTGCGATTCGGTTCAATGCGATGCACTAACATTTGTTGTTTAAACACATTCTAAATTAAAATCTGGTGCTGATAGATATCATGAGCTGGATCTGTCTGAGCTGACTTGTGTGTGTATAAATGATGTACTGTAAGGTAGGTGTGTGTGTGTGTGTGTGTGTGTGTATAAATGATGTACTGTAAGGTAGGTGTGTGTGTGTGTGTGTGTGTATAAATTATGTACTGTAAGGTGTGTGTGTGTGTGTGTATAAATGATGTACTGTAAGGTGTGTTTGTGTAAATGATGTACTGTAAGGTGTGTTTGTGTAAATGATGTACTGTAGGGTGTGTGTGTGTAAATGATGTACTGTAGGGTGGTGGGTGTGCGTAAATTATGTACTTTAAGGTGTGTGTGTGCAAATGATGTATGTCTACTATGTAGGCACCTGATCTGAGCCATAAGGGAGACTAGGCATCTGCCACCCCACTATCAGATTAAGGGGGAGGTAGTGTAGCTTTGGAGGTAGCGTACACTTTGGTTCTCACCCACTAATTAATTTATCATTTTTTGCAGATTAACTGTTTGCGCTAGAAATGTATGAATATTTATAATTTACAAATGAGATATGACATAGCCAATGGATTTCACCCGTCTCAAAATCAAATGGTTTTGACCGATTGGAAGTTTAGTGAGCTTATTTTTACCTCCCTCTTTGGCGATGCAGTAATCCTCTCAAAATTTGGAAACGATTTGGTTGGATTACGATTCGATGCACTAAACATTAGCTGAATAAACATTAATTTTCCATTCTAAATTCAAATATGCTGCTGATGGCTCTGAGCTGGATCTGTCTGAGCTGACTTCTCTGTGTGTGTGTAAATGATGGTGTACTATTTGAGAAGGACCGGTCACACAAATTTCCTAGGTGGCAAAAGGTCGCAACGCATGCAACTTCAAACTGTTCACAACCGTTGTTTACAGGTAAATTCCCACAATTCAGTGTGCCACCTAGGAAATGTGTGTGACCAGACTACAAAAGGAAAACCAGCCACGTCGCGTCCTCAGAACATGCGCAGACCAGCTGGCATATTCAATATCTCCCTATCCCAGTCAGCTGTCCCCACATGCTTCAAGATGGCCACCATTGTTCCTGTACCCAAGAAAGCAAAGGTAAATGAACAAAATTACTATTGCCCCGTAGCACTGGGAGTGTGGTGCCAGGAAAATAACCTCTCACTCAACGTCAACAAAACAGAGGATCGTGGACTTCAGGAAACAGCAGAGGGAGCACCCCCACTCCACGGGACCGCAGTGGAGAAGGTGGAAAGCTTTAAGTTCCTCGATGTACACATCACTGACAAACTGAAATGGTCTACCCACACAGACACTGTGGTGATGAAAGCGCAACAGCACCTCTTCAACCTCAGGAGGCTGAAGAAATTTGGCTTGACACCTAAAACCCTCACAAACTTTTACAGATTGAGAGCTTCCTGTTGGGCTGTATCACCACCTGGTACGGCAAGTGCACCCCCCACCACCGCAGGGCTCTCCAGAGGGTGGTGCGGTCTGCACAATGCATCACCGGGGGCAAACTACCTACCCTCCAGGACACCGACAGCACCCGATGTCACCCGAAGGCCAAAAATATCATCAAGGACAACAACCACCCAAGCCACTGCCTGTTCATCCCACTACCATCCAGAAGGCGAGGTCAGTACAGGTGCATCAAAGCTGGGACAGAGAGATTGAAAAACAGCTTCTATCTCAAGGCCATCAGACTGCTAAACAGCCAACACTAGCACAGAGAGACTGCTGCCTACATACATAGACTTCAAATCACTGGCCACTTTAATAAATGGCACACTAGTCACTTTAATAATGTTTAAATATTTTGCATTACTCATCTCATATGTATATACTGTATTATATTCTATTGTATCTTAGTCTATGCTGCTGTGACATTGCTCGTCCATATATTTATATATTCTTTACTTAGATGTGTGTATTGGGAACATGTTGTGAAATTATTAGATATTACTGCACTGTCGGAGATAGAAACACAAGTATTTTGCTACACCTGCAATATCTGCTGAACACGTGTATGTGGCCAATAAAATTTGATTTGGGAAGTCTACACATTTTGCACAGTAACTAACTACTGATATTTAGAAAGTAACCTACCCAACCCTGATGAACGGCGACGCATTTTCAAAGCGCAAGATCAGTTACAGAAATAAACTGTTTTACACCTGCATTTGGAGTTGAAAGTCATTCATGGATATACACTAGGGATATAACTATATAATATAATAATATAACTAGGGATATACACTCACCGGCCAGTTTATTAGGTACACCACCTAGTTCACGAAAATGGATTGCTCCTACAGCCAGTGAGTCACGTAGCCGTGAATTGCTATATAAAGCAGGCAAACGGGCATCCAATTACTGTTCGATTGAATGTTAGAATGGGCAAAATGAGTGACCTAAGTGACTTTTAGCATTGTATCATTGTTGGTGCCAGGTGTGCCGGATCCAGTATCTCAGAAATGGCCGCCCTCCCAGATTTTCACGCAAGACGGTGTCTTGGTGCGACAAACAAAAAAACACCCAGTCGGCAGCAGTCCTGTGGGTGAAAACAGCTCGTTGATGGGAGAGGACGAATGAGATTGGAGAGAATCGTACAAGCTAACAGCAAGTTGCTAGAGAGGGTGCTGAGATGTTGGCCGGGGTACGGGTAGCCAGGTGGAAAGCATGGCCAGCTGTGGAAAAATGCTTATTGAAATGATCGATTATCATATATTTATCTGTGGTGACGGCGTTTCCTATCCTCAGCTGGGAGGAGGTGCTCTTATTCTCCATGGACTTTACAGTGTCCCAAAACGTTTTGGAATTAGTGCTACCGGAAGCAAATTTCTGTTAGGAAAGCTAAGGCCCGCTTTTTCAAACTGACTGAGTCGCGGGGGCTATTCAATGCTAATGCAGAACGCCACAGGATGTTTTTGTGCTGGTCAAGGGCAGTCAAGTCTGGGGTGAACCAAGGGCTATATCTGTTCTTAGTTCAACATTTTTGGAATGGGGCATGCTTATTTAAGATGGAGAGGAAAGCACTTTTGTGGAGGTTATTGAGGTTATTGTGGCCGCCTTTGCACACCAATGACTGGTCATTGATTAACAATCAAGATGTGCAACTTTATGGTTCTGAAGCAGAGGGAAATTTAATGACTTGCAGGGCAGTGGGTTCAGAACTACAAAACATTTATAAAAAATATATTTTTAGGGGGGAAATTATACCACCACCGAAAAGGAGATTGGAAGGGTAAAGGGGCATTTGCTCTCCACAGGTGGAGCCCTCTCTGTGCATGTGCCTGGTACTGAGCAATGTGTTTTTTGAGGTTATTGTGGTTCGATTATTTAAAAAAATTATCACCACGGTTTTCGATTTCGGTTATTTTCTTAAACATTAAACCTGCAGTATGTAACTTTTTGGGCTAACTGACCAAATTCACAAAGAAACATGAGGTATAGATTTGTTAATCTCATTGAATGCAAGTCTAAGAAGCGGTAGATCTGTTCTACGTGCACCATTTCTAGAATTCCCGTTCTTAAGTTCCATTTTTGCATATTTTACTTTCGGTTTTGTACACCAACTTCAAACAGCTGAAAATACAATATTTTTGGTTACGGACAATATATTTCACAGCAGTTTAGATAGTACAATGATTCTCTACACTATACTTCCTGGTTTTGTAGCAAACAGAAATATTAGAATTTTAGCAACCAGGAAATGGCAGAGCGATTTCGGCATCTTTAAATGCACTATGCATTATATGGGTTGAATGCTGTAACACAGAATACAACAATTAATACAAGTCCCATGATGGTAGTACCTGCCCATTACTACTTATTACTTATTAACAATAATTTATTCACATTACTTAAATTCAGTCAAATATTTCAGTTGTGCATATTATATTTTGTTTGATTACTATTATTTAATTCCATGTCATCATTTAATCTCTAGAGCTTCTGCTTAAATCACTATTTTAGTAGTTCTTCAAAGTAAATAAGGCTTACTGGTCATGTTACACTACATGACCAAAAGTATGTGGACACCTGCTCGTCAAACACATCATTCCAAAATCATGGGCATTAATATGTAGTTGGTACCCCCTTTGCTACTATAACAGCGTCTTCTCTTCTGTAAAGGCTTCCCACTAGATGTTGGAACATTGCTGTGGGGACTTGCTTCTATTCAGCCTCGAGCATTAGTGAGGTCGGGCACTGATGTTGGGCGATTAGGCCTGGCTCGCAGTCAGCGTTCCAAATCATCCCAAAGGTGTTTGATGGGGTTGAGGTCAGGGCTCTGTGCAGGCCAGTCAAGTTCTTCCACACCGATCTCGACAAACCATTTCTGTATGGACCTCGCTTTGTGCACGGGGCATTGTCATGCTGAAAAAGGAAAGGGCCTTCCCCAAACTTTTGCCACAAAGTTGGAAGCACAGAATCCCATTTCATGACGCTCCCGACGAACAGTTCTGCTGACAGTTGCTTCCAGAGGCAGTTTTGTGAGCTTGTGTGGCCTACCACTTTACGGCTGAGCCGTTGTTGCTCCTAGACGTTTCTACTTCACAATAACAGCACTTACAGTTGACCGGGGCAGCTCTAGCAGGGCAGACATTTTACAAACTGACTTGTTGGAAAGGTGGCATCCTAGGACGGTGCCACGTTGAAAGTCACTGAGCTGGGCCTCCCGGGTGGCGCAGTGGTCTAGAGCACTGCATCGCAGTGCTATGCTGCGCCACCAGAGTCTGGGTTCGCGCCCAGGCTCTGTCGCAGCCGGCCGCGACCGGGAGGTCCGTGGGGCGACGCACAATTGGCTTAGCGTCGTCCGGGTTAGGGAGGGTTTGGCCGGTAGGGATATCCTTGTCTCATCGCGCTCCAGCGACTCCTGTGGCGGGCCGGGCGCAGTGCGCGCTAACCGAGGGGGCGGGTGCACGGTGTTTCCTCCGACACATTGGTGCGGCTGGCTTCCGGGTTGGAGGCGCGCTGTGTTAAGAAGCAGTGCGGCTAGGTTGGGTTGTGCTTCGGAGGACGCATGACTTTCGACCTTCGTCTCTCCCGAGCCCGTACGGGAGTTGTAGCGATGAGACAAGATAGTAATTACTAGCGATTGGATACCACGAAAATTGGGGAGAAAAGGGGATAAAATTTAAAAAAATAAAAAAATAAAAATAAAAAAAATGAAAGTCACTGAGCTCTTCAGTAAGGCCATTCTACTGCCAATGTTTGTCTCTGGAGATTGCATGGCTGTATACGCATGTCAGCAATGGGTGTGGCTGAAATGGCCAAATCCACTAATTTGAAAGGGTGTCCACATACTTTTGTATATACAGTGCATTCGGGAAAGTATTCAGACCCTTGACTTTTTCCACATATTACACACATTACAGCCTTATTCTAAAATTGATTATAGTTTTCCCCCCTCAATCTACACATGGTACCCCATAATGACAGAGCAAAAACAGGTTTATAAGAAATGTTTGCAAATGTATACAAAAATAAAAAACATTATGAAATATCACATAAGTATTCAGACCCTTTACTCAGTACACTGTTGAAGCACCTTTGGCAGCGATTACAGCCTCGAATCTTCTTGGGTATGACGCTACAAGCTTGGCACACCTGTATTTGGGGAGTTTCTCCCATTCTTCTCTGCAGATCCTCTCAAGTGCTGTCAGGTTGGATGGGGAGCGTCTCTGCACAGCTATTTTCAGGTCTCTCCAGAGCTGTTTGATTGGGTTCAAGTCCGGGCTCTGGCTGGGCCACTCAAGGACATTCAGAGACTTGTAACTCCTGAGTGGCACAGCGGTCTAAGGCACTGCATCTCAGTGCTAAAGACCTCACTAGAGACCATGGTTCGATCCCGGGCTGTATAACAACCCGGCCGTGATCGGGAGTCCCATACGGCGGCGCACAATTGGCCCAGCGTCGTCCGGGTTAGGGGAGGGTTTGGCCACGGTAGGCCGTCATTGTAAAATAAGAATGTTCTAAACTGCCTTGCCTAGTTAAAGGTTAAAAAAAATCCTGCGTCGTCTTGGCTGTGTGCGTCGGGTCGTTGTCCTGTTGGATGGTGAACCTCCGCCCCAGTCTTGAGCGCTCAGGAGAAGGTTTTCATCAACGATCTCTCTGTACTTTGCTCAGTTCATCTTTCCCTTGATCTAGACTAGTCTCCCAGTCCCTGCCGCTGAAAAAAATCCCCACACCATGATGCTGCCACCATGCTTCACCGTAGGGATGGTGCCAGGTTTCCTCCAGATGTGACGCTTGGCATTCAGGCCAAAGAGTTCAATCTTCGTTTCATCATGGACAGTCATGTAGGTGCCATTTGGCAAACTCCAAGCGGGCTGTCATGTGCCTTTTACTGAGGAGTGGCTTCCGTCTGGCAACTCTATTATTATTATTATAAGGCCTTATTTGTGGAGTGCTGCAGAGATGGTTGTTCTTCTGGAAGGTTCTCCCATTTTCAGATAGTTACTCTGGAGCGGTCAGTGACCATTGGGTTCTTGGTCACCTTCCTGAACATGGCCCTTCTCCCAAGATCATTATAGGGTATTGTGTGTAGATTGAGGGGAGAAAAAAAATACTTAATCCATTGTTGAAAAAGGCTGTAATGTAAAACTAAATGTGGAAAAAGTCAAGCTGTCTGAATACTTTCCGAATGCACTGTATAGTGTACATTACCTTGCGAAGCAACTGCCCTCTATACCTCTCGATCCTGCATTCTTCAGTCTCTTCTCTCCCTCTCCATGTCTGCCCCATAGTAAGCTAATTTAACAGGTGTAAAAACTGCAATGTGCTCCCAGGATAAACCCAGATGAAATGAATAATCCAAAGTCCTCAATTAGCCATTTAAAAACCTAACGTTGGTTAATCGCTCAGCACTACATTTTATAGATAAGGATAAGTAGCATATCATTTAAATGTTTGCATGCTTTTCTCCTTCAAGAAAACAATAGCTGATTCAATGGGGGTACGGCAGATTTCAAAACGCTTCCACGAAGGACACAGATAGGAATCACTAGTGCTTCCTTGCCAAAAGGAGACTAGAGGGTAGGACCATCTTCCATTTGCCTACTAACGACTCAACACACTCCTCGACCACTTATCGGTTTCCGGGTCATGGAGGAGAGGGCGGAGGACAGACTTTTGCCCAAATGAGAAAAGACCATTGTCTTACATTAGATAGTGTGAAGATTCCGCCTGCACCGTCTGTCAGTTGAGGGATTTTTTAATTTTTTTAATTTCACCTTTATTTAACCAGGTAGGCCAGTTGAGAACAAGTTCTCATATACAACTGCGACCTGGCCAAGAAAAAGCAAAGCAGTGCGACAAACAAACATACAGTCAATAACACAATAGAAAAATGTATGTACAGTGTGTGCAAATGTAGTAAGATTAGGGAGGTAAGGCAATAAATAGGCCATAGTGGCGAAATAATTACAATTTAGCAATTAAACACTGGAGTGATGTGTAGAAGATGAATGTGCAAGTAGAGATACTGCGGTGCAAAGGAGCAAAAAATAACAATATGGGGATGAGGTTGTTGGGTGGGCTATTTACAGATGGGCTGTGTACAGGTGCAATGATCGGTAAGCTGCTCTGACAGCTGATGCTTAAAGTTAGTGAGGGAGATAAGACATCAGTGATTTTTGCAATTCGTTCCAGTCATCAAACTCAGAGAACAGGAAGGAAAGGCGGCCAAAGAGGTGTTGGCTTTGGGGATGACCAGTGAAATATACCTGCTGGAGCACGTGCTACGTGTTGCTATGGTGAACTGTGATAAGGAGGGGCTTTACCTAGCAAAGACTTATAAATGACCTGGAGCCAGTGGGTTTGACAACAAATGAAGCGAGGGCCAGCCAATGAGAGCATACAGGTTGCAGTGGTGGGTAGTATATGGGGCGTTGGTGACAAAACGGATGGCACTGTGATAGACTATCTCCAATTTGCTGAGTAGAATGTTGGAGGCTATCTTGTAAATGACATTGCCGAAGTCAAGGATCGGTAGGATAGTCAGTTTTACGAGGGTGTTTGGCAGCATGAGTGAATGAGGCTTTGTTGCGAAACAGGAAGCCGATTCTAGATTTCATTTAGGATTGGAGATGCTTAATGTGCGTCTGGAAGGAGAGTTTAGTCGGACCAGACACCTAGGTATTTGTAGTTGTCCACATATTCTAAGTCAGAACCGTCGTCCAGAGTAGTGATGCTAGACGGGCGGGCGGTTGCGGGCAGCGACCGGTTGAAGAGCATGCATTTAGTTTGGATAAGTAGGAGTGACGCCATCTGTCGGAAAATAATGCTCCCATAGTACAAACAAGAGTCTTACCTCTTTCTCTCTCTGTTTCAGAGGAAGCCTGAGCTCATTATCAACCACAGAAGACAGACGTACTACATACAACATGACTGAAGGACCTGTGAGGTGGTGGTGTTGTGGGAAAAAAGCCCAGCTAGTTAAAAGGCAATATCAACTCCACTTTAGTGCATCACTTTACAATAATACATGCACCTGGTAGAACACTGATAAGTGATAATAAATGTTCCATATTAATATACCGACCTTGCTTTACTGGAATATAGAATATACTGCACAGCCTCCTAACAAGTACAAGTCAGCCATTTTCAAAATCTAAATGTTTATTCAACTACAGAAAATGCTTAGTTTAGCAGTGAACAATCAAATGCAGAGAGGGAGGTCAGGAGAGTGGGAGGAGGAAGAAGGGCAAGGAGAGGTCAGGGAAAGAGCGCATTGAGAACGAGGGAGGGGAGGGGCTTGTAGAAAAAAAGCAACCAATGGGATCGGGGGGGGGGGGGGGGGTCACCCTTCAAAGCATTATAATAGCGTCATCATTCTTTATTACAATCCGCGGTTATACATTTCTCTCTTTGATGCATTTAAAACAGTCCTACACTGCAAGGGGGGCAACGTCAGTATGAAAATAAGCTTTAAAAATGCAGCAAAAAAAACTAGCAAATGCGTCTCAAGGCATCAATCAACCTCATAACAACTCATTCAAACATTTGCACCTTAGCAGTGTGTGTGTCCCAAAAGGCACCCTATTCCCTAAATAGTGCATTACTTTTGACCAGAACCTAAATGGGCTCTAGTCATAAATAGGGCACTAAATACGTAATAGGGTGCCATTTGGGACACAGCCAGAGCTTCCTCTCCTTCATAATATACACAGTTCAAACAGAAGCTCCAAACAGAAGTTCAGAGAGACAAGGCCAACTCTTTGGTACAGATATGTACAAGATAGGGGTTCAGATATGGTGTGCGCCTAAAATGGCACCCTCTTCCAACTATATAAAGAATAAGGCGTAGTTTTTTTCTAAATCTGTTCTGGAATCGAATACAGAATTATTCTGATTCTGATAATTTTTCTGAAACGGGAAAATTCTCACGATCTTGTATCACATCAACTAGCATAAAAATAAGCATTATTTTCTCAGAGGCAAACCTTAAACACCACAGGAGAGGTATGAAACTAGCCCGCAGATTCGGACCCTATGTTACGCTTGTTTACACTGAGCTGCACTGGGGTCAGAACACAATCATGGTTAGATTAAGACACCACAGAGCCACAGCGAGATATGGGCTGGAAAACTTCTCAATGCAGGGATGGGATGTGCCCAATGATATATATACACACACACACACACACACTAGATGACTTATAGGGGCCACTGTTTTGAAGCCACCGCACCGTCATCTTGGCACTCCTTCACCACTGTAAAAAATATTTTGGAAGCTATAAAAATGCATTTATTAATGTCTACTTTTTACCAAGTTTACTCTGTTAGACACCTTAATGCATACTGTCCCCACTACAAAAATATTTAAATACAGGTCATTTTGTCCTTTAATTTAATTGGAATTCCATTCATTCCTATGAAGGACTGCCTCTTCTAGGGAGTGCCAATATGGTCGACCGGTTGCTTCAAAGCCACCCATTGGCCAATACATAGCATCAGCAATCCAGGTTTTATATACATCCTTGGATGTAACGCGGTACTGAAAAGTGTACCTATATCCAAACTGATACATCAAGATTGAAATACTGCTAGTTCTACTAGAAAAATGCCCTTTCTTTTTTTTTTTTTTTTTTAAATTTTTCTCCCCTTTTCTCCCCAATTTTTCGTGGTATCCAATCGCTAGTAATTACTATCTTGTCTCATCGCTACAACTCCCGTACGGGCTCGGGAGAGACGAAGGTCGAAAGTCATGCGTCCTCCGAAGCACAACCCAACCTAGCCGCACTGCTTCTTAACACAGCGCGCCTCCAACCCGGAAGCCAGCCGCACCAATGTGTCGGAGGAAACACCGTGCACCCGCCCCCTCGGTTAGCGCGCACTGCGCCCGGCCCGCCACAGGAGTCGCTGGAGCGCGATGAGACAAGGATATCCCTACCGGCCAAACCCTCCCTAACCCGGACGACGCTAAGCCAATTGTGCGTCGCCCCACGGACCTCCCGGTCGCGGCCGGCTGCGACAGAGCCTGGGCGCGAAAAATGCCCTTTCATCCTCATACTAGGGAGCAGTAGCCACCGCCACCATTTTGGAATGGCAGTGTCAGCCAATCAGCGTCTTTGTTGTTCAACGCGACGTGCCATTCCATAATGGCTGCTGTGTCTACTGCTAGCTCGGATGAGGAGGAAAAAGGGCAGTTTGAATTGAAGTACAATTTGGGGCACAGTGGCACATCCCATCGCTGCATTGAGGAACGTTTTAGACACCGCGCCGGCTCCGCACTGTCTAAATCTAACCATGATTGCATTCCGACCCCAGTGCAGCTTAGTGTAAACAAGCGTAACGGTAAGGTCGGAATCTGCTGGCTAATTTGAAACATGGTTATTCAGTAGCATAGGTCTAGTCATGGTCTGTGGATCAATGCGGGTGACAGAAGGTAGTAAATGAAACGCGGGACAGAGTACGATGGTACTATCTCCACACTGTGGTAAGTGCCATTCCAAAACGGCTGCTTGGAATGAGACAAGGAGGGATAGGACAGGGATGATGTCATAGAAGAGAGACAGAACAAGTTCCATTGCATTCAGTCAGTTCCAGAATACTTCATGGAGAATCCTTAGAATCTTTTCATTACTTTCTAGGTAGCTACTCTTCCCCACAATCCTACACACATTGTAAATATGCTTTGTTATTGAAGGAAAAGACTCAAACTAACTATCAATACTGTATATAAAATAACAACCATTTGGATGTGCTAGTATAATGGTACAGTGGGTGTTTTGTAGATATGATTGGATTGGTCTTGAAGTTGTCCACTGGAGGTCTGATCTTAACTCTGAACATGCACGTCTGTCAAACATAGAAACAAAAACAAAAAAGAGAAACTCCGAATGAAACTTGTGAGAGGTCATCATTGGCACAGAGAAAAACACGAGTAAATAAAGAAAAAGTGATCAGATACTCAAGTCCTATCCAGTCAGTACCAAAAAGAAACAAAGTAAAAGAGAGAGACATAAATAGATATAGTGCTGCTGGATCGGGCGTCCTTGTGTTTATTTATCTGGAACCAGTGTTTTCTATGAAGGCCACCAGTAGGGCTTCAGTAGCCAGTCTAGTGTGGTTTGTGCGTGTGTTGAGCCACTAGGGAGGCAATGCAGGCATGGTGCTGGCAACGGCTTCCTCTTAGTGTGTATTTATATGTGTGTGTGTGAATGCTTGTGAGTACGTGAGTATGTATGTATGTTTGTGTGTGTGTATATGTACATATGTTCATGTATGTATGTATGTATGTATGTATGTATGTATGTATGTATGTATGTATGTATGTATGTATGTATGTATGTATGTATGTATACTGTATGAGCTGCTTGTTGGCTGTGGTAGCGCTGTGGCTCCTCTAGGGGGCGATCCATGCGTGTCGGAGGCACTCTGCAGCCGTAGCTCTCTTCTCTGGTACCAGGTCCAACATTGGGAAAAGGAAGCTAGCAAAGGTAGCTGCCTCCTCTTTAGACCACTCATACTTCTCCACCAGCACCTCCAACAGACCCCACGGCTTCAGCTTGGTAATGTGCCTCAGGTCACCTAGGGAGGGAGGGGAGGGAGAAAGTTAACTACACACACACATTCCCAAGACAGTTTAGTTTACATGTGAGAAAGAAAAAAAACACCCACACTTTTAGACAAGGCTCAACTTTGACCTTTTCACACGTAAGTAACAAATATCTCCAACGGTCGCCCCCCACGCGTGTTTTATGCACGTAATGTCAGAATGCACTCACTATTCCAAAATGTGATTGTTACGCAACAAGACAGTTAACGCGTGCTGCCTGCTAATTACCTATAGGCTATGTTTCAACTTGTCAATTTCAAATTATTTTCTAACAAGTTGGATTTTCTAACAGTCCGAATTTAGGTGTGTTCCGCCTCCTCATTAATTCACATAGCCCATTTCAGCATTGCGGACAATTTATGTTTGAGGCTTTACTGAGCCGGACAAACTTCTCTCCTCGAGGAGAGCCCAAGCACTTCACCAATGTTTCCGCAGATCAGTATGCAGACATTTGCGCAGTCTTGCACGAACTGGCACATTCAGACTTTGGATATGTGTGCGTTCCTAACAAAGTAATTGCCTTTTTTTCTGTATATCGTGTTGGCGTTTCTAGTGTAGCATGTATGTATGAAACAATGTATTCACAGTTTTACTTGCGTTTTCAAGTACTGGTGAAAAATAATGCATTCCGATTATTGCATATATTGTAATGGATGATGCGTGTAAAATACTTTTTGGAAGGTTGTACTGATTTTAATGACCTAATGCTAAACTATTTGCCAGCTATGTGTGGCGCCATGTTTGTTGACATTATACAATGCATTCTGGGTGTCACGTTAACGTCTGTCATACCAAAGATGTTATAATGAGGTGAAAAGGTAAAATTCCGGAAGTGATTGATCGTTGACAACACACCCCCTTCAACATGCCTACTGCAAACGGACCAAACTAATCTTGTCTCCTCTTTGGTTGACGCGAAAAAGAAAAAAAAACATGGCGGTGCGCACAAACTACCCATCTTCGGATTACATTCGATTTCTAGAAAGTGTTTTACTCAAATATTTAGATCAATGATCAGCTCACCCGTGATGAAATATAAATAGTAATTGCTATTAGCTAATTCATAGTGTTTTCTGACAGCCGAGAGTTATCTAAATATGACCGCTTGGATTACGTCAGTTAGCGCTAGGACTAATGTAGCCGACATTTTCCGATTTGGATGACTGTGTATGAGGTCTCTACTTCTGTGAATGTCTGAACATTGCATCCAAAAATAAAACTTCACATTCAGGACATCATTTTGCAAGGACTTTGTTTGTGCAAAATGTTTGAGAAAATGTTTGAGTGTGGCTAGCTTAAAACGCTGACTGAATAGCAACTGGAGTCGCTCTGGATAAGAGCGTCTGCTAAATGACTTTGTAAATGTAAATGTAAATAAGCTTTCCAATCACACCGGGTTTGAGCGTACGCTGCAGGGACCACTGTCGAAGGATCACACCCGTTTGTTGGTACGCGTGAACAGGTTAAACCTGCTATGGCACGCACACGAACGTGCACACAAACTATGATAACTATGAAAACACACACACAGCAGAGGGATGAACTACGAGGCAGAATCAATGCGTTAGCCAGCTAACTTTGATAAACACCCAGAAATAACTATTGATTTTGTCATTCATTAACAAAGCTAAACTCCGATATGGTTTTTCTTTGTTGAGTTAATTTGACCATTCCCATTTCAAGCATACCTTTCTAACAAAAGGTTGCTGGCTAACTTACTGATCCTGGTTTGTAGTATAACACTCGAGCGTGGTGCTTCTTTACCTTTCTTGGTGAAGAACTCCTTGGAGTATTTTCCGGCCAGGATCAGCTTCTTAGGAACTTTACCCAACAACTCAATGATCAACGCTATGTGATCTACACAAGAGAGGAAGAGGACAAACAAATTAGACGGTGCCAATCTCAGTTGTGATGAAGGTCTGCAGAATCCTCACAGACACAGCAGCAGGATCTACACAACAGGATGTGAGTGAGTGTGTCTTGAGGTCTAAAATATTTGAGATACTATAAAAAGGCACAATCTTGTGCCTTTACAGGGAGGGGAACATACCTTCATCTCTAGAGTAGTCTTCCCCAGAGTGAGGCTCAAACAGGTAGTCTCCTGTAGCCAGCTCAAAAGCCTAGAAGGGACAGTAACATATACAGTACCAGATAAACGTTTGGACACAACTACTCATTCAATGGTTTTTCTTTATTTTTACTCTTTTCTACATTGTAGAATAATAGTGAAGGCATCAAAACTATGAAATAACACATATGGAATCATGTAGTAACCAAACAAAGTGTTAAATCAAAATATGTTTGAGATTCTTGAATGTAGCCACCCTTTGCCTTGACAGCTTTGCACACTCTTGGCATTCTCTCAACCAGCTTCATGAGGTAGTCACCTGGATTTATTTTCCAACAGTCTTGAAGGAGTTCCCACATATGCTGAGCACTTGTTGGCTGCCTTTCCTTCACGCTGCGGTCCAACTCATCCCAAACAATCTCAATTTGGTTTCACAGAACACAGTAAGGACTCCGCCTTTGAGCCTTTTCACACGTACCAACAAACGGGTGTGCTCTTTCTACAGTGGTCCCTTACAGGACAGCGTGGCCAGCTCAAACGCTGACTGTTGCATCAATCGAAACTGGACGTTCCAAATAAGCGTTCTAATCCCACCGGTTTGAGCGTACGCTCCAGGGACCACTGTAGAATGAGCACACCTGTTTGTTGGTACGTGTGAAAAGGCTCAAATGCAGAGTTGTACCAGACAGGGGGACAGACTGATGACTAGTAAGCCCCGCAGCTTAATACAAATACATATCAGATCACTGTCTGCTGTGCTAGTTAGCTCAAGATTTTCTGAGGCTAGTTATACACTGACTAAGTTGTTTCACATTCTTGCGGGACCTCCTTGGGAAACTAAACTATTTATTAAACGTGGTTGTACTTGTGAGTTGTAACCCACATTTTTGTCTTTACATGACCAAGTCAACATACAGCCAGACCTGACCTGTGGTAGTTGGTAAGTGCGGAGACGTTCCTTGCGTGTCCCTACTGACAGGAACACGGAGGCGAGGCCACGTTTTGGGTTGATCTGACAAGCGTGAGGAGTGTGTGTCGGGGTGTATGTTTGTGTGTGTGTGTCCTCTATCCTATCTCTACCCACCATTGCGGCAGTGCTCCAGATATCAGCAGGCGTCCCGTAGCCGGCTCCCATCAACACCTCCAGAGAACGGTACTGACGAGTTTGGATGTCATCTGTAAAGTGCTTGTGCTGAGGAGGACAGGAGGAGGGATGGAGAGAGAGGGATAGAGGGGGGGGTAGAGAGAGAGAGAAAGAAAGAAATAGAGAGGGAGAAAGAGAAGGCATCACTGATCTGACATGACTCGTATTGGTGTGAGCCTTTAAGTCAAACCAAATCACATTTTATTGGTCACATACACATGGTTAGCAGAGGTTATTCCGAGTGTAGCAAAATTATTGTGCTTCTAGTTCCGACAGTGCAGCAGTATCTAACATAGACTGTAGTAAAAACCCTTTGCCGTCTGTCGCATATCTGGTCATATGTATTTAATAATCTGGTCATTTCGAGTCCACGGGATGAGAAGTGGGTCTTCCACAGCATCCGGTCCTGATTAACGATCAAGCTAGCGAGCAAGGAAGGATGATTGGGGCCCAAATAAGATTTTCAAAAATTCGAAAATGGCTGTACTATACTCACCACCCAGCAGGCGTTCCCCAGGTCAGCGATTTTGATCTGGATCTTGTCTGCATTGAGAGGTTCCAGAGGGTTGACCAACAGACTACCTGCTGCTACTTTATCTAAAGAGAGAGAAGAGGGTGGAAAGTGGAGGGAGAAAAAGGAGAGGAACAAAACAATATTTATCTATAATGTGAGCGTTGTGTGATGCTGAAGTCAGTTCTGCCGAGTCAACTGGAAGAGAAAGACGACGGAAAAGACCGAAAGAGAAGTACTGAGGTGGTGATATTATAAGGAGCCCCCAGAAAGATGACAGAAGGAGTAGAGAAAGCAACGCGAGTGTCTTCAGTGAGGTGAACCGTTCAGAACATTGCGACTAGAAATGAGGAATAGAGCCGAAATGATACTTGAATCTACATTTCAAAGAGACATGTCTGAACTCCGTGATCTTTATTCTATCCAAATATTCTATAATGTTTCCCCTCCTGATGAAGTGCGCAGCCCCTCCACTAACCATTCCTCTCGCCCTCCTCTTCATCCTCTCTTCCAGGCACCTCATCCGTCTCCATCTCCTCGTCTTTTCTCTCCTCGTCATCCTTCTCTGGTCGTTTGCACTCCTCTGTCTCGCCCTCCTTTCCTCTCCCTCTTCCTTCTTTATCGTGTGTTCCAGGGTCACCGGGCCCTCTGCCATTGCATTCTGGGTAAACTGCGTTGGCTGGCGAGTCCCGTCCCTGGGTACTGACATTGTCGGGGGCTACGGCGTCAAGTTTGTTGGCGTTCTGTTGGTCCTCTTCTTCTTCGTTGGTCCTCTGTACCACATGGCTCTCCGAGAGGGCATGGCCATTGCAGTTTACCTCCATCCTGCTCTCCTCCTCCATTTTATCTGGAGCTGGGTCTAGGGGACAGAGGGTAAGTGATAGGACAGTCAGTCACATAACCCTAGGTCAACACACTACTGATCAGCAACCCTGGTCCCATGACATTTGGTCCAAATATTGTTTGAAATCCACTACATGGCAGCCGGGCTGCCAGAATTATTGATCTACAAATCCCCTTGCATGCCATAAGACTACTCATTATGTAATGAAGATTAGCAATTCTGTGCCTCCAATTGATCTCCCCACACTGGTTGTGTTCTCTAAAACCATGGTGTTTGTTTACCTGCTGTGACACCATTAGCGATGTCCTGTAGCGTGTCGGTGGGCGGGGGGGAGTCTGTGGTGGTCCCTTCAGTCTCCTCTTCCCCCTCCTCCTCTCCTCCCTCCGGCGCTCCCTCCATCTCCTGAATCCTCTTCTCTAACATCTCCGCCTGCTTCCGCTGTTTCTTCTTCATCTTCTTCTTCTTGTTCTTTGACATCTTCGCCGTCTGAGGGGAGGGGTAAGGAGAGGGGGATGAAGAGAGGAGTGAAGAAGGGAAGAGAGTTCAAGGCTTAGACTTCTATACAATTTGTAAAACTGCTTTTCCATTGATAAGTGTGAACAGAGCGCCACCCACTCCCATGCATTACCTGGTAGCAGCAACCACACAATAAAAACATCATGCTTTTATAAATAACGCAGAAAAACAGAGACTTACTGGTTTGGGCGCAGGGGCTGTGCTCACTAGGCAGAAAGAAGAGAAAGAGAACATTCGACTGTCATATCCTCAGCTAGATAATGACTAAACCAGCATAGGATTATGTCAAATCTGCCTCAGTAATTAGCATACAGTACCAGTAGCACGGTGTCTGTCTATATTGTATTGTCCCTAGAATTTCTAAGCAAAACAGCTGGAGGCAGGGCTTTCTCCTATAGATCCACATTTTTATGGAATGGTCGGCAGACCATTGTATCCATGTGAGAGACGCAGACTCTGGCTCAACCTTTAAGTCTTTACTGAAGACTCATCTCTTCAGTAGGTCCTACAATTGAGTGTAGTCTGGCACAAATCAAATCAAATTTTATTTGTCACATGCAGGGAGAATACAACAGGTATTAATGCTTACTTACAAGCCCTTTACCAACAGTGCAGTTAAAAAAATCTAATCTACCGAAATAGAAGTAACAAATAATTAAAGAGCAGCAGTAAAATAACAATTGCGAGGCTATATACAGGGGGTACCGGTACAGAGTCAATGTGCGGGGGGGGGGGGGGCACCGGTTAGTCGAGGTAAAATGTACATGTAGGTAGAATTATTAAGGTGACTATACATAGATAACAGAGCAGCAGGAGCATAAAAGAGGGGGGGGAAATACAAATAGACTGGGTAGCCATTTGATTAGAGGTTCAGGAATCTTATGGCTTGGGGGTAGAAGCTGTTTAGAAACCTCTTGGACCTAGACGTGGCGCTCCGGTACTGCTTGCCGTGCGGTAGCAGAGAGAACAGTCTATGACTAGGGTGGCTGGAGTCCTTGACAATTTTTAGGGCCTTCCTCTGACACTGCCTGCGTATAGAGGTCCTGGATGACAGGAAGCTTGGCCCCAGTGACGTACTGGGCCGTACACACAACCCTCTGTAGTGCCTTGCGGTCGGAGGCCAAGCAGTTGCCATACCAAGCAGTGATGCAACCAGTCAGGATGCTCTCGATGGTGCAGCTGTAGAAATTTTTGAGGATCTGAGGACCCTTTTCAGCCTCCTGAGGGGAAATAGGTTTTGTCGTGCCCTCTTCACAAATGTCTTGGTGTGCTTGGACCATGTTAGTTTTTTAGTGATGTGGATACCAAAGAACTTGAAGCTCTCAACCTGCTCCACCACAGCCCCGTCGATGAGAACAGGGGAGTACTCGGTCATGCATTTCCTGTAGTCCACAATCATCTCCTTTGTCTTGATCACGTTGAGGGAGAGGTTGTTGTCCTGGCACCACACGGTCAGGTCTCTGACCTCCTCCCTATAGGCCGTCTCATCGTTGTCGGTGACCAGGCCTATCACTGTTGAGTCATCGGCATACTTAATGTTGTTGGAGTCGTGCCTGGCCGTGCAGTCATGACTGAACAGGGAGTACAGGAGGGGACTGAGCACGCACCCCTGAGGGGCCCCCGTGTTGGATGTGTTGTTACCTACCCTTACCACCTGGGGGTGGGCCCGTCAGGAAGTCCAGGATCCAGGTGCAGAGGGAGGTGTTTAGTCCCAGTGTCCTTAGCTTAGTGATGAGCTTTGAGGGCACTATGGTGTTGAACATTGAGCTGTAGTCAATGAATAGCATTCTCACATAGGTGTTCCTTTTATCCAGGTGGGAAAGGGCAGTGTGGGGTGCAATAGAGATGGCATTATCTGTGGATCTGTTGGGGTGGTATGCAAATTGGAGTGGGTCTAGGGTTTCTGGGATAATGGTGTTGATGTGAGCCACGGCCAGCCTTTCAAAGCACTTCATGGCTACAGACGTGAGTGCTACGGGTCGGTAGTAATTTAGGCAGGTTACCTTAGTGTTCTTGGGCACAGGGACTATGGTGGTCTGCTTGAAACATGTTTGTAATACAGGCTCAGACAGAGAAAGGTTGAAAATGTCAGTGAAGTTGGTCAGCGCATGCTCGGAGTACACGTCCTGGTAAACCGTCTGGCCCGGAGGCCTTCTGAATGTTAACCTGTTTAAAGGTCTTACTCACATCGGCTGCGGAGAGCGTGATCACACAGTCGTCCGGAACAGCTTAAGCGCTCATGCATGTTTCAGTGTTGCTAGCTTCGAAGCGAGCATAGAAGTAGTTTAGCTCGTCTGGTAGGCTTGAGTCACTGAGCAGCTCTCGGCTGTGCTTTCCCTTTGTAGTCTGTAATGGTTTGCAAGCCCTGCCACATCCGACAAGCGTCGGAGCCGATGTATTACGATTCGATCTTAGTCCTGTATTGACGCTTTGCCTGTTTGATGGTTCGTTGGGGGGCATAGCAGGATTTATTATAAGCTTCCGAAAGTCCCGCTACTTGAAAGCGGCAGCTCTACCCTTTAGCTCAGTGCGGATGTTGCATGTAATCCATGGCTTCTGGTTGGGGTATGTACGTACAGTCACTGTGGGGACGACGTCATCGATGCACTTATTGATGTACTCCTCAATGCCATCGGAAGAATCCCGGAACATATTCCAGTCTGTGCAGGCAAAACAGTCCTGTAGCTTAGCATCTGACCATGTCACTGGTTCTTCCTGCTTTAGTTTTTGTTTGTAAGCAGGAATCAGGATAGAATTGATTAGATTTGCCAAATGGAGGGTGAGGGAGAGCTTTGTACGCGTCTCTGTGTGTGGAGTAAAGGTGGTCTAGAGTTTGTTTCCCTCTGGTCACACATTTAACATGCAGGTAGAAATTAGGTTAATGCAGGCAAACTCAAATCTGTTTAAAGTCCCCGGCCACTAGGAGCGCTGCCTCTGGATGAGCGTTTTCCTGTTTGCTTATGGCCATATACAGCTCACTGAGTGTGGTCTTAGTGCCAGCATTGGTTTGTGGTGGTAAATAGACAGCTACGAAGAATATAAACTCTTGGTAGATAGAGTATCTCATGACAAGCTGTAGACCACACTACCTCAGGCGAGCAAAACCTTGAGACATCCTTAGATATCGTGCACCAGTTGTTTACAGATAGACATAGACCGACACCCCTTGTCTTACCAGAGGGCCAGCTGTATGTTATTCACGTCGTCGTTCAGCCACGACTCGGTGAAACATAAGATATTACAGTATTTATTGTCCCGTTGGTAGGATATACGTGCTGTAGTTCGTCCACTTTATTATCCAACGATTGTACGTTGGCCAATAGTCCCGATGGCAAAGGCAGATTAGCCACTCGTCGCCGGATCCTTACAAGGCACCTTGATCTCCTTCGCGATATCTCCGTCTTTCTCCTGCGAACGACAGGGATGAGGGCCTCGTCGGGTGTCTGGAGTAAATCCCTCTCGTCCGACTCATTAATGAAAAATGATTTGTCCAGTTCAAGGTGAGTAATCGCTGTTCTGATGTCCAGAAGCTGTTTTCGGGTCTTAAGAGACAGTACCAGCAACATTATGTACAAAATAAGTTACGAAAAATGCGGGATAAAAACAAAACAAAATAGCACGGTTGGTTAAGAGCCCATAAAACGGCAGCCATCCCCTCTGGCGCCATTACTATCGCCCAGGGGTGCGAAGGTGAAAAGCAAGGTACTGGAGTGAAGAACCACCATTGCTGTCGCTGCCTGGCCGGCTCCCCTTCTCCACTAGGATTCTCTGCCTCTGACCCTATTACGTGGGCTGAGTCACTGTCTTACTCGTGCTCTCCCATGGGCATTAATATTGACTTGGTGCCACCGTTGCTGCTATAACAGCCTCCAATCTTCTGGGAAACTTTCCACTAGATATTGGAATATTCCTGCGGGGACTTCCTTCCATTCAGCCACAAGAGCATTACGGAGGTCGTGTACTGATGTTGGGCAATTAGGCCTGGCTCGCAGTCGGTGTTCCAATTGATCCCAAAGGTGTTCGATGGGGTTGAGCCCAGGTTGAAAGTCACTGAGCTCTTCAGTTAGGCCATTCTAATGCCAATGTTTGTCTATGGAGATCGCATGGCTGTGTGCTCGATATTATACACCTGTCAACAATGGGTGTGGCTGAAATAGCCGAATCCACAAATCTGAAGGGGTGTCCACATACTTTTGTATATAGTGTTAATGTTTGTTTTTGACTTTGTTATACATTTGTTGTCCTTTTTGAGGATCCACATGTCATGGAAAATGTTATTTTGAACAACTAATGAGCAACTCCATTGTAAATCCAGCGCATATTGAATGTTGAGATTGCCGAAAGGCCAGTCTTTTGCAATGACAAGGAGTGGCGAGGAGTGGAATGTTAGCCAGAGACTGGTACTCAGACTAGAAGGCAGTCGGGAGGAGACAAGATCCAGTGGGACCATTCTAGCCAAGGAGAGGGCAGACTCGTGTGTGTACAGGTACAACTCCCGATATAGAGTGCATTCGGAAAGTATTCAGACCCCTTGACTTTTTCCACATTGTGTTACATTACAGCCTTATTCTAAAATTGATTAAATATAGTTTTTTCCCACAGCAATCTACACACAATACCCCTTAATGACAAAGCGAAAACAGGATTTTTGAATTTTTGAAAATGTATTATAAATTAAAAAACATACCTTATTTACATAAGTACTCAGACCCTTTGCTATGAGACCCAAAATTGAACTCAGGTGCATCCAACTCCATTGGTTATCCTTGAGATGTCTCTACAACTTGGGAGTCCACCGGTGGTAAATTAAATTGATTGGACATGATTTGGTAACGCACACACCTGTCTATATAAAGGTCCCCCAGTTGACAGTGCATGTCAGAGCAAAAACCAAGCCATGAGATTGAAGGAATTGTGTCAAGTCACAGATCTGGGGAAGGGCAAAAAAAAGTCTGCAGCATTGAAGGTTCACAAGAACACAGTGGCCTCCTCCATTCTTAAATGGAATACGTTTGGAACCACCAAGACTCTTCCTAGAGCTGGCCGCACAGGCCAAAAGGAGCAAACGGGGGAGAAGGGTCTTGATCAGAGCGGTGACCAAGAACCCAATTGTCACTCTGACAGAGCTCCGCTGTAGAGATGGGAGAACCTTCCAGAAGGACAACCATCTCTGCAGCACTCCACCAAATCAGGCTTTTATGGTAGAGTGGCCAGACGGAAGCTACTCCTCAGTAAAAAGGCACATCACAGCCCGCTTGGAGTTTGCCAAAAGGCACCTAAACGACTCTCAGACCATGAGAAACAAGATTCTCTGGTCTGATAAAACCAAGATCGAACTCTTTGGCCTGAATGCCAAGCGACACATTTGGAGGAAACCTGGCACCATCCCTACAGTGAAGCATGGTGGTGGCAGCATCATACTGCAGGGATGTTTTTCAGCTGCAGAATGCTTATGTAAATAAGGTATCAGTTTATTTTTAACACATTACATTTTTTTTCCAAAAACCTGTTTTTGCTTTGTCATTGTAGGAAAGGCCCATGGAGTTGGTGGAATAATCCTTTAATTCATGGCCACTTACTCAGCTGGGCCAGGGGCGCTTTAATTAGGTCAGGTGGCAATGACCGACAGATCTCATCCACATAAAAGGAGGAAAACGCCATCGCCTGATCTCGCTGCTTTCTCTTCCTTAACTCCGTCTGCTTGAGAAGTTCTGTGCGTCCATGAATCCACACTACTCAGTAAATATACCACTTTATGGTTAAAGGAATTCCTGCCTCAGTCTCATCCATTCTTCTGTTCACCTTCACTGTCAGTCATCCTACCTGTCCAGCTACCCACACAGATTCCACTAATCTTTCAGTCATTATGGGGTATTGTGTGTAGATTGATGAGGAAACAATTTAAAAAATTTTTTTTTTTTTTTTAATAAGGCTGTAATGGAAGGGATCTAAATACTTTCCGAATTAACTGTATACCCACTGATTGTTGAAGAATATAACTTATGAAAGCCTGATGAGCTTAGTTCAACTGTCGTACTTCATCAGAACTGAAAATACAAGATTGTAAACAAACATTGGAGTAAAATCATATAAAATGGAAACAAACACTTACATGGTTATAATTTTGATAATGGATAGTCAGTCCTTTAATCCATAGCTCTGTCTATTAATTTGAGAGGTTACATTTCTCCAGGCCCATCCCTCAGCTTTTTACCAACACACTAACCTAACATGCTGACCCAACAGGCTCTGCGCGTGTCTGCGTGTGCCATCGTGCAGGTGTTGTTTTTGTCGATCCTCACCAGACACGTTCATGACAAGCAGGCTAAAATACTTAAACCAACTATATTCATTTGGGGACAGGTCGAAACACACATGAAACATTCATGGACATTTAGCTAGCTTGTTGTTGCTAGCTAATTTGTCCTGGGTTGATATTTACCTGAAATGCATATGGTCCCTTTATTTTTGCTAGATCTTTGTAGAATGTTTGGCCCATGTTGAGTCATACATCATCGTGTGTTCTCTACTCGGACAATTCATCCACAGATTAAAAAAAAAAAACGGGAAAGCTAGTTCGTTTTTCTCCTTGTTCATTCTTCTTCTGTGGAATTTATATGAAAGTTAGAAACCAACTTTAACGCGCATTACCACCCACAAATGGACTGGAGTGTGGCCCTCGTTTAGCTTTCAATCACCCATGTGGGTATATGCTCCAAAAAAACAAGTTCTATTTTAGCGCCTGGCTATGCAGACGTTCATTGACGCGCGCAAACATTTTTGGATGAATGATTGATGCATGTGCAAATATGTATGTGACAATGCATTTTTGCAACGCTGGCGCACGCAACGCATGCGGTATGGTCAGCATGTAACGTAGCAGGCGTAAAAGAAACCGGAAGCATCCGGTTCAGGCTTCGCCTCATCTCTGCCTTTTCCCTGAAAACCACATGCCTCGGGTTCTTCCGACCCTCTGAGGGTGCCAAAACACAGGCAGGGTGACCGCTTTATTGCTTAAGATGAAGGATTCTAGCTTTTACAATCCCATTATTCACCATCCCAAGCCCTGATGAGGAGGTAACGTTATGTTCACGTTGATAAAACCTTCCTAAACTGTTGACTCTGTTAATTCAGTGTGCCAATTGGTCGAGAGAAAGTGTCTGTCATCTGTGGATACAGAGGAGGCTGGCACTCCTGTCCTCTGTCACTCTGTAGCCTCATCAGCCATCGTCCTATCGTAGGACTGTATATGTCTACTTCTTTGTGGTGTGTCGGTGTGTATGTACCTGCAGATCCAGAGGGGGGTGGAGCTCCTGTCCTCTGCCACTCCGTAGCTTCAGCAGCCATATTCCTAATGTAGGGCTCGTTAACAGTCAACAAGATGTTCTCTGGCTTGATGTCCGTGTGGATGATCTTACACTTTGAGTGGAGGTAGTCCAGCCCCTGGAGAACCTATAGGAGGAGGGTAGAGCATCAGTAAGACCAGTGCTGCATAGGGTTTCAACATTAAGGAGAATTCCAGTTGGAGGATTCCATGAATCCGGGAAACCTTAGGGATAGTGTACGGAATTTTCAACCCTGTTTCGACGTAAAAGTTATGTAGAATCTTTGTTTTTGCTAAAAAAGAATGCACCCAACCTGGAACACACCCAATGTTGTGTGAGGAATAAGGTGTTGTTTTACCTGTCGAATGATGCTCTTGACACAGGGCAGAGGAAGGCCCTGGTAGTTAGACTTGATGATCCACTTCAGCAGGTGATGACCCAGAACCTCAAACACCATACAGACATCTGATGGGCAGCTGGGTCAAGGACTCAAAAACACACACACACACCCTTGTCATTCACGCCTATGCATTTGGCAGACACCTACCCAATATAAAAAATGTGAACACCTAAGGTTCTGCCAAGAACCAAGATGGAAGTGGGCCAACGAACCCAGAAATCAATAAGACCTCTTCCAGAAGCTGGGCATGCTGGGACGGAGGAAGTCTGGACGCGTCGCCCAGACACCCAGCTGTGACCAGGATGTAAGCATTGCTGGGACGGACAGACAAACTGTCACTACATCTGTGGCTCTGTGCGTGTCATCTAGCTGGAGTGTATTGTGCTGCCAACAGCTGTACCACACCGGCCAAACATCAGTGCAACATCTGTGAACCGCTGATAGATAGTGCCAGGACTAGGGCAATAAAGATCTTAAGGCTCATAATATTGACTAATACTAACGCACTGATCTTAGGGAGTACTGAGTAGATGGAGTACGCCTGCGTCCTTTGATTGTCTGTTTCAGGGTTATTATAGTAAACTACAACTTAAACTAAGCTTTTTTTCTCCTCTTCTTCTAATGGGGGTTTCAAGCTTCCGAATCTGGCAGGTAAATGCTGAGGAGATAGTGATGTTTCAAATTGGCCTAGCTTGTGCATCATGACCACTGGCTATCAATGTTCAATTGCTGTGGGAGCATCGAGCACTCTTTAAAAGACCAATGCAGTCAAAAATGGGATTGTCCTTTATACAGTATATATATATACATACACATATATATATATACACAAAAGTATGTGGTCACCAATTCATATGAATGGATTGGCTATTTCTGCAGGTTTCCACATATTTTTGACCATGTAGTATATTTCCACCTTGTTTTTACAACGCTGCTACTCGCTGTTTATTATCTATGCATAGTCACTTTACCCCTACCTACATGTACATATTACCTCGACTAACCTGTACCCCCACACACTGACTCGGTACCGGTACCCCCTGTATACAGCCTTGTTATTTTATTGCGCAACTTT
This sequence comes from Salvelinus alpinus, assembly GCF_045679555.1. Lineage (NCBI taxonomy): Eukaryota > Metazoa > Chordata > Actinopteri > Salmoniformes > Salmonidae > Salvelinus > Salvelinus alpinus. Next base: position 6,220,866 of record NC_092097.1, read on the forward strand.
TCCCCCCCTTTCGTTTATTTAGCCAATATTTTTATTTATTGATCTGCATTGTTGGTTATGGGCTTGTAAGTGTAGGGTCCACACCTGTTGTACTCGTACTCGGTGTTCGTGACAAATAAGAGGTTGAGGTTGGAATAATACTGTGAAATTGTGAAAACTATGATAACGCAATTTTGGTGTAAGAGCTGTTTGAAAGACCACTTGAAATTTCAGACTGTTTTGGTGGGATGGAGTTTTGGCCTTCCATGGTGACATCACCATGTGATAAATTAGTTAATTGACGAATAACAGAGTTCCAAACATCTCTGCCAATAACAGCACATTTTCATTTTCCTCCTTCCCACTCAGACCAAAATTATTGCTTGAGAAAATACACTTTGAAGAAGCAATTTTTGACCATTTTAATTGAAAACCACTAACACTTCAGCTCCGCTATATGCATCGCGTTGCTTTTCCATCAGCGTTGCGTCAATGTGACATTTTAACTGCTACAGAGCGTGTCGTTTTGACAGAGGAGAGCAGAGGGGAAGAGGGTCTTTATTCTATTTTCCTCTGCTGTACCATATTCATCAACTACGCGCAAGTACAATAGTGTTGGTCCTGTTTTTTGTAAGTACTCATTAAAATTGTTGCTAGTGGTTGTACTAAATGATCCTCTGATTAAACAAAAGCAACGTGTGTGCATTGTAAACATAGTCAATGTAGCTAGCTAGAGATTCTGCTAGCTAGTAGCTTCTTGACTTTCGAAATCTTAGTAAAATAACCAGTGGTGTATAGTCGAGGCCATATGCAACCGAAAAACTCTCATTATTTCAATTCACAAGACAGAATCAATATGCACGTCAGCCATCGACAATTGAACCTCAGCGATTCTTGAGCTTGTATGCTGCTATTGGACGTGACAAAATGCGCGCGCAACACGGGCAGTATAGTAGCTTGCATTCATTTCAAAGAAAGCATTCCCTCAATGGCTGATGGCAATGCAAGACACTCGATTGCCGTAGTGTAGCAGGGCAGTTAGTTACTTAATTGTTATCCAGAAATTAATTGCTGGAGACAAATCGGCTTAATGTCTTTTCCACAGGTGCATGTTCATTAATTGTTTATGGTTCATTGAACAAGATCTGTGAAGTTCAGATTTTTTTTAACGAATCATCTTTAAAAGACAGGGTCCTGAAAAAGGGACGTTTCTTTTTTTGCTCAGTTTACATACATACGACATGCCACCAGGGATCTCTTCACAGTCCAAGTCCAGAACAGACTGAGAAACGTGCAGTACTACATAGACCCATGACTACATGGAACCACATCAAGTAACTCAAGCGAGCAGTGAAATCAGATTTTAAAAACAGATAAAACACCTTATGACACAACACGGACTGTGAAGAGACGCATACGCACACACATGCTGGCTGCATCGCTGCTTCATACGGCAACTGCAAGGCACAAGACTGCAAGGCGCTATAGAGAGTGGTGAGTACGACCCAGTACATCCATACCATGTTTACGAAGGACGTGACCAAACATTTGATTCTTACAGAAATACAACCTAGAACACAATAAATGGCCCCTCCCCTCCCATAAACTACGTTCTGTCCCTAACACTAAAACTAAATAGAAATGTTTATATCAAACTGAATAAAAACGAGTAAATCAAGGTCAAATAAAAACCGAAAAACTCGTAAAATCACGAAACTATAATAACCTTGGTCTGTTTTCATACTTTGTTGAACATGCTTGTGTGTATAAAAGTTGATAAAGCACTGTTGTCATTGTTTTACTGAGGATACGACTTCCGTTCATGCCAGAGATCTTGAAGTCGTCTAGTAGCTGAACCACCTTCTCTCTGCTGGGGTCGTTCTGGTCCGTGTTCCTCACTGATCTCAGCAGCTTGATCTCATCCAGGGCTGTCTCAGTGTAGTGCTCTGCACTCTTCACCACCTTCATGGCCACAAAACGCTTCCCCCTGGAAATACAGGACAACTTACACAGTGTACCAAACATGAGGAACACCATACTAATATCAGAACTGCCAACCCTGTCCAACGTTTTAGAGTACCAGACGCGCACAGAAAATTGGAGATTCATGTGCTTTGACAAACATTATGGCTCGCACCTGGTTCAGTTCAGTCCTCTGAAAAGGTACTTACAAAACCTAAATAAATTCATACTGATAAGTACAGAACATATAAAAAAAAAACACATGTTTGGTGGAATAAACAATGTATGTTTATTCCATGTACAGTGTAGAATGGAGATAATTATCTACAACGTTTTTCTTAGCACATGAACCCCCAAGTTTAGTCTCTATAGTAGAAGAACGCTTGTCGCCTCTCAAAACAGGGCAAATCACGAGGGACAGCTCACAAGTATTGGCTTTTTAGAAACGGTTCCTAATCAACACTAAAAGCAAAATCATTTAAAACATACAAACAAAATGATCACGTCAACAGACCGCAAACTGGCTACACAAAGCTTATAGGCTACCGCAAAGGGAATCTGAACGCTGTTCGCTAGAATAGTCCGGTGTTTCAGCCGATGTAAAAGTGCCCATTGGATTTCTTTGCAGCGCGTACATCATTTCAGAGTTTCGAAATTGATAAAATCTCAAATCTAGTGAAAAGGCTTTTTTGAAGCACCGGACACGCATTCATTCTTCATTGAGCAGTCTTCTAAACTCTCAACTCCATTTAATGCCAATATGTTCATATTTATTTTGGATTATACATTTGTAATGATTAACAAAAGCGCATTTGCGAAAAAAGCATAATCGTTGCACGAATGTACCTAACCATAAACATCAATGCCTTTCTTAAAATCAATACACAAACCAATACACAGGTTTTTAAACCTGCATATTTAGCTAAAAGAAATTCATGTTAGCAGGCAATATTAAACTATGACTTCAAGCCTAACCAAATCCCGAGATTAGACTGGTGTAACCGATGTGAAATGGCTAGCTAGTTAGCGGGGTGCACGCTAATAGCGTTTCAAACGTCACTCGCTCTGAGAATTGGAGTAGTTCCCCTTGCTCTGCAAGGGCCGCGGCTTTTGTTGAGCGATTGGTAACGATGCTTCGAGGGTGGCTGTTGTCGATGTGTTCCTGGTTCGAGCCCAGGTAGGGGCGATGACCATTGTTACAATGACCATTGTTATGTTTGGAAGAAAAGGGGGGACGTTTGCAAGCCGAAGAACACCATCCCAACCGTGAAGCACGGGGGTGGCAGCATCATGTTGTGGGGGTGATTTGCTGCAGGAGGGACTGGTGCACTTCACAAAATAGATGGCTTCATGAGAAAGGAAAATTATGTGGATATACTGAAGCAACATCAAGACATCAGTCAGGAAGTTAAAGCTTGCAAATGGGTCTTCCATGGGCCAAAATTCACCCAACTTACTGTGGGAAGCTTGTGGAAGGCATCCCAAAACATTTGACCCAAGTTAAACAATTTAAAGGCAATGCTACCAAATACTAATCGAATGTATGTAAACTTCTGACCCACTGGGAATGTGATGAAATAAATAAAAGCTGAAATAAATCACCTCTACTATTATTCTGACATTTCACATTCTTAAAATAAAGTGGTGATCCTAATTCACCTAAGACAGGGAATTTTTACTAGGATTAAATGTCAGGAATTGTGAAAAACAGAGTAAATGTATTTGACTAAGGTTTATGTAAACTTCCGACTTCAACTGTATATACACAAAAGTATGTGGACACCCCTTCAAATTAATAGATTCTGCTATTTCAGCCACACCCGTTGCTGACACGTATATAAAATCGAGCACACAGCCATGCAATCTCCACAGACAAACACACATATAATTGTTTGTGTGTTATTAGTTTAAGTCTATTGTTGTGACTTAGATGGAGCTCAGATCAAAATTAATGTTCAATTTATGCAAAAATCCAGGTAATTCCAAAGGGTGTATGTCAAGACATTATAGATACTGTACACCGTCAACACTTACTGTATGTCCCAGGCCAGCCACACAGTGGAGAAATGTCCCCAGCCCAGCTTCCTGATCACATGGTATCTCCCATTGAACAGGTCTCCTATCTTCACATGGTGGTAACCTCCTGCAATAGTAACATATGGTAGTTGGTGTGTGTGACTGTGTATGGACGTCTTTAACTATAACCAGAAGTCCCCACAAGAATAGTAAACAACAATTCCACCAACTGGGAACACTGACCTGTTCACCGGGCGTGCTACCTTGTCCCGGACCTGCTGTTTTCGACTCTCTCTCTACCGCACCTGCTGTCTCTAACTGAATGATTGGCTATGAAAAGCCAACTGACTTTTACTCCGGAGGCGCTGACCTGTTATTATTATTATGATTTGACCTTGCTGGTCATCTACGAATGTATGAACATCTTGGCCATGTACTGTTATAATTTCCAGCCGGCACAGCCAGAAGAGGACTGGCCACCCCTCAGAGCCGGGTTCCTTTCTAGGTTTCTTCCTAGGTTCCTGCCTTTCTAGGGAGTTTTTCCTCGCCACCGTGCTTCTACATCTGCATTGCTTGCTGTTTGGGGTTTTAGGCTGGGTTTCTGTGTAATACTTTGACATCGGCTGATGTAAAAAGGGCTTCATAAATACATTTGATTGATAGATTGTTAGTCGCCACGAGGTCAAATGCTACTTTTAGGGGGTTACGGTTAGAATTAGGTTAAGGGTTAGGGATAGGAGCTAGAGTTAGGATTAAGGTTATGGTTCGGTTTTTGGGTTAAGGTTAGGTTAAGAGTACAGGTTAGGGAAAAATGGGATTTTGAATGGGACTGAATTGTGTATCCCCACAAGCGCTGTACAAGACTGTGTGTGTGTGTGTGTGTGTGTACACAGTGTATCATACCTCTACAGTAGTCGTTGGGATCCTCCTGCTCCTCGTCATCAGAGCCCAGTATCTCCTCATCCTGGTCTGGGATAGGAGAGTCATTCTGCTTGGACGCACCTCCCCGCGGCGCAGGGTCTGGTCTGGAGAGAGAGAGAGAGAGGGCAGGGTTATTGTAAATGAGCCTTTTCCGTTAACCTGGGATTGAGGCGTATAGCTGCTGGATCTATACAACCGATGTCATGGGACGTGGTTTCATCTTGACATTCTACTTTTAAGGTCGGAAAACGTGACATACTTTAATTTATATGTCCCTTTGGTGCTCCCTGAAGCTGGGAGGTCAGGCCTCTAAATAGTACTCCATCGACAGCTGTGATGCCTTGGTACATTCAATCAAATCAAAATCGGCCTCAATGGCAATAGGCCAAAGTGATATTGAGGAATCTGTGTCCCAAATGGCACCCTATTCCCTTTATAGTAAAAATTTTTTGACCAGGGCCCATATACAGTACCAGTCTAAAGTTTAGACACACCTACATATTCAAGGGTTTTTCTCAAATGTTTTGCTATTTTCTACATTGTAGAGTAATAGTGAAGACGTCAAAACTATGAAATAACACACATGGATTCATGAAGTAACCAAAAAAGTGATAAACAAATCAAAATATTTTATATTTGAGATTCTTCAAAGCCACCCTTTGTCTTGATGACAGCTTTGCACAATTTATTTTCTTCCTAATGCGTTTGAGCCAATCAGTTGTGTAGTGACAAGGTAGGGGTGGTATACAGATGATAGCCCTATTTGGTAAAAGACCAAGTCCATATTATGGCAAGAACAGCTCAAATAAGCAAAGAGAAACAACAGTCCATCATTACTTTAAGACATGAAGGTCAGTCAATTTCAAGAACTTTGAAAGTTTCTTCAAGTGCAGTCGCAAAAACCCTCAAGCGCTATGATGAAGCTGGCTCTCATGAGGACCTCCACAGGAAAGGAAGACCCAGAGTTACCTCTGCTGCAGAGGATAAGTTCATTAGTTACCAGCCTCAGAAATCGCAGCCCAAATAAATGCCTCACAGTTCAAGTAACAGACATCTCAACATCAACTGTTCAGAGGAGACTGAGTGAATCAGGCCTTCATGGTCGAATTGCTGCAAAGAAACCATTACTAAAGGACACCAATAAGAAGAGACTTGCTTCCGCCAAGAAACACGAGCAATGGACATTAGACAGGTGAAAATCTGTCCTTTGGTCTGATGAGTCCAAATTTGAGATTTTTGGTTCCAGATGCCATGTATTTGTGAGACGCAGAGTAGATGAACGGATGATCTCCACATACAGTGGGGCAAAAAAGTATTTAGTCAGCCACCAATTGTGCAAGTTCTCCCATTGCCAACAAAGGGTATATAACAAAGTATTGAGATAAACTTTTGTTATTGACCAAATACTTATTTTCCACCATAATTTGCAAATAAATTCATAACAAATCCTACAATGTGATTTTCTGGATTTCCCCCCCCTCATTTTGTCTGTCATAGTTGAAGTGTACTTATGATGAAAATTACAGGCCTCTCTCATCTTTTTAAGTGGGAGAACTTGCACAATTGGTGGCTGACTAAATACTTTTTTGCCCCACTGTATGTGGTTCCCACTGTGAAGCATGGAGGTGGTGGTGTGATAGTGCTTCGCTGGTGACACTGTTGATGATTTATTTACAATTCAAGGCACACTTAACCAGCATGGCTACCACAGTATTCTGCAGCGACACGCCACCTATCGAGTTTGCGCTTATTGGGACTATCATTTGTTTTTCAACAGGACATTGACCCAACACATCTCCAGGCTGTGTAAGGGCTATTTGACCAGGAAGGAGAGTGCTGCATCAGATGACCTGGCCTCCACAAACACCCAACCTCAACCCAATTGAAACGGTTTGGGATGAGTTGGACCGCAGAGTAAAGGAAAAGCAGTCAACAAGTGCTCAGCATATGTGGGAACTCCTTAAAGAGTTGGAAAAGCATTCCATGTCAATCTGGTTCAGAGAATGCAAGAGTGTGCAAAGCTGTCATCAAGGCAAAGAGTCGCTAGTTTGAAGAATCTAAAATATATTTCAATTTGTTTAACACTTTTTTGGTTACAACACTATTACTACACTAATTGAAAATTGTAAAAATAAAGAAAAACACTTGAATGAGTAGGTGTGTCAACTTTTGACTGGTTTTCTATGTTTGGTGTTGTCGGTTTGTTTGATGCTGTGAAACTTTGCTCTCAGATTGCTCTCAGATTATCAAGTCCTGTTATGATAACTTTGTTGGTACAGGCGAGCACATCAGCAGTGGAGCTCAAATGATTGCTCTCTGTCTCATAGAAATAGTTGGTTTTTAGCTGTATATAGTCAACTAACTAGTTGTTTTGTCTTGTTCCTACCGATTTAATTCATATGTTAACAAAAACAGTTGTGTGTAGCGGTAAATTTGGGCTGCGTCACGAAGCGTCAACTTCAGCTGTCACTTTCACTAGCTAGCCATACAGACAAGTCTCAAGTAATAATGTCACATGCACAAGTACAGTGAAATGCCTTTCTTGCAAACTCAAAACCCAATAATGCAATAATCAATAACAATGTATTACAAAAACATTTTTTAGCGAGAAATAAGAATAAAGGAAAATGAAATGCATAATAAAGTAGGTAAGCATACTCTACACAGGAACTGCGGCGGTCATTCTTGTACGTCTTCCTGTCTTCGGCCGTAGCACGAGGGTTGTCTACGATAGCTTTGTGTGTGGGAGCCCTGCTCTTCAGTTTAGCGCCAACCTCTGTGTTAATCCAGAGCTATTGATAAACAGTGAACCCACAGCGTGGGTACCACATCGCCGATGCATTTTCTAATGAAGCCAGTGACGGAGGTGGTTAGCTCATCAACATTATCGGCGGAGTCTCTAAACATATTCCAATCAGTGGTAGCAAAGCAGTCCCGTATACACTCTGATTCTGGTGACCATTTCTCAACATAGAAAATTGCGGGTACTTCCTGTTTCAGCTTCTGCTTGTAAACAGGAAGCATGAGTACGTAGTCATGATCTGATTTGCCAAATGGCGGACGAGGGAAGGTCTTGTATGCATGCTTGAGGGTAGAATAGCAGTGGTCTGGGACTTTATCGCCCTTAGTGGCGTTAGAGACGTGTTGATTGAAGTTGGGCATCATGGGTCTTAAAATCACGTGCAACCAGAAAAGCAGCCTCCGCGTGTAGGGTTTCCAGCTTGTTTATAGCCTTGTACAATTTGTTAAGCGCCAGCTTGCTATTTTTATTGTCCTGAGGTGAAAAGTATACAGCAGTCACAATAACAGTTGAAAACTCCCTCGGGAGATAGAAGGGTCAGCATTTGACCATCAGGTATTGCAAGACAGAATAACAGAATTAGCACACCAGTTGGTGTAGGTGAAGAGGCAAACACCCCCCCCTTAATTTCCCTGACTCCATTGTACTGTCCACCCATTTAGTTGGATAGCCGTGGGGGGTATCTTCTCCGAGAGCCATGTTTCTGAAAAGCAAAGAATATTGCAGCCCCCCCCCCGTTGGTTGCAAATCCTAGATCGGCGGTCATCCATCTTATTATCAAGTGACTGTACATTAGCCAGTAGAATGGAGGGAAGAGGTGGCCAGTTTTCCCTTCGCATTAATCTCATCATTACCCCCATCGCTTGCCTCTGTAACGCCGGCATTTCCGCTTGGGCAGCCCAAAAACTTGGTCAGAATTAGAGCCCAGGGAAGATGAGTCGAAGTAGAAGCCGGAATTGGGTTAAGTAACTGCCGATCTGATGTTCAAAAGAAACAATAACAGATATATTGTGAAAATAGAGTTAAAATAAACAACAAAATAGCAATGTTGGGTCGGAGCTCGCAAAACTGCGGCCATCCAGTATGGCGTCATCTTGCACTTCTAACCACTGAAATGAAGGCTAGAGTAATGTGTGTTAATCTGTTTGGCATAAGTTAGGGTTTGTCATGTTTGCTATGTGCAGAAATGCATAGGCTATACATTGCCTCGTTTTCACATTATTTTACAGCTTAGCTGTGTAGGGTAGATGCCCGTGCAGTGGAGCTCATAGCCACCGTGCTTCTACACCTGCATTGCTTGCTGTTTGGGGTTTTAGGCTGGGTTTCTGTACAGCACTTTGAGATATCAGCTGATGTAAGAAGGGCTTTATAAATACATGTGATTTGATGATGAGTTGGATATTTGTTTACATAGCCAGCTAACAAGTTGCTTGTTTTGACCGATGCAATTCATTTGGAAACTGTCCCAGCTTCGTAACTAATCAGCTAACATTGGCAAACTCTGTAGTTTGTTTGTCAGGCAAGAAAGCAAGAGTTCATTGGCGAGAGAGCGAGGTTCTGGAGTTGTTTTTAAAAGTGTTAAGAACTTATATTGTAATGGAATACAACAAGAAAATAGGCGGGGTTGACCATCTTAAACAACCGAGGTGCTATTACAATGTTGGATGCAATGGGCACCTCTTGAAGGCAAAAAAAAGTTGTGGCTTGTTTTAAATCACATTGCCTATAGTAGGAAGAAAAGGCAGTGCACGCAGTTTAGACAGATTATTGTTGAGTTGGGATTGTCAGTGAAAAGTAACTTTTCCCACATTTTATTACTTTACAGCCTTATTCTAAAATTGATCAATCCATACACAATATCACAATGACAAAGCAAAAACAGGTTTTTATCTATTTTGGTCAAATGTATAAAAAAATATAAAACTGAAATATCATTAACATAAGTATTCAGACCCTTTACTCAGTCCTTTGTTGAAGCACCTTTGGCAGCGATTACAGCCTCGACTCTTCTTAGGTATGACGCTACAAGCTTGGCACACCTGTATTTGGGGAGATTTTCCCATTCTTCTCTGCAGATCCTCTCTAGCTCTGTCAGGTTGGATGGGGAGCAAGGCTGCACAGCAGACGTGACGCTTGGCATTCAGGCCAAAGAGTTCAATCTTCATTTCATCAGTGCAGAGAATCTTGTTTCTCATGGTCTGAGTCCTTTAAGTGCCTTTTAGCAAACTCCAAGCGGGCTGTCATGTGCCTTTTACTGGGGAGTGGCTTCCGTCTGGCCACTCTACCATAAAGGTCTGATTGGTGGAGTGCTGCAGAGATGGTTGTCCTTCCGGAAGGTTCTCCCATCTCCACAGAAGAACTCTGGAGCTCTGTCAAAGTGACCATCGAGTTCTTGGTCACCTCCCTGACCAAGGCCCTTCTCCCTTGATTGAGCAGTTTGGCCGGGTGGCCAGCTCTAGGAAGAGTCTTGGTGGTTCCAAACTTCTTCCATTTAAGAATGATGTAGGCAACTGTGTTCTTGGGGACCTTCAATGCTGCAGACATTTTTTGATACACTTCCCCAGATCTGTGCCTCGAATCCTTTCTTGGAGCTCTATGGACAATTCCTTCAAGCTCATGGCTTGGTTTTTGCTCTGATGTGGACCTTATACAGACAGCTGTGTGCTTTTCCAAATCATGTCCAAATCAATTGAATTTACCACAGGTGGACTCAAAGTTGTAGAAAAAAACATCAAGGATGATCAATGGGAACAGGATGCACCTGAACTCAATTTCGATTCTCATAGCACAGGGTCTGAAGACTTAAGTAAATAAGGTATTAAAACCACATTGTTGGTTAAGGGCTTGTAAGCAAGCATTTTTTTGGCGCATGTGACAAATAAATTGTGATTTATTTATGTTTAAACCCGTTTTCTCTTTGTCATTATGGAGTATTGTGTGTAGATTGATGTGGGGAAAAATTGATTGAATCCATTTTAGAATAAGGCTGTAACGTAACAAATGTGGAAAAAGTCAATGTGTCTGAATACTTTCCGAATGCACTGTATCTAGACGTATCGAATCATCTGGGAAGGGAAAGAACCCTAATGATTTCCCTACTACACGTGCAAACCTGCCCAGCAAAATATAGCACGAATCAGACCTGATTGTGCCACCAGCTGCATTTACTACATATTGTTACAAGTTCAATACGATTTGGCTTGACTGAATAGTTCAAATGTGAGAAGTTCTCTGGTTAGAGCCTGTAGACCGGGCAAAAATCGTGTAGTCTATTTCAGCCTTCAGACGCATGGGACCTCAGCCCACAGAACTATAATTCATTCTATATCTACGCCACAGCCTCAGCAAGTTCTCCAGTCAGCTTGAGAGGCTGATGTTTGCCATGGGGTAATCAGTGGGTGAAAACAGAGCAGCACGTCCCATTTTCTTTAGACTAAGGCACTGTCTGGTGTTTTTCTGTTCAACACTGGAAGTCTACTGAGGAAAACTGGATTGTGGATCAAAACTAGTATTGAATTGCTCTCTCCCCATTTCCTTCTTCGAGCGCGAGTGCGCGCACACACACACACACACACACACACACACACACACACACACACACACACACACACACACACACACACACACACACACCTCAAACCCACCAACTCCTGTCAGCTGACAAACTCAATGTCAGCTGACTGGGATCAAGTATAGCAACACTATTCTGAACCTCAGGGACAACTACAAATTTACCCGTCCTTGATTCCCATCTCATAGCATTTTGAAAAGGAGGTGAAATGAAGAGGATACAAGGAATCAAGGAAAGATTAATAGCAAAAGAACCAAGGTCCTCATGCACGACAGCTGTAGGCTACAGGGATCCATCATCCTACACAACAAAACACAAACACACACCAGGAATAAACAAGCAACATTCTCACAGTCACTGTAAATTAAATCCACCTTACAAGGTTTGCATTTATTTAACCCCCACCTCATTTACCAAAATATTGCCATAGAGGACTTCGCTGCAGTCACTTCCCTGCCTCACCGTCTGACATTCTCCCAACTGTTAATGCGGAGGGCTTTATATCCATTTCAAAGATGCACATATCCTCCTACTAACTTTATAGCATTGTTGCGTTAGGCATTTGAAAATGCCCTTTATGACGATGATGATGATCCGTTCCTTTTAGTGGTAGTTTTGTGATAACTACACAGATTTTAATTTTGTAAAAAAGAAAAAAGATTTGGTTAGGGATTGTCTCAACGTTAACGATCCCCATATCGTTTAAAAGTTCACACCCCTAGCGGGGAGAGAGGGGTGGAGAATGAGGTGGAGCGAGAGAGGGTGCCAGACAATTATGAAAGGGAAGGACGTGTAGACAATGTCACCGACATTTTCCCGTCTCCATTGATGAGCAACTGTCACAGCTGCTGTTGCATTCATTCCTGACACACACGCACCACACTCGCAAAAACACACACGGCTCGACATTAATGCGTGTCCTCTTGTCCGAGATAAGTTAAAAATATATATATAAATCAGACAAGAATATAGATTTAAGTTGTCTGAATGGACAAGCAATATATATTAAAAAATGTCATCACAATATCAATAACGTCGATCAGAAGAGGCCAACATTGGCACAATATTCAAATCTATTGTTCATGTACATAAATAAAAAGCCAACATGTCAAATTATAAGTGATATGCATATTGGCTACAGCTTCATGTCCAAACCGATGCTGACATGAGGCAGGAACCAGAAAATGTAGCCAGACTTTAACCCATTACAGTCAAAACCCTGTCTAAGCCGGGAGAGGGGTTTCTACTAAGCTAGAAAAGGTATGACCTTTTAATTAAGAAGGTCATACCAAGGATCCTTTAGCTATTTGATTGGTAATTTTAAAGACCCCTTTAAGTATCAAATAAAAAAATTAAAAATAAATAATAATAATTTATTGAAAAATTATATTTGGCCTTACTGCTATTAGCCCAAACAAACACATTGAATAACAGATTCACTACATGGTACAACAGATAGTTGTCCCCCCCCCCAAAAAAAGGAACTTTGTTCCGAAGTGTCTGTCCTATATCTGAGAGATAAGAAAGATCAGGAAACTTACCCTATATGACCAAAAGTATGTGGACACCTGCTCGTCGAACATTCCAAAATCATGAGCATTAATATGGAGTAGGTTCCCCTTTGCTGCTATAACAGCCTCCACTCTTCTGGGAAGGATTTCCACTAGATGCTGGAACATTGGAAGCAAGTCCCCACAGCATTTAACCACAAGAGCATTAGTGAAGTCGGGCAATGATGTTGGGCAATTAGGCCAGGCTCGCCGTCGGCGTTTCAATGAATCCCAAAGGTGTTCGATGGGGTTGAGGTCAGGGCTCTGTGCAGGCCAGTCAAGTTTCACCACACCGATCTCGACAAACCATTTCTGTATGGACCTCGCTTTGTGCACAGGAGCATTGTCATGCTGAAACAGGAAAGGGCCTTCCCCAAACGGTTGCACAAAGTTAAACACATGATAATCTAGAACATCATTGTATGCTTTAGCATTAAGATTCCCTTCACAGGAATGAAGGGGCCTAGCCCAAAACGGTAGCGTTCACCTGGAATCCACCAAACCCAGATTTGTCCGCCATATGGTGGACCGCCATATGGTGAAGCGTAATTCATCACTCCAGAGAAGGCATTTCCACTGCTCCAGAGATCAAGGGCGGTGAGCTTTACACCACTCCGGCCGATGCTTGGCACGGCGCATGGTGATCTTAGGCTTGTGTGGGCCGGCTTGGTCAAGGAAACCCATTTCACGAAGCTCCAGATGAACAGTTCTTGTGCTGACGTTGCTTCCAGAGGCAGTGTGAGCGTTGCAGAGGACAAATGATTTTTACGCCCTACACGCTTCAGCGGTCGTCCCCTTTCTGCGAGCTCTTCAGTATGGCCATTCTACTGCCAATGTTTGTCTATGGAGATTGCATGGCGGTGTGTTCGACTTTATACACCGGTCAGCAACGGGTGTGGCTGAAATAGACAAATCCACTAATTTGAAGGGTTGTCCACACACACAAAATAATTTAACCCCTTATGTGTCACTAAACTGTTTCCATACATACTTCCAAGAGCAAAACAACAGACCTAAACGTGTTCGCAAGAATCGCCTTTCCATAGAGGGGTCAAAAATGTTTGTAGGCCAAATCGTTCGGACGCTACAGACGATTTTGGTCTTATGGTCTGACACAAACTGCTCTAACTCCTCACCTTTCACCACAGATGCGGAAGTGCAATATTTCTATCTTAAACTGACAGATTTTTATGGGGATTGCTTTATTATGCCAATTCTATTCATTTTATAAAGACAAAAGTATTTGGTTGTATGCAAGGAAGCTAATAGGTAGAGTGTAGCCTACATTTTCTATCGTAAAAAAATAGTAATGCATTATATTTTGTAAAGTGGTTCCTTGCGTCATACAATGATGTAAAATGGTGTTAGACCATTTTATATTTCTTTGACAAGTAAATACAATCTGTCCTACTTGTCCAAAGGACATGTGGCTAAAAAAGTTCATGTCACGCCCGGACACACACACACTTCCTTTCTCTATTAACCCTCTTTTCCTTCGGTGACTACTTCGCTAATCTAACCTTTAATACCCTGACCAGGGTCAAACATCAGAGACAGAAAAAACTCAGACCTCCCTGACCACTGTTGAATTCTCAGTTGGGCTATAGCACCAGACAGACAGGCAGAAAGACCAGTGTTTTCAGTCAGACTCTTCTCCCTAAAATCACTGAAGTGTCTTTTCCTGCTTCCTCAACCCTCAGGACCACTGCAGAGGACAAAGTCCAGCTGTTACAGCTCACACACACACACACACACACACACACACACACACACACACACACACACACACACACACACACACACACACACACACACACACACACACACACACACACACACACACACACACACACACACACACACACACACACACACACACACACACACACACACACACACACACACACACACACACACACACACACACACATCAGGGGTACTTCAAGGACATGCAAGTGCAGAGATCCTGACACACACACACGCGCACCTCCTCTCCCCCTGCTCTTACCTGCAGGATGCTCGGATGCCCATGGAGGGAGGTGTAGCGAGGATGGGTGCAGGCGGGACCTGAGATCCTCACTCCATACACCACAATACGACAAGATGAGGAGATGAGTGAAGAGGAGGAGATGGGATCAGCGTGGAGATGAACAGAGTCCAGAAAACAGAGGGGAAAAGTACAAAGGGAGGAAGAGAGCGGGAGAGGAAGAGAGCAGTGCAGAGAAGGAGAGGAGGATAAGAATGAAGAGGAGAAATCTGTGAGCCCCAGTCTCACTGCAGGCTCAGGCAAAGGAGCTAGACACTGCTGTTACTGCCCCCCCCTCTCTCCCCCGCTCATTCACTCTCACCCTCTCGCTGACCGAGAACTCTCCTTGGCTGTCGTCAGCGCCTGGCCCAACCTCCTCCCCTCTCTGCTCAGCTATGATTGGCTTACTCAGCCCAGCACTGCATTGCAGGTGATGAATGCTTACACCTCCTCCACCTCAGACCAAAACAACCCCCCCCCCCCTCATCAAGTCTTTCTTCTCGTTCCCTCCATCTGCTTCCTTCTCTCATTATCATCACAACGCATCACAATCTGCATCTGTACCATCTCTCGCCCTATTCACTCTCTTTGTGTTCACTACTCTTAGCAATGCTGCACAACGTGGTCGTCCGTCTCTGTGTCCATGTGCATCTCCCTCTCTCTATGCAAAGTGGCAGAGTTTATTCATAAATTACTCAGCCCATTACCCTACATTACCGTGTTCCTCTCAATGTTCCCCCACTTAATACTGTTACTATGGAGCCAGGGGTAACTCTGCACACACTGAACACTGTCCTGTCACCTCAAAACATGTACAGCATAGTCTCCAAGAATCTCGGCTAAACAAAGATGATATGTGACCGTAGTACATTTGCTTTTATTTTTCATTTTACTCAGATGGCTGTTAGCAATGACTTGAGCAACAGACAGAGTAATGTAAATCCATATTCAAATGGCCAAGGTCTTTACACCCCAGAGTATTTTTGAAGTATTGTGGTGGCAGCATATTGTTATGTGGATGCCTGTCACCGGAAGGGACTGGGGAGTTTGTCACGCCGTAGTCTTTGGAAAAGCTAACCCTCAGATTCAGCGGAACAATTACACAAATTAGTAATGCCATAGACGCATCAGAATGACTGTCCAATAGGTGTTGAGTGTTCCTGAATGGTCCAGTCTCAGTACTAACTTAAATCTGCTTGAAAATCAGAGACACGGTTTGAATACTGCTGTCCATCCATGATTCCCAACCAAATTTACTGAGCTTGAGCAATTTTGCTAAAAACAAGAGATATGTTGCCCTAAGAGTTGTGCAAGGTTGGTAGAATCTTAAAATGATTCACAGCTGTAATGGCTGTCCTTTAGAGAAACTAAAATAGGCCAGGTCTGTGTGTTGCAGTATGCCTTTGTAGAATAACACAAAACATATCCTTTTTATATTTTTACAAATATTTATTTGTGGGCGGTCTAATTATTTTATTATGAAAGGCTGGAAATGGTATATAATCTCCCCTCAGAGTCAAATCAGACACCGAGTACAGTGTGTGTGGTTCACAATGGAAAGCCAAACCAAACTAATGGATGGACTGACAGCATTGCAAATTTAGAGTTTAGATGAGCTGGAATCTGATGGCATTTTTAGCTCGATATCGACGTTGCCGACGAAGGTGATGTGACTTCATGTGACTGACATCGACTTAGTCTTCAAGCCCAACACCTTTCCATAATGTGGTGAAAGAATAAACCAGGCCCGGCGGATGAGTGACTCGGACTGGTTTTGAGACTCGTGGAGTTTTACATGGGCAAAGGCAGTAATGTGACCATGGACAACTTCTTCACATACATATCCCTGGCAGACACGTTCATTGCAAAGAAGACTAGCCTGCTCGGAACGATGAACAGAGACGGAAGCTGCTGCATTCTGCACAAAGCATACCAGCGGAGCTACACTCCACATTAGTGATGGAGAGTGCTAAAGCAACACTCACGGCGGACAGATGTCAAATAAATACGTGTTTGCATCCTCAGCACCATGCATCCCACTGTTGCCATCGGCTGTGGCCAAAAAAAAAGAAACCGGAGACGGTGACAGACTACAATCGCACAAAGGTATGAAGCTGTGGACCCGAAGCATAAAGAAAAGACGAGATTGATTCATGCGTAAAGGAATGGCTATAAGTGCACAACACACTGTCAAATACAATCAACAAATTACTCTTTTCATATATTGTCATGGATATAAAGTGTCTTCCGAAAGTATTCACACCCTTTGACTTTTTCAACATTTTGTTGTGCTACAGCCTGAATTTAAAATGGATTAAATTGAGATTGTGTCACTGATCTACACACAATACCCCCTAATGTCAAAGTGGAATTGTTTTTAGAAATGTATACAAATTAATAAAAAAATGCAAAAATAAGTCAACCTTTTTCTTATGGCAAGCCTAAATAAGTTCAGAAGTTAAAGTGTGCTTAACAAGCCATAATAAATTGCATGGACTCAATGTGTGCAAGTGTTTAACACCATTTTTGAATAACTACCCCATCTCTGTACCCCACACATACAATGATCTATAAGGTCCCTCAGTCGAGCAGTGAATTTCAAGCACAGATTCAACCACAGAGAGTTCTTCCAATGGTTCGCAAAGAAGGACACCTATTGGTAGATGTTTTATTGTTTATTTTTAAGTAGCCGTTGACTATCCCTTTGAGCATGGTGCAGTTATTAATTACACTTTGGATGGTGTATCATAAAGCCCAGTCACTACAAAGATACAGGCGCCCTTCCTAACTCAGTTGCCGGAGAGGAAGGAAAGGCTCAGGTATTTCACCAATGGTGATTTTAAAACAGTTAAGGAGTTTAATGGCTGTGATAGGAGATAATTGATGATGGGATCAACATTGTACTTACTCCACAATACTAACATAATGACAGAGTGAAAGAAAGCCTGTACAGAATAAACATATTCCAAAACGTGCATCCTGTTTGCAACAAGGCACTAAAGTATACTGCAAACTTTTGTCATGAATACAAAGTGTTATGTTTGGAGCAAATCCAACGCATCACGGAGTACCACTCTTCATATTTTGAAGCATGGTGGTGGCTGCATCATGTTATGGGTATTCTTGTCATCGGCAAGGACCAGGTTATTTTTTTTGAGGGGGGGGTTAAAAATAAACGGAATAGAGCTAAGCACAGGCAAAATCCTAGAGTAAAACATGGTTCAGTCTGCTTTCCAACAGACACTGGGTGGATGTGTTAGCTTAGCTACCTGACTGCCATTCCAAGTTACACCACCAGAAATATGCAACAATTTGTCAAGTCAACAAACGTGACGTCTAGATCTCCCTGTGCGGTGTACACTGCGTAAAATGGCCTGTTTGTGTGTCTACATGTAAGTCAGAATGTCTTTAATGATTGGATGCTAGGAGAACGCTACCTGCCCCAATGCATAGTGCCAACTGTAAAGTTTGGTGGAGGAGGAATAATGGTCTGGGCCTGTTTGTCATGCTCCCTTAGTTCCACTGAAGGGAAATCTTAATGCTACAGCATACACTGATATGCTAGATGATTCTGTGCTTCCAACTTTGTGGCAACAGTTTGGGGAAAGCCCTTTCCTGTTTCAGCATGACAATGCCCACATGCACAAACCGAGGTCCATACAGAAATGGTTTGTCAAGATTGGTGTGGAAGAACTTGACTGGCCTGCACAGGCTCTAACCTCAACCCATCAAACACCTTTGGGATGAACTGGAACGCCGACTGCGAGCCAACCCTAATCGCCAAACATCAGTGCCCGACCTCACAAAGGCTCGAGGCTGAATGGAAGCAAGTCCCCGCAGCAATGTTACAATATCTACTGGAAAGCATTCACAGAAGAGTGGAGGCTGTTATAGCAGCGAATGGGGGACCAACTCCATATTAATGCCCTTCATTTTGGAATGAGATGTTCGACGAGCAGTGTAGTGTAACACGACCAGTAAGCCTTATTTACTTTTTAGAACTACTAAAATAGTTTTTTAGGCAGCAGCTCTAGAGATGAGAGGATGACATGGAATCAAATAATGGTAATCAAACAAAAATGTAATATGCACAACTGAAAAATTTGACTTAAGTGAAGTAATGTGAATAAATTATTGTTAATAAGTGATAAGCAGTAATGGGCAGGTACTACCATCATGGGACTTGTATTCATTGTTTTATTTCAGTTTGCTACAAAACCAGCAAGTATAGTGTAGAGAATCATGGTACTAGCTAAACCGCTGTGAAATATATCTACATGACCAAAAGTATTTCCACACTATGAAATTGGAATAAGTATGAAAATGACTCTTTTTAGTGTAAGAGTCATTTGAAATTTCAACCGGCTTTGGGGGGGATGGAGTTGAAGCCTGCCTGGTGACATCACCAGGCGGTAAATGAGTTAATACACCAATAAGAGGGTTCCAAACCTTTCTGCCAATAACAGCAGGTTTTCAGATTTCCCCTCCTCACTCAGACAACTCCCAGACAGTCCTAGCAAACTTCTTGCTTGAGAAATTACCTTATGCTAAGAATCCATTTTTGTTTCTTTTCGACAATTTAAATTGAAAACAATCACAGTATGGTACTTAATTGTAAAAACAGCTACATTGGACCTTTAAAACTTCAGGCAGGAAAAACACCAGAACGTGACTTGCCAGCTAGACTAAGAGGTGGCCTTTTCTTAATTTCCTACGTCTGCCTAGTCCACTCACAACCAGCTAGTTAGTCAGTGAGAGACAATCAGTCAGTCAGGGAGCGTCAATCAGTGAGACAGTCGGTACAAAACAGTTAATTTACAACCGTAGTTCTGTAACCTATCTGCACACACACACACATACAGTCTGCAGTGCTCCTCCCCCACCCCCTACCGCCCCTTCTCCTCATGTCCTAACTAACTCAGTCTCACTGCTGGGGGGCTCTCTGCAGTCCAACACACACATACTCACTGCAGGAAGAAATGGGTTACATAAAGAGCAAGAGCAACGGCTATGCAAGCAGAGCGAGATCGAGGATGAAAATGTAGCAGAGAATTATAGTGCGTTAGAAAAACACTACAGTAACACACAGTCCATTGCCCTGGATAATACAACTGGAAGTGACTGGCCTTCCCTTTCTAAATCTGTGGGACAATGGTTAGGATTGGGAGGAAACACACACACATGGACGCAGCGGTCTAAGGCACTGCATCTCAGTGCAAGAGGCTTCACTACAGTGCCTGGTTCAAATATTCAAGAATCACATCCGGCCCGTGATTGGGAGTCCTATAGGGCGGCGCACAATTGGACCAGCATAGTCCAGGTTAGGCCGGAGTAGGCCGTCATTGTAAATAGGAATTTGTTCTGAACCGACTTGCCAGGTTAAATAAAGGTTACACACACACACCAAAAAGTTATTTTGTTGGCATTTAAAAAAGCTAGCTAGCTCATGGATGCAAGCAATGTTCTTCCCAAAAAACATAGCAAAACGACAATCTGATTCAGTAGCTATAGCTAGGTGTCATCTAAAACAACTCTAATTTATAAAGACAGTTCTTATTTGATTAATGGTGGTCGGACCCATCTATGTGAAGCTATCCACAATAAGGATAAGCCACAATAGTGGACTTTGCGGTTAGCATTCAAAATAAAAAAGTATGGCATAATTCTACTATTTGTATTCATTTGCGTCACTGTTATTATGCCACACTTTAATTTTGAAGGCAAACCGAAAACTCCACTAGCTTTGGGCAACAGGGTTAAGTAGCTGGCTAGCTATTTATTTTCATGAACTGAAGTTCAATTTCAATAGGCAAACAAGTGGTAACCTAGCTAATACTTACTCACAAGGATTCCTAAATCACTGCTAAGAATAATGAAAATGACTGCAGTTTCTACTGGTCATTGTTTTCAGGCTGGTTGTATTGGTGCTAGCTAGGTACCAAGCTAAAGCTAGCAACGCCAGAAGTTGCGGTCGAACAAATGATGCTTTATTACCACTGCGGTATTGTAAACACATCGCTCGTGGCCTGTGTTTGCAGACTTTTTTGTTCAGCTTTGACAGTGCTACTGTATCTTTCTCTAGCAGTGATGCCATTACTGTGTAACTCCGGTAGTGCAACATCTGGAAAATAGCGCACTTGGTTGTGTGTACCGGTGCTCGACCAATCGACGAAAGCCAACATCACCCACGACAGAGAACGGTTGATTGTCAAGGGAAATTAATTCCATTATCTTGGTTTTAATGGATTTCGCCTTTGAGTTTTCTTGCTCTTTCAAATGACTCCTCGATCCACACAGCAGACATTGTGGGCTAGGTTAGGAATGCTATGGTGCACGTATAACGCAACATTTTCCGTGGCATCATTACATCATGTACCTACGTTATATAGGTATGCACGTCAGCTTTGACATGGGTTTATCACATCGGCGTAAAAACTAGACATCGGGCAGATACCGATGCTGGCATGTTTAGCTAATATCGTCCGAATCCGATATGTTCACCGATATATCATGCATCCCTTACACACAAACAGTCAAAAGTTTTAGAACACCTACTCAATCAAGGGTTATTCTTTATTTTTCCTATTTTCTACAGGTCTTCCATTCATTCCATGTGGCGGTCCTCACGAGAGCCAGTTTCATCATAGCGCTTGATGGTTTTTGCAACTGCACTCTCAAACAGCTTCAGGAGGTAGTCACCTGGAATGCATTTCAATTAACAGGTGTGCCTTCTTAAAAGTACATTTGTGGAATTTCTTTCCTTAATGCGTTTGAGCCAATCAGTTGTGTTGTGACAAGTTAGGGGTGGCATACAGAAGATAGCCCTCTTTTGTAAAAGACAGTATTATGGCAATAACAGATCAAATAAGCAAAGAGAAATGACAATCCATTACTTTAAGATATGAAGGCCAGTCAATACGGAGTTTCTTCAAGTGTAGTCCCGCACTGGCTCTCATGAGGACCTCCACAGGAATGGAAGACCAAGAGTTACCTCTGCTGCAGAGGTTAAGTTCATTAGTTACCAGCCTCAGAAATTGCAGCCCAAATAAATGAGTCAGAGTTCATGTAACAGACACATCTCAACTTAAACTGTTCAGAGACTGTGTGAATCAGGCCTTCATGGTCAAATTGTTGCAAAGAAACCACTACTAAAGGACACCAATTAGAAGAAATTACTTGCTTGGCCAATAAACATGACCAATGGACATTAGACCGGTGGAAATCTGTAATTTGGTCTGATGAGTCCAAATTGGAGATTTTTGGTTCCAACCCATGTGTCTTTGTGAGGATGATCTCCGCATGTGTATTTCCCAACGTAAAGCATGGAGGAGGAGCGGTTATGGTGTGGGGGTGCTTTGCTGCTGACATTGTCTGTGACTTACTTAGAATTCAAGGCACACTTAACCAGCATGGCTACCACAACATTCTGCAGTGATACACCATCCCATCTGGTTTGCGCTTAGTGGGACTATCATTTGTTTTTCAACATGACAATGACACAACACACCTCCAGGCTGTGTAAGGGCTATTTGACCAAGGAGAGTGATGGATTGCTGCATCAGATGACCTGGCCTCTACAATCCTCCGACCTCAACCAAATTGAGATGGTTGGGATGACTTGAACCACAGAGTGAAGGAAAAGCAGCCAACAAGTGCTCAGCATATGTGGGAACTCCTTCAAGACTGTTGGAAAAGCATTTCAGGTGAAGCTGGTTGAGAGAATTCCAAGAGTGTGCAAAGCTGTCATCAAGGCAAAGGGTGGATATTTGAAGAATCTCAAATCTCAAATATATTTTGATTTGTTTTACACTTTTTTGGTTACTACATGATTCCATATGTGTTATTTCATAGTTTTAATGTCTTCACATTATTCCACAATGCAGAAAATTGTAAAAAATAAAGAAAAACACTTGAATGTGTCGGTGTTCTACAACTTTTGACCGGTAGTGTATATTAATAAAGAACTTTTGGTACAATTCACACTTGTTTTTAACCATCTAGAATTCTGCATAAATCCGCAATGCTTTCGGCTATAAATTAGAGGTAAAATGCTGGAGGAAGACGTGACTGATGCACATTGGTTTGTCTCCATGACAAAGAAATTGTATCAGATTACTTTCCAAGCAATGTCCAATGTGACTCTGTCACTATCAATTGATCTATTCACTTTCCGTAAGAGAATATGTATAATTGAATTGAAAACATAAAACATTTGCTTGCGGAATAACATTTGGTGAAATCAGGTCTAGAATTTATTTTCCTTATCCATTATTATTATTAAAAGGTGCACTATGCAGAAATCGCTACTCCATTTCCTGGTTGCTAAAATTGTAATAATTGCCTAAATTCAGTTTGTAACAAAAGAAGCATTGTAGAGAATCATTGTACCATCTAAACCACTGTGAAATATATTTTCAATAACCAAAAATATTGTATTTTCACCATAGAAATAGCACACATAGAACACATCTACTGCTTGCTGATGTGTCTGTAGTGCTCATGTTATCACACATAGAACACATCTACTGCTTGCTGATGTGTCTGTAGTGCTCATGTTAGCACACATAGAACACATCTACTGCTTGCTGATGTGTCTGTAGTGCTCATGTTATCACACATAGAACACATCTACTGCTTGCTGATGTGTCTGTAGTGCTCATGTTAGCACACATAGAACACATCTACTGCTTGCTGATGTGTCTGTAGTGCTCATGTTAGCACACATAGAACACATCTACTGCTTGCTGATGTGTCTGTAGTGCTCATGTTAGCACACATAGAACACATCTACTGCTTGCTGATGTGTCTGTAGTGCTCATGTTAGCACACATAGAACACATCTACTGCTTGCTGATGTGTCTGTAGTGCTCATGTTAGCACACATAGAACATATGTACTGCTTGCTGATGTGTCTGTAGTGCTCATGTTATGGTAGTTTGCAAAAGAAATTGCCACTGAATTGATGCAAATAATCATGATATCATTCAGCCAAGGGAAGATCCACCCATTTAATGTTATTATATGATGCAAAACGCATCATACCGGCTATATTTCTGTGTAGACGTACTCCCGCATCTCACACACACACACACACGTTTCCTTTCAAAAAGTTCCAGGAAAATATGAATCACTGATGCATTTTATTAAAGTCTTATGATTACCTTTGGGCAAATTAAGGAATTCATAAGTTCAATACATTTAGGAGATTTCCTACCGTTCAATACATTTTTGAATATTGTTGAATTCCGTTTATAATGTCTGGATTCCGTGATTCGGTCCGGGTTCTCCACAACGCAGATTTTAATAGGGCCCTAGGATGGGCCAATAAAGGCTTGCTTAAATGAGAACTGAGCAGCAGGATACAGTCACCTGGGGCTACAGCCAGGGACGCCGAGACATCAATCTGACACATACACTAGGGTTGGGCGATATTACAATAGTATCAGATATCGAAGAGGATTGACCTACATTGTCGATGGTGACGACACTGTGATGAGACAGACGATGTAGAACCAATTCCAACTCGACACCACGCAGTAGAGCTGACTGGGCAGCCCACGGCAAAAGTGGCCTATTTCTTCGCTATAGTCTGCATAACCTATTTCAATCGATGTTATAAACCATTTACAGAATGGTCTCTTGCAATGTAGACAGAGCTAATATTTTCACCAAAGCAGTACACAATGTCAAGCCAAAAAAATATGCGTCTCTCCCACCACGCTACTTCATGGTAAAACAATGAATTTACACAGAAGAAATATATTTTTTAAATGTACGTTTTGAACATTCACACCAGCAGAGCTAAAGGACGATGGCTAGAGCTTACCCATGATGCTGCACAACGATTTAAGTCAATAAGTCATTGTTTTATTCAAGGTATGATATGTTTGGCCTTGAAGTGACAAATCCAACCTGCCCGCGTCAATGCTTTGTCTTTTCCTATGAGATGACGTGGAAATTATTTTTTGCCCGTTTTATTTCATGCCTAGGTTTTATTTGAACCTCACCACCCACCAGCATGTTTATTAAATCAAACTCCTGCGAAGTTGTTCCTCTTCGAGTCATGACTGAGACAAACAGTTTTTTGCCGTAACCATGGAGCGAATCAAAAAAGGGGCGCAAATGTATGCTTTATCCCCCTTTTTTAGCAGAAAATTAACAATCTGTTGGATAGTTTAGACATTTTCGATATCATTTTTTGCTAATCTGTATGAAAAAAATGACAATTTTATAACTGGTATAATTGCATCATATGACTAACGGTATAGCTTCCGTCCCTCTCCTCGCCCCTACCTGGGCTCGAACCAGGGACCCTCTGCGCACATCGACAACAGCCACCCTCGAAGCATCGTTACCCAACGCCCCACAAAAGCCCCACAAAAGCCCCACAAAAGCCGCGGCCCTTGCAGAGCAAGGGGAACAACTACTTCAAGGTCTCAGAGTGAGTGAAATCACCGATTGAAACGCTATTAGCGTGCACCCCGCTAACTAGTTAGCCATTTCACATCGGTTACACTTGCATACCCTGCTCCCCCCGTCAACCCAAGATGAATGGTTTTGACCACTTCACTACACACTTTACTGCTTTGATTGGTGCAGCCCCTGTGAGCACCATGAGCAAGGGCTGACTTGGCTTTGCTGTACCGCAGCCTGCCAGTAGTCTACCTACCAAAGACAGCACCATGTCCATTTCAATGTAGAAAAAGCGCATGTCTCTGGTGGAAAATGCCAAAACTTTGGAGATAATAGATAACGAAGTCAAAGAAACCGATTTACATCTGTGGCAACGTTTTCCTTATTATGTGAGTGACAAACCCAGCTCCAGAACTATTAGCCAGCTGGCTAATCTTTTGAGAACGGTGTAGTTAAAACAAAACAAAAATCAGCAACAGATAACATTAGCTAGCAAGATAAGGTTAGCAAGATACACTAACAGCTGTCATTTCCCTATTTGTTGGCACTCATTTTAAGCCTAAGGCCAAGATGCAACGTTCAGGCCCTACTTTACCCAGGACTGAGTGCATCTGCCAAAATGAAGGCCAGGCCCAAAATAACTCACTCCATTAGTAAATCCATTAGCTGGTCCTCTGTCACTTGCTCCCTGCATGAAGAGCAAGCCGCATGAGCTCTGCTCTTGGCAGCTCAGTCTGAGTATCCATAGCAACGGCTCTGCTCAATGAGGACACATGAGAACAGTTAGCCGTCAGCTACTTTTTGTCACACGAGACACCGACAAAACTCAAGGAACATTATTTTCTGTGAAATAATCTCTCCCGTCTTAAAACAGGCCCTACCCGACCCTAACCCATATGTCGCGGCCCGTCGGACTCGGGTAGCAGAGCTCGAACGTGGATATCACTAGGAGATTCTTTCCCACCCCAAATTCGTGAATATACTAGCCTGTGTCAGTAGCTTGCGTCATCCTTCGGAGGTGGAACCTAAACGAGCATTTCCACTGGGCAGGAACTGCACACCCTCCAACCAGGATTTCTGGAAATCCAGGAACTTCCAATAGATTTTGCAACCCTACTCACACGTCTCCATACACGCCACACACAATTCTGCATACACCTCATGCACACATGTAATACACCATGCACACACACCACTCCTCCTAAACTCGTCATTCTCATCTAACCAGGTGCCCAGTGGAGTGATTCAACAGTCAGTCAACATCTGCTGCGTAGTAAAGAAAATTGATCAGGCCACCAACAAGTCAGGTGTGCTGCACACACACAGATCAGGGATTGACATGAACTTTTTTGGCCCGACAGATTTTTTTACTTGTCCAAAAGCTTAAGCCACTTGTGGTCTAACACTTTCGGCCAAAAGGGCGCTTGCTCATTGACAATGTTATCACCCCCTAGCGGCCATCCCCAAACTGTTTTTAAAAAGTAAAAAAAAATGGAAGACTGCTACGCATTTGGCTCGAGAGACGAGAGGAATCATGACATTGACAAAATATATTTAGTGGAGCCAAATCTTTTCAAATAGCCCATTCCACTCTGGTGGAGCTGTGGCTCGTCAGAGATGTGTAGTAGCCTAACCCTATCTGGCTATCTGTGTGTGCCGAAGCGCACAGATGGAGTGAGTGACAGTCAACAAGCCTTGCTGGCTGTGTGTCTGTGATGGGTTGTAAATCATCATGGGCTGCAGAGCAAATCTGCTGTCCTCAGAACTGGATAAATATAAACTGAGTTGCTTTTTTTTGCCTCATCCTCCTCTCTTATTAGGCCTAGGCTACTAAATGTGTTGTAGGTAGGTTGCACATTGCTAGAATAATATGGCAATAGGCCTAGGCCAACTATGCATCATTTATTTTATAGGTTTTCCTCAGCTGTAGCGTAAGTTCTTTTGACTCATTAGATTTGACCATCTGAGGATCGTTTGCGCCATTTCACTCATTGTGGCCTAAAATAAGTCATTAAAAATAAATATGTGAATAGCATAGACTCCTACTTTCATTTCATTTAAAAGCTGCAACTTTAGGACAATAAACACTATTGGAATAGTTTGGAAAATACTCTTCATTACTTTAATTTGTCTTCATGCTTTAATGAAATTTCAGTTAGTAGGATTAGGCTTTGGTCGTTTGGTTCGCAATGACGAGGGATTTCCTTCAGTCTTATAATGCTTTGCTCAACTGTAAGGTTTGTTAAAATGTATCATTGGATTTGTACATCCTGCTATTGTTTCTTCAATCTCTCTCATTATTACCTTAGGCCTCCCATGTTTTGGGGTTATTCAAATACAAACTTTAAACTTTGAGGTAGCCGAGAACACCGTTCGATTCATTCATCGTTTGATCATGAAATAGCGCGGCAGAAGAGATCTAGTATGCATGAAACTGAAGGAGTGGCTTAATAGGGACGTCACATTCATATCAAGTGGAGAGAACATTGAACATTTGGCCTTCTTTAACAATAAGACACATGAGTGTCTATTGGCCTAGATCATCTGACATTTGAGAGAGAAAAAAAACGATATTTTGCGCTGCTTTGGTGAAACTCTTAGCTCGGGCTACATTGTTCTCTTGCTTTGTGTAAATATAACATTTATTGAAGTAGGCTTTACGAATACAGGCAATTTACTCAATGTCAACCATGCACTGCCCTGCCTGATCCAATTCTGATCGGAGTAACCGATAGAGATTTTTTATTTTACTTGTCCATTAGGACAACTGAAATCTGTATTCTGGTTGTCTGACCAATTTCTTTTTTTCTACTTGCCCGGACAAGCAGACAAGCCTTAACGTAGAGCCCTACACACACACAGCATCCAATCTG
The DNA here is from genome assembly GCF_045679555.1 of Salvelinus alpinus. NCBI lineage: Eukaryota > Metazoa > Chordata > Actinopteri > Salmoniformes > Salmonidae > Salvelinus > Salvelinus alpinus. The sequence continues at coordinate 6,248,977 of NC_092097.1, forward strand.
CCACTCACTTGCACCTCAGGCCGGTGGCCAGCTTGACAACGGCGGTGTTGAGAGAGACAATCCAGTCGAGAAGCCACATGGCCCAGAGGCAGAGGAAGGCTCGGCCAGGCTAACCCAGGAACGGTGCTCTGATCTGGGGCTCGCTCGCAACACCGCTCCCCAGCTCTCCTCTGTACCACACCAGAACTGAACACACTGCGCAACTAATGCTAGTGAGCTACTGAGGTGAGAGAGAAATAGGAAGAAAGAGAGGAGGAAAGGGAGGGTGTGGAGGGATGAAGACTGGAAAAAGAGAAGAGAGCAGGACTGAGACAGGAGAATGGAAGGAAAGTGCGCGAGAGCTCTGCAGCGGAATTCAAAAACTGGAAGATTCTTCCCCAGTGTTGTGTAGATTGAGACTGGCACTGTTAGGCCATTTTAGGACAACCAGAGACAGAGCCGGAGGACTGGAGGTGTGTGTGTGTGTGTGTGTGTCTGGGTTTCCTTTAGCCGGTAATTTAAATGCCGACAAACAAGATTGCGGCCAGGCCAATTGTCCAGGAGAAGAAATAAAATCCCATTGCGAAATAATGCTTTTGTGCCTATTCATTGATGGAAATACCAGTCAAATCAAATGTTATTGGTCACACACACACGGTTAGCAGATGTTAATGCGAGTGTAGCGAAATGCTTGTGCTTCTAGTTCCGACCGTGCAGTAATATCTAACAAGTAATCTAACAATTTCACAACAACTACCTTATACACACACAAGTGTAAAGGAATAAATAAGAATATGTACATAGAAATATATGGATGAGCGATGGCCGAACGGCATAGGCAAGATGCAGTAGATGGTATAGAGTACAGTATATACACATATGAGATGAGTAATGTAGGGTATGTAAATATTATATAAAGTGGCACTGTTTAAAGTATAGGTCGACCGATTAATCGGAATGGCCGATTAATCGGGGCCGATTTCAAGTTTTCATAACAATCGGAAATCGGTATTTTTGGGCGCCGATTTGCCGATTATTATATATATATATATATATACACTGCTCAAAAAAATAAAGGGAACACTTAAACAACACAATGTAACTCCAAGTCAATCACACTTCTGTGAAATCAAACTGTCCACTTAGGAAGCAACACTGATTGACAATAAATTTCACATGCTGTTGTGTAAATGGAATAGACAAAGGTGGAAATTATAGGCAATTAGCAAGACACCCCCAATAAAGGAGTGATTCTGCAGGTGGTGACCACAGACCACTTCTCAGTTCCTATGCTTCCTGGCTGATGTTTTGGTCACTTTTGAATGCTGGCGGTGCTCTCACTCTAGTGGTAGCATGAGACGGAGTCTACAACCCACACAAGTGGCTCAGGTAGTGCAGCTCATCCAGGATGGCACATCAATGCGAGCTGTGGCAAGAAGGTTTGCTGTGTCTGTCAGCGTAGTGTCCAGAGCATGGAGGCGCTACCAGGAGACAGGCCAGTACATCAGGAGACGTGGAGGAGGCCGTAGGAGGGCAACAACCCAGCAGCAGGACCGCAGAAACAGACTCCATGAGGGTGGTATGAGGGCCCGGCGTCCACAGGTGGGGGTTGTGCTTACAGCCCAACACCGTGCAGGACGTTTGGCATTTGCCAGAGAACACCAAGATTGGCAAATTCGCCACTGGCGCCCTGTGCTCTTCACAGATGAAAGCAGGTTCACACTGAGCACGTGACAGAGTCTGGAGACGCTGTGGAGAACGTTCTGCTGCCTGCAACATCCTCCAGCATGACCGGTTTGGCGGTGGGTCAGTCATGGTGTGGGGTGGCATTTCTTTGTGGGGCCGCACAGCCCTCCATGTGCTCGCCAGAGGTAGCCTGACTGCCATTAGGTACCGAGATGAGATCCTCAGAGCCCTTGTGAGACCATATGCTGACACATGCACATTTGTGGCCTGCTGGAGGTCATTTTGCAGGGCTCTGGCAGTGCTCCTCCTTGCACAAAGGCGGAGGTAGCGGTCCTGCTGCTGGGTTGTTGCCCTCCTACGGCCTCCTCCACGTCTCCTGATGTACTGGCCTGTCTCCTGGTAGCGCCTCCATGCTCTGGACACTACGCTGACAGACACAGCAAACCTTCTTGCCACAGCTCGCATTGATGTGCCATCCTGGATGAACTGCACTACCTGAGCCACTTGTGTGGGTTGTAGACTCCGTCTCATGCTACCACTAGAGTGAGAGCACCGCCAGCATTCAAAAGTGACCAAAACATCAGCCAGGAAGCATAGGAACTGAGAAGTGGTCTGTGGTCACCACCTGCAGAATCACTCCTTTATTGGGGGTGTCTTGCTAATTGCCTATAATTTCCACCTTTTGTCTATTCCATTTGCACAACAGCATGTGAAATTTATTGTCAATCAGTGTTGCTTCCTATGTGGACAGTTTGATTTCACAGAAGTGTGATTGACTTGGAGTTACATTGTGTTGTTTAAGTGTTCCCTTTATTTTTTTGAGCAGTGTATATTATTTTTTACACCTTTATTTAATCTTTATTTAACTAGGCAAGTCAGTTAAGAACACATTCTTATTTTCAATGGCGGCCTAGGAACGTTCTGCCTCAGATTTTTAACCTTGTCAGCTCGGGAGATCCAATCTTGCAACCTTACAGTTAACTAGTCCAATGCTCTAACACCTGATTACATTGCACTCCACGAGGAGCCTGCCTGTTAGCAAATGCAGTAAGCTAAGGTAAGTTGCTAGCTAGCATTAAACTTATCTTATAAAAAACAATCAATCAATGACTGTCATTGCTCCAATGTGTACTTAACCATTAACATCAATGCCTTCCTTAAAATCAATACACAAGTATATATTTTTAAACCTGTATATTTAGCTAAAGGAAATCCAGGTTAGCAGGCAATATTAACCAGGTGAAATTGTGTCATTTCTCTTGCGTTCATTGCACGCAGAGTCAGGGTATATGCAACAATTTGGGCCGCCTGGCTCTTTGCGAACTAATTTGCCAGAATTTTACGTAATTATGACAACATTGAAGGTTGTGCAATGTAACAAGAATATTTAGACTCATGGATGCCACCCGTTAGATAAAATACGGAACGAAATAAACGTGTTGTTTTCGAGGTGATAGTTTCCGGATTAGTCAAAGGTATATGGATAAGAGAGAAATAGTCGACGCGTTATAATTCCTGTAATAACTTGCGGCTGAACTTGAAAGGGGTTCCTTCGTTATTTTACCGTTCATGTCTTCCATAGAGAATGTCTTGATCTACTTCAAATAAGGTCTGTGTTTCGTGCAGGCTTAAACCGCCTCGACGTTTTGATACCCGTGTAAATCTCACTAGGATAAGGTAACGTTTGTCAACATATTTTCATAAATTCACTCTACAAAAAAAATGTATCTTCGCTTATATTTAGCCAATATTGATCAGAGTTACCTTGTCCTATGGATATCTACACAGTTATAAAATTGGCACGGTGATAAAATTGGCACGGTAAGCCTACACGAAACACAGACCTTGTTTTAAGTGAATCAAAAAATATCCTATGGAATAAATGAAGGAACCGCTTTTCAGATTTTGCTAAAAGGTGTCATGGGAATTATGACTCGCACTTTGGTTGTCAATTCTTACCATGCCCATTATTAAAATAGGATTTCCTGCATATAGAAATTTAAGTTTTTGTTTTCAACATTCATCACAGGTAACTTAAACTCTATTTTTATTCAAACAGTTGAGAGTATTTGTCTCCTAAGCAGACTCTTCAGTATCATTGTCACTTCAGAGCTGTGTGCGTGTGTGTATTTATGTATTATATTAAGTTAAAATAAAAGTGTTCATTGTTCATTCAGTATTGTTGCAATTGTCATTATTACAAAAATGTGTGTGTGTGTGTATGATATAGATATATATATATATTTTTTAATTATATTTTTTAAATAAATCGGCCGATTAATCGGTATCGGCTTTTTTTGTCTTCCAATAAATCGGTATAGGCATTGAAAAATCATAATCGGTTGACCTCTAGTTTAAAGTGACTAGTGATACATTACATCCAATTTATTATTATTAAAGTGGCTAGAGATTTTAGTCAGTATGTTGGCAGCAGCCACTCAATGTTAGTGATGGCTGTTTAACAGTCTGATGGCCTTGAGATAGAAGCTGTTTTTCAGTCTCTCGGTCCCAGCTTTGATGCACCTGTACTGAGCTCGCCTTCTGGATGATAGCGGGGTGAACAGGCAGTGGCTCGGTGGTTGTTGTCCTTGATGATCTTTTTGGCCTTCCTGTGACATTGGGTGGTGTAGGTGTCCTGGAGTGCAGGTAGTTTGCCCCCGGTGATACGTTGTGCAGACCTCACTACCCTCTGGAGAGCCTTGCGGTTGTGGGTGGAGCGGTGATACAGCCCGACAGGATCTGTAAAAGTTTGTGAGTGTTTTTGGTGACAAGCCAAATTTCTTCAGCCTCCTGAGGTTGAAGAGGCGCTGTTGTGCCTTCTTCACCACACTGTCTTTGTGGGGGGACCATTTCAGTTTGTCCGTGATGTGTACGCCGAGGAACTTAAACTTTACACCTTCTCCACTACTGTCCCAACGATGTGGATAGGGGGGTGCTCCCTCTGCTGTTTCCATAAGTCCACGATCATCTCCATTGTTTTGTTGACATTGAGCGTGAGGTTATTTTCCTGACACCACACTCCGAGGGCCCTCACCTCCTCCCTGTAGGCCGTCTCATCATTGTTGGTAATCAAGCCTACCACTGCAGTCAATGTAATTCATTTGACCAGTCATGCTTATCGGTCTATTCGGTTAATTTGCATCATTTTGTGGAATTAAATTGGCATGTGTAAATTCGTTCTGTATCTTACACAGCCTTTGAGCAGAAAATATGTCAGACAGCACGAGAGCTGATGCTACAGCTCCCCAAACAGCTCTTTCGTTGCTGCTGGAGTGAAACCTGCTTTTATTAGCCCAATCATTGCGCAACAATTCTAAATGTAATTGCGTGTTAAAAACTGTTTTGATGGCCACGATTAAAAAGAGCAACTATTTTTATTTCTCAACTGGTAATTGAAGTGCGCTTCCCATTCAATATTCAAATGCATAGGCAACAGAAGGCAGGCTTCACTTCGCAATGAGCTGGAGGCAGTATGCATTTTGAAAGCATATGCTTAATTTGAAAACTTAACGTTTTACTACGTATTATGAGGCATGTCTTACCTTGCTTCAAAGTAGCCTAGCCAAAACCCAACCACATCCGGATAATTTTTTAATAAAGACTTCCATATTGGTTTTCAAATTAACTTTCTTTCATTGTCCAGTATATTGATGAGGAAAAACATTTGATACATTTTAGAATAAGGCTGTACTGCTCTCATGCTTTGGGCTGTAGGTGTGATTGCATAGCAGTGCTCGTAGGGCCGAAGGCCTGTAGGGTTGTGTGTGATGTATACTGACTGAGGGAGATAGATTGTGTGTGAGTGTCAGTGTTTGTGTGCTCAGAGGAGAAGCTAATCGAGCTCATCAATAATTGGCAGAGCTTTGGCTCGAGCATCATCTCCCTGAATCGCCACCCCCCCACACACACATAGGTATTCAGTGAAAGCATAAAATGGACCATACCGTTATAGGAGCACCACTGTCAACAGGAATAATGTCAACTGTCCTTTCATTTATTTGTTCATTCATTCATGAGTAGTAACAGCACAGGTTCCTTCTCCATTAAACCCTGAGTTAGTGAAGGAGGGGAGGAACCCCATTGACACAATTGAGATGCAGCTCTGGACAAAACAATGGCATCAGGGCAACTTTCACTTCACATGTCAGTTCAGTGAATGAGTCAACCACACAAACCAGGATAAGGAATGCACTGAATGGACGAGAGCAAAATTAGGATTCTGTGGCATAATGAAAACCAAATACCAACAAGAAAGATTCCAATCAGACATATCTAACTGATAACCAGGATCGAAGATTATAAAGTAAATTCGGTGAAGCAGAGGGGCGCTCTCTCGACAGTCCAAATTACTAACTAATAAAAGTTACTAGGCACTCACTTTTTGCCGGGTTTTTTCGTCTTTGTCCTTTTCTTCCTCGCCTGGAGTGCAAGAACTGTCACGGGGTAGATGACAAAATAACGTTACCATCGTTTCATTTGGCAGATCTTTCACTTTCATAACAGTACGTATTAACGTTAGTTTGATACACAACCTGTTAGCTAACGTTGGCTAGTTAATTATACAGTAATATTGGTTGCTAGTTATAACGTAAACACCGTTGTTACATAGTGATAAGGAGGGCTAAAGTATATGCGCACAAAGTTGCAATATGGAACTAACGTTACCTAGCCAGATAACGTTAGCTGCTAAGAAAGCTAGCGAGCAGGTGTTAGATGCTGAAATGGCCAGACTTAGTTAAGTTACAAAATACAGGTGTTTCCCACACGTGGGTTTTGTTTATTCAATTGCACAAACGAGTTTAATAATGTTTATCAAATAATATCAGGATTGTGCAGCTGTGAAAACCTCCACCGCTAACTAGTGACGTTAGCTAACTAGCTTTACAGCTCATGATAGCTAGCATTTCGTGCCTAGCTAGCTACAACGCGTGGTTCGCTATTGTCTAGTTCCACAAAAAAATCCACGGCCTTGACAATTCCTTCAATAACAGTCATATGTCCAAAATCAGCGGCCTCAGTTTGTTGGATCATTGATGTGCGCATTCACTGATACTGTTCATTTATCATCCTTATTCTTTAAGCAGATTACCTTTCCTTTCCATGCTGTAAACGGGCCGGGGATGGGGTTCAAATTGGAGTTGAGCGATATGTTTTCAGTGTAGTAGTCAGAGCGCAGGCGTCCCTTGGTCATTGCAATCTGGAATTCTTGGGACGTCCATAACCCTAACCTGTACCAGAGTATGTGAACGGAGTTGAGCGCTCATCGATCGATGTCATTTCCTACCGCTTCACGTTCACAGGAAAAAAAAATTCGCTCCAAATTCGCTCCATTCATTAAAATCACAATTTAACCAACACCCATCTATTTTTGTGACTACTGGGCCATCCTTGGGGGACGTCCCAACGATCCAGAATAGCACGGACCGGCGTTCCCTTACAGGCAAAACTTCACCAACGTTCCCTCTTTGACCACGGCGTCATCGTTACCGTCTGTCCCTTTGATAGGCCTACATGAAACAAAATGATAATTTTTGCTACATGTCCTCTTAGAAAACAAATGTTTACGGATCATATTAATATATGATTATATCGAATCGTTTTAACTGAATAAACAGTATTCCTGGTTCACTTGCCCCAAAATCTATCATCCTCATGCAGATGTGGCTCAGGCCAAATCTAGGCCCACTTTATTGATAATAGGAGTTTGCCATGAATTTAATCGATTTCTACCTTTTCCAGAACTGCATGCAGGTTGGATGGATGCTGCACTGTCAAGATCCAACGTGTTCAACCAAACACCAGTGTCGTGGTTCCACCTAGTGGTAGCAGTATGCACAACACCATACCTGGGGCGTATTCATTACGCCGATTCTGTTGCAAACGTTTCTTAAACGGAAGCAAACGAAACGGGGAGTGACCTACCTGAATTTGTAAAATAGAAACTCTCGTTTTAGTTGGAAAACGAAACGTTTTGCAACTGTTTTGACTAATGATTATACCCCTGATCATAGGTACAGTAAAATCAAATAAAAGTTTATTGGTTGTGTACACAGTTTTTCAGATGTTATCGCAGGTGCAGCAAAATGCTTATGTTTGCATTTCCAACAATGCAGCAATATTTATCAATACAATAACAATACACACATAATAACAAGAAATGAATGTGCAATATGCAGAAATCGCTCCGCCACCTCCTGGTTGCTAAAATTAGAATAGTTAACCTAATTTTAGTTTATGTGACAACACAAGGAAGTGTAGGGAATCATTTTACATGTACGTCATTTAGCAGACACTCGTATCCTGAGCGATTTACAGGAGTAATTAGGGTTAAGTGCCTTGCTCAAGGGCACATAGACAGATTTTTCACCCAGTTGGCTCAGGGATTCGAAACCAGCGACCTTTCAGTAATAAGCTATAGGACTGTTTCGCTAGCACAGACTGGAATATGTTCCAGGATCAATCTGATGGGATTGAGTACGTACGTACATATCCCAACCAGAAGCCATGGATTACAGGCAACATCTACATTGAGCAAAAGACTAGCGCTGCCGCTTTCAATGAGCGGGACACTAATCCGGAAGATTATAAGAAATCCCCACTACGCACTCTGACGAACCATCAAACAGGCAAAGTGTCAATACTGGACCAAGATTGAATCCTACTACACCGTCTCTGATGCTCATCGGATGTGGCAGGGCTTGCAAACTATCACAGATTACAAAGGGAAACCTAGCCATGAGCTGTCCAGTGACGCGAGCCTATCAGACAAGCTAAATACCTTCTATGCACGCTTCGATACTAGCAGCACTGAACTATGCATGAGAGCACCAGCTGTTCCGGACGACTGTGTGATCATGCTCTCCATAGCCGATGTGAGTAAAACCATTAAACCGGTTAACATTTACAAGGCCGCAGGGTCAGACTGATTACCAGGACGCGCACTCAGCGCATGCAGTGACCAGCTGGCAAGTGTCTTCCCTGACATTTTCAACATCTCCCGGACCCAGTCTGTAATACCTACATGTTTCAAGCAGACCACCATAGTCCCTGTGCCCAAAAACGCCAAGGTAACCTGTCTAAATGACTATCGCCCCCATAGCACTCACATCTGTAGCCATGACATACTTTGAAAGGCTGGTCATGGCTCACATCAACATCATCATCCCAGACACCCTGGACCCACTCCAATTCCTGTACCACCCCAACAGATCCAGAGATGATGCAATCTCTATTGCACTCCACACTGCCCTTTCTCACCTGGACAAAAGGAACACCTATGTGAGAATGCTGTTCATTGACTACAGCTCAGTGTTCAACACCAATGTGCCCACAAAGCTCATCACTAAGCTGAGGACCCTTGAATTAAACACCTCCCTCTGCAACTGGATCCTGGACTTCCTGATGTGCCGCCCCCAGGTAGAGAGGGTAGGCAACAACACATCTACCACGCTGATCCTCAACATGGGGGCCCCTCAGGGGTGCATGCTTAGTCCACTCCTATACTCCCTGTTCACCCACGACTGCGTGGCCACACATGACTCCAACAACATCATTAAGTTTGCAGACAGCACGATGGTGGTAGACCTAATCACCAACGACGATGTGACAGCCTACAGAGAAGAGGCCAGAGTCCTGGTAGTGAGGTGCCAGGACAACAACCTCTCCCTCAACATCAGCAAGTTGAAGGAGCTGATCATGTATTACAGGAAATGTAAGGCCGAGCATGCCCCCATTCACATCGACGGGGCTGTTGTGGAACAGGTCGGGAGCTTCAAGTTTTTCGGTGTCCACATCACTATGGAACTATCATGGTCCACACATATCAACACAGTCGGGAAGAGGGCACGACAATGCCTCTTCGCTCTCAGGAGGCTGTAAAGATTCGGCATGGGCCCTCAGATCCTCAAAAGGTTCTACAGCTGCACTATTGAGAGCATCTTGACTGACTGCATCACCGCTTGGTATGGCAACTGTTTGGCATCCGACTGCAAGGTGCTACAGATGGTAGTGCGTATGGCCCAGTACATCACTTGGGCTGAGCTACCTGCCATCCAGGACCTCTATACCAGGCGGTGTCAGAGGAAGTTGTCCAAAACTCCAGCCACTCAAGTCATAGACTGTCCTCTCTGCTACCGCACGGCAAGTTTGGAACCAACAGGACCCTGAACAGCTTCTACCCCCAAGCTATAAGACTGCTAAATGGTTAGTTAAATAGTTAACCAATAGCTACCCTGAATATACGCATTGACCCTTTTTGCACTAATCTCTTTTGACTCATCACATACTGTATGCTGCTGTTACTGTTTATTATCTATCCTGTTGCCTAGTCACTTTATCCCGACCTAAATGTACATACCTATTTCAACTACCTTGTAACCCTGCACATCAACTCAGTACTGGTACCTGGTGTATATAGCCAAGTTATCGTTATTCATTGTGTATTTATTCCTTGTGTTATTATTTTTCTGTTTGTTCCTCGTGTTATTATTTTTCTCAGTTTTAGATTATTTTTCTACTATTTCAAAAAATATATATATATCTTTGCATTTTTGGGAAGGGCCCGTAAGTAAGTATTTCCCTGTTAATTTACACCTGTTGTTTGCGAAGAATGTGACAAATAAAATTTGATTTGATCATAGGAGTGTAGGCCTAATATCAATGCAATTCACAGTGCATAGATGTGTTGATTGCTTTAGTACATTCAATTAAAGTGTGTTTAGTGCACTGTGAATGCATTGTATTGATAGGCCAGTAGGCCTACAGCATGCAAGATCTGCTTTGGTACGCATATACTGTTACACCAATCCAGTTCAGTAGATGGCAGTGGAGTGCCTTTAGCTTTAACTTTCGTACCACAAAGCAAGGGGACTTGGATGGCATGCCAAATTGTATGACTGATTCAGCTAATAGCCCTCCCGTGTGGAAACCTCACATTTATCAATACAAAAAATTCACCTGGATGTGACTTGTATGTTCAACATTGTGTTAACAATGTTCAACATTGTGTTAACACCATTTTACAATAATGCTTGCTGATTAAATCATTTGGTGTGATGAACCAACAACAAAGGGAGAAATGCAGAGAACAAGGTAAAGCAATTTTACCAGTTGTATTTCAAATCAAATAACATTTTATTGGTCACATACACATGGTTAGCAGATGTTAATGCGACTGTAGCGAAATGCTTGTGCTTCTAGTTCCGACAGTGCAGTAATATCTTAACAAGTAATCTAACAATTTCACAACAACTACCTTATACACACAAGTGTAAAGGAATGAATAAGAATATGTACATATAAATATATGGATGAGCGATGGCCGTGCGGCATAGGCAAGATGCAGTAGATGGTATAGAGTACAGTATATACATATGAGATGAGTAATGTAGGGTATGTAAACATTATATAAAGTGGCATTGTTTAAAGTGATACATTTATTACATCCAATTATTAATTATTAAAGTGGCAAGAGATTTGAGTCTGTATGTTGGCAGCAGCCACTCAATAGAAGCTGTTTTTCAGTCTCTCGGTCCCTGCTTTGATACACCTGTACTGAGCTCGCCTTCTGGATGATAGCGGGGTGAACAGGCAGTGGCTCGGGTGGTTGTTGTCTTTGATGATCTTTTTGGCCTTCCTGTGACATCGGGTGATGTAGGTGTCCTGGAAGGCAGGTAGTTTGCCCCCGGTGATGCGTTGTGCAGACCGCACTACCCTCTGGAGAGCCTTACGATTGTGTGCGGAGCAGTAGCCGTAACAGGCTGTGACACAGCCCGACAGGATGCTCTCGATTGTGCATCTGTAAAAGTGTGTGTGTGTTTTCGGTGACAAGCCAAATTTCTTCAGCCTCCTGAGGTTGAAGAGGCGCTGTTGCGCCTTTTTCACCACGCTGTCTGTGTGGGTGGACCATTTCAGTTTGTCCGTGATGTGTACGCTGAGGAACTTAAACTGTTTACCTTCTCCACTACTGTCCCATCGATGTGGATAGGGGGGTGCTCCCTCTGCTGTTTCCTGAAGTCCACGATCATCTCCTTTGTTTTGTTGATATTGAGTGAGGTTATTTTCCTGACACCACACTCCGAGGGCCCTCACCTCCTCCCTGTAGACCGTCTAGTCGTTGTTGGTAATCAAGCCTACCACTGTAGTGTCGTCCGCAAACTTGATGATTTAGACTGTCATTATAGAGACACCTATTGGATAAATGTGGCAACTCCTCTCCTGCAATATTTTTTTTTTGGGGGGGGGCTTATTTTCAGGCTTTGTGGGTGGGTTTTTAGTGCTCATTGGACTAGACATTTGAGCTAGACCTGGCAACCCTGTGTGCACCGCATTAACTAGTGCACATACGACTGAGAAACCGTCAACATTTGCTTTGTCCTTCTTCACGCTACTCTGAGTCTGTTGTCAAATAGTTAAATCAACTACAGCTCCAAGAGAATTAGAACAACAGACGTTTGAAATTATAAGTAATTTTTTTGAAGACCTGGATGCAGTAGGTTTTCAGAAGGGAGACGGATGCATTAAGCCCGGAGGACCTGGAGATGGTAAGAATTTTGTTCTAAGCACACACTAGCTATGTTTCCATTAACTTGTCCAGTGATTTTTTTGTAAATGTGTATTGTTGTAATGTCACCATCTTTATTGCAAAAATAAATACAAATACGCACAACTTTAAGTTGCATATTCATTTCACAGAGGTAATAAACTGCCCGTTGATCATCACAGAAATTGATAAAACAGGACCATGTTTGCAAAACAACAGATCCCCGGATGACGCAATACCCATCGCACTGCACACTGCCTTATCCCATCTGGACAAGAGGAATACCTATGGAGGAATGCTGTTCATCGACTACAGCTCAGCCTTCAACACCATAGTGCCCTCCAAGCTCATCACTAAGCTCGGGGCACTGGGTCTGAACCCCGCCCTGTGCAATTGGGTCCTGGATTTCCCGATGGGCCAACCCCAGGTGGTGAAGGTAGGCAACAACACCTCCGCTACACTTATCCTCAACATGGGGGCCCTACAAAGGTGCGTGCTAAGCCCCCTCCTATACTCCCTGTTCATCCAAGACTGCGTGGCCATGCACATCTCCAACTCAATCATCAAGTTTGCAGAAGACGCAACGGTGGTAGGCCTGATTATCAACAACATCAAGACAGCCTACAGGGAGGAGGTGAGGGCCCTGGCAAAGTGTTGCCAGGAAAATAACCTCTTATGAACGAGCTAATCGTGGACTTCAGGAGTGCAGTGGAGAGGGTGAAAAGCGTTACGTTTCTCGGCGTACATATCACTGACAACCTGAAATGGTCCATCCACACAAACAGTGGTGAGGAAGGCGCAACAGCGCCTCTTCAAACTCAGGAGGCTGATTAAATCATTTGGTGTGATGAACCAACAACAAAGGGAGAGAACGCGTTTCCACTGCTACAATAGCGGAAAACTTTACACCACTCCAGCAGAAGCTTGGCATTGCGCATGGTGATCTTAGGCTTGGGTGCGGCTGCTCGGCCATAGAAACCCATTCCATGAAGCTCTCGACTAACAGTTCTTGTGCTGATCAAAAAGAAAGGAGGACCAAGGCACTCTTCATATAATTAATTAAAATGCCTTTATTAGTATGGCATGTTCAACAGAAACAAAGTTGTTTAAAAACCGACGCGTTTCGGCTGCATGGCCTTCGTCAGGGAGTACAGTTCTTGTGCTGATGTTGCTTCCAGAGGCAGTTTGGAACTCGGTAGTGAGTGTTGCAACCCAGGACAAACGATTTTTACGCGCTACGCACTTCAACACTCCCATTCTGTGAGCTTGGCCTACCACTGGGCTGAGCCATTGTTGCTCCTAGATGGTTCCATTTCACAATAACAGCAGGGCAGCCTTTTCTGGCCGCAACTTTGGCCGCTGCAACTGGCCCGTCCGACGCAGCTCCAACTGACCCGTCCAACGCAGCTGCAGTTCCGCAGCTGCAACTGGCCCGTCTGATGCCGCCGCAACTTCGGCAGCTGCAACTAGCCCGTCTGACGACACAACTTTGGCAGCTACAACTGGCCCTGACCGACCCGCACCGCTTCCCTGTGGTCCTCCTCGAGGCCGGTGTCGTCCCGCTGCTGGTGCAGCACGTCATTCTATGCATCAGTACAGGAGGTCTACGTCAACGGCCTCTAGGCATTACGCACACCTGGTTCCCATTCCCCCCTGATTAGTAATTGCATATATGTGCTCTCTGTTCACCATTGTGTAGATGTTATTACGAGTCTCGTCCCGTGTGTATTTATTAGAGTTTAACCTTTGTTTGGGTTTCATCCCTGTGTTTTTGTATACTTGTTTTGGGCTTCATTCCCGTGCCTTTTCATGGCATGTTGTATTTTTGGGACAACTCTTAAAACCCCTATCTCGTATTCCTGTGCCTATCTCCAAACAATTGAATTGGCCACAGGTGGACTCCAATCAAGTTGTAGTGCCATCTCAAGGATGATCAAAGGAAATTGAATGCACCTGAGCTAAATTTGGAGTGTTAAAGCAAAGGGCTGTGAATACTTATGTAAATGAGATTTTTCTGTAAATTTGCTAAACATTCTACAAACATGTTTTCACTTCATCATTATGGGGTATTGTGTGTAGATCGGTCAGAAAAATATATGTATTCCGTTTTTAATTCAGGCTGTAACACAACCAAATGTGAAATAAATCAAGCGTTATGAAAACCTTCTGAAGGCACTGTAAATGTATTGACGCAAAAGAGTAGCCTCGACGTAGGCATAATTTGGCTAAGTAATTGTCTGCAAGTAAACATGTTATCTAAATCATCATAATTGACACAGGCTACATTTCCAGTCAAATTATAAATGGTGTAGTTCCAACTTTCGGATAGACACGTAACAGCGTCAGATCAGCTGGTCTGCTATTTCGATTTTTTTTCATTGCAAGCAGCGTTATTTTAGCTAGGAGCGCTGCGTAATCTCCCATTTAATAGAGAAATCCAGCGGTAACTTGCAGGCAACCTATGGCTTGTATTCATGGATGCCAAGGGAAGCCAGGCTTCCCCAAATATTTGACCAATATTTTTTTTATTACTATTCAATTATTGATTTTTCGCCTCTGTGTTTTCATAATTTTCCTCAATGGCTGAATCTCACCGGAGAAATCATCAGAGCGAGGGAAACAGAACGCTTCAGTCTCAGTATGTGTAGCCCATGTATCTGATGCTCCCTTTTATATATTTTTTAAATAAAATAATTTGCCAATCAGTGTTGAGCTGATCTCAGCTGTGGGTTGTCCTGGTGCAGCAAAATGCCTCCCAAGGGAGGCCAGTTTGGATTTGGCTTCACACCAATCAAATCACATCCTAAGCACAACATCATTTTCATTTCTTGTCCACTTGTGTTGATGTCCTGCAGTAGCTAGCTTGCTAAATCAGCCCATTCCTATTCCATAGATGGAGATGTGGATTTGGACTTATGGTGTTGACAGGCCAATGATTATGAGGGCGATTTGAATTGATCAATAAATTAATATTCTGTGCCACTGGCCAGAGAAGATTGAAGTTCAATATGTAGCCTAGCCCTTTAAGATTCACTTTAAGAAGCTATTAATAAGAAATTACACTGGTCACTCAAAACAACTTTGTTTTCAATTGTATATTTGTGCCTAGTGTGTAATTGTGTCTTTATGTTTTTAATAAAAAATAGAGCTGCATTGTGAAACAGCTGGACTGTGTCTCAGTGTTTTGGTGTTAATTATTACCAGTATTTGTAATCTCAGTCTTCTGTATTTGGTTCAGTCTGTATGATGACTCAGATGGCTTGTTCAATACCATGAACAACATTTCAATCAGTGAGTTCAAGCAACTGATGTCAAACAACATACAGCTTAGTCTTTTGCCAGATGTAGGCCGGACGGCTTGGCACTCTACCTGGCTGGTACTAGTCTACCAAACGTGATCTAGTCTCACTAGGCAGACGGCTTGCCTCCCACATTCTCACATGAGCTCAACGTGATCTGGTTGCTTCTCATCGAGAGAGAATGTGGTGATGTAGTTCTAACTTCTGATCACTAGAGAACAGCATCTTACTTATTTTCACTAGAAGGTACTCCCTCCTAATGTTGTCATACACACCATTTGATGACAATAGGATCACAGAGGGATTAACCATACTCATCAATATGTTTTATATTAGGATGTGTATTGGTGACCACTGTTGTCTTCTGTTGCAATTTAATTTTTTCATGTTTTGTGGCAACAGTGAGAGAAGCATGCGTCCTCACACAAACACACATCTTCACAAAATGTACCTACATGTCAGACGACATATCGGATTGTACACTGAGGCTAGGGTGTTTGCAGCAACTACTGTGTTTAAAAAAAAAATACATCCTTAGTTGTAGACACAACAAAAAGCCAAGAATATCTATCACGGCAACTACATATTTTCACATACAGTACTTCGGCCGAAGCCAAAAAATCTGCTTGAACGTTTCCTGTCCTAAACCAGAGGTGAGTTGGCTGTTTAGTGGCAGGGGTCACCACAGTTCACACCAAGATGATGAAGCTTGAGTCTATACTCCCTATACTGTGAAAAGATACTGTAGAGAAGTCAAACATCACATCTTATCACAGGTGCAAGGCAAACACTTTCCTCAGCATGTAGTCCCACAGATGAACAACAAAAACTGTCAACTGACTATGGTAAAAAATGCCCGGAGACCTGAGGTGCTGCAGGGACCTTTGACCTAAATATATTGTGTGTGAGAGGGAAGAGAGGGAGTGTTGTTGAAAGAAGGGGGTCCAGAAGCTTTTCTATGCTGCTGCTTGCCAGTGGCAAATAACAACTGGATTGAAATAACACTGCAGTCAAATATAATAGTTCAAAACACATTTGCCGATGGAAAGTGCTAATGATAGGATAGGATAGATGTTTGTTTTTTTATCTCACCCATCTACACACAATGCCCCGTAATGACAAAGTGAAAACATGTTTTAAGAAATATTTGCACATTTACTTAACGTGAAAAACAGAAATATCTAATTTGCATGAGTATTCAACCCCTTACAGTTGACCAGGGCAGCTGGGAGCTATGCACGTCTGGAGTGTACAATATTTGCACGTTGTTCTTTTTACAATTCTTAACTTTATTGTGCACATTGTTTGCTGTTTCTATCAATTCCCCATTACATACAGTATATAACTAGCTGTAGCCTACATTTACCGTTAATTCCCATCATTTCTCATCTGCAATGTTTGTTTGGTTTGGTTGCAGTCAATATATTCTATTCCAGTCATTTACCTTTCTCATTGTCAGAGTGAACATGTGTTTTGCAAAACTCACAACCTATGC
Source organism: Salvelinus alpinus (assembly GCF_045679555.1). Classification (NCBI taxonomy): domain Eukaryota; kingdom Metazoa; phylum Chordata; class Actinopteri; order Salmoniformes; family Salmonidae; genus Salvelinus; species Salvelinus alpinus. The sequence continues at coordinate 6,265,976 of NC_092097.1, forward strand.
TACACTTGTAAGAAACAAGTTTTTGTTTATTTCATTCCATTTACGAGTTTTGTCAATGTATTCATCGTCTTTTGTTTGACATGCTTCTGTCAATGTTGAGTAAGGGTGCGCACCTGATTTCGCATAGAGAAGTAGCACTAGCCTAACTGGCCTGCGCACAACTGTAGGCCAATACAGTGCATTCGGAAATAATTCAGAGCGCTTGACTTTTTGTTACATTACAGCCTTATTCTAAAATGTATTAAATAGCTTTTTTTTACCTCATCAATCTACACACAATACCCCATAATGACAAAGCAAAAACAGGTTTTTAGACATTTTTGCACAAAAAACAAAAACTGAAATATCACATTTACATAAGTATTCAGACACTTTACTCAGTACTTTGTTGAAGCACCTTTTTCAGTGATTACAGCCACGAGTCTTCTTATGTATAAGCTTGGCACACCTGTATTTGCGATGTGAAGTAAGGTTTTCATCGAGCAGCTCTCTGTACTTTGCTCTTTTCATCTTTCCCTTGATCCTGACTAGTCTCCCAGTCCCTGCTGCGGAAAAACATCCCCACAGCATGATACTGCCACCACCATGCTTCACCGTAGGGAATGGGATGGTGCCAGGTTTGCTCCAGACGTGAAGCTTGGCATTAAGGCCAAAGAGTTCAATCTTGGTTTCATCAGACCAGAGAATCTTGTTTATCATGGTCTGAGAGTCCTTTATGTGCCTTTTGGCAAACTCCAAGCTGGCTGTCATGTGCCTTTAACTGAGGAGTGGCTTTCATCTGGCAGCTCTATCATAAAGCCTGAATGACATAAAGCACACATTTACACGGCAGAAATTCTGCTGCCGCTTGCTGCTGCTGCTACAATGCGCTGGCTTCTTGCACCCACCGCCACCCCAGCATGGAGGCTCTGTGTTTGGTTCTGTGTTCCTGCTGGGGGGATTAGTATAGTTTACCGCACTCCTGTAGGCTATTTAATTTTGACGCTTTGCCCTGGGCAGTGAGCTACCCTGAAGGAGCAGAGCCTATATCTCGAAGACTTGCATTATTCATTGCTTAAAATAAATGGTTAAACTTATTTCTACGTGCCGTTCTAGAATTCAACAAAGCTGTGATATAACTATATTTATAACCGAACACTAACAGTAATTCATATTGTAGTCAATAGAGGAGAGAAGACAGAGGGTGGTCTCTCATCCAGAGCAGCCTAATGGAAGAGATTCCGGCTCTCTGAATCCATTCAGGTAAGTCATTCATTCACTTGTTGAGAAACTCAGCACGATAAATGTACATTTCAGGCTGAATTACAATAGTTAATGTTGGTCTTGTGTTATATAGATGATGTTTGATTTTGTGGGGGAGGATGATGATGCCTCGAGCAATGTTTTTACTCTCCAGGTGGCAGCGGGCTTTGCAACCCTGGAGAGCACGATTAACGGGTCATTGGAGGAGTATGAAATTCAGGAGTCCACAACACTGTATGTGTTGTGGTTGTCTGTGAAGGATGTGTAGGTGACTAGCATGATAATACTTAATAATAATAATAGTAATAATAATACATTTAATGTTTGTATCTGACTACAGTTGAACTAATTGATAGTTATAAACTTTGTGTGTGGTTGTTTCTGTCAGTGGTGGAAAAAGTATCCAATTGTCATACTTGAGTAAAAGTAAAGATACCTTATTTGAAAATGACTTGAGTAAAAAGTGAAAGTCACCCAGTAAAATCCTACTTGAGGTAAAGTCTAAAAGTATTTGGTTTTAAATATACTTAAGTATCAACAGTAAAAGTTTAAATCATTTAACATTCCTTATATTAAGCAAACCAGATTGCACCATTTTCTAGTTTTTTTTAAATTTACGGCTAGCCAGGGACACACTCCAACACTCAGACATAATTTACAAACAAAGCATGTGTTTAGTGAGTCCGGCAGATCAGAGGCAGAAGGGATGACCAGGGATGTTTTCTTGATAAGTGTGTGAATTCGACCATTTTCCTGTCTTGCTAAGCATTCAAAATGTAACGAATACTTTTGGGTGTCAGGGAAAATGTATGGAGTAAAAAGTACATTATTTTCTTTAGGAATGTAGTGAAGTAAAAGTAAAAGTTGTCAAAAATATAAATAGTAAAGTACAGATAACCCCAAAAACGACTTATGTAGTACTTTAAAGTACTTTTACTTAAGTACTTTACACCATTGGTTTCTGTCCAATTACCTGTCCCCTCTCACCTCTCGCCTGCCTCCTCTCCACTCACCTCCTTCATCACCCCTCACCCTCAACATCCTCACTCTTTTCTTCTTTCACCCCTCACCTTCTCACTCACTTTATCCTTTCACCTTCACCTCCCTCATCTCCAAAATCAGATCCAGAGACTGAGTTGTTTTAAGAGCATTTGTTTATAAACAAAATGTAGTATTTAAAACCACAATGTCAGAGTATTTTCCCTTAGATCATCCCTTATTGGATTTGCCATACATTTTGAATAAGCCCCCACATTTTGAATGTCCTCCCTAACAGCAACAAGAAATAATAGATCATCCTTATTTACATGTATGGTTTCTGTTTCTGTGTGTAAAATTCTCCATTGCCTGTCATAAATTCGAGATCAAACAAGCAGAGGACCTATCAGAAGTAAAGAACAAATTGGAGGAATCAGTGGACAGGCTGATCCTACTGGGGCTGAAAAGGATTGTTGTCAAGACAATGGAGGACGGGGATGGTGTGGTTGAATTGTTAGCTATTTATCAGTCATTGCTTGGGGATAGAAGCTGTTCAAGAGCCTGTTGGTGCTAGACTTGATGCACCGGTACCACTTGCCGTACGGAAGCACAGAAAATAGTTCATGGCTTGCGTGGTTGGAGTCTTTAACGATCTTCCGGGCCTTCCTACCACACCGCCTGATATAGATGTCCTGGATGAAAGGGAGCTCGGCCCCAATGATGTAATGGGCTGTCCGCACCACCCTCTGTAGCGCCATGCGATCGAGGGCGGTGCTATTGCCATGCCAGGCAGTGAGGCAGCTAGTCAAAATGCTCTCAATGGGACAGCTGTCGAACCTTTTGAGGATTTGAGGTCCCATGCCAAACCTTTTCAACCTCCTGTTGCGCCTTCTTCATGACTGTGCGTGTTTGAACCATTTAAAGTTTTAAGTGATTTACGGGCTCTGGTTCCCCCCAAAAAAGTAGTGCACTATATAGGGAATAGGGTGCCATTTCAGACACAGCCATAGTGTGCTACTAATAGTTCAACAGGTTCCTATCGGTACATGCCGGATACCCCCTTCCCCCGTTACACATCATCGTTCCCTAAGCCGATGGGAGATGTTTGAAGTCATTGTTAGTAGTTCTACCTTCCTAATTCGGAATCCTAAATCACCATTCTGACCTGACCTCTCCATTGGTCTGTTCTGTTGTCTTGCATCAGGTCAGACAGTACAACCTGTCTTGTCAGTCGATGGACCTTAGTGATGTATTAGGAGTGACGCCATTCTGCTGCATTCTAGAATGTAGAGAGATTAGATCACCCACGGTTACGGTATCGGAACCCAGCCACCTGTGGATAATTAGTTCAGCCTGTGTGAGGTAACATTTCAACCCTCATTTAGGAACATTCCTTGACAGAACTTCCTCACTGTGTGGGGTCAAACTGAGGTTAGGGTCCCCCTCGATTCTGTCGAGGGTTGGGGATAGGGTCCCTTCCCCATACCCTCCTTCAAGTTCAATCACTGCAGGGTTAGGATCCCTCCCACCACCTCCACCTCTTTATCCAATCATAATTCTCTAACCAGCAGGCAAATCAACAGAGAAACCATTGTCATGTACATCCTTCTGCTCTAATAATCCAGTATTCACATCCCGACATCTTCACTTACTTACTTCCTTACTTACTTTATTGTCCCCATGGGGAAATGTTGTTGCAGTATCATGTACATGTTTAAAGTGGTGTTTAAACATGTACATGACAATACAACAAATTGACAGCACAATATTCATAACAGTTACATCCAAATTGTAACAATCATTGTTGGAAGGATGGTCGGACCAAGATGCAGCGTGGGGTAGGTTAATCATTTTTATTTATGATAACCGGCACAAAAACAAGAAAGAGTAACAAACGAAACGTTCAGCTTTGTAGGGCTAAAAAGCAACAATACAAAAACAAGATCCCACACAAAACAGGTGGAAAAGGCTGCCTAGATATGATCCCCAATCAGAGACAACGACAGCTGCCTCTGATTTAGAACCACACCAGGCCAACATAGAAATACAAAAAACTAGAGTACCCACCCTAGTCACACCCTGACCTAACCAAAATATAGAATAAAAAGGCTCTCTAAGGTCAGGGCGTGACACAAATAAAAAAAGACTAGCTTGCTGGCCTTACACGGGTTCGATAGGAACATCAGCCTGAACTGTTTAGGAGGGATATCACACCTGGCACAAATTATTGTCTAGTTTGGTTTTCATGCCAGGGGGTGACCTATACCTGCACCCAGAGGGGAGTAGTTCAAAGTCCGGGTACATGGAGTGGCTTGGGTCTAAAATAATTTTATGAGCCTTACTGAGGGCCTATCTGTTTGACTCTAAGTACCTTGATTGCTGTGGTGATAATCCTTCTCAGCATATTTTTCTGGCTGACACTGGCATTGCCAAACCAACAAACAATACAAAAAGTTTAAATACTCTCAACATTAAAAGATCCCAGCTTTTTTAGAAAGTACAGTCTCTGTTGACTCTTTTAGTAGATCAGGGTTGTACACTTACTCCACTGAAGCTTATTGTCCAAGAGGACACCCATAAATTTGTATTCCTCTATCTCTATGTTCTGATCTCTGACAGATGTTGCAGAGGTAGGTGTTGTATGCTTCTTGAAGTCTATGCACATCTCTTTGATCTTGTTGGTATTGAGGACCAAGTATGATTCATCACACCACTCTACAAAGTAATTTAGGACGGGGCCATGTTGTTCCTCGTCATCATGCAACAGGCTGATCAAGGCAGTGTCATCAGCAAACTTAACGAAGTGTCTGTCAGGATGGGAACTAGTACAACTATTAGTGTACAAAATGTACAGGAGTGGGGACAAAACAAATCCCTGTGGGGAGCCTGTGTTGGTGGTGCATATGTCCGACACTCGGGGACACAACTTGACCCGCTGTGACATCTGGTTCAGAAAGTCCAACAGCTACAAAACCAGCCACCCCATCTCAGCGGAAGTCACTTATGATTCTCTGTGCCAGAATATAAGGCTGGATTGTGTTGAAGGCAGAAGAAAAGTCAACAAACAGAACATTGACGGATTTGGCGCCCTCTTGAGGTCTGTAGATCATGTTGAGAAGAGTAAGAATGGCATCGTCAACTCCTCTGCTGGGCTGATAGGCAAACTGAAATGGGTCGAGGAGCTTCTGGGTGTTGCAGAGAATATGACTTTTCACAATTTTCTCAAAGCATTTAATTCCTAAGGATGTCAAGGCGACAGGGCAGTAGTCATGCAGCAAAGAGGGATTAGATGCTTTAGGAATGGGTATAATTATTGAGTTTTTCCACAATACTGGCACGTGTTGCCGGTCGAGCGAGGATTGGAAAATGTCTGTATAAACACCAGCTATTTGTTCATCACAGTGCTTCAATGTCCACTTATTTTGCCCAGGCCTGGGCTTTTTTGTGCATTAGATCCACTGAACAACTTCAAAACATCAGCCTGTTTAACAACAACCCTCTCAAACATTTGTAATGATGCTTCCATTTGTTTGTTTGCTTCCTAAGTCGTCTGATTCAAATCTTGAGAAGAAAACATTCAGTTCATTAGCCATGTTCTGTCCCTCATGTCTCCCAAGCTCAGCACTGGTTTTCTCCTGCCTATGTGGGAGGAACTAGCCATGGATTTAATCTTTTACCAGGCCACCCTTGAGTTTCCTGAGGAGAGGGTCCTCTCCACCCTTTGCTTGTATGCCTCCTTGTCCACCAGTATCTGTCTTTTGATCTCATGTTGTACATCTCTTAAAGCCTGTCTATCACCCTCAGCATAAACTGCCTTCTTCCTATTAATTCGTGATTTTAGATGTCTTGATACCCAAGCTTATTGTTAGGGAACATTTTACAGGTTTTTGTAGGCACAACTGACACAACACAGAAGTTGACATACACTGAAACAACATCTGTGAGTTTGTTAAGATCCGAGCTGCTGTCTTCAAATACCTCCCACATAGTACAGTCAAAACACCCTTGGAGAGGAGTGATACTATTGTCGTTCCAGATCTGGACAGTTTTAACTCTGGGTTTCTCCCTCTCCAAGAGCTGACAGTAGGTTGGCTGGAGGTAGACAACATTGTGGTCAGATGTCCCCAGGGGAGGTCCGGTGGTGGCAGAGAAAGCATTTGGTATTGTCCCATAGCACAAATCAAGAGTCTTATTTTTCCTAGTGTGACATTTCACATACTGGTGGTACGTGTGCAGGACCTTGTGCAAAGTGCAGTTGTTAAAATCCCTTCAAATAAATGTGGGTGCGTCGGGGGAGATGGACTCCAGTTTCTGTGACAGATTATATATCATCTCTGATTCCTTTGCTATATTATCGTTTGGTTGAATGTACACAACGGTAACAAACAATTGGGGGAACTCACGGGGCAGATAGTAGGGTCACAGTGACACAGAAAACAGTTCAATGTCAGGGGTACAGAGTCTCTCTCTTACCAGGATCCATTTACACCACTGGTCCCTGTGACGGTCAGATCACGATCTGGCCAGTGTGAAGCCAGCTGGCTCCACTTCCCTGTCTGGGACTCATCCAGCCAAGTCTCAGTAAACGCCAGCAAACAGGCCTCCCAGTATTCATGTTGGAAGCGCAGATTCGCTGACAGCTCATCCACTTTCCCCCTCGGTGACTGGGCGTTGATCAGCAAGGTGGTGGGTACTGTCTACTGTCTACTACCCTGTCATACTTCTCTGTCTGATTCCCCTGCGTTTTCCACGTTTACATTTGGGTTTGTAATCCACTCGCAGACAATCAGGGATTAGATGAGCCCTTGGGATATCCATTACGTTCGTGTTTGAGTTGCATTGTAGTAGAAACTCTCTGCTGTATTGGATTCCGCTGCCAGCAGCGTTTCCATAACAGTCCTTTAGTAACGAGTATGTACGCGATCAACAAGATCAGTCCAACACCCCACCACTGAAAAGCCATCATTGACAGATGGTTAACAAACAACACACGACACACACATTGAGGGATGCGACAGACCCGTGACCCCTATGACCTTCATCACCAGATCAGACTTAATTGTCATCATCGTTCGCCCTCAACATCCTCTCCAATCTGCTCTGGCACCTCTGACTCCCTCTCTGGGGCAGCTTGCCTACCGGGTCCCTACACAGCACATACTGCTTCCAGATCTTCCGGAACGCATTCTGGAACTTCTTGATCTGGAATGCGTAGACAATGGGGTTCACAGCGGAGTTGCCGTGTGTGAGCAGGATGGCGATGTAGATGAGAAGCGCGGGCTTGTCACCGTTCGGGCTAAACAGCGTGATGCAGTTGAGGATGTTTAGAGGAAGCCAGCTGATGGCAAACAGGAAGAGGACCAGAGCCAATGACTTGGCTAGTTTCAGCTCCTTACTGTAGTAATGGCTGCGGTCTGTGTGGCTCTCCGTCACCTGGGGTAGGAGGGAGGGAGAAGAGGATTTAGACTTTAGATTCAGAGGCTGTACATTTCTGCAATGCATACTTACAATTTAACTGATGTTAACTGACGTTACATTTTTTGGTTATTCTAAGTGGGTTTGATTTGCACAGCATCGTGTCCTGGGTGGAGTGAGTTGACACCTGATTTAGAAACAAATCAACATCTCTGCTCATTATGCCTGTCTAAGCTTTCATCCCTGAGGGGAATAACCTGTTACGCCAAAGGACAGCGAATTTCAACACCCGTTTATCTCCTTCCACCTCCCTGCTGTGCTCATCAAATGCACCCGCTTCATTCACCTGACTCTAGTCTAGTCAGTGACCTTCATGTAACCTGGTCCCAGAACTGTTTGTGCGGTCTTGCCAACTCCTAGGATCATTCTCAGGCCATGTGAGAATGACCATAGGAGTTGGCAAGATCAAGCTAACTTTGGCAAGACAAGCTCAAGCTAACCTTGACAAGACATTGGAAAGACTAGCTCAACCCAACCTTGGCAAGACATTGGAAAGACTAGCTCAAGCTAACCTTGGCAAGACATTGGTAAGACTAAATTAGGCTAATGTTCTTACCGAGCTGGCGTTGGATCATATAATACCTCAGCATAGATAATTCTTGCACATATAATAGAGACAATGCACATAGCTCATGGTAAAGAAGGTAGGGTTACCCTGTTCTAGTCATTTGATTCTCAAGACAGGTACTTCTCTACAGACAGTGAGCTACCTTCTTGTTGAGCTGGTGGTGTATCTTGTAGAATATCTCAGCATAGATGAGCAGCATGAGGACGAGGGGCGGCAGCACCCAGCCGAAGAAGTTGAAGTAGACCATGTAGTCCATGCTGATGACTTTCTCAAACTTACACATCACTAAGAAGTCATGGGTCACCTGGGAGACATTGTCATGGAGACGCTGCCGGTTGTTCCAGCCCAGCATGGGCGTCAGGCCAACCACTATGGCAACCATCCAACACACCACCACCGCCGTGCCTGCACGCCGCCGTGTCACCACATGTTTGTAGCTATGGAGATGGAGGATAAGACAAGAATGAGGAGTTAGAGTATACTGGGTTGGTGTGTGTGTATTGAGCAACAATTGCTGGAGTTTTAGTGCATACTTTTCTGTTTTCCCTGTTTATATGCTTCCAAGTGCTTTCTTTGTGTCACGCCCTGATCTGTTTCACCTGTCCTTGTGCTTGTCTCCACCTCACTCCAGGTGTCGCCCATCTTCCCCACTTATCCCCTGGGTATTTATACCTGTGTTTTCTGTCTGTCTGTGCCAGTTCGTCTTGTTTGTTCAAGTCTACCAGCGTTTTGTGTCTCAGCGCCTGCTTTTCCCCAGTCTCTCTTTTCTCACCCTCCTGGTTTTGACCCCTGCCTGTCCTGACTCCGAGCCCGCCTGCCTGACTACTCTGCCTGCCCCTGAGCCTGCCTGCCGTCCTGTACCTTGGCCCCACCACTCTGGATTATCGACCCCCGCCTGCCTTGACCTGTCGTTTGCCTGCCCGTGTTACAATAAAAATTGTTACTTCTACACAGTCTGCACTTGGGTCTTACCTGAAACCTGATACTTTCTTGACTTTGAATCAATAGAAGAAATGTGTGTCCTGCACTACAAATCGTTTTCAAGGCAAAGGGTGGCTACTTTGAAGAATCTCAAATATAAAATATATTTTGATTTGTTTATCACTTTTATGGTTAGTACATGATTCCATGTGTGTTATTTCATAGTTTTGATGTCTTCACTATTATTCTACAATGTAGAAAATAGTAAAAATAAAGAAAAACCCTTGAATGAGTAGGTGTGTCCAAACTTTCGACTGGTACTGTAATTGTGGCCGGAGGCAAGGTACATACAGGGCCTGTGTTAAAGACAGAATGTTTGCATAAGGGTGTTAGTTGCAGAGTTTGGCAGGACCGACATCAGTGTATTCTATGGAGTCCCAAAAACCAAGGCTTTAATGTTACATGCAATTGGGAGAGCAGAATGGAATGTGACTGGGGCTCATAAATTAAGGAAGTAGGTAATAGAGTCTCTGGGGAATGATACCCCTCTGTGTACAGTGATACAGGAGATATCTCGTAGTAGAGGAAGGACAGCTAATTGTGCAAGATATGCATGTTAACATTAGAAGCCTCCTCCCTAAGTTTATTTTATTCACTGCTTTAGCACACTCTGCCTACCCGGATGTCCTAGCCGTGTCTGAATCCTGGCTCAGGAACCAAAAACCCAGAAATTTCCACCCCTAACTACAACATCTTCCAACAAGATAGAACTGCCAAATCAAATCAAATCAAATGTATTTATATAGCCCTTCTTACATCAGCTAATATCTCAAAGTGATGTACAGAAACCCAGCCTAAAACCCCAAACAGCAAGCAATGCAGGTGTAGAAGCAAATGGGGCGGTGTTGCAATCTACTGCAGAGATAGCCTGCAGAGTTCTGTCTTACTATCCAGGTCTGTACCCAAACAATTCTAGTTTCTACTTTTAAAAATCCACCTTTCCAGAAACAAATCTCTCACCGTTGCCGCTTACTATAGACCACCCTCTGCCCCCAGTTGTGCCCTGGACACCATATGTGAATTGATTGCCCCCCATTTATCTTCAGAGTTCGTGCTGTTAGGTGACCTAAACTGAGACATGCTTAACACCCCGGCCATCCTACAATCTAAACTTGATGCCCTCAATCTCACACAATTATCAATGAACCCACCAGGTACAACCCCAAATCCGTAAACACGTGCACACTCATAAATATCATCCTAACCAACTTGCCCTCCAAATACACCTCTGTTGTTTTCAACCAAGATCTCAGCAATCACTGCCTCATTGCCTGCATCCTTAATGGGTCTGCGGTCAAACGACCACCCCTCATCACTGTTAAACGCTCCCTAAAACATTTCTGCGAGCAGGCCTTTCTAATCGACCTGGCCCGGGTATCCTGGAAGGATTTTGACCTCGTCCCGTCAGTAGAGGATGCCTGGTTATTCTTTAAAAGTGCCTTCCTCACCATCTTAAATAGGCATGCCCCATTCAAAAAATGTAGAACCAGGAACAGATATAGCCCTTGGTTCTCTCCAGGCCTGACTGCCCTTGACCAGCACAAAAACATCCTGTGGCGTTCTGCATTAGCATCGAATAGCCCCCGTGATATGCAACTTTTCAGGGAAGTTAGGAACCAATATACACAGGCAGTTAGGAAAGCTAAGGCTAGCTTTTTCAAGCAGAAATTTTCATCCTGTAGCACAACTCAAAAAAGTTATGGGACACTGTAAAGTCCATGGAGAATAAGAGCACCTCCTCCCAGCTGCCCACTGCACTGAGGCTAGGAATACTGTCACCACGGATAAATCCACTATAATTGAGAATTTCAATAAGCACTTTTCTACAGCTGGCCATGCTTTCCACCTGGCTACCCCTACCCCGATCAACAGCCCTGCACCCCCCACAGCAACTCGCCCAAGCCCCCACCATTTCCCCTTCACCCAAATCCAGATAGCGGATGTTCTGAAAGAGTTGCAAAATCTGGACCCCTACAAATCAGCTGGGCTAGACAATCTGGACCCTCTTTTTCTAAAATGATCTGCCGAAATTGTTGCAACCCCTTTTACTAGCCTGGTCAAACTCTCTTTCATATCGTCTCAGATTCCCAAAGATTTGAAAGCTGCTGCGGTCATCCCCCTCTTCAAAGGGGATGAAACTCTAGACCCAAACTGCTATAGACCTATATCTACCCTACCCTGCCTTTCTAAGGTCTTCGAAAGCCAAGTTAACCTCTCTAGGGTACGTGAGACGGTAGCATCCCACCTCTTCAACAGCCAGTGAAACTGCAGGGTGCCAAATTCAAAACAGAAAATCCCATAATTAAAATTCCTCAAACATGTATTTTACACCATTTTAAAGATACACTTTGTCACGCCCTGGCCTTAGTATTCTTTGTTTTCTTTATTATTTTAGTTAGGTCAGGGTGTGACATGGGAAGTTTGTGTGTTTTGTCTAGTTTAGGGTGTGTGTATTGTTTAGGGGGTTTTGTATAGTGAATGGGGTTGTGTTCAGGAGAGAGGTCTAGGAAAGTCTATGGTTGCCTGGTTTGGTTCTCAATCAGAGACAGCTGGTTATTGTTGTCTCTGATTGGGAGCACATTTAAGGCAGCCATAGGCTTTAGGTGATTGTGGGTAATTGTCTATGTTCTATGTTGCATGTGTGCACTTAGTTCTTTCATAGCTTCACGTTTGTTGTTTTGTTCCGTTTGTTCAAATCAAATCAAATCAAATTTTATTAGTCACATACACATGGTTAGCAGATGTTAATGCGAGTGTAGCGAAATGCTTGTGCTTCTAGTTCCGACAATGCAGTAATAACAACAAGTAATCTAACCTAACAATTCCACAACTACTACCTTATACACACAAGTGTAAAGGGATAAAGAATATGTACATAAAGATATATGAATGAGTGATGGTACAGAACGGCATAGGCAAGATGCAGTAGATGGTATAGAGTACGGTATATACATATGAGATGAGTACTGTAGGGTATGTAAACATAAAGTGGCATAGTTTAAAGTGGCTAGTGGTACATGTATTACATAAAGATGGCAAGATGCAGTAGATGATATAGAGTACAGTATATACATATACATATGAGATGGGTAATGTAGGGTATGTAAACATTATATTAAGTGGCATTGTTTAAAGTGGTTAGTGGTACATTTTTACATAATTTCCATCAATTCCCATTTTTAAAGTGGCTGGAGTTGAGTCAGTATGTTGGCAGCGGCCGCTAAATGTTAGTGGTGGCTGTTTAACAGTCTGATGGCCTTGAGATAGAAGCTGTTTTTCAGTCTCTCGGTCCCTGCTTTGATGCACCTGTACTGACCTCGCCTTCTGGATGATAGCGGGGTGAACAGGCAGTGGCTTGGGTGGTTGTTGTCCTTGATGATCTTTATGGCCTTCCTGTGACATCGGGTGGTGTAGGTGTCCTGGAGGGCAGGTAGTTTGCCCCCGGTGATGCGTTCTGCAGACCTCACTACCCTCTGGAGAGCCTTACGGTTGTGGGCGGAGCAGTTGCCGTACCAGGCGGTGATACAGCCCGACAGGATGCTCTCGATTGTGCATCTGTAGAAGTTTGTGAGTGCTTTTGGTTACAAGCCGAATTTCTTCAGCCTCCTGAGGTTGAAGAGGCGCTGCTGCGCCTTCTTCACAACGCTGTCTGTGTGGGTGGACCAATTCAGTTTGTCCGTGATGTGTACACCGAGGAACTTAAAACTTTCCACCTTCTCCACTACTGACCCGTCGATGTGGATAGGGGGGTGCTCCCTCTGCTGTTTCCTGAAGTCCACAATCATCTCCTTTATTTTGTTGACGTTGAGTGTGAGGTTATTTTCCTGACACCACACTCCGAGGGCCCTCACCTCCTCCCTGTAGGCCGTCTCGTCGTTGTTGGTAATCAAGCCTACCACTGTAGTGTCATCCGCAAACTTGATGATTGAGTTGGAGGCGTGCATGGCCACGCAGTCGTGGGTGAACAGGGAGTACAGGAGAGGGCTCAGAACGCACCCTTGTGTTCATCTTCCTAATAAAGAGAAGATGTATTTTTCACACGCTGCGCCTTGGTCCTCTCTCTCACCCATAGACGATCGTGACACACTTGTTGTAAATCCAGCCACAGTCTCCGATTTCAAAAAGGCTTTACGACGAAAGCAAACCAAACAATTATGTTAGGTGAGTGCCTAATCACAGAATAACACAGCCATTTTTCCAGCCAAAGCGAGAATTCACAAAAAGCAGAAATATAGATAAAATTAATCACTAACCTTTGATGATCTTCATCAGATGACACTCATAGGACTTCATGTTACACAATACATGTATGTTTTGTTCGGTAAAGTTCATATTTATATCCAAAAATCTGAGTGAGTTTACATTGGCGCGTTACGTTCAGAAGTTCCAAAACATCCTTTGATTTTGCAGAGAGCCACATCAATTTACAGGAATACTCATAATTAACATTGCTAAAAGATACAACTGTTATGCATGGAATTTTAGATGCACTTCTCCTTAATGCAACCGCTGTGTCAGATTTCAAAAAAGCTTTACAGAAAAAGCAAACCATGCAATAATCTGAGTCTGCGCTCAGAGCCCAATCAAGAAACAAATATATCCGCCATATTGTGCAGTCAACATGTCAGAAATAACATTATAAACATTCACTTACCTTTGATGATCTTCATCAGAATGCACTCCCAGGAATCCCAGTTCCACAACAAATGTTTGTTTTGTTCGATAACGTCCATCATTTATGTCCAAATTCCTCCTTTTGTTAGGGCGTTTAGTAAACAAATGGAAACTCACGAGGCGCGGAGTCCAGACGAAATGTCGGACGAAAATTCCAAAAAGTTATATTACTGGTCGTAGAAACAAATCAAACGATGTATAGAATCAATCTTTAGGATGTTTTTATCATAAATGTTCAATAATGTCCCAACCGGAGAATGAATTTGTCTGTAGAAAAGCAATGGAACGAGAGGTAACTTTCTCATGACCGCGTATCACGAGACCGAGGCTGCTGGCAGACCTCTGACTCATTCCCCTCTCATTCAGCCCCACTTCCCAGTAGAAGCCTGAAACAACGTTCTAAAGACTTGACATCTAGTGGAAGCCTTAGGAAGTGCAAGATGACCCATATCCCACTGTATATTCAATAGGGACTGAGTTGAAAAACTAAAAACCTCAGATTTCCCACTTCCTGGTTGGATTTTTACTCAGGTTTTTGCCTGCCATATGAGTTCTGTTATACTCACAGACATCATTCAAACAGTTTTAGAAACTTCAGAGTGTTTTCTATCCAATACTACTAATAATATGCATATATTAACATCTGGGACTGAGTAGGAGGCAGTTTACTCTGGGCACGTTTTTCATACAAACGTGAAAATGCTGCACCCTATCCATAAGAAGTTAATGATGGTGTTGGAGTCGTGTTTGGCCACGCAGTCGTGGGTGAACAGGAAGTACACGAGGGGACTAAGTACACACCCCTGAGGGGCCCCTGTGTTGAGGATCAGCGTGGCAGACGTGTTGTTGCCTACCCTTACCCCCTGGGGGCGGCCCATCAGGAAGTCCAGGATCCAGGTGCAGAGGGAGGTGTTTAGTCCCAGGGTCCTTAGCTTAGTGATGAGCTTTGCGGGCACTATGGTGCTGAATGCTGAGCTGTAGTCAATGAATAGCATTCTCACATAGGTGTTCCTTTTGTCCAGGTGGGAAAGGGCAGTGTGGAGTGCGATTGAGATTGCTGTTGATGTGAGCCATGACTAGCCTTTCAAAGCACTTCATTGCTACCGACGTGAGTGCTATGGGCGGTAGTCATTTAGGCAGGTTACCTTCGCTTCCTTGGGCACAGGGACTATGGTGGTCTGCTTGAAACATGTAGGTATTACAGACTTGGCCAGGGAGAGGTTGAAAATGTCAGTGAAGACACTTGCCAGTTGGTCCGCGCATGCTTTGAGTACACGTCCTGGTAATCCATCTGGCCCACGGCTTTGTGAATGTTGACCTGTTTAACTTCACTAGGGTAGGGGGCAGCATTCGGAATTTTGGATGAAAAGTGTGCCCAAATTAAACTGCCTGCTACTCAGGTCCAGAGGCTAGGATATGCATAAAGCATATCACTCTAAAACACTCTAAAGTTTCCAAAACTGTTAAAATAATGTCTGTGAGTATAACAGAACTGATATGGCAGGCGAAAACCTGAGGAAAATCCAACTAGGAAGAACTATTATTTTGAAAGGCTGTTTTTCCATTGAAAGCCTATCCACCATACAAAGACTTAGGACCCAGTTCACGATATCTATGGCTTCCTCTACACGTGGCCAGTCTTTAGGCATTGTTTCAGGCTTTTACTCTGAAAAATGAGGGAGATACAGCACTTCAATGAGAGGCCAGTGGAAATTTCCAGACATGAGTCCAATGCGTGATCGGGAACGCACCTTTCTTGTTTCTCCTTTTCTATTGAAGAAGCTTTTGTCCAGTTGAAATATTATTGATTATTTATGACAAAAACAACCTGAGGATTGATTTTAAACATCGTTTGACATGTTTCTACTAACTTTTATTGTACTTTTTTGACTTTTTGTTGTGATGTTGAGCGTGCGCATTGTGCCTTTGGATTTCTGAACTAAACGCACCAACAAAACGGAGGTATTTGGACATAAAGATGAACTTTATCAAACAAAACGAACATTTGTTGTCTAACATGGAGACCTGGGAGTGCCATCAGATGAAGATCATCAAAGGTAAGTGATTAATTTGAATGCTATTTATGACTTTTGTGACACCTCTACTTGGTTGGAAAATGGCTGTATGGTTTTCTGTGGCTAGGCGCTGACCTAACATAATCGCATGGTGTGCTTTTGCTGTACAGCCTTTTTGAAATCTGACACAGCGGTTGCATTAAGGAGAAGAATATCTTTAATCGTATGTTAAACACTTGTATCTTAGATCAATGTTTATGATGAGTATTTCTGTAATTTGATGTGGCTCTCTGCACTTTCACCGGATGTTTGTTTGAGACAATGCATTTCTGAACATAACACGCCAATTTCAAATTAGGTTTTTGGACATAAAGATTAACTTTATCGAACAAAACACACATTTATTGTCTAACGTGGAGTCCTGGGAGTGCCATCAGATGAAGATCATCAAAGGTTAGTGATTAATTTAATCGCTATTTCTGACTTTTGTGAGCCCTCTCCTTGGCTGGAAAATGGCTGTATGGTTTTCAGTGACTAGGCGCTGACCTAGCATAATCACATGGTGTGCTTTCGCAGTAAAGCCTTTTTGAAATCGGACACTGTCGTTGGATTTACAAGAAGTTTATCTTTAAAATGGTGTATAATACTTGTATGTTTGAGGAATTTTAATTATGGGATTTCTGTTGTTTTGAATTTGGCGCCCTGCAAATTCACTGGCTGTTGTCGAGGTGGGACAGAGGTTAAAGGTCTTGCTCACATTGGCTACGGAGAGCGTTATCACACAGTCGTCCAGAACAGCTGGTGCTCTTGTGCATGCTTCAGTGTTGCTTGCCTCGAAGCGAGTAGAAAAGGCATTTAGCTTGTCTGGTAGGCTCGCGTCACTGGGCAGCTTACATCTGGGTTTCCCTTTGTAGTCCTTAATAGTTTTCAAGCCCTGCCACATCCGATGAGCGTCAGAGACGGTGTAGTAGGATTCAATCTTAATCCTGTAATGATGCTTTGATTGTTTGATGGTTCGTTTGAGGGCATAGCAGGATTTCTTATAAGCGTCCGGATTAGTGTCCCGCTCCTTGAAAGTGGCAGCTTTATCTCAATGCAGATGTTACCTGTAATCCATGGCTTCTGGTTTGGATATGTACGTGCGGTCACTGTGGGGACGACGTCGTTGATGCACTTATGGATGAAGCCGATGACTGAGATGGTATACTCCTCAATGTCATTGAATGAATCCCGGAACATAATCCAGTCTGTGCTAGCAAAACAGTCCTGTAGCGCAGCATCCACATCAGTTACAGGGTGTCCACATCACCAACAAACTAACATGGTCCAAGCACACCAAGACAGACGTGAAGAGGGCACGACAAAACCTAATCCCCCCAGGAGACTGAACATATTTGGCATGGGTCCTCAGGTCCTGAAAAGGTTCTCGAGCTGCACCATCAAGAGAATCCTGACCGGTTGCATCACTGCATGGTATGGCAACTGCCCAGCCTCCGACAGCAAGGCACTACAGAGGGTAGTGAGTATGGCCCAGTACATCACTGACTCTGTACCGGTACCCCGCTGTATATAGTCTCGCTATTGTTATTTTACTGCTGCTCTTTAATTACTTGTTACTTTTATTTCTTATTCTTTTTTTTTTTTTTACTGCATTGTTGGTTAGGGGCTCGTAAGTAAGCATTTCACTGTAAGATCTCTACACCTGTTGTATTCGGCGGATGTGACTAATAAAACGTGATTTGATCTTACCATTTCCGTATTGAGTGAGTCACTGGTACCTCCTGCTTTAGTTTTTGCTTGTAAGCATGAATCAGGAGGATAGAATTATGGTCAGATTTGCCAAATGGAGGGCAAACTTTGTATGCGTCTCTGTGTGTGGAGTAAAGGTGGTCTACAGTTTTTTCCCCTCTGGTTGCACATGTGACATGCTGGTAAAAATGTGGTAAAACTGATTTAAGTTTGCCTGCATTAAAGTCCCCGGCCACTAGGAGCGCCACCTCTGGATGAGCATTTTCTTTGTTTGCTTATGGCATTGGTTTTATTTGGTTTTATTAAGGTCTTAGTGCCAGCATTGGTCTGTGGTGGTAAATAGACGGCTACGAATAATATAGATGAGAACTCTCTTGGTAGATCATAAGGTTATCATAAGGTACTCTACCTCAGGCGAGCAATAGCTTGAGACTTCTTTAATATTAGACATCGCGCACCAGCTGTTATTGACAAATAGACACACACCCTCACCCCTCGTCTTACCAGACGTAGCTTCTCTGTCCTGCCGGTGCAGGGAAAATCCCACCAGCTCTATATTATCCATGTCGTCGTTCAGTCACGACTTAGTGAAACATAAGATACTACAGTTTTTAATGTCCCGTTGGTAGGATAATCGTAATCATAGGTCACCAATTTTATTTTCCAACGATTGCATGTTAGCCAGTAGAATGGGCGGGAGTTTGGAAAGCAGTATATCCTTCTCGTCAGAAAAAGCTTCTTCCAGTTCAAGGTGAGTAATCGCTGTTCTGATGTCCAGAAGTTATTTTCGGTCATAAGAGATGGTAGCAGCAACATTATGTACAAAATAAGTTAAAAAATAAGTTACAAACAACGCAAAAAAACTAACAAAATAGCACAGTAGGTTAGGAGCATGTAAAACGTCAGCCATCCTCTTCAGTGCCATCTTAACTTCGGCTCCAACTTGAAATATTGAAATATCCTTATTCATGTTAACATATTAGAACTGGGTGTGGAGAGCAGAAAGTACATCTACCTAAGTCCATATGTAGCAGCTCATTGTAAGTGAAATATATAATGATTTTCTCTACACATTACTACCAAGTCGGTCAACAGATGGAGAGCGTTACAGACTCACTAGGAGAGCAAACCTCACAGCTGGTGTGGAATTCAAATAGAGCGGGTCTGCTACACACATCTCATCTTGACTATGGACTTGACACCAACCTATACTGGCTATGTATACACTGTCTGTCTGCAGTCTGTTGTGGTTGGGGAATATCAGTTGTAGATGAATGAATTCCATATTTTATATACAATGTGATATAAAATACAGTTAATGCTTCTCCAGCCGGAAGCAACATCATATTGACATGTAGCTCTGTCTAAGAGCTGATTGTGGGAGATTCTCATTTGGGAAAATGACTGTCATCCATCCTCTCTCCTCCGCAACCCGGAAACTGAAGTGGTCGAGGAGTGTCAATTCGTTAATAGGCAAACTGAAGAGTATCCTCCCCTCCTCGATAGCCCCCTCCTCCTTTCGTCAAAGATATTCATGTGTATCCTACCACGGAAGAGTTTTGAAATCTGCCACACCCCCTTTTGAATCAGCTTTTGTTTTGCCAGAGGAGAAAAACATGCACACGTTTAAAAACAACATGCTACTTATTGTTTTATCTATCAAATGTCTTGCACAACTAACTTCATTTGTTTTGAACACTTTACACATTTATTTTGGGATCCGCCTCTGTAAACGTAATTTGCCTAACGACGCGCGAGTGCAGAAGCACCGTCTTATTTCAAGCCTGCGCATTGCCAATAATATGTACACTCTCCTTGCCGACTCGATTAACTTTGACCTTTTCCAAAAGGAGGAGAGTGAGAGTGGACGGAGGAGAAAGGACTCAAATTGATAAAAGGCCTGTCTGGCAAAACTGTTAATGGGCTGTGTAGTTGCAGCTACAGTGAGCTCCAAAAGTATTGGGACAATGACAAATGATTTGTTGTTTTGGCTCTCTACTCCAGCACTTTGGATTTAAAAATGCTACAATGACTTATGAGGTTAAAGTTAAAGCTTTAATTTGAGTCTATTTTCATCCATATCAGGTGAACCGTTTAGAAATTTGTCACGCCCTGACCTTAGAGATCCTTTTTATGTCTCTATTTTGGTTTGGTCAGGGCATGAGTTGGGGTGGGCATTCTATGTCTTGTGTTCTATGTTTTCTTTTCTGTGTGTTTAGCCGGGTGTGGTTCTCAATCAGAGGCAGCTGTCTGTCATTGTCTCTCTCAGCCTTTTTCCACCTGTGTGTTGTGGGTAGTTGTTTTCTGTTTTGTGTCTGTACCAGACAGGACTGTCTCGTTTCGTTTACTCTCTTTGGTGTTTTTGTTATTTCAGTGTTCAGTTTATTTATTAAATTAACATGAACACTTCCCACGCTGCGTTTTGGTCCACTCCTTCTTCCCAGGACGATCGTTACAAAATTACAGCACTTGTACATAGTCCCCCCCATTTTAGGGCACCAAAAGTATTAGGAAAAATGTACTTAAATGTGTATTAAAGTAGTAAAAAGTTAAGTATTAGCACGCAATGACTACATCAAGCTTGTGACTCTACAAATTTGTTGGATGCATTTGCTGTTTGTTTTGGTTGTGTATCAGATAATTTTGTAACCAATAGAAATTAATGGTAAATTATGTATTGTGTATTTGTTTTTTGTCACATTCAGGATTATACATAATCATAGTAGCTTCCACATGATTGTAGAAGTGTTTAGAAACATATTCTATTCTTATTTACAATTAAAGTGACTCCAAAATGACGCAATACATTATTTACAATTCATTTCTATATACCCTAAAATTAAAGCTGACAGTCTGCACTTTAACCTAATAGTCATTGTACCATTTCAAATCCATAGTTCTAGAGTACAGAGCAAAAAATAAGAAAGAAAAAATGTACTGTCCAAATACATTTGGAGCTTACTGTAAAATAGGCTGAGTAGCCTATTCAGGCAATATGCAACAAAATAGCCTATACTGCACAATATCTCAAATCCCACTGCCAACACACAAACGAGACAAATGTTTGACCTACTGACCTTGGCAAAGAAAGCATGCAAACAGAGACAAAAGAAAACTCAGCAAAGCACATTTCCCCTTTCTCTCTCTCTTATTATTACCTCATGGGTATTTTCACCCTCAGGTAACGGTCGATAGCGATGGCCAGCAACGCGAAGATGGAACTCTGTGTGAGCACCAGCATGATGCACGTGACCAGCAGGCAGCTGTAGAAGTGCATCTTGAAACCGATGTTGATGGTGACGGCCAGCGGGATGACCAGAGCCCCCACCGCAATGTCCGCCAGAGCCAGAGACACAATGAAACAGAAGGTGGTGTCTCGCAGCGAACGGTTGATCCGCACCGCCCAGATAACCATCACGTTTCCGATCACCGAAGTCACTGCGATGATCACCTCCATCACGATGTAGACGGCTTCGATGGGCATCGTGCCGTTAGCCTGGTCGGTCCTGTTGTCTGGTGCTGCTAGTATCTCAGAAAGACAGAGTGGAGAAGTCCTCATATTACTTTGTGGAATTCGGAGAGCCATTGGAACTCTTCTTTAAGCCTGCGCATGGTGTTCTGTTGTTCGATCCTTAGGATGATATGAATCTAGATATATTGGTTGAAAAGTCCTTTTTGAGCCTGCATTAATGGGCAGAATGTGGACCTTGGTTTCAGCATATTGAGGTTTTAGTGAAAGTCTGGTGTCCCACTCCCCAAAAATGAGGAGGAACAATTTTGCCAGAGAATGTGTAATTGAGTCACACTGGCCACATAGTTCCTCAATTCAGTTCGCATCACCACTAGTCGTCATCATTAGTAAGAATAGAACATTTTAAAATAAAATATATGACGCTGGTGTCATAAACGGAGAAAGCTGTCAAGGCATTAAAAAATATATAAATATGTTTAGGCTACTTCCGGAACGTTTAATCAGATTGATTATTCCCCCATTCTCCTCTCATCCGTTCGTCCGTTATATTCCGGTTCTTTTTACAAAGGTGTTCCGCGTAGAATCCAGTCTTCTTTGCCAAAACCTAAGTTTGCTCACAAACGCAGAGCAGAGTGTTTTTTAAAGGCTACAGCGGCAACTGTCCCGAACTCAGACACAGGATGCTGACTGACGGTACGATCAGCTCCAATACAATCTCTAGTAATTGCGGCGAGGGAATTGTCTTCTCCCCGTTCTCTGTACGTTCTGTTAAATCACATGCGCCGGCGGACATCTATGCAGAGAGGGATAAAGATAAAGAGAGAGAGAGTGCACACTGTCCACAAAACGAGGTGGAAACTGAGTTGCACTTCCTAACCGCCTGCCAAATGTATGACCATATTAGCGACACATATTTCCCTCGGATTACACAGAACCACAAAGAAAACAACCCCAATTTTGATAAACTCCCATATCTATTGGGTGAAATACCACAGTGTGACATAACAGCAGCAAGATGTGTGACCTGATGCCACAAGAAAAGGGCAACCAGTGAAGAACAAAAACCATTGTAAATACAACCCATATTTATGTTTATTTATTTTCCCATTTGTACTTTAACTACCCTCTGTAATGCCTTTTGTACTACTTGCACAAGGTATGACATTTGAAATGTCTTTATTCTTCTGGAATTTTTGTGAGTGTAATATTAATTTGTATTGTTTATTTCACTTTTGTTTATTATCTACTTCACTTGCTTTGGCAATGTTAACATATGTTTCCCATGCCAATAAATCCCTTCAATTGAAATTGAATAGAGAGAGAGAGCGAGAGAAAGAGAGAGAGGACACATGGTGCCGCCAATCTATCCCAGCATTGGCCAGTGCGCATGAACGTGACATGCCCATTCTCATGAAAAACAGAAAAAGCTATCTTATTTGTTTATGTAATCGATATTGTGTAGCCCTTACTTGCAGTCAATGACCAAACACTCCCTCATTGGCGTCATAAGTGGAAAGTTATTCATATTTATCATAACTTCATAGGCTAAATAAAAAAAAAATTGTTTGTTTTTGTTTTTTTACTAATGATGAAAATCCGGTGTTTCTATGTCAAACGGTATAATTATATTTCAATCTGTGATGTATGTAATGTGTAATATTGGGATGCAAACTCAAAATTAAAATCAACTCTATATCTGACATAGTACAGGTGTCTTCTTTATTTTTAAGCCCATAACCATGTGTGTGAGGTGTTTCAAAGTAGATTTGTTTAACTACCAAGAATCACTCTGTGGGACCCTGATTTAGCACACTGCAGTAAAAAGGTCATGTGAGCAGGTGAGAGACAGAGAAATGTTGAATGCAATCAAGGCCTAGCCAGTGCTTTTATTTACTGGATGCCATTGTCGAGGTCATTTGGTATGATTGTGAAATCCACCATTTTTATGCTAGAAGGGGTGCAATATAATGACACAAAGCGCAAAGAATACACAATAATGTCATAAGCTGGAAATGTAGCCTGTGACTTAAGAACGCCCATGTATGTAAATCAAATATCTGCTTCTCATGTAAATGCATGCTTTCATATTCAAACGTTTTGGTGGTTTCCATGGCTTTGTCCACCCCCATGGTGGTGGACAAAGCCAGTTTATAGGTTGATTGACGGTTCCAGGAAAGAAGGCTTCCAGACCAACAAAGGATTTCTTCTCTACTGACAGAGGAACAAAGAGAGAGATAGGAGTGGAGGTAAATAGATGATATACAGACAAAACCAAGCTAACACAGTGTGTGTCTGTGTGCGTGCCTGTGAAAGGTTAGAAGAAAGTATTCTGATGGAATCAGAATTGGGAAGATTTTAAACTGGATGCTTAAGCAGAAGCATTGGCAGGTTCCAGATGTGACTGTCTCAGTCAGTGACACACATGCAAGCACGCGCACATACAGTCGTGGCAAAAAAATTTGAGAATGACACAAATATTAATTTTCACAAAGTCTGCTGCCTCAGTGTCTTAAGATATTTTTCTCAGATGTTACTATGGAATACTGAAGTATAATTACAAGCATTTCATAAGTGTCAAAGGCTTTTATTGACAATTACATTAAGTTGATGCAAAGAGTCAATATTTGCAGTGTTGACCCTTCCTTTTCAAGACCTTTGCAATCCGCCCTGGCATGCTGTCAATTAACTTCTGGGCCACATCCTGACTGATGGCAGCCCATTCTTGCATAATCAATGCTTGGAGTTTGTCAGAATTTGTGGGTTTTTGTTTGTCCACCCGCCTCTTGAGGATTGACCACAAGTTCTCAATGGGATTAAGGTCTGGGTAGTTTCCTGGCAATGGACCCAAAATATCGATGTTTTGTTCCCCGAGCCACTTAGTTATCACTTTTGCCTTATGGCAAGGTGCTCCATCATGCTGGAAAATGCATTGTTCGTCACCAAACTGTTCCTGGATGGTTGGGAGAAGTTGCTCTCGGAGGATGTGTTGTACCATTCCTTATTCATGGCTGTGTTCTTAGGCAAAATTGTGAGTGAGCCCACTCCCTTGGCTGAGAAGCAACCCCACACATGAATGGTCTCAGGATGCTTTACTGTTGGCATGACACAGGACTGATGGTAGCGCTCACCTTGTCTTCTCCGGACAAGCTTTTTTCCGGATGCCCCAAACAATCGGAAAGGGGATTCATCAGAGAAAATGACTTTACCCCAGTCCTCAGCAGTCCAATCCCTGTACCTTTTGCAGAATATCAGTCTGTCACTGATGTTTACCTGGAGAGAAGTGGCTTCTTTTGCTGCCCTTCTTGACACCAGGCAATCCTCCAAAAGTCTTCGCCTCACTGTGCGTGCAGATGCACTCACACCTGCATGCTGCCATTCCTGAGCAAGCTCTGCACTGGTGGTGCCCCGATCCCGCAGTTGAATCAACTTTAGGAGACGGTCCTGGCGCTGGCTGGACTTTCTTGGGCACCCTGAAGCCTTCTTCACAACAATTGAAGTTCTTGATGATCCGATAAATGGTTGATTTAGGTGCAATCTTACTGGCAGGAATATCCTTGCCTGTGAAGCCCTTTTTGTGCAAAGCAATGATGACAGCACGTGTTTCCTTGCAGGTAACCATGATTGACAGAGGAAGAACGAACAATGATTCCAAGCACCACCCTTCTTTTGAAGCTTCCAGTCTGTTATTCGAACTCAATCAGCATGAAAGAGTGATCTCTAGCATTGTCCTCGTCAACATTCACACCTGTGTTAACGAGAGAATCACTGACATGATGTCAGCTGGTCCTTTTGTGGCAGGGCTGAAATGCAGTGGAAATGTTTTTGGGGGGATTCAGTTTATTTGCATGGGAAAGAGGGACTCTGCAATTAATTGCAAATCATCTGATCACTCTTCATAACATTCTGGAGTATATGCAAATTGCCATCATACAAACTGAGGCAGCAGACAGAACATTTATATTTGTGTCATTCTCAAAACTTTTGGCCACGACTGTACACGCACAAGCAGGCACACACACACACACACACACACACACACACACACACACTCTGTTGACGCTTGTGTATATCAGTGGAGGCTCCTCAGAGGAGGAAGGGAAGGACCATCCTCCTCAGTGAATTTCATTTAAAAAACAATTGTGAAACATTAAAAAAGTTATCCTTTTTAGATAAAAACACACTGTTTTTAATGAAGGTTTACAGTAGCTTCAACAGCACTCTGTAGGGTAGCACCATGGTGTAGACGGAGGACAGTTACTTTCCGTCGTCCTCTAGGTACATTGACTTCAATACAAAACTTAGGAGGCTCGTTGTTCTCACCCCTTTCCAGAGACTCAAATCAAATCAAATTGTATTGGTCACCTACACATGGTTAGCAGATGTTAATGTGAGTGTAGTGAAATGCTTGTGCTTCGAGTTCCGACAGTGCTGAAATATCTAACAAGTAATCTAACAAATCCCCAACAACTACCTAATACACACAAATCCAAAGAGGTGAATGAGAATATGTACATATAAGTACATGGATGAGCGATGGCCGAGCGGCATAGGCAAGGTGCAGAAGATGGTATAAAATACAGTATACACATGTGATATGAGTAATGTAAGATATGTAAACATTATTAAAGTGGCATTATTTAAAGTGGCATCGTTTAAAGTGACTTGTGATCCATTTATTAAAGTGTCCAGTGATTGGGTCTCAATGTAGGCAGCAGCCTCTGAGTTAATGATTGCTGTTTAGCAGTCTGATGGCCTTGAGATAGAAGCTGTTTTCAATCTCTCGGTCCCAGCTTTGATGCACCTGTACTGACCTCGCCTTCTAGATGATAGCGGTGTGAACAGGCAGCGGCTCGGGTGGTTGTTGTACTTGATCATCTTTTTGGCCTTCCTGTGACATCGGGTGATGTAGGTGTCATGGAGGGCAGGTAGTTTGCCCCGGTGATGCGTTGTGCAAACCGCACCACCAGGCGGTGATACAGCCCGACAGGATGCTCTCGATTGTGTATCTGTAAAAGTTTGTCAGGGTTTTGGGTGACAAGACAAATTTCTTCAGCCTTCTGTGTTTGAAGAGGTGCTGTTGCGCCTTCACCACACTGTGTGGGTGGACCATTTCAGTTTGTCTGTGATGTGTTCGCCGAGGAACTTAAAACGTTCCACATTCTCCACTGCTGTCCTTTCGATGTGGATAGTGGGGTGCTCCCGCTGCTGTTTCCTGAAGTCCACGATCATTTCCTTTGTTTTGTTGACGTTGAGTGATAGGTTGTTTTCCTGACACCACACTCCGAGTGCCCTCACCTCCTCCTTGTAGGCTGTCTCGTTGTTGTTGGTGATCAGGCCCACTACTGTTGTGTCATCTGCAATCTTGATGATTGAGTTGGAAGCGTGCATGGAAGCGTGCCCTGACCTCGAGCATGCCTGCTATTCTGTACCTCTGGAATTCTGAACTGGTTTTGACCTTTGCCTGTCCACGATCATTCTCTTGCCTACCCCTTTTGGATTGTTAATAAACATCTTGGACTCTAACCATCTGCCTCCTGTGTCTGCATCTGGGTCTCGCCTTGTGCCCTTATAGCGGCTAGGGATGCCGTCTGGGCCAGCAGCTCCTGTTTCAGTTTCTTTCTATAAGAAGGGACGAGCAAGATGGCGTGGTCGGATTTGCCGAAGGGAGGGCTTTGTATGTATCACGGAAGATAGAGTAGCAGTGGTGAAGAGTATTAGCCCTGCGAGTCGTGCAATCAATATGTTGATAGAATTTAGGTAGCCTTGTTAACAAATTTGTTTTGTTAAAATCCCCAGCTACAATAAATGCAGCCTCCGGACATATAGTTTCCAGTTTGCATAGAGTCCAGTGAAGTTCCTTGAGGGCCGTCTTGTTGTTCGCTTGAGGGGGAATGTACACAGCTGTGACTATAACTGACAAGAATTCTCTTGGTAGGTAAAATGGCCAACATTTGATTGTAAGGAATTCTAGGTTGGGTGAGCAGAAGGACTTGAGTTCCTGTATGTTGTTATGATTACACCATGAGTCGTTAATCATGGGGCGGCAGGTAGCATAGTGGTTAGAGCGTTGGAATAGTAACCGAAAGGTTGCAAGATCGAATCCCTGAGCTGACAAGGTAAAAATATGTTGTTCTGCCCCTAAACAACACTGTTCCTAGGCAGTCACTGAAAATAAGAATTTATTCTTAACTGACTTGTTTAGTTAAATAAAGGTAAAATATATAAAGCATACGCCCTTCCTCTTCCCAGAGAGGTGTTTATCTCTGTCGGCGCAATGCATGGAGAACCCCGGTGGTTGAACCAATTCTGAAAACATATTCCGAAAGAGCCATGTTTCTGTGAAACAGAGCATGTTACAATCTCTGATGTCTCTCTGGAAGGAAACCCTTGCTCAAATTTCATCTACCTTGTTGTCATGTGCACATCTATGGAGCCTGACCCGAAGGCCGCTCCTTCTGTGGCGCTGTTGTTTTGGATCGGCTGCTGGGATCAGATCTATTGTCCTGGGTGGTGGTCCGAACAGTCCGCTTCGGGAAAGTCGTTTTCCTGGTTGTAATGTTGGTAAGTTGACATTGCTCTTATATCCAATAGTTCTTCCCGGCTGTATGTAATAAGACTTAAGATTTCCTGGGGTAACAATGTAAGAAACAACTTCCGGAGGAAGTCCTCCAACCTATCAGAGCTCTTGCAGCATGAACTGACATGTTGTCCACCCAATCAAAGGATCAGAGAATTAATCTATTACTGAAAGCATAAATTACACCTAGCTAGCACTGCAGTGCATAAAATGTGGTGAATAGTTGACACAAAGAGAGAGAAAGACAATAGTTATTAATTTAATTTCTGAAAAATTGAAGGAGACTCAAGAAAGAGAGGGCACTAGTTATATTTTGTATTTTTTTCATGTTCACTTACTTAGCTAGCAAACTCAGCGAGCTAGTTTAGCCTACTCAAACACCAGGCTCAAACAGAGAGGGGTGCTATGTCACCTAGCTGGCTATGGCTATCCAACACTGGAACTCTTCCAAGTCAAGCTAAGCTTTTGGTTTTATACATTTATTGTCACGGGGCCCGGCAGTGTAACTGCTAAACTGCACTGCATGATTGTAGGGGGTTTACTAACTGTTAAAATATTTTATCAAGGTTTAAGATAAATGATTAAATAATTCTTCACGGAAACTTAACCATTAGGATTAGAGGTTATGTAGCATGGACAAGGGGTAATTAAAAATGATAACCATTGTGGAAGAAAGGAATGTATGTGTGTGCTGAAAGAAAGCAAAGAGACTCCTTAACCTATGTTTGAACCGACCCAGCTATAACTCTGGGGAGATAAGATAGGACAGGGAGAGCCCCTCCAGGTTTCCCGTATCTGGGGGGGACTGGAACTGTCAGCTGAGTGGTAATAAACTGTGGTGAGAATGGTAGAAAAGTAGATAGGATAGCTCTCCTCCTGTTAGTGTGTATGTATGTGCGTAGGTTAAAACCTCTCTGGGATAGCGGGACGGTAGCGTCCCACCTGGCCAATAGCCAGGGAAAATGTAGAGCGCCAAATTCAAAAAATGTATATAAGATCAAACTTTCATTAAATCACACATATAAGATATCAAATTAAAGCTACACTCGTTGTGAATCCAGCCAACATGTCAGATTTCAAAAAGGCTTTTCGGCGAAAGCATAAGATGCTATTATCTGATGATAGCACAATGTCAACAAAGAGAATGTAGCATATTTCAACCATGCCGGCGCTACTCAAAACGCAGATATAAAATATAAAACAGGCATTACCTTTGACGAGATTGTTTTGTTGGCACTCCAATATGTCCCATAAACATCACAAATGGTCCTTTTGTTCGATTAATTCCGTCCATATATGTCCAAATTGTCCATTTATTTGTCCCGTTTGATCCAGAAAAAACAGCTTCCACTTTGAAGAACGTCACTACAAAATATCTAAAAAATTACCTCTAAACTTTGCCAAAACATTTCAAACTACTTTTGTAGTACAACTTAAGGTATTTGTAAACGTTAATAATCGATCAAATTGAAGACGGGTCTATCTGTTTTCAATACAGGAGGACAACAAACTAATGCTACTTTTCAAGTCTTGCGCAACTCTCAAACAGTACACATGACGTTACTCTACTTTCTGATGGCCTTCTTCTTCATTGCACAAATGAATATCCTCAACCTATTTCCTAAGACTGGTGACATCCAGTGGAAGCAGTAGGAACTGAGAACAGGGTGATCAGAAATTTTGTATTCCAATGAAATCTCATTGAACAGACAGTGACATAAAAAAAGAAATGGTTAGTCCTCAGGGTTTTGCCTGCTACATAAGTTCTGTTATACTTACAGACATGATTCAAACAGTTTTAGAAACTTCAGAGTGTTTTCTATCCAAATCTACTAATAATATGCATATCTTATATTCTGGGGATGAGTAGAAGGAAGTTGAAATTGGGCACGCTATTTTTCCCAAAGTGAAAACTCTGCCCCCTATCCTAGAGAAGTTTTTAAGAGAATGTTATAAGAGATACAGTGGGGCAAAAAAGTATTTAGTCAGCCACCAATTGTGCAAGTTCTCCCACTTAAAAATATGGGAGAGGCCTGTAATTTTCATCATAGGTACATTTCAACTATGACAGACAAAATGAGGGAAAAAAATCCAGAAAATCACATTGTAGGATTTTTAATGAATTTATTTGCAAATTATGGTGGAAAATAAGTATTTGGTCACCTACAAACAAGCAAGATTTCTGGCTCTCACAGACCTGTAACTTCTTCTTTAAGAGGCTCCTCTGTCCTCCACTCGTTACCTGTATTAATGGCACCTGTTTGAACTTGTTATCAGTATAAAAGACACCTGTCCACAACCTCAAACAGTCACACTCCAAACTCCACTATGGCCAAGACCAAAGAGCTGTCAAAGGACACCAGAAACAAAATTGTAGACCTGCACCAGGCTGGGAAGACTGAATCTGCAATCGGTAAGCAGCTTGGTTTGAAGAAATCAACTGTGGGAGCAATTATTAGGAAATGGAAGACATACAAGACCACTGATAATCTCCCTCGATCTGGGGCTCCACGCAAGATCTCACCCCGTGGGGTCAAAATGATCACAAGAACGGTGAGCAAAAATCCCAGAACCACACGGGGGGACCTAGTGAATGACCTGTAGAGAGCTGGGACCAAAGTAACAAAGCCTACCATCAGTAACACACTACGCCGCCAGGGACTCAAATCCTGCAGTGCCAGACGTGTCCCCCTGCTTAAGCCAGTACATGTCCAGGCCCGTCTGAAGTTTGCTAGAGAGCATTTGGATGATCCAGAAGAAGATTGGGAGAATGTTATATGGTCAGATGAAACCAAAATATAACTTTTTGGTAAAAACTCAACTCGTCGTGTTTGGAGGACAAAGAATGCTGAGTTGCATCCTAAGAACACCATACCTACTGTGAAGCACGGGGGTGGAAACATCATGCTTTGGGGCTGTTTTTCTGCAAAGGGACCAGGACGACTGATCCGTGTAAAGGAAAGAATGAATGGGGCCATGTATCGTGAGATTTTGAGTGAAAACCTCCTTCCATCAGCAAGGGCATTGAAGATGAAACGTGGCCGGGTCTTTCAGCATGACAATGATCCCAAACACACCGCCCGGGCAACGAAGGAGTGGCTTCGTACGAAGCATTTCAAGGTCCTGGAGTGGCCTAGCCAGTCTCCAGATCTCAACCCCATAGAAAATCTTTGGAGGGAGTTGAATGTCCGTGTTGCCCAGCAACAGCCCCAAAACATCACTGCTCTAGAGGAGATCTGCATGGAGGAATGGGCCAAAATACCAGCAACAGTGTGTGAAAACCTTGTGAAGACTTACAGAAAACGTTTGACCTCTGTCATTGCCAACAAAGGGTATATAACAAAGTATTGAGATAAGTATTTGGTCAATAACAAAAGTTTATTTTCCACCATAATTTGCAAATAAATTCATTAAAAATCCTACAATGTGATTTTCTGGATTTTTTTTCTCATTTTGTCTGTCATAGTTGAAGTGTACCTATGATGAAAATTACAGGCCTCTCTCATCTTTTTAAGTGGGAGAACTTGCACAATTGGTGGCTGACTAAATACTTTTTTGCCCCACTGTACATCTTTGGATAGGCACAGGAGAGCTCTCGCAAATAAACTTGGATTTGATCAATTGTGAGCTGGGAATTCTGTCTGTTTCATTTAAAACCAGAACTTTACAACCTCTGGGTTGCAGACCGATTAAGATAATTGAAATTTATGAACATTGATTACAAAATTCTATAACACTAACACGTTAGATGTAGTAGCTATGTTGATTATGACGTTAGCTAATATGGTGACAATGATGTAGGCTGTGTGTAGAGGTTAGCGGTTATGATATGAAGGTTTGGTTTGGACAGATTATTTTTGCCTGGTCACAGACAGCTGATGTGTTGTGCGCTGAAGTCCACAAGCTGAGGGAAAAGGTGAGAGGAGAGCGCGTAGATGCTTGAAGGAATTATACAACAATCAAAGGGATCATGCTGTTTGTATGTGGCTGCTATGAAAGTGAACTCTGTTTGCGTGTGATCGGGTGTATTCATTCCGTCAATTCTGTTGAAAAACATTTCTTAAACAGAAGCAAACAGAACGAAATGGGGATAAACATACCTGAATTTGTCCAATAGAAACTCATGTTTGGAACAGTTGAACAACTAATGACTACACCCTAGATCAGCTAAATGCAGGCAAGAGTGTGCAAGGCGGTATTGAATGTGTTATTGTCTGTCACCTTGAATACTCAAATTCCTCTCGACCTGTGCACCTACGTTGTAAACGTTCATTCATAGGCTAAGTTGATAGGTAAAAGGAACATTGAGTATCGTGTAGTAGCCTAAACCTACCAATGTTACACTGATGTTACCAATGTTACACTGAGCTGGGTGAATGGATGACAGTGAATGACAGTCATCCAGTCATCCAATATGCTGCAATAGAAATAAGGCCATGCTCATGAAAAAAAAGAGTCGTCCTCACTCGTCTTAAAACGGCACCGACCGCCACTGTTGTGTGTGTGTGGCCGGCGCCTTTTACAGAACTTACCAGCTACTTTTCTGCTAAGTCATCCTCACCCACAGCCGTATACAATCTTACAGAACATCTTGATATTTACTGAGCTTGTCCTTGACTCCACCTTCTTCACACTGTTTGTCGGCACACTTTACACTCTTACTCACACAGGAAAACACACTCCAGAAACAACACTATGGTGCAGTTATAGAGCAGCCACAGAAATGTTTGTAAGGAGAAGAGTCATACGTAGTGTGTATGTATTGTGTTTAGAGGCCTGGCTAAATGTAAATATAAAAGGTTGCTGCCATCATATAACATGGTATTACTCAGGCTATGACCAGCGGTGTAGTGGAGTTGACCCATCTATTTGCATTGAAAGTATAGGAAGTGTTTCTGTTTTCACTGCGACTGTCAGTTGGAGTTTCCTAACCACAACGTCCCTATTTACAGTTTAAGAAAGAACAAGTGGTATGTGTTGAGGTCAGAGAGACTCAAGCTAAATATGGTAATGTCGGTTGGAATGTAGAGCAAGATTGCGAAAGTGTTGTTTTGTCTTTGTATTGGGTTCAGGAGGCTAAATGCAGTCGTAGGCCTACTGTTCACCAACTACAATGACATGACTCAAGGTATATGTTGGAGTGCTTGTTCAGTCTCAGAGCCAATAGAACCACAGTGCCAAAATAAGCTCTGAATCCACTGTTTGGAAAGACTATTTAACAATGAGGTGACAGGTAGCATAGTGGTTAGAGCGTTGGGGCAGTAACTGAAAGGTTGCTGGATCACATCCCCGAGTTGACAAGGTAAAAATCTGTCGTTCTTCCCCTGAATAAGGCAGTTAACCCACTGTTCCCCCCGTAGCCTGTCATTGTAAATAAGAATTTGTTCTTAACTGACTGGCCTAGTTAAGAAATGGCAGTGTTTTGAAAAGAGAGAGCTTAAAGTAACTGTCCTGTGAAATTCTCGCTTTTAAAAGTTCATATTCTGTAAACTCATACCCAAATAATGCTTTGTGAATTGTAGAAAAAACACTTCAAAAACCCAACCTCGGCAGATAAACTGGCCAATCAGCGGTCTATTCGCATTAATATTTTTTATGACCGGTATATGCCCACGCCATTCTAACACAGAAAAGCTGCTTTTTAACATACTTATTTATTTATTTTTAAATTGGAAGGAAAACTGTTACGACTGTCTGGTTCCTCCTCCTTGGATGAGGAGAAGGAGTAAGGGTCGGACCAAAACGCAGCGGTAGATGAAGACATGATGAATTTATTTAACAAGACGAAAACGAAACCCGCTTGAATAACTACAAAACAACAAAACGAACTAAACAGACCTGAACATGTGAACTTACATAAACACGAAGAACGCACAAACAGGAAAAACGAATGAGACAGTACCGTGTGGTGCAACAAAACACAGACACAGCAACAATCACCCACAAACAAACAGTGAGAACAGCCTACCTTAAATATGGTTCTCAATCAGAGGAAACGTCAAACACCTGCCTCTAATTGAGAACCATATCAGGCAACACATTAAACCCAACATAGAAACACAACAGATAGAATGCCCACCCCAACTCACGCCCTGACCAACTAAACACATACAAAAACAAGAGAAAACAGGTCAGGAACGTGACAAAAACTAATTCACTCATATTGTAATTAATTATAGTTCATCTTTCATATAAATGTGGAAACATTGGAAAGTTACTTTAAGAGATAGCCTATATCATTTTAAGGAGAGAGCAAGTACGGACATCATTTGCTATTCAGACAAAGGTTAGGTTGCCCATAATTATGTGTTTTCATGTGTTTTCCGGATGTGTTTCATTTTCAAACCCATTGTGTATATGCTTTAAACCGCTATAGACCTGCAAACTGAAATGTCGGTGTCGTCTTAATTGGAAGGCTGATTATGAGATGGTTGAGAGGGATCAGATTGTTCTGAAGGTTGTTGAGGCGTAACGGTAGCTCAGGCCAGAGTAGACTCTGCGCTGCCGAGTCCCCAACAAGTGGATCTTCCGGTTTTCAAGGGAAATAGAAAGAGAGCTTCCGCTTTTGGACGTTAACAAGACGACACTCCATCTTAACTCCTCATCCACATTTACTGGATTGGATGAACAGTGCAGAAGAGAACCTCACTGACAGTTATTTTTCTTCTCATCAAGACCAGTATATAGGGGATCTAGTTTCAGGCATTTATTTGTACGCCTGCTACATTAGGTTTGGCCAGAGAGAGAGAACGTTAAGTGAGAGAGACCCCACTGCCCTTCTCTGGCTGGTGGCGAATAGAAAAGTTTGTTTGACCCCGTGGGGAACGGACGGTGGGAGCCTCTCCTCACGTGCAACAGGGTGTTGGTGATGTGTTACATGGAAAGATCTGGGCTAAAAGCTTCTGTAGACTCACTGTATGTCAATGTAACAAGTCTCAGACAGAGATAAATAATATATTTTTAAATATTTAAACTTATTTAACTAGGTAAGCCAGTTAAGAACAAATTCTTATTTACAATGACGGCCTACCCCGGCCAAACCCTAACCCGGATGACACTGGACCAATTGTGTGCTGCCCTATGGGACTCCCAATCACGGCCGGATGTGATACAGCCTGGATTCAAACCAGGGACTGTAGTGACGCCTCTTGCACTGAGATGCAGTGCCTTAGACCGCCGCGCCACTCGAGATACCAATATCTGTAAACTAATATAATTTTTTATTTTTATAGGGGGTAGATCAACTTTAATATTGAAGATAAATTGTGGCTTCTATCAATGTAATTGTCTGCATCATTTCCCATATATATTTTGGGGTAAATATATATATATTATTTTTAAAATATATTTTCCTTCTTTATTATTCGGAGCTAGTACTTGGTTGCACAACCTTAGGCCAAGATAACTGACATCAAATTATTCTTGCAGCCATCAGTGAGTATGTTTACATGGACACTAATAATTTGATATTAAACTGATTATGGCAGAAGGCCGAGTATGGCATTATTCACGTAAACACCTTACTCTGCTTATCTTAATCGGCGTAAGGTCATAAATAATGTAAGCATAGGACGATTTCTGAGCAATCTTTTGAATTTTAAATGACTCTAAACAGCTTCGGCATTACAGCGGTGTGTATTTGATCTGCGCATGTGCCAGCACCAGTAGCGCAATCCTCCCTCTTATGCATGAGAGTGTTCGGTGAGTTTGGAAAAACTGAAAGTCTGCAGCTTAGAAATCATTTTCACATACAAAAGTTATATTTCCGATCTCAGAACTAAATATTCTTTGCAAAATGAACATGGTCATTGTAGTAGAACGTTTATTTTGATTAGCCATTTTCAGCATCAAAAGTCACATCAGGTAGCCTAATTTCCAATGAAGCATTCTCCCTGTAATCAAAGATGGGGGAGCTTTGATAATGCTGTGGGGTTACTTTGCTGCCTCCGGTACTGGGGGCCTTGAACGATCATCAGGTGTTTTGAAGTCAAATGTTCAACACAGTGTCTAAAAACTGGGTCTCCATTGAAGGTTGTGGGTCTTCGAGCAGGACAACGATCAAAAAGCCAACACACACATCAAAAAGCACCCAGGAATGGTGCTTTTGATAATGAGATGCTGGACGGTGTCGTGTCTTTGCTATCGTTAAATTGAAGACTTACTAGTTTTTATCATAGATTCCTATAATTAGGGATTACGCGACCACTTGAGTAATAGCGTAACTAATTAACTATGAATTCGAGGGCACCAGGGAAAGTTATTAGATTACAAGGTTATTATTTCCCAATATAACCTTTCCGATATTTTCCTATCTGATCAATGGTCTTCTAATTCAATTTGTATTTATTCTACCTTTCGTCAGTCTCATTCCAAACGTCGTAAATCGCTGATCTGCACGAACCCAGTCTTCACTATGAGTCATCCATACATCAATTGTCTTAAATCATTTATTTATTACTAACTAATTAATTCACAGAAATGCATAAACAAACAAACTTAAAATAGTTACATGAAATGGTGGAAGGAATATGCCCTAGTGGGCTAAACCGGCATGGCGGCTGTTAGACAAAAGGGAAAGTTGCGTTCGACTAAGAATTCACTACAGAGTCCATAATTATAACAATTGACATGCTAATCCTTACACATGAACGCTCACTCATTCGGGAACAATTGCAATCAATATATATATAGTTACGTCCAGTGTGTGTGTCATTGGAGAGAAGTTCGTTTTGGTTGGAGTGAAGTTCTGTCTCGGTTGTGTATTGTTCAGATGGACATTCGTTAAAGAATGATTGTTTCGGCGGTTGTCTTTCTTCGCGTTCAATGATACCGAATTCCTAGCTGCAGACTAGAAGTCAATATCAAAGACTTATGATTCGTATAAGAGTTTTAACCACGTGGTATAGAAAGTAATTCTACTCAACCTTCGTTCTCCTCCTTGGAGGATAACATGGTCTGGGGTAATTTCTTAAGAGTTGGCTTTTATTCAGATAGCAGAGAGGGGTGGTCCCATGGTCTCTGACCCAACTGGCTCAGGGGCGGTCCTTGGATTTAGTTCAAATACAACCAAATAGTTCAAATACAAATACAATTGTATTTTCCTTCATTAAACAGTTCAAAATCATATTACACAATTATACAAACAGTATCATACTCACTCATTCATTTTATACAACAAACAGATGTTAACCTCATATCTGAGGTTATTATATAAACAGCGGTATGGCAATGTGGTCCCACAGTCTCAAGTGAGTTTCTCACATGGTGACCAATGGACATGTTAATAGCTGGACTGTCCACCGGCCTTTAATACTTTTTCCGGAACATGAAATCTGTTCGTACCTCAAGTTCTGTGAGGTGGAAGAGAATTCCTTTGTCCTGAAAGTTTACCCTCTCTCTTAATACTGTTTAGCCATGAGGAGATCCTCAGGAATTTACAACGTCTCTCTGTGATCACAGCATGGGTTGAAGGAGGAAAGGGGGAGGCAGGGAGAGGGGGATGGGGTTTGCTATACCCACGCAGGCAACGTCATGACAACGGTTCTGGAGTGACCAGTGAAGAGTCCAGATCTAAATCACATCCAAAACCTACGGCGAGATCTGAAACCATCAGTTGGTGGAGGGCACCCCTCAAATATTGAAGACTTAGAGCAGTTTGCTTCTGAAAAGGGGGCCAAATTGTCAGTTGAAAGGTGCAGCAAGCTACAGGAAGTGTTTGTCTGCAGTTATCTTGGCAAAGGCTGTGAAACCAAGTACTAGCTCCGGGGTGCCGATAATTTTGTACATGTCATTTGTCTTTATTTTCTAAATTCAAATTGTAAACTCATGTTTACAAAAATAAAATTGATTCTGCAATGTGTGGTGATCCAATGTTTATGATCAATTTCAAGTTATTTTAAAGGCTGTTATTTATGAAAAGTGCAAGGGTGCCAATATATTTGGCGGCATCTGAATCATATCTTTGACATCATCTAGGCCTCTTCAACTCATTTTCTGTCTGTTCTCGATCACTACACTATTGCTACAATTATAGTTTTAGCAGGACTGAAGCCTCTGTGGTTCCCACAGTTGACTGTCATGTTTTGTCATCTTCATTCTTAATCTTCACTGTTAAATCACTCTTAATCTCACATCTCTGGTATCGCTGTAAATGACTTCCTGACTGACAGTATATGTACGTGCATGTGTGTGGGAAGCTGGTATCACTGTAAACGACTTCCTGACTGACAGTATATGTAAGGGATAGTTGATTTAAGTCATAATGCCCGAGAAGCAGGGGTTGGGTGGATATATTGGCACGGGTGTTGTTAGGCCCGAGACAAAGTCGCTGACCCAGTCAATCAGTAAACAGCACCTATACATCTAAGGAAGGTCCAATAAACCTCCTTGTTATTCAGAAGAGGCGGTACTAACAATCAGTTATGCGCTATGACAGAGAGACAGTGGTTGCATTCCAAACACTTAAAAGACACACCCTATCCCCTCAGCCCTCAATTTAAGTGGACACTTCTAATGACATATGACGTCTGACGAGTATACACTTGCAGGGCAAGGGGCGAGGGAGGAAGGATTTTTTTATTTTTTTTATTCATCCCGCGATGATTGTGTTTTCAGCCACTGGTAGCTTGTGGGTGCTTTATATGCGCTATAGTCAATTAGGATTGCATGTCTACTTATATTAACTATATAATTATTCATATACGCCTACTGTATGATAGCTAGCAAATTAATTAGCTAACTAACGTTAGCCTGCCTAGCTACTTCTGAAGAAGGAAAATGTTATATTTCCAAAAGCTAACCAAACAAAAACATCACTTTTATGAGACGTGTTTGTGCATTAGTAGCACAATTTCTAACTTATTTCCGTTCGTTTTTACTTACACTTGTATGTTGGCTCCATATTGATGTTGAGGTTTTGGCTGACTTTTCTTAGAAATAGCCCAAAAACCCCCAATACATTTTGACCCGAGACATCGTTTTCAAAGCTGTCCAATTTGCTATAAAACCGTGAACATGGCAACACTGGCTATAATTCAATTCGCGATGATTGTACATCCGCTAAGTTGCACCGCGGCCGCCATGGCATTTATACAAATATATATTTCACTATGACCTGCTGCTGACTGTCAGGCAGTGAGGCAGGTTGTTGCTGAGTGAGTGGTGAGGAGAGCCGAAGGGGTGTGTGTTGAGCAGTGGTGGAAAAAGTACCCAATTGTCATACTTGAGTAAAAGTATAGATACCTTAATAGAAAGTTACTCAAGTAAAAGTGGAAGTCACCCAGTAAAATACAAAGGGGATTTTTTAAAACAATTATAAACCTGGTTTGAACCCTGAATGTGGTTTTGGCTGAAAGCTGTGGTATATCAGACCATGTACCACAGGCATGACAATACTTTTTACTGTTCTAATTACTTTGGTAACCAGTTTATAATAGCAATAAGGCACCCAGGGGGATTGTGGTTCTCCCACATGACTGGGTAAACCTTTTCAAGGAAGTAAATACGTTTAGAAGATGTAAAAAAAAGAAGAAAAGATGTATTATTAGCTAACTATAGTAGCTACAGTGCAGGCTAACTCAAATGAGCTGCTAAATGAGCAGCTACCTAACATCACATTAGCTAGCTATCTTGATGTATTTATCACTGTAAAAAACAAACACCAAATGCATTTGTAGGTAGCTAGATAACAGACATGGAGGAAGGTGAAAGGATAGCAGCCCCAACTGTCAAAGTGAGAGAGTAGGCTATTCTGGATGGGGCAGGTACTTTTGTGTAGTTCCTGTCCCTAGAAGTGAGGATGGAGATAATAGTAACATAATATTCAGTGCGGTGTAATTTGAGTATAATGAAGTCTGTTTCTTGTGAGGTTTTCTGTCCTCAGATACAGAGAGCTGTGAAAGCCTGTCTACAGATGAAGAGGTCCCAATGAAGAGCAGTGGGTCTCAGTCCTGGGGACTCAAAGAGGTGCACATTTTTGTTTTTGCCTCAGCACTGCACAGCTGATTCAAATGATCAACTCATCATCAAGCTTCAAGTGGTATTTATGTATTCATTTGTGACGCTTCCTTGATATGATCCTGTTATTGTCACATGCATCTATCAATCTAATGTTATCATGATTTGTTATCAGGGATATTATACTTCAATAATCCACAATGACCTGGTGATGACCCGTTCCTGTAGGTTCATGCTCTACAACATTCGCAGAGTACGACCCTGCCTCACGCAGGAAGCGGCGCAGGTCCTAATCCAGGCACTTGTCATCTCCCGTCTGGATTACTGCAACTCGCTGTTGGCTGGGCTCCCTGCCTGTGCCATTAAACCCCTACAACTCATCCAGAACGCCGCAGCCCGTCTGGTGTTCAACTTTCCCAAGTTCTCTCACGTCACCCCGCTCCTCCGCTCTCTCCACTGGCTTCCAGTTGAAGCTCGCATCCGCTACAAGACCATGGTGCTTGCCTACGGAGCTGTGAGGGGAACGGCACCTCCGTACCTTCAGGCTCTGATCAGGCCCTACACCCAAACAAGGGCACTGCGTTCATCCACCTCTGGCCTGCTCGCCTCCCTACCTCTGAGGAAGTACAGTTCCCGCTCAGCCCAGTCAAAACTGTTCGCTGCTCTGGCACCCCAATGGTGGAACAAACTCCCTCACGACGCCAGGTCAGCGGAGTCAATCACCACCTTCCGGAGACACCTGAAACCCCACCTCTTTAAGGAATACCTAGGATAGGATAAAGTAATCCTTCTAGCCCCCCCCCCCCCTTAAAAGAGTTAGATGCACTATTGTAAAGTGGTTGTTCCACTGGATATCATAAGGTGAATGCACCAATTTGTAAGTCGCTCTGGATAAGAGCGTCTGCTAAATGACTTAAATGTAATGTAAATGTGATGTAAAAGTCTAATAATGACATTATCTTCCATATTCCTACAGATACCTTGTAACTGGAGATTCTTTCAAAACAATTGCCGACAGTTAACATGTGTAGGACACTGCAAGGTTGGGTGACCAGGGCCATCTGGGACTGCCTCCTGGAGGAATTCAGGTGTATGAAGGCTACCTGTGTCCTGCATAACTTCATGAGGATGGACACGAGGACAAGGAGGGGATCTGCAGCTTGCCGACGTGTTCCAGAGGATAGTCTGCTGCTCTGCAGGATGTTTCAAGGATGGGGTCCAACAACGCAGCAAGAGAGGCTATCCGTGTGCGGGAGATCTTCACCTCCTATTTCTTCAAAGAGGGTGCTGTTCCCTGGCAACACCATAGACTACACTATGCACAACCAAAGGCTCTTTTAAGAGTATTCTTCCATTTACTTAGCTATATCAACTGCAGTTATTCAATTCCCAGTTTCTCTCCCTTCTACTTCTCAGGTGAGGGTGCTGTTTAGGTAAGGGTGTGATGTCTGTACAAAAACAAAACAGGCTATTTTAAATCACCCATATTGAAAGAATTTAGAACAATTAGATACCCTATAACCCACACACTCCTGTATCAATCTGATTGATGGATTGTGTTGTGTAGTAAGCAGGCTCACCATCAAAGAATAGGCAAGAGGGCCAACCATGGAGAACAGTAAGACACTTCTTTATTTCTATAACTACGCAAAATTGTTTGTCCTCGTGTGTCCGTTCATGTTTTTCAGCATAAAGTACTCTGCAGCCACTTTGTGTGTGGCCTCAGCTGGTGTCCACACTGT
Organism: Salvelinus alpinus; assembly: GCF_045679555.1. Taxonomy (NCBI): domain Eukaryota; kingdom Metazoa; phylum Chordata; class Actinopteri; order Salmoniformes; family Salmonidae; genus Salvelinus; species Salvelinus alpinus. The sequence continues at coordinate 6,307,404 of NC_092097.1, forward strand.
TCAACAGGAATCTATAATTACCTTATTTTCTCAATAACAGTCTCTCTCCTTCACGTCATCCCTCTCTCCACCCTAAATCCTCTAGGTCATATCAGCTGTGTCGGTGAACCCCTCCCGCATCTGAACTGGCTACGTAGAGGGCACAGCATGATCAGAGGTGAGAGGTCAGGCCAACAGGAAGTATTAAAGAGATGCTTTACATTGAAATACAGATAGAGATGTAGTAGTCCCAGAGTTAATGATCCAAGGTCAGTTTTGCATTTCACCTCCTGATTATAGGACTGACAGTTAGAATATTTAAAAAAACACAAGGCTTAAACATGCTCTCTCTCCATCTGTAGGTATGTGTTGATGTGAGAGAGGATGCCAACCCCCAGTCCAGTCATCACCACCTCACCTGCTCTTAAGATAACCTTCGGGCCGGCTAGAGACACTATTATGTAATTGTGATGAACTGAGAGAATATTAGGGTAGCAATGTGATTCATATGCTGCCTTCATCCTCTGTTCTTAACTCTTTCCCATCTCTTCACCACCTCTTTCTTCCTCTGTTTTTATAATGCACAACAGATGTGCATTGTAGTAAAGATTGAACTCGTATTTATAATATTACAATATGTATAATGCATGTAATTTTACCACTTGAATAATGAACTTTTCAATAAAGCGTTTCACATTTGCTACTGGTTGAAATGAAGTCTCATTTGATGAAATACTACACCTATCCTGTGTTTATCAGATCAATGCAGATTAAGGAAATTAGATATTGAGATGAACCGGTTTTACTGTATTTTTTATTTATTTCACCTTTATTTAACCAGGTAGGCCAGTTGAGAACAAGTTCTCATTTACAACTGTGACCTGGCCAAGATAAAGCAAAGCAGTGTGACAAAAACACAGAGTTACACATGGGATAAACCAACGAACAGTCAATAACACAATAGAAAAATCTGTATACAGTGTGAGCAAATGAAGTAAGGAGGTAAGGCAATAGGCCAATAGTGGAAAAGTAATTACAATTTAGAAATTTACACTGAAGTGATATGTGCAGATGAGGATGTGCAAGTAGAAATACTGGTGTGCAAAAGAGCATTAAAACTAAAACAAATATGGGGATGAGGTAGGTAGTTGGATGGGCTATTTACAGATGGGCTGTGTACAGCTGCATTGATCGGTAAGCTGCTCTGACAGTTGACGCTTAAAGTTAGTGAGGGAGACATAAGTCTCCAACTTCAGCTATTTTTGCAATTCGTTCCAGTCATTGGCAGCAGAGAACTGGAAGGAAAGGCGGCAAAAGCAGGTGTTGGCTTTGGGGATGACCAGTGAAATATACCTGCTGGAGCACGTGCTATGGGTGGGTGTTGCTATGGTGACCAGTGAGCTGAGATGAGGTGGAGCTTTACCTAGAAAATACTTATTATAGAAGACCTGGAGCCAGTGGGTTTGGCGATGAATATGTAGCGAGGACCAGCCAACGAGAGCATACAGGTCGCAGTGGTGGGTAGTATATGGGGCTCTGGTGACAAAAGAGATGGCACTGTGATAGATTACATCCAATTTACTGAGTAGAGTGTTGGAGGCTATTTTGTAAATGACATCGCCGAAGTCAAGGATTGGTAGGATGGTCAGTTTTACAAGGGTATGTTTGGCAGCATAAGTGAAGGAGGCTTTGTTGCGAAATAGGAAGCCGATTCTAGATTTAATTTTGGATTGGAGATGCTTAATGTGAGTCTGGAAGGAGAGTTTACAGTCTAGCCAGACACCAAGGTATTTGTAGTTGTCCACATATTCTAAGTCAGAACCGTCCAGAGTAGTGATGCTAGACGGGCGGGCAGGTGCGGGCAGCGATCGGTTGAATAGCATGCATTTAGTTTTACTTGCATTTAAGAGCAGTTGGAGGCCACGGAAGGAGAGTTGTATGGCATTGAAGCTCGTCTGGAAGTTAGTTAAACAGTGTCCAAAGAAGGGCCAGAGGTATACAGAATGGTGTCGTCTGCGTAGAGGTGGATCAGAGAATCACCAGCAGCAAGAGCGACATCATTGATGTATACAGAAAAGAGAGTCGGCCCGAGAATTGAACCCTCTGGCACCCCATAGAGACTGCCAGAGGTCCGGACAACAGGCCCTCTGATGTGACACACTGAACTCAGTCTGAGAAATAGTTAGTGAACCAGGCAAGGCAATCAGAGAAACCAAGGCTGTTGAGTGTGCCCAAATTAAATGTTAGCTATCTGGCTAACATTTATCATAAATTAGCTTTATGATAAAAAAATATGCATAATTGTTTGTTTCTACATTAACATATTCCTATCAAGTGTACATTTTTTGCATGATTCATTATGTTATAATCACTTACATTTGCTTTCATCCTAGTATTTTTGTCAGCCATATTTGCTGAAGAAAGTCTCTAGCCTTGGGTCACATAGCTTAATATTCATCATGGGAACCATTCGATATGATTGGTCATCGCTCAGCGGTCTCCGCTGGTGATATGCATAACGTTGGGAAAAGTTTATTTTTCGCCACCTCTTGCACCATGTTCGCACTGCCCAAAACGTCCCCGCCCTCTTCGCTTCTCACCGCTTTCCTTCTATTGAAAATGAATGGGAAGCGGTGTTTCACCGCGCGGCATCTTGTGCTAGTGTACACGGGGCTGTAGCCATAGTATATTGGCCATATACCATAACCCCTTGTGCCTTATTGCTTAAAAACCTCTCTGGACCACCCATCCCAGATCCGGGATAACTGTCATCAGAAACGCTGACTAGCATAGCCTAGCCTAGCGCCACAGGTATATAATATAATATAATATCATGAAATCACAAGTCCAATACAGCAAATGAAAGATAAAAATCTTGTGAATCCAGCCAACATGTCCGATTTTTAAAATGTTTTACAGCGAAAACACAACATATATGTATGTTAGCTCACCACAATATCCAAAAACACACCGCCATTTTTTCACAACAAAGTTAGCTTTCACAAAACCCACAAATAGAGATAAAATTAATCACTAACCTTTGAACAACTTCATCAGATGACAGTCATATGACATCATGTTATACAATACATTTATGTTTTGTTCGATAATGTGCATATTTATAGCCAGAAATCGTGGTTTTACATTGGCGCCATGTTCAGAAATGGCTCCAAAATAGCGAAAGTAATTACAGATAGCCACGTGAAATACAGAAATACTCATCATAAACTTTGATGAAAGATACATGTTTAACATATAATTAAAGATACACTGGTTCTTAATGCAACCGCTGTGTTAGATTTAAAAAAATAACTTTAGTAAAAAGCACAGCATGCAATAATCTGAGACAGCGCTCAGCCATTCTCCGCCATGTTGGAGTCAACAGAAATACGAAATTACATCATAAATATTCCCTTACCTTTGATGATCTTTCATCAGAATGCAGTGCCAGGAATCCTAGTTCCACAAGAAATCGTTTTTTTGTTTAATAATGTCCATTACTTCTGTCGAATTAGCAACTTTGGCTAGCATGTGTAGTTCACGTGTCCATAGAACTTTACGCTAATGAACGAAAACTTCAAAAAGTGATATTACAAATCGAATAAACTGGTCAAACTCAGTTGAGAATCAATCTTCAGGATGTTTTTCTCATATATATCCAATAACGTCCCAAACGGAGCATTTCTTCATGTCTATATAATCCATGGCAGAGAAGGACATCACATTCCCAGTGTGCGTGACCAAGAACTGGAAATCTGCCTGACCTGTCACTCCAATGGCTCTCATCCGGTCCCACATCAAGCTAGATGCTTCATTCCACGTTCTACTGCCTGTTGACATCTAGTGGAAGGCGTATGAAGTGCATACAGATCCATAAATATAGGAGAATTGAATAGGCGATGCCTTTCACAGCGACCCATTTCAGAATTTTCACTTCCTGTTTGGAAGTTTGCCTGCCATATGAGTTCTGTTTTACTCACAGATATAATTCAAACAGTTTTAGAAACTTCAGGGTGTTTTCTATCCAATAGTAATAATAATATGCATATCATATGATCTAGGACAGAGTACGAGGCCGTTCAATTTGGGAAACAATTCATCCAAAAGTGAAAATGTCGCCCCCTATCCCTAAGAAGTTTTAATCATAGCAGTCAAACCAGTTAAACCGACATCCGTTGATGGAAAATGATCTGGCGAATTTAATAACGGTGAATTATATTTTTTCGTGCGACATATTCAAATTCCTTTTATGTCATTTCATTCCTCGAAATTATTATTATTTTGAAGAAAACAGCATTTTGCTTCTAACGCCGTTATTACAAGTTACTACGATATTCCTTCTTAATTTGCTCGATAACGTTATGGAAAAAGGGGCTGGAATTTTTTGCGGACATTGAACTACAGCGAAGGGAAATAAAAACTGTCACTATTGGACTTAGACATAATGTCATTCATAGAACGGGATAGTAGCAGTGTGAACGGACACTGACAGTGTGAAGTTGGCAACACTAACAATTAGCCACAATAGCAGACAGTGTTAATTTACGCAAATACAGCTATTCTGGAAACTCATGAGCATATCGCTAGCTCTGACTATAGAAGCAGATTACTAACTCATTCTAGCTGAAGATCATTTGTTTGGTAACTGATATGCGAGAAGCAAACTTGTGATTTCACAGTGACTCTAAAAGAAAGAACATTGTTAGCTCATGAGAGAAAGGAGTTCCATGATATTAATGTACTTCTTTCCTTGAGCTGTTCTTGTCTATTAATGTTCTGTATTATGTTATGTTTCATGCTTTGTGTGGACATCAGGAAGAGTAACTTCTGCTTTTGCAACAGCTAATGGGGATGCTAATAATATACCAAAATACCAAACATACTTGGCTGGACAGCAACAAAAAAAACTTTAAAGGCATTTTTCTCAGTTTCACTGTTTGCATAGTTACTGCTCTTTGCCTTTGTAGGGCAGAGCGGGTAACTGCAGTCTAAATATGCTGAAACAAAGACACACTGCAGGAACTTCATTTACTGCCGTTTTCCTTGGATTTTGTAGTTACTGTAAATTTCATACTCCATTTTCTCTTTAAAGCTAAAATAATGTCACTTTTGGGTGACCCAACCAAATTGTCATAGAAATATGATTTATAGATCTTTCATTGTCATTGAAAGTAAGTCCAAGAAGTAGTAGATCTGTTCTAATTTATGTGCACTCTTTCATCACGTCCCGTTCTTAAGTTGTCTTTTAACTTTCAGTTTTGTAAACCAGCTTCAAACAGCTGAAAATACAATATTTTTGGTTATGGACAATACATTGCACAGCGATTTAGACGGTACAATGATTCTCTACACAATGTCTACTTGTCTTGTCACTTAAACTGAAATTAGGCGAACTATTAGAATTGTAATAGTTGGCCTTGGAGAAATGGCGGATCGATTTCTGCATTAGTAAACCTTAAACCAGGACACTTTATCACAACATAAAACAATTACTAAAATAGTCATTTATCAGCGTAGTAACAAACCTCCACCCACGCGACCCCAAACTGTTCACAACCTCTTGTTGGCAAAGAAAAAATGGTGCAGTTTTAAAGCTATGTTCCTGCAATTCTACACATTTTTCCATGTCTTGTGAGTTTAGATGATACCAGGGGTAGAAGCACGACCGAATTCAATAATATATTTATAGACCATCTCAGTGTTGGAGTCTGGATAGATAGCTAGAGTAAAGACAGGATCTGACAGTTAATCTGATATTAGTCTGAATCACTCTGTGATTGGAGATGGAGAAGAGAGAGAGCGAGAAAGCGGGGATGGATGAAGAGAGTACAGGACGGTGAGAGTGTAAATGTCTACAGTAAGACTGCCGTAGTTACTAGTACTGGCACTGCCAACCACAACATCATGCCATTTCCAAAGTAGACGAATAGTTAAACGTGTCTGTACTGGCACATATTTAGTGAGGTATTTTCTCATGGCGGGGAGCCAACACCAACTTCCCTTCCCACATTAGTGACAGCCAGTCAGTTGTGACACATTACCCAACCTTCTAAAGAATCAGTTCCTGAACATGGCCTTATTTCTATTTAAACCATATTGGATGACTCATTCATATTCCAGTCACCCAGCTCAATGTAACATCGATAGCTTTAGGCTATTACATGATACTCAGATTTTCCCTATAGGACTACCCATCATGAAGTTGCGACAACCTAGTCTATGAACGAAAGTTTACAATGTAAACTCAAGTTGAGGGAGCGTGGAATTGACATGCTGACTGCAGGAATGTCCACCAGAGTTGTTGCAGAGAATTTAAAGTACATTTCTCTACCATGACGTCGTTTTAGAGAATGTGGCAGTATGTCCAACTGGCCTCACAACATCTATCCACTCAGCCCAGGACCTATTCGGCACATGTGACAAATAAAATGGGATTTGATTTGACATTTTGATGCCTTCAAAATAAACCAAACAATTTATTAAACGTTATGTTTTGTTCTACTGATGTACAACCTAATACACATTTCCAAAGTTAAAGAAGAATTATAGAAAATTATCCTAATGAATAAAAAAAACAAAGATGTCTTGATTGTTTATGTCTTAGCCCAGAGTTAACATTTAGTTGAAAGTACCTTTGGCATCCATTACAGCTGTGAATCATATTGAATAAGATTCTACCAACTTTGTACAACTCTTCAGGGCAACATACACACTACATGACCAAACGAGTCGTCCGTCGGACTACCAAATGGCGAAGCATGATTTATCACTCCAGAGAACACGTTTCCAATGCTCTCGAGCTTTACACCACTCCAGACTACGCTTGGCATTGCGCATGGTGATCTTAGGCTTGTGTGCGGCTGCTCGGCCATGGAAACCCATTTCATGAAGCTCCGGACGAACAGTTCTTGTGTTGACGTTGCTTCCAGAGGCAGTTTGGAACTCGGTAGTGAGTGTTGCAACCGAGGACAGATTTGTACGTGCTATGCGCTTCAGCGGTCCCATTCTGTGAGCTCACCACTTCACGGCTGAGCCGTTGTTGCTCCTAGACATTTCCACTTCACAATAACAGCACTTGCAGTCAGGCCAGCTCTAGAAGGGCAGACGTTTGTTGAATTTACTTGTTGGAAAGGTGGCATCCTATGACGGTGGTACGTTGAAAGTCACAAAGCTCTTCAGTAAGACCATTCTACTGCCAATGTTTGTCTATGGCGATTGCTTGGCTGTGTGCTCGATTTTATACACCGGTCAGCAACGGGTGTGACTGAACTAGCCGAATCCACTAATTTGAAGGGGTGTCCACATGCTTTTGTAGATATAGTGTATGACAGTGAAAAGAATGAAGCCTGTGTTAAAAGAAAATCCACTCCAAATCATCCATTCTGTTTGCAACAAGGCCATTTACAAATACTGCAAGACAAAAGAGCAAAGAAAATGTACTTTTTGGCCTAAATTTAAAAAAACGACAGGCTTGAGTCAAATCAAATACAAACCCTCTCTGTATTTATGTTGTGGTGGCAGAATCAAGTGATTGGTATGCTTGTGTTGGAATCGACTAAACTTTGAACATTAAGATTTAAAATAAATGATAGAGACAAAGCCTTCAAAAGAAAGAGTTTGTAAAAAGCCAGAAGGCTTTGGAATGTGTTTGACGGAGGAGAGCGATGTGTTGATATAGGGAAGACAGATGGATATCTGTGGGTCAGGAGGTGAGGGGTGAGGTCAGTTCCCCTTAAGGGAGTAATCAGGGTTGTTATCTGGTTACCTTCTATCCTGTGGAGCCATAAACTGTAAGGAAGAGGAGTGTCTTAAGTAGGATGCATATAAACTGTGATGTCTGAAATGTTTAGCGGTCTGATTTCAGCTGTAAAGAACCTTTGGGAAAGATTAAACTTGGTTAAAGCTTCTCTAGTGTCCGTGAGTTATTTACTCTGAAAAATAAGAACCTAACAGTTGGCGTTGTCGACAGGATTCACCACGATTTTTAAATCAAACCAAAGAGTCCAGATCAGTGGAACAGGAGCCGGCACAGCAAATAAGGTAGGCAAGTTCGTACACCTGTTACCACTCATTTTGACATCTTGGGGAGATGAGAATCGTAGGCTGAATAATTATGGAATACGGATTTAGGAAGCCTGAGTTTATTCAAAAGGCCCATTGTGTAACGACCGGTCGTAGCTTTATAGTAAATGGTAAGGCCCGGAAGGTAAACTCATACAGGCTGGTACCTGTAGGGTAAGTCCTAGGGGGTAACTCCCTAGTAGGTTGTTTCCAGCTAGTAAAATAAAGTCAATAGTAAATCCCAGTGGATTAATATCTGTGATTACTATTAATATCCAGGAAGGTAAGCCTGCGCAGGCTGGAACCTGCGAAGGGTGAGTCCTAGGGGGTAAATACCAGTAGGGTTGGTTCCCTGCATAGCTATAACGGGGTGAGAGCCTAGTTGTATTAGCCATAAAAGTGTGAATGGAAGGTTAGTTAGGTGTCCTGTTGGGGTGGTGAACCATGGCAGATTATGTGGAAATAGGAAGACAAGTGTGAATAATTTTGGTGATGTGTTATCAATAATAGGGATATTGGAGGAGATACGGCACAAAGACATTAATAAATCCGTATTCTCCAGTAATAGATTCGCAGACGTTTATGATATCGGTTTTAATACAAGGTATTACGTGCCGTGTCCAATTAATTATTATCCGGGGCAGTGTGTAGTGCTATCTTAGAAAATAGAAGGACTGGGAACGGGAGTGTATTGATAGAATTTACACTTCTGCTTTAATGACGAGGTCGAACCCTCTGATCAAAACGGTAATTGCGGGAGGAGTAGATTTAATTCAAGATGATGTTTTGAGAGTTGAATATGACTCCGCTCACCTCGCAGACGTACGAGGGGTTAATAGGACCATTGAGAAAAGCACTGAATATAGTTTCAATGGCCACGATAAAACTAAGAAACGTAACGAAAAAGCATCAAAGCGTAGGGAAACTGAGTCCTGTATTAGGTGTGGGGCTATTGGTCATTGGAAAAGGGAGTGTAAAGTGGGTAAGGAGCTTGCTATATTCGGAGAAAATGTTGCCAGGCAAGCGTTTGCATCATTTTCAAAAGCGCAACAACAAATGCTCCGGAAAGTAGGAGGAATGGAACTTTCACCTGACGGTGTATAGTCTCTGTTCGATCGATAGGTGGTACATAGAGATTACAGTTTCTATGTGAATGAAGACGTATGAGATAACGTTATACCGAACTGTTTAGTAAAGGCCAGGGATTAAATCTTGCGGAACACGGATGAGAAATTGGCTAAATTTGCGACAGGGAAAAGTATCACATTCAGCGGATAACAGGGGCACAATCTAAGGCGATACAATATATTACCCATGTCATTAAACATAGGACCAGTAACAATACCAGGATCATTTACATGGCAATGGGTATAGAACCGATGTGGAATGAGCGTAAAGAGAGAGAACAAGCTCAGGTGACAGACTCGTGTACGTGGAAAAAACGGAAGTATCTAATTGGATATTAAAATCGGGACATTATCAAGGGCCATGAAATGTGACAGGCAAAAGTTACATGTGCCGTTGGGAAATTGAACTGTAAACGATATCTGAAGAAGACCCGCTAGAATGATAAGTGCCGGGTGAAAGGGGGGGGGGGGGGTAATACGCCCTGCTAACAATTTAAACTGAAAATGCATTGAGATACTGATTTTTCTTTACCAGGTCACTCATGACAGGAAAACAGGGACAAAGGGGGCCTGTAATGAGAAGGGTTATGACCGGCAATAAAAGGTTGCTTATAAATGTGTGTTCTAACAGGGATGATGTGTGCAGAGTTGATAAACTGGAATTTGAGCCTTAGTCTCAAAGTAAGCACTGAGGTCAGTCATTCTAAATTCGGGTTTGGATAAGTGATAAAAAGTTTTCGTTGTGATTGGGATACTGCGAGAGAGAGTGGCTAAAGCACGATGAGGGGCTGGGGCGCTGCTAGCAGTTATGTGGCCGAGAGAGTTTCAGAAACTTCTCTAAGTGTCATCGTGAGGGTAGGTGGTTTGTTTGGGAGACTCACTGGATGATAGCTTGGGACGAACATACATATTTTTTTGTATTACCCTGTATTGAGAGTTAAGTTACATCGCATCAATGAGTTATTAAACATGTACTTTGTTTCTCTTTTCTTTTCAAGTCAATATGTGTTTAGGTTTTGTGGAACATGAGGGTGTTCATTGTTCCAGAGGGGGGAATGATGTATATTGACTAAATTGATTTGAGAATGTGTTAGTAGGTTTGTAAAATGTAGAAAATGCATTTGGAGTATAATGCCAATGACTCCAGTTTTATATTAAGTCCGCAAGCTAGATCCCAGCAATGTCTCATTGACGATAAGTGTACAATATTACGTATTGGATCTTTAAAAAAAAATACACATTTTACATGACCCTGCAGTTTACCTATAAAATGAGCTGATGGTGAAGTAGACATACATGGCATTCATATTACAAAATATATAAATAAGCTCTCCAAAATGAATTTCAATATAAAACTTAGACAAGATCCTGCAACCATGGAGAGGTAAATACCTGTATTTATGGAAAAATTGCCCTGATTAACTCCTTAGTCATATCTGTTTACTCACTTACTTATGGCACTGCCTACTCCTGATGACTTGTTTTTTCAAATAAAATATTTTGCTTTATCTGGGACGCTAAACCAGACAAAATAAAGCATGTCTATCTATATTATGAATTGGGTGGGTTGAGATGATGAATTAACTATAAAAGCACTTAATCTCTCTAAAAGCTTCACTTATTCAAAGGTTTTACTTGAACCCTAAATTGTTCTCAAGTAGATTACTAAGAAAAGCTCATCCATTGTTAAGAAATGTTTTTTTTTGCCTTTGTAGATTATATATTTTTCAAAGTATCTGTCTTTTTCAAACCAGCTTTACAGAGGTGGCTTCAATTTCCCCTGAAAAGAGAACAAATATCATGGCTGAACTCATGTGCTGGTTGATAAAATACCTGTATTTATGGGAAAGATGTTTGAAAAGGGTATTTTGTTCTTAAATTATATTGTAAGTTGGAATGGTAGAGTTATCAGAATTGTATGGGAAGGTCTGCTCAATCCAGGAGTACAACCAATTGATGACAATTGGGTTGGCGCCCCCCCTTGGGTTGTGCCGTGGCGGAGATCTTTGTGGGCTATACTCGGCCTTGTCTCAGGATGGTAAGTTGGTGGTTGAAGATATCCCTCTAGTGGTGTGGGGGCTGTGCTTTAGCAAAGTGGGTGGGGTTATATCCTGCGTGTTTGGCCCTGTCCGGGGGTATCATCGGATGGGGCCACTGTCTCCTGACCCCTCCTGTCTCAGCCACCAGTATTTATGCTGCTGTAGTTTATGTATCGGGGGGCTAGGGTCAGTCTGTTATATCTGGAGTACTTCTCCTGTTTTATCCGGTGTCCTGTGTGAATTTAAGTATGCTTTCTCTAATTCTCTCTTTCTCTCTCGGAGGACCGTGCCTCAGGACTACCTGGCATGATGACTCCTTGCTGTCCCCAGTCCACCTGGCCGTGCTGCTCCTCCAGTTTCAACTGTTCTGCCTGCGGCTATGGAACCCTGACCTGTTCACCGAACGTGCTACCTGTCCCAGACCTGCTGTTTTCAACTCTCTAGAGACCGCAGGAGCGGTAGAGATACTCTCAATGATCGGCTATGAAAAGCCAACTGACATTTACTCCTGAGGTTCTGACTTGTTGCCCCCTCGACAACTACTGTGATTTATGAACATTTGAACATCTTGGCCATGTTCTGTTATAATCTCCACCCGGCACAGCCAGAAGAGGACTGGCCACCCCTGATAGCCTGGTTCCTCTCTAGGTTTCTTCCTAGGTTTTGGCCTTTCTAGGGAGTTTTTCCTAGCCACTGTGCTTCTACACCTGCATTGCTTGCTGTTTGGGGTTTTAGGCTGGGTTTCTGTACAGCATTTTGAGATATCAGCTGAGAGAAGGGCTGTATAAATACATTTGATTTGATGACAGCATTACCCCAAAAACGGAGGCAGCGGGAGGAGGTAGGGAACTGGTCTGTCTGCCCAATATAAAGGATCAACTTGCGGAGGAATAAAAATAGGAAAGTATACCAGTTTCATTTGAGGACCAGGATGTTGACAACTGTGTCATACAGATTGCAAAAATAGTTGGGAAGAGATTTTTGATATACCGATTCCATGAGTTGATATATAAAATGATGCAAGATTCAAGACTTTCAACTAAAATTATTATGTAGAATACTTGCCACCAACAAAATGTTGAATATTTGGGGCATAGAATCATCAAAGCTCTGCAGATTTTGTTTTGAGGATACAGAATCAATAGACCATTTATTTTGATATTGCCCTCAGGCAGGCAGCCTGTTTCTGGTCTCAGGTTCAGAAATTGCTGAAAATGCATAGCATTGATCTAAAATTGCCCCTAGAAATAGTACTGTTAGGAGATCTGGAGAGACCGGCTCAGTCAATTACTAATACTCTATGTAAAAGTATTTATCTTCAACTCGCTATCTGTGGATTCTATTCGATTGAAATTGAACGTTAAACAGCATAGTTGAAAGACATGTTGCGTAGAAATCTGAGGGTGGCCAGCAGAGATAGGTGGGATGGGCTGAGGGTTGGAATGTGGAATTGGAGACAAGTGTGAATGGAGTTAGCATGATGGTCAAAGATAAGTTTTTAAAAAACATAGGGCCAGTGTTTTTACAGCGTTTGCCTGAGGCTGATGCCGTGCAGGTGTTTGTACACATGCGTATACACGGACACACACGTAATAGTGCCAGACATGCACTCAAACATATACAGCTGGCATTGCTGTTATGAATTTAGTTGTCCTTGATGTCCTTTTTTAATTAAAAAGTAGATTTGTAGAGAACCGTGCTACCATCTAAATAGCTGTGAAATGTATTTTACATAACCAAAAATATTGTATTTTCAGCTTTGAAGCTGGTGTACAAAACTGAAAGTAAATTTTTTTTTAAACTAAACTTAAGAACAGGAAGCAAAGAAATAGTGCACATAGAACAGCTACCGCTTCTTATACTTGCTTTCAATGAGACATCTATAACGCACATTGGTCGGGTCGCTCAAGAAGTTACACATTGTAGCTTTAAAGAGAAAATGGAGTATGAAATTAGCAGTAACTACAAAAACCAAGGCAAACGGCAGTAAATGAAGTTGTCCACCGTGTTTTGACTGCAAATGCAAAGCGCAGTAATTATGCAAACAAGGAAATGGCTTTAGAGTTGTTGTTTTTTGTTGCTGTCCAGACAAATATGTTGTAGTTACATAATACATCAGTGAATTATCATTTATATTATTATGGAGTACTTTTTTAAGTATATCAACCATGACCACTGATCTGACGTATGACCCCAACTATCACTGGCAAACATGGTTACCGACCTAACATTATATACTATTCTCTCCTTGTGGAGAAAAGCACACGCTAAATATAAATACACAAAGTAAGCAAAACAATGAAATACATAATTCCAACATTGCCTAAAATGATCAATAAGATAGACCTATATAACAAGTGAGATGTACAAACTATGACATAAGGAAACAATGAGCAGATGAGAGGCAAGCTGACATTAATGAGCGAGAGTCGATATGCCTATTGGTTCAGCACATTTGAAATGGAAAACGACAGAATTCAGAACATGGGCCGTTCTTACAGCATTTTCCGAGTACACCATTTCAGGACTGTTGGATAAATAACAGTGGCATATAAGCAGACAATGAAAACTCTTAAAAGATTAGATGACATTTCTCAAAAACAGGTTGTTACATGTGCACCACCAATTTAAAAAAAATTGGCTAAGTTCTGGAGGAGGAGAGGGGTCAAATTCTTGAAGTGAGACTAACTTCTTACTACACAACATACACTTAGTATTAATTCATTAGCTACAGTATACATATTGTGGCATGTAACCTTAGTTATGCAGCAGCATTTAACCTCACTAGGGTAGGGGGCACTATTTTCACCTCCGGATGAAAAGCGTGCCCAAAGTAAAACTGCCTGCTACTCAGGCCCAGAAGCTAGGATATGCATATAATTAGTAGATTTGGATAGAAAACACTCAAGTTTCTAAAACTGTTAAAATAATGTCTGTGAGTATAACAAAACTGAAATGGCATGCGAAAACCTGAGGAAAATCCATCCAGGAAGTGCCATTACTTTGAAATGGCTGTTTTTCCAATGAAAGCCTATCCACCATTTAAAGGGATAGGACCCAGATTCCGTTCCCTATGGCTTCCACTAGTTGTGAACAGTCTTTAGACATTGTTTCAGGCTTTTATTCTGAAAATGAGGGAGAATGTCAATGAGTGAGTGGACCCTGGGATGTCCTCAGAGCTGGTTACTGCGAGCGACCGAGAGCACGCCTTTCTTGTTTTCCTTTTATATTGACGAAGCTTTTGTCCGGTTGAAATATTGTCGATAATTTAGGCTAAAAACAACCTGAGGATTGAATATAAGCATCGTTTGACATGTTTCTACGAACTTTACAGATACAATTTAGAGTTTGTCTGCCTCTTGTGACCGCATAAGAGCCATTGGATTACTGAACAAAGTGCCAACAAAATGGAGGTTTTTGGATGTAAAGAGGTACTTTATCGAACATTTGTGTAACATGGACCAAGTTTTAACTTCCTGACTGATGTCTTGAGATGTTGCTTCAATATATTCACATAATTTTCCTGCCTCATGATGCCATCTATTTTGTTAAGTGCACCAGCCCCTCCTGCAGCAAAGCACTTCCACAACATGATGCTGCCACCCCCGTGCTTCACGGTTGGGATGGTGTTCTTTGGCTTGCAAGCCTCCCCCTTTTTCCTCCAAACATAACGATTGTCATCATGGCCAAAAGGTTCTATTTCATCAGACCAGAGGACATTTCTCCAAAAAGTACAATCTTTGTCCCCATGTGCAGTTGTAAACCGTAGTCTGGCTTTTTATATTGGTTTTGGAGCCATGGCTTCTTCCTTGCCGAGCGGCCTTTCAGGTTGTCAACATAGGACTCGTTTTACTGTGGATATAGATACTTGTGTACCCGTTTCCACCAGCATCTTCACAAGGTCCTTTGCTGTTGTTATGGGATTGATTTGCACTTTTCACACCATAGTACGTTCATTTCTAGGAGACAGAACGCGTCTCCTTCCTGAGCGGTATGATGGCTTCGTAGTCCCATGGTGTTTAAACTTGCGTATTATTGTTTGTACAGATGTACATGGTACCTTCTGGCATTTGGAAATTGCTCCCAATGATGAACCAGACTTGGAGGGCTAAAATGTTTTCTTCTGAGGACTTGGCTGATTTCTTTTTGATTTTCCCATGATGTCAAGCAAAGCAGCACTGAGTTTGAATGTAGGCCTTGAAATACATCCACAGGTACACCTCCAA
Source organism: Salvelinus alpinus (assembly GCF_045679555.1). Taxonomy (NCBI): domain Eukaryota; kingdom Metazoa; phylum Chordata; class Actinopteri; order Salmoniformes; family Salmonidae; genus Salvelinus; species Salvelinus alpinus. The sequence continues at coordinate 6,322,836 of NC_092097.1, forward strand.
TTGACTCAAATTACATCAATTAACCTTTGACAAATTTCTGGATTTTTCCAAGCTGTTTAAAGGCACAGTCTGTAAACTTCTGACCCACTGGAATTGTGAGAGTGAATTATAAGTGAAATAGTCTAAACAATTGTTGGAAAAATTGGTGGGCAGAACTGAAGCAGAGTGTGCGAGCAAGGAGGCCCACAATCCTGACACCAGCTCTGTCAGGAGGAATGGGCCAAAATTCACCCAACTTATTGTGGGAAGCTTGTGAAAGGCTACCCGAAACATTTTACCAAAGTTAAACAATTTAAAGGCAATGCTACCAAATACTAATTGAGTGTATGTAAACTTCTGACCCACTGGGAATGTGATGAAAGAAATAAAAGCTGAAATAAATCACTGACATTTCACATTCTTAAAATGAAGTGGTGATCCTAACTGACCTTAGACAGGGAATTTTTACTAGGATTAAGTGTCAGGAATTGTGAAACTGAGTTTAAATGCATTTGGCTAAGGAGTATGTAAACTTCCGACTTCAACTGTAGCAAAACATCATAATCTGATGGCCAGCCCTTCGTCCAGTTCCCCGCTGTCAAAACATCCCAGGCAGTCCTTTGATTGGTAGAAAGCAGGTTGTCTGGCATGCTGGACCCTGCAAGACCTGAAATGCACCACAAAATAATCTCAGCCCCCTTACAGTCGGACCGTGCATTCTGATGGCCTGACAGCCGTCATTACACTTGTGACTCCACTGAAACATGTATGGCGTGTTGCGCAAACCCTCAACCTTCCGGCTCAAAGCCCAGTGCACTATCGACTCTGCCACCATAGATATGCTGTTAGGTAGAGTCGATATCTCTTCTTACAAAACGAGGTAACCACAACACACAAAGCTAATTAGAATAAGACCTAGAGTATATGCAACGTTGCATTACTGCAGTCGTGATTTCCTCCAATCTCAGAGCACCTTGTGCTCATCGTAAGCAATCACTCCCCTATTGGAGTGAACGCAACACCATGCTACGCTCAACTCCACATGGAGTGAAAGAGGTATGTGACTGTAGGTGTTGGTAAGGATGACAGAGGCAGAATATACAGTTAACAGGTCATGTATTCCTTCACGCGGTAATTTAGGGAAAAGGGGCTGGACGGAACCAAAGCAAAGAAAGTTAGGAGAGGGGGGGGGGGGGCTCTACCCATTACTTACCTAACACCAACCAAAATACAGGGGATGGTCCACCCAGGTCTTACCTAGTGTGCATAGACATGGCACATACTACAAGTATATATATATATATATATATATGCCCACAGGCCTCTTGCCTAAGCACTCTTAAGGTGCCTTCCCCTTCCCCCCTGGGAACAAATGAAAAAGAATAAACTTAAAAAGTGAACAATTTCACTAATCAAAAACACAGTCCTATGGCATACACAAACATCAGAAGGACTGGCTACAAAATACTTTCAAAATTATACAGACCAACAACAAAACACAGGACATACCAAGAAACTCTCTCTCCACGCAACAACCAATACAGGACATACCAAGAAACTCTCTCCACGCAACAACCAATACAGGACATACCAAGAAGCTCTCGCCGAGCAAAATAAGACATACCAAAAAAGAAACTCTCTCTCCACGCAACAACCAATACAGGACATACCCAGAAGCTCTCTCTCCTCCTAACAAAGAAACACTGGCTTATATCCAGCGCAGAAGGAGTCTGTAATTGAAGACAACTGTATCCCCTGACGAGAGGGCGGGGTCAGAGCTCCAATTAGCAATGGGGTCAACCAAGCATTGAAAGTGGCTCATATTGCATTGATCAGATCAAAATTGCCACAGTAAATGGTCATGTTGATAGTGTTAACAGGGAAAACTACAGAACAGTAGCCACCAACCTTTTCTGAGTCAAGATCACTTTCTGAGTCAAAATGCAAGCCGAGATCTACCGCTCAGATTTTGTTTTTACATGACTTAAAAAACGAAAGCTTATGCAACATTAACCAATTAAAAACTGTACTGTAGCAATGAGGTTTGTGCAGTAAGCTATAGGCCCAATACATTATAAGTGCATATTGGCTTTGCTTGAATTCCCCTGCCAATGTATTGTTGTTGGGGCTGTTTAAAAAAAGATATATTTCAAAATTTGAGGTAGGTTATATGATCACACCAGTAATAGATCCGTTGTGAGGCACAGCTGAGTGTACATACATTTAAATTTCCTTTTTAAATTGTATTTACTGGGCTGATGGTGCCTGCATCTGATGGTCAGTCTCAGTGGAGGGAGAGAGCAGGAAGGAGACTGAGGGTCGCCTCTCAACATCCCTCCGCTCTCCCTTTCCTCCACTGACACTGACCAAAAAGGGACACCGTCTTCCAGCTGATGGCAAAACTCATGTCACACCTCACTATTTCTGCCTCATGCACAAATTCGTAGACAGTCTCCCTCTAGTCATGGTTTTAAACTTTTTGAAAACTCACAGTATGAATTTTGCTGTAGCTTTCTTTTATGCCTGCTACATTCCTGCATACACGGTAATCTGAGCCATCTGATTGGTCAGCGGTAAACCTATAGTGCACTTGATTTGCTCTCTGGGGGGGGAAGGCAGAGTTTGTACCTTCAGACACATGAAATGGTTCAAAATGGCAACAGTTGCTTACCCGGCGCACAGACCAGCTGAATCGGGTGCACCTACCGTCAACGATACAAAGAAAATAGGAACACAAGGCTTTATCGTTGGTTTTGTTACAGAAATGTTTGGTGATCGCCTAGGAATGCCTTGAAGATCGACCAGTCTACTGCGATTGACCGGATGGTGAACACTGCTCTAGAAAGTTGAGTGAAGTTCAATCTCGTTGGGCTAATATTTCTTCCCCGGGGAGCAGCACGGCAGTCTCGGCTACTGCGCACCCAGTTTAGAGGGAACACTGGACTTGACCAGTCTACCACGATTGACCAGTTGGTGACCACTGCTGAACTCCAAGGCATTCCTCCTTCCACTGCGACTGACCTGGGGAATAGTTACAGGGGAGAGAAGGGGGGAATGAATGAGCCAATTGTAAGCTGGGGATGATTAGGTAGCCATGATGGTATGAAGGACAGATTGGGAATTTAGCCAGGACACCAGGGTTAACACCCCTACTCTTACAATAAGTGCCATGGGATCTTAAGTGGCCACAGAGTCAGGACACCCGTTTAACGTCCCATCCGAAAGACTTCACCCTACACAGGGCAATGTCCCCAATCACTGCCCTGGGGCATTGATATATTTTTTAGACCAGAGGAAAGGGTGCCTGCTACTGGCCCTCCAACACCACTTCCAGCAGCATCTGGTCTCCCATCCAGGGACTGACCTGGACCAACCCTGCTTAGCTTCAGAAGCAAGCCAGCAGTGGGATGCAGGGTAGTATGCTGCTGGAGAGGAAAGAGAGACTCAAGTCCATTGTGGCATCATCCATAAAGCTGTAGTTGGTGTATTTTGCTGAGTAGCCAGGGCTGTCGGAACAGCCATCCCGCACACACATCAACGGCGATTCCTTCTTGTGTCTGGACTAGGGC